>NC_139545.1:25337522-26025038 GCF_965153285.1 Podarcis tiliguerta
TTAGGAATTGCCTGCGACTTGGTAGGCTGTTCAGATTAATCATTCTGTGGCAGCTGCTAGATATATCAGCTTATGCATAAACTGCCAATCACATCTGGGAGGGAATTACAGATGTAAACAAGGTCATCAGGGTGGTACCCATGGAATCTGTTTTGTTATCAGCTGCTGAGAAAAGCCTTGTGTGTGTTTAGCTTACAACAGCTTTGCAACAGGGTCAATGAC
Source organism: Podarcis tiliguerta (assembly GCF_965153285.1). Taxonomy (NCBI): domain Eukaryota; kingdom Metazoa; phylum Chordata; class Lepidosauria; order Squamata; family Lacertidae; genus Podarcis; species Podarcis tiliguerta. The sequence continues at coordinate 25,337,745 of NC_139545.1, forward strand.
AGATCTTTGAAGATTCTGTAACGTGGAGAGGCCTTGTTCCTTAGAGGAATTTCTTATTTATGGTGCTCATAAAAGCAATTCTTCAGTTCATATAGTTTTGCACCCTTCGGATTCAAATGCTCTCAGAGGTATCATTGTTAACAGAAACCTCCCATTGCTGCTAACTAGCAATTCTTTTGAATTTTTTTCATAACAAATAAATCATGTTTTATGGTGATAGTAATGGAACAAACATAAGGCATGGGGCAACATAAAGTGAGTACATAACAGAGAATGTCTGAGGCAAATTAGTACATCTGTACTAACTGATAAGGAGAAGATCATTTGGAGAAAGAAAGCTACCGTAATTCACAGTTTCTGAAGGAATAGGAGAACTGAAACACATTGCTCTGAATTTTCCATTGCAGTTCTCCAGCCAAGTAATGTGTACAAAAATGCATACCCTAGTGTAAAGTATGCATATAAATATGCATATAAATGTGTATAAATGTGTATATAAATGTGTATATACAAATGTGTATATACATTATATATTTATAAATGCATATAAATGTGTATATTAGGAAAATAGCATACCAAAAGGAGAGCCAGTGTGGTGTAGTAGTTGAGAGCGGTAGTCTTGTAATCTGGTGAACTGGGTTCGCTTCCCCGCTCCTCCACATGCAGCTGCTGGGTGACCTTGGGCCAGTCACACTTCTCTGAAGTCTCTCAGCCCCACTCACCTCACAGAGTGTTTGTTGTGGGGGAGGAAGGGAAAGGAGAATGTTAGCCACTTTGAGACTCCTTAAAGGGAGTGAAAGGCGGGATATCAAATCCAAACTCTTCTTCTTCTTATTATTATTAGGAAAAATTGCTTTGCAAAAATGTGCAGATTAGGCAAAATTGCATACAAAAATGTGTACAGTAGGAGAAATTGGCACTACAATACTGACAAAATTTCCTCAGGGCATCCCACCACCACCACACACAGCAAAAATAACAACCTGATATAGAACTTAAGTTTTCAAAAGTGAGAAACCAAAATAGACATATGCATCCATTGCTCCTGCCAGCTTCCATCTGGACTTGGGAGCACTTCTCACAAATCACATCTTTAACTAAAAGAGTATAAAGAGAATTAAAAATAAATAAATCCCTAGATGAGTTTTAGGTAATTACTACTGCTGCTACTACTTAAAGTCGGTATTAAGTGGAGTCACATGAGGAATATTGAAAAAGAATTCCCAACAGGCCTTAGCAGATACCACAATGCTTAGCAATAAAGCCCCATGAATTGCATTTATATATTCCAATCAAAGCGTTGGTGGCCACAAAACAACAGATACAGTGGTACCTCGGTTTACAAACTTAATTCCTTCTGGAAGTCCATTCTTAAACCAAAGCATTCTTAAACCGAGGCGCGCTTTCCCTACTGAGGCCTCCTGCCGTTTGGCTTCCACCATTTGGCTTCCATTTTTAGACCAAGGCAAAGTTCGCTAACTGGAATACCTACTTCCAGTTTTGCAGAGTTCATTTACTGAATAGTTCGTTAACAGGGCTGTTCGTAGACCGAGGTACCACTGTATTACATATATAGGGTGGGATCAGTGTGTTAGTGGGAAGTGATTCAGTTGAGTTCATGTTGACCTTCAGGACCACTTTCAGAATGAAGCCGAGGTGCTGAGTTGGCTGCCGGTGCCGATTGTTCATCGGTTGTTGAGGTTGTGCAGTACAGTCATACCTTGGTTTTTGAATAGCTTAGTTCTCCCGAATGCCACAAACCTGGAAGTGACTGTTCCGCTTTGCGAACTATTTTTGGAAGCGGAATGTCTGCGGCTTCCGATTGGCTTCCGAAGCTTCCTGCATCCAATCAGAAGCTGCGCTTTGCTTTCCGAACGTTTTGGAAGTCCAATGGACTTCCAGAACGGATTCCATTCGACTTCCAAGGTGCGACTGTACTATGCATGTTATGATCATGTACAGGTAATGACTGATTTACGGACATTTGATTTGTTCATGACACATGCGTTGCAGTGATCCAGAAGTGGCCAGAAAAGAGGGAGAAAGGGAGGGGGTGTAATCAGGACATAACGGGGGAATAACGGGTTTATGGGTGCTCTGCTGTCACACACGATGACCCAGAATACAAAACCCACACAAATCAGGAGTTGCCTGTAGTTAGTAGTGTGTGAGTAGGTGCAATTATTTCTCTACCCTCCAGGGTGAGAGCATGTTGTAGTACAGATCTGGGCCTTCTCCGATGAGAGATGGAAGAGGATTATTATATAGTTCAATGGACGTAGAGCACGATTTCATTAGTGTTTCAGAGATGAGGTGAGTGCCTTATATGTGTATGCTTGGCAGCAGTCCTTTGCAGATGCATTGTAATATTGCCGATTGTGAGTGGCTTATATATGAGTGGTTGCTCAATATCATGCTTGAGGTAGGGAATGGTTATAGTGGTTGTGTAAAATGGATGGTGAGATTCTATGTTGTGTTGATTGAAATGTTATATTTTGCTGCCATGTTATGTTTTCTGGTTTTATTGTTAAATCATATTGTTTATGTGCTTTGTTATGTGACTCATTTGACAATGGTTTTAATGTACAGTGGTACCTTGGTTCCCGAACTGCTTAGCTGGCGAACAAATTGGCTCCCAAACACCACAAACCCGGAAGTAAGTGTTCTGGTTTGCGAACATTTTTTTGGAGGCCGAACATCCATTTCAGCTGTCGGCATTGTTTCCAGGGCCAATCAGCCAATCAGAAGTTGCGCCTTGGTTTCTGAACACTTTGGAAGTTGAACGGATTGAGTTTGAGAACCAAGGTACCACTGTACTTTATTTGTTTGTTGTTGTTGTTGTTGTTTGTGTGTGTGTAGGAAAACATGCTCTAAAGGTATGATTGAATGTCAGCCAATGTAAATAAAAAGTGCATACTCAGGACCTTTTATCTAACCCTTCCTAGTTATTTTGTGTGTGTGTGTGTGTGTGTGTGTGTGTCCATAGTATAACACTGAACGCACAACCAAGGGTTACTGTATTGTAAATTAATTTGACAATTACTGTAAGTTTGTGTATTTGAAGCAAAATTATGTGATTCATATGCGGTGCCTAAATCCATGGCATCCCTTTCACAACTGAATGACATGCATACTGATCCTTGATTTTCCTGACCCAGATTCCCTTGAAATCCCTTGTTCAAATCTTTAAGCAAAACCTAATCAGAAAGTTTGGCCCAATGCCAGCTCTTTTCTGGCTCTTCCCTTTCCCTGTCCTTTGCTTTCCCTCATCAATCTTCCAGAACCAAGAGAAATATATTTGGCAGGGCCAGAAGTTTCAGATCTGCATGGCTTTTGTTTGTTTTGCTCATTTGACACGGATCAACACACAAGCTGCTCTGAGGACCTATGGGGATGTGGAAGTGCACCGGGAGGGTGCAACACGCAGAAACTCTCACGCCACCCCCAAATGTGTGACCTCGCTCCTTTTTTCCTGTGGCTTGGGTAACCTATTTAAATTTAAAATGGGCCAAAGCTCATCTTTTCGCAGGCAGAAGGTGCTGGGTTCATTCCTTGTCATCTCTGGGAAGGGCTGGGAAAGTCCATTGTACGGAACATTGGAAAGTCGCTGCCAGACCTGGGATGGGTAAACGTCAAGCTTCTGGAACTGACATTCGTTTTACCTAGAATTCCAAGGTCCTTCAGCTAGAACCAGGCGCCAAATAGTGACTTAGAAAGAGGGGCAGACATTGCACAAAGAACCCCTGAGTGCATCTCAGCCCAGAAATTTCCTTCTAGTCCCAGAACAAGTCACCTCATTAAAACAGGCCATTTCTAACATCCACCCTAAAACAACAACAAAAGGCTAATTTGGGGGAGTGGGGAGCTGTTCATTAAACAATTGGATCTCAGAAATCCTTGCTGCTCTGCTGCAAAACAACTATGCAACTATAGAGACCTACTTACCGTATTTTTCCGTGTTTAAATGAGGTTTTTTGACTCAAAAATCATGTCAAAAACCTGGGGTTGTCCTATACATGGATAGTGGTATGGGGGGGGGAACTGTGCAACCACCCACCAGCTGGTTGGCAGCCCACGCTCTAGGGAACTTCCCGCCCACAGTGGCGTGGGGGGAGCCGCTGCCCATTTTGCCAACCCCCAGCAATGGCCCTCCTGGGGTGATGATGCACATGCAATTCCCCTTTAAAAAGGTCAACAACTTTGGGCCATCTCCCCTCATTTAGTCCCCCAAAATAGAGGGCGTCTTATACATGGGGGCATCTTATACACAGAAAAATACGGTATAATTCCCAATTTATTTTCTGCCCAGTGTTGGTGTGGACAATACAGAGCTAGATATATCATTGATTGAATTTGTATAAGGCAGCCTCCCATTTCCCCTTATTCAGTCCACTAACATTTCTGTCCCGGTCAAATGGATAAGGAAACTGGGACCCTGTTAACCTTGTGCCAAGCGTGAAAATCCAAAGCCGTTTTGCACACCAGAAGCTAAACGCAGCAACCTTCTGCAATGTGCTTGTAAACCTAGACAGAACACACAGCTACATTATCTTCCGCAATCTTTCTCGTCTTAACAACAACTCACATGACACCGATGCAGTGAGTGAGGCTCAAATGTGCATTTAAGTGTGAAGACACTCTCAGTCTTTGCAGGTTCATTCACACCAATATTGCATGCAGCAGATCGGAGGAATAAATAGAATAATCGTGGGGGAAATATTCCAGCTCAGAATAGGATATTTTGATGCATCCGCCCTACCCTGCAAAAAGCTGCAGTAATGTAATGCACAATGACAGGCTGTTCTTTAATCTTATGTGGGCTGGAAAAGCAAACGTGCAGCCCGTTCTGTCTTTTGGGTAAGAAGAAAAGGAAGGACCCTTTATCTGGGAACTCGGGATGAATGCTGCTTATGCTGCTGCACATCTTGTATGCTGAATTTTCTGTGGGGTGGGATTGGAGGGAGCAGAGCCTAGAGCCAATTGCTTCACCATATCCCTGTCCTGGACTGACCCAGGGATTTGCTGATTGGAAATCTGAGCTACAGTTAATGCTGCTTGACATAGAATTAACTCAGAGGGTACTTTTGGAAGCTGCTGCTAAGGCAGCTACCAGGAATTCTGTCAATGAATACTATCAATAATACATATCCTCGAGTCCATTTTACAATGACGGGTTGAGCAACAGATCGGCTACACAGAGAGAAAGCTGTCTCATGACCCCCTGGTATTCCTTTTCCTCTAGATTTCAGATCGGAATGAGCTGAGTCCTGCATTCTGTGCTAATCGCTAAATGCCACAGATCTCTGATGTCCCTCCCATTAGCAAATCCCTGGGAATGAACAACATGACCCACAATGAACCAGATCTGACTTTCATAAGCATGCTAGTGCATTTTGGTAGAAACTAGATATTTACTGGTGCCAAAACACTAGCATTCCCTGCTTTCTTATACTGTACAGTGAAACAAAACAGCAGCAGACACAAATAGCAAAGAACCATTTATGTCCAGTTGTGCGGCTCACCACCTTTTTATTATATTTATACACTATTTAATACTGAAACAGTATCTGAGTGGCATAACAAATCTCTTTCTCTAAAATATAACAATGCTATGAAATCCAAGAAAAGGCAAACAAACAAACCCAATAACGTAGCAGCACACTGTTGAACACACACACAAACACAGGATATTGGAAAGCCTGCCAGAATAGATGATAGCTGTCATTTGAAGCTATCACTCAGCCTACTGCACTGTAAATTGGAGGGTGTTCCAGAGGGTTGGTGCCACCACAGAGAAAGCCCTACACTCTTGCCATGTTTGTCAGTTTTATTAACTTGGCATATTACAAAAGCAAATCCTTGGGCCAAATCCAATCTTAGAAGCATTAATTTACATTGCATCTCTCACTGGATATATTGGCATCCAGCAGTATAACTGTGCTGGGTCCGGGGGTAACCCGTCAAGCACGGTCTAGGAGCGGTCCAGAATCTGGAGGTTCCGCTAGGAGTCATTCCAACAGGACATGAAGCAGGAAACCAGGCAAGGACAGGTGCAGGATCTAGCATACAGCAATGTTGCTCCTGCAACCTGGGGCAGGGTCTGACAGCCTTTTATCTTTGTCGGGGTAGCGGCCGGTCCTGATCCCCTGGTGACTCACCTCCCTGTTTCGCTTGAAGGCGAGCACTCCTCCTGCAAGTTCTCAGGTCTCTCCTTCTCTCAGACCTTAGTCTCTGTAACTTGGGAGACGTCGGTGGGTTACTAGACCCAGGGGCCGGCTCAGTCTCCCCTGACCAAACTGGCTGTGAAGCAGCTGTAAGTGATGGCCCAGCTGAAGGCAATGAGGCAATCCCAGCATATGGAGCCAGGGCAGGCTCAGGCCCCTGACTCGGCCCAGCTGGTGTTTGTTGCAGGGGAACCTGTGCAGACTGGGACTCTTCAGGATCAGGCCCCAGACTTGGTTCAGATGATGCCTGAGGCAAAGGATCCAGTGCAGACTGAGTCTCCTCTGGTTCCGAGCCCGGGTCCGAATCCCAGGCCATCACAATAACCTCCACACCAACCTAAGATGTTCGTCATAGGATTATAGAATCATAGAGTTGGGCGGGATCCCGGGGGTCATCTTGTGCAACTCCCTGACATACAGAAATGACAGCTAAAGAATCCTTGACAGACGGCCATCCAATCTTCTTCTGAGCCAGTGTGGTGTAGTGGTTAAGAGCGGTAGACTCGTAATCTGGGGAACCGGGTTCGCGTCTCCGCTCCTCCACATGCAGCTGCTGGGTGACCTTGGGCTAGTCACACTTCTCTGAAGTCTCTCAGCCCCACTCACCTCACAGAGTGTTTGTTGTGGGGGAGGAAGAGAAAAGAAATTGTTAGACGCTTTGAGACTCCTTAGGGTAGTGATAAAGCAGGATATCAAATCCAAATTCTCTCTCTCTCTCTCTCTCTCTCTCTCTCACTCTGAGTTTGTATGTTCCAATGTCAACAGCACTGGCCATCAGAAAGTTCTTTCTAATATTTAGTCGGAATCTCATTTTGGTAAAGTAGGTTGTATTTGCTCTCGGTCAATTCTCTAGCTTCTGCTAGAAAAGAACAAATAGGCAACTGGGCATAATTTCCAGTTGGACCCTAGAGATTCAGCAGCTCTAGAAGCTGCATCTTGAAGAGTTATCTCCTTCTCAGTGACTACATGTGGAGAAGGAAAGGGGACATCTCTCCTCGTTTTATCTTCACAGACTCTCTCTAGCTCCCTGGCCTGATCAGCTGTTTGATCAGGGGTGCAACTGCAGTTGAAAATGGCTGCTGCCTGGCTAGGGTCCCACTCCATCATGAGAATATGTTTGCAAATTTCCTTCCCACCTGGCTTCTTCAAATTGGGATTTACTGCATCTCCCTGAGGCCTGGTGGGAACACTGCGATGGGTACTCCTAAAAATGTTCTTGACACCATGTGCATGCATGCATACAGCAGCAGCTCTCTCACTGGCAGCTGTGCCGCCAATCAGTTTTCGGATGTGCCAAAAACTGGGGTGCAACCTGCTGGGAAAGTGACAGGAAAGGGACCACTGATATTGAAAAGCTGGAGATTTTGTCAATGAGAGAGGGAAAGGAAGGTGAGCTCCATAGCCCTTATTCAGCTATAGGTTTATAAACAGAGGAGACCTGTTTCTTTTGGGTTTCTAACATTCTGGAGAAGACGCGGTTAAGCAGCAGAGGCTAAGAGTGACTGGAAATAACCTTTGCTACTCGCCTGTTTCCTGGGAAACCATAAACCATAATGCAGCTCAGTGTTCCTCCTGTATGAACCCAGCTGACCTATAAGGTCAAGTAGGAGAGGCTTGGCTCAAAATATCATCTATACCGAAGGAGAATACAGTGAATCTTGTGAGCTGGGATTTCTCAGTCATGGCCTGCACTCCTTGGAATCAGTTACCCAGGAAGACACAATTGCACATTTCCCATTCAGGGGACCAAACATCTGATCTTCAAGGAGATTTACCATGAGAATATTATACTCATGGTTCATCTTGCATATTGTTTTGTATTTTGGCAGATACGTGTTACTGGGATTATTATGAATGTTAATTTTAATGTGGAATCGTGGGTGGAGGGAATCTTTAAATAAAAAGATTTTGAAACTAACTAGTGGAGATCAAGAGACGCTTATGCTAAAGGATTTAAATTCAATGTAATGACACACATTTAGCTGGGAATAATTTCTGGAGGGTGTAAAATATTATGTTACCTTCCAAACCAGGCCAGGATGATACCGATCTAAATAAACAAGATGTGTGGAACAAATGTGGTACATAACTGATACACATGACTAAGTAAGATCCACTCCCATGGTGATAATCCTGTCAAATATAAGCTTTCTTTCCATTGCTCATCTACGGATAAAAACACAAACAAAGCGGGCAGAGTCGCAGCATGAAGACTTGTTTCAGACAACAGGCAATTATGACATAACTTTGTGATCACCACAGGGCAAGGAAATCATGAGGATGTACTTATTTTAGTATATTTATAGCCTGTTTGATTGGCCTTAAATCAGGCTCTCAGAGTGGGTCATAACAGAAATTACAGACGTAAACATTGTTAGTAAGAGCATTAGATCTGCGTAATATAAAAGAGCAGTATAAAAGCAGTACTAAATTAGAGCAAACACAAAGAGCCAGAAAAGCAATGAATATACTGGATTAAAAAGCCTGGAAAAATAAAGAAGGTACTTCACTAGAACCACTACTGAGGAGGCCTTGTAACGAAAGGCCCTGATTCCTGGTTCTCCAGTTTGCAATGGAGGACAAGTCGCATCTTCCCCTGAATCCACAACTGACGGGAGGGGGTTTGTTATGCAGAAAACACCACAAGATATGCATAGTATTTCCCCATATCACATAACTCCATCAGAAGTGAACTCTTCCTTTTGAGGTGCGTCATCACTCTCTCAGACCCCCCAAGTGTTCCTATTTTCCAGGGACAGTCCTGGATTTACAGAAGCCATCCCAATTTCTGACTTGATCCCGAATGACCCACTTTTCCTTAGGACATCCCTGTTTTCACCAGGGAAATGTTGAGGGGTATGGAGTTAACCAACACCTGAGCCATCTGAAAGAAGGTGGAGGAAGGGGTGGTGGTGGGTGTGGTCCGCCCTGGGTGTCACCACTGAGGGGCGTGACAAAATGCCGGGCGGCACTCACCATGGGGCCTGCAATGTGCCCGAGCCACGCATCTCTCTTGGGAGTGACACATTGCCTTGGGCGCCTGCAGGCTCCACACTGCCCCAAATGGTCCTCCCGCCATCTCCCTCTCAGCTGTAGGGCGGCTGAGTGGGAGGAAGCAGGCAGAGTCTTCTGAGGCCCCACAGAGCGTCCTGCCCCAGCTCGCCTCGCCCCGCAGATGGCTGGCCCCGCTCCTGTGGGCAGCTGGCCTCGCCCCTGGGCCCCAGTTGCCCGATCGGCTTGCTCCACCACTGTCTGAAAGCACTCTGTCTAAAGACCCCCCAAACCATCTGAAGGCATTTTTTAAAATGCTTAATGTTTTTATATATGTTTTAATATAAGCTGTCCAGAGTGGCTAGGGCAATCCAGTTAGATGGGTGGGGTATAAATAGTAAAATAATAGTTATAAACTCTCTATACCCCGCCATCTGACTGGGTGGGTGGGTGGGATTATTGAGTAGGACATCCCTATTTTCATCAGAGAAAGGGTGGAGGGTATGTTCTCTGAGGCAAAAAGTGTTTCTTTTATACACGACACATTAATATGCAACGATCTCATTCTGTAGCTTTGAATAAGTGACCTGTAGCCGTGCACCTCAAAATAAACATTGGGTCACCCCAAATGACACATCCCCTCCCTACAGGGTGGATGCCCCAAAACATGTCATAGAATAGAGTCCAGCTCACTCCTTTTTTTTTTTTTTTTTTTTGCACAGGGCACTGTCAGTTATTGTTGTCATTTATTACCTAAGCTCCCAGGGTGAGTTACGACAACTGAAACACCAACTTCACAATAAAGTTCCCCATTTCACATGTCCCAAAACAGTGTCTGATACTAGACTGAATTGAGTCCTGACTCTACTAACTTATACTGTGGAAAAACATGGAGCTTTAATAGGTTGTATTGTCATCTTAGGCCTTTCATCTTCGTCACTCATCTCAATTTTCAATATTTAAGGATAGCGCTTTCTACCTCTACTTGCTTCTCAACATTTGCTGATCTTTCAAAGAATTATTTGTTCCTTTTGTGCTAAGATTCCCCACCTTCCCAATTCTGTAGATACGTCAGCCTGCCTGCTCTACTAAATGGGCCCTGTTTGCATGCCTTAATTAATTGTCCGCTGATTTAGTGTCCAAAGGTCACAAGGCAGAATTAGTACTAACGCTTCGGAGACTCTGTGGATTATCTGCTATGAGTCCACATGGAAAGGTGAATGAATCCAAGAGTCGATGTTGAAAGGTGACTGAGTCCATGGGGAATGATGAATGAGACCAAGATTCCATGTGGAAAGGTGAATGAGTCCAAACAGTACGAGTTCCAAGGCTGGACTTAGGCATGATGTTCCCAAGGGAACCCCACCCTGACTGCACTCACTGCTCTTTCTGCTGTCCATTCACTTGCCTTTCTCTCCATCTATACTACTTCCCTGAGGGATGGGTCAAATCATGCATAAGTTGCTGTTCCTTCCCCTCGACCCAGGCCCGGATCTAGCAGGACAAGCAAGGGGAAACAGATTAGGGGTCGTTGGCAGTACAGCATCCTGCCTTGCTGATGACCCACCCACCTCTTTTAATACACAGAGCCTGGCTAGAGCGTAAGGAGTCACCACGTGGGTATTGCAGCGGCCGGCTGGAACATAAAGGAGGAGTCAGGCCCTGACAACAATGTGGCACGGCTGGCTAGGACCCACCTACCTTTTCTGAAAAGCAGAAGTTCCATTTGAAGAGGTGGGTGGCCACAGAAAGGCCCGCCTCCTTGCACACCCCAGGGACAGGAAGATGAGAAGCTGTGGCAGGACTGGATGTGAGTTTGCAGACTTGCTTCTCTTGGTGGTGATCATGACAGCAGTGATGTTTGTGTCCCCTTTGTGCCTCCACTGCTGAGAGAAGGTAGCCTGAATAGGCCATGAAGGAGAGACCTTTGTCCCCTATGGCAAAATTTGTAGATCCGGCACTGCTTTGATCCTCTTGCTGCTGTCCTGGGAGAGGGCAGTTGTGTGGGAATGTTGAGGAAAGTAGGAGAGGATATATTGACTAAATATTATTCCTCCTCACTCACGCTAGTGAGCAAGACCCTTTTATAGGGTCTGCTAGGGTCACGCCCATCTACCTGGTCACATACAGGGGGAGGATGCTCTAGAGCAGGTATGACAGGAAGTCCTCTCTTTCTGGAGCAACATTCCCCCGTGTGTCCACTCTAGAAAACAGGAAATGTTGTGTTTGACTGCTTCAGTGAAGATACATCCCACAAGTTGAAGATGCAGGAACAAGTCAGGAAGAAGAGAATCAGGTCTAGGAGGCATCAGGGATTGGAGTTGGGATTGCCCAACAATACCGACCCCCTAAGACCAAATAGGTTGGGTAATAATAATAATAATAATAATAATCCTTCATATTTAAAGCCCTAAATGGCCTCGGTCCAGTATACCTGAAGGAGCGTCTCCACCTCCATCATTCTGCCCGGACACTGAGGTCCAGCGCAGAGGGCCTTCTGGTGGTTCCCTCACTGCGAGAAGCCAAGTTACAGGGAACCAGGCAGAGCGCCTTCTCGGTAGTGGCACCCGCCCTGTGGAATGCCCTCCTACCAGATGTCAAAGAGAAAAATAACTATCAAACTTTTAAAAGACATCTGAAGGCAGCCTTGTTTAGGGAAGCTTTTAATGTTTAATAGGTTATTGTATTTTAGTGTTTTGTTGGAAGCTGCCCAGAATGGCTGGGGAAACCCAGCCAGATGGGCAGGGTATAAAATAATAATAATAATAATAATAATAATAATAATAATAATAATAATAATAATAAATTCAGTTATTGTTAATATTGGATCGCCCTTCTCCCCACACATCTCTTTATTTGGTTTTTGTCTTTCTTGGGGGGGGGGACGACGACAAAAAAGAAGACTCCGCTCCACTTTGGTGTTGCTTTTTCGATCAATGGCTCCTGCTGCTGAATATCTTCCAATCCAGCTTCATTCCTTAGCTGTCTGAGTACCACATTTCTTCCCTCCTGCGAATCTAAACCTGTGATTGAATTGCACTAATTTCCAGTCACCCACCTGGTTCACCTCAGTTGTTTGTCAGAGACCTCTCAGCGAGACACAATGCATGTCACTCTCATGATTATTCTCACAACTGGCGTTACATCAGATTACCACATTCCACAAATTCTCTAGACGGCTATAATTATAAGATAGTCAACGTAGCCCGATGTAAATCAAGGAAGGAGCACAGAATGAAAGGAAATCAAAGGAAGACTGTCTCCAGTTCAACAGACAATAAAATGCTATGATGGGGATGCACAATGGTCCCTCCGAGTCTTCTTTGTTCATGTGAACACAGGGAAAGGCAGAGAAATCTATATCCCATTATCGGTTCCATACCTCTGCCATTTGAGGCTGTTTATGATGGTCATAGAAACAGGGCGCAGAACATCCAGATTTGCAAAGAAATCATGGAAACAACAAACCTGAGAAAAACTCAGCAAGGGGCAAACATATTGTGCAGGGGGAAGTCATTGTGATGTTTTGCAGACGATGTTGAACTACAACTCCCATCAGCCCCAGCAAGCATGGCCCAATGGTTAGGGTTGGTGGAAGTTGTAGCCTGACAAGTATTTGGAGGGCATCACAGTGCCTATCCATGATTTAGTAAATGCAACCTGTTTGCGAGCCATAGGCTAAGTTGGTATGATGTCACAGGTTACTTTGTAATCGGACATTCTGGTGATCCAACTTTGGTTTATTGTAATGAACAGAAGATGCAAGTTCTGAGCATTCTCACATAAAGTGGACTTGGAACACTCATGGCCGAAGGAGGTTGAGAAGAGATGGAGGAGGTAGAAGGCTAGCACTTGGGGATGACAAGACCCAGTGAGAGGCAGTGTAGTCTAGTGGTCACAGTGTTGGCCTAGGAGACCAGGATTCAAGCCTCCTGTCAGCCTTGAAGCTTTGTGGGTGACTTTGGGCCAGTCACTGTACCTCAGCACAACCTAACCCACACGGCCGTTATAAAGATAAAATAGATAGGGTGAGAACCATATCGAGCGCTTTGGAAGAGCTCCACAGAAATGTGATAAATAAACAAGTAAGGCTGCCGGAAGCCTCTAAATGGGGAAATATAGGGGACCTGTAGCCCTGACATGTTATTAGGCACCAACTCCTACCATCCCACAGCCAGCTTGACTACGGGTCCCCCATCCCAACTCAAAACTACCTGAGTGGTATTCAGCTAAGTTTTGCTCATAGTAGATCCATTAAAATTAGTGACCACGGTGACTAAGTTAGGTCCATTAATTGCAATCGGCCTGCTCTGAAAAAACATTAAGTGAATACTTTATTTCTAAGTGCTCAGGCTCTCACAACACAAGAGAGTTGAAGGATTAACAAAGAGAAAACATGAATGGAGCACTAGTTGGTTAATTAAAATGAGGAGCAGCAGAAAACATATGTTGACCTAGTTTGGGCTGGAAAAAAAGATGGAGACCTGAATAAGACATAGCACATGGTCCATCAGACCATGAGAAGAACCCACTGGCTCTTTTAAACAATCTGATCTTCCCTCAGATGGAGAAATTATGAGGCATGCAATGGTGAGCTCCCTAAGGAACCTACAAATCTACCATTATTTTCTCCTGGTAGTTTTATGGATCCCCAAAACTATTGGAAGGTCTGTGATGGGCTCTGGAATTTTAACAGAGGCTACAGCGGCCAGCTGGTTGCAGGGATGTAGCATCTCCTTCTATGCCTCTTAACAACCGCGCATTTCAGCCCCAGATTTTGACTTGTTGCTACATAATTCCCCCAGCGCCAAAAATCCACACCAAAATTTCCTTTGAGGATGAAGATAAAAGGACCCTCCAACTAGAGTTCGCTTTAAATCACATGCTGAGGCTATCAAAGGCAGAAATATATGCAACATCACAATACAATTGGGCAGGGTGGGTGGGGAGGGAGGAGAGGGGAACTGATTCATCTTTGCCATCAGAAGAATACTGTAAAGGGATCACATTTGCAGGCTGTTTCAAAGCACCAAGAAGCACAAAGTCGCGTTAATTTCAGGGTGAAAAACTGCCTGCCTGAATTGCACATGGTTACCATGGCCACATGAGCAAAATTGCTGATTTGCCTGCCCTTGCTTACTTTTGTCCCTGGCCTTGTGGTTCAGATGTCGACAGTGGAAGACCTGCCAGTGCTGGAGGGCTTGATGGTGGGCAGAGCCTGGTGGCATGGTGGAAAGCGATACGGGAGGGAGAGGAAGAAAAATGGGCGAAGGCAGTGGGAGGCCTTCACATCTTCTGCGTCTCAGTTCTGAAGAACAAGGTGGAAGTGGAGTTGCATGAAAGGAGGACTGAGCCACCATTTGTTAGGTATGAGTGAATATATCCGTGTTTGCTTCTACGTTTATCCTTTTCCCAGTCTCCATTTCACTTCTCTACATCTCTACACTAGCTTGTGATTTAAAAACAAAACAAAAGGTCCTCGTAAAAAATATATATCTAAATATGCTTTACTTATCCAAATTTTGCCCAATATACATTTTTTGGTCTAAGCAATTTCCCCTAATGTCATGCATTTCTTCATGCTGTTGTCACTAATTTATGCATTTATATGCACACATTAATCCAGTCTATATATTCACATTATGTGGCTGGAGGACCACACTGAAAATACTCAGGGAAATGAGAATTTTGAAGGATAGTTGCGTTTTAGTTCACATACTGTTTCAGAAAATGCAAATTTGGTAAGTTTGTCTTGGAATGCAAAATGAATCAAATTCCCCCACCCTGTGAAATAAACTGGAAGCCATGAGAAGGGAGGCCCCGGTTCAGTGGTGCTCCTTCCTCCTGAAACTTAAGAATCTATCTTCTTTTCAGGAAAGGCACGAGGCAGATAGACTTTTGGGGCACACACATCCCTTACCGTCTTCCCTGCCCCCACCCAAAAGGTGTTCAGAGGATGCTAGGTCCATGCCTGCTTTGCATGATGTTCATTCAAGAAGTCAATTCCCTCCATTTCTGCATCATTTTGCAGGAGGGGGACCCAATGAAAATTCACATTTCTGGTCCTCATTCTACCCTGAAATATGCATTCTGGTAATGTTGCTATTACTATTATTGTTTATTATGTTTGCTATTCATTTGGTACAAATAAAGTATCCAAGTAACTTGACAAAATGCAAACAGACGAAATCAATTTTATCCTAAAATACAGTGGTACCTCTGGTTGCGAATGGGATCCATTCCAGAGCCCCATTCGCAACATGAGCAGAACGCAACCCGCGTCTGCGCATATGCAGGCCACGATCCGCCGCTTCTGTGCATGTGCGTGATGTCCTTTTGAGCGCCTGCACATGAGCAAGCGACAAAACCCAGAAGTAACCTGTTCCATTATTTCCAAGAACGAAACCTGAACCGAACGTAACAAGAGGTATGACTGTAGTTCTTTTTGTAGGCATTTTGGCACATTTCTTTTTAACTGTATCACAAAAGTAAGAAAACTGAAGGATTCAAGCTGTATATTCGTTTGGGAAATGAGAATCACGCTGGTTCAGCTGCAAAAGCAGACTGAACGAAAACTTGTAGCATCCCTAGCTGATGTAAAAAAGAGTGTGGTGTATAATAAAAATCAAGGCAATCATTGAGTTGTTTTCAGTGGACTAATGGCGCCCCGTCTTTCCCTCCCTCGTTTACTGTTGACTTGGAGAAACCCCGGCCGCAGGCCAGTGTTAAGCATAATGCCAAGGAGTTGTATGTAACCCTGTGGAGCCTGAATGACTAGTCAAGGTTCAACAGGCAATGTACTGTATTTTTACGTCTATAAGATGCCCCCATGTATAAGACGCCCCCTATTTTGGGGGACTCAGATTTAAGAAAATGGGGAGAGATAGCCCCGTGTATAAGACACCCCTAATTTTTGACATTATTTTTAGGGGGGGGGGGCCTAGTCTTGTACACGGAAAAATACTGTAAGTCTTAAAAGGCTGGAGATCACAAGCACCCTCACAGGTAGACACCCAAGCAACAGAATTAGTGCCGTTATGGTGCAATCCTGTGCATGTATTCTCAGAAGTAAATGCTATGTGATTCAATGGGATTTGCTTCCAGGAAAGTGTCTCTAGGATCTCAGCCTGAGCCACACAGCATACCTTATGTGAATAATGTGGGATGTAAAACACAGGAGCAGTCAATTACAACATTCCTAGAGTGTACATGTTAGAACATGGGGAGGGATGTCTGTCCAGCAAGCAGGTAAACTTCCTGGGACAAACTTCCTCCGCATGTGACCAGAGGTGGGTGTGGCCTCACCTGTGCAGGTAAATGATAAAAGCACAGGGCAGGCAGCCATCTCTCTCTCATCTTCATCTTCTGGAGCAGCAACATCTGCTGAGATGCCCTCTTGGCTTCCAGCCAAGAGAGGAGAAAAGAACTATCTTCCTATGAGATAGATTCTAGATGTATGTAACCCTTTTAAGCCTGTCTGCCTTCTGGGATCATATTGTGAACAGAACGTGAGTAAACTCTTTTATACTTTTATAAAGACTGTGTTGTGTCTTGTATTTTAAGAGGGAACAAAGGGGAAATTACCAAAGTAATTATTATAGAGGTTCTAGCGAACCTGTGCAGACGTTACCGTTGAGAACTTAAAGGGGAATGTCATAAACTCTGCTGATATTTTGGGAACTTGTTAGCACAAGTTGGATAAGGATATAATCCCACAATATATCCTCTCCTGCACCCCTGAACATTCCCACAAATAATAAAAAATGAAAATAGGAAATATGGGGGGAAAGAAGCATAGAGAAGCATTCTCCAACATTGTTCACTCCAGATGTGCTGTCTGAGGCTGATGGGAATTGTAGTCCAAAACATCTGGAGGGTACCAGTTTGGCATAGGCTAGGCAAAAGGTTTGTGTGGACAAAGCTAAGTGCTGACAGCAAAGTTAACTGCTGCTTGGATTTTACTAAGTTCCTCCTTTCTATACTTATACAATCGCCAATTGTGTTAAGGTTTTGCTTGGTAAAAGTGGATGCCATGAATTGAGAATGAGTGTGGGGGATGTAGAACATACCAAAAGAAAAAGAGGAAGCAAAAATAATTATATTCATATTGTGAATGCATTCATACTGTAAATGCATTTATTATAACATTAAAAAAAAAATCATCCTGAGAAAGCAAAATAGGAAATTGAAGGCTTTCTACAGGTTAAGTACATGTTTTGTAAAAAAAGAAAAAGAAGAATGAATGAATGAATGAATACATTTTCAAGCAGCTTAATTCTTCACTAATACATTATAGTTGTCAGAACTTTTCACGGAGAGAAAAAGGAGCAGAATGGTGGCTGTTTAAAAATAGATTCTTGCACCATTTTTAGTGTTATCTACCAGGAACTAGACCCATCTGTCATATTCTAAGCTGTATATCCAATTCCTGATCATCATTAATTGATACATGGAATTAATTATGATCAGTACTTACTCTGGCCTGAAATCTGATTGACACATTAACCTCTTCATGAAAAATTCTATGTGCAGAAGCCTCTCTATGCCTGTAGTGGTCACCAGGGTGCTGACAGCTATTGCAAATGGCTGCGGGCAAAGCCATTTTAGCTGCTGCCTTCTTCCACATTCCCAACAAGAAGACAGCTGCCGCCGCCACCCACTCACCCTTACAGCAGTGCCTTGCTTTTCCTCGTTGAAGAAATCAGGGAAAGCCATAGCTGTTTTCCTTGCTTGTTTCCTCCAACGGCATCTGCTCTTGTCAGCATTGTGTGTTTGTGTGTGTCTTCAATGGCACTGTATTAAATGTTGTTGGTGATGAGGAGGGATGATGATTACCTGCCCTTTATCAGCCTGTCCCAGGGCAATTTACATCGATTTATAATTCAGAATTAAAAACAGTTAAAACACGCCACAGTCACAGCAATAGGGTGGACCCTGAAAACACCCATCTCAGTGGTGATAGAGGTGTGTCTTCAGCATTCGCTGAAAACTGTATAGTGAAGAGGCCAGGCATACCTCTCTGGGGAGGAAATTCCACGACTTTGGGGCTGCCACAGAATGTTGCCTTATTATATTATATGTTGTTGTTGTTGTTGTTGTTGTTGTTGTTGTTGTTGTTGTTGTTGTTGTTCTTCTTCTTCTTCTTCTTCTTCTTCTTCTTCTTCTTCTTCTTCTTCTTCTTCTTCTTCTTCTTCTTCCACACTTATTGAAAGTGTGCAAGCCATTCAGATTAGTCTCCTGACATGTGACTGTCACCCCCCCCCCCTTTTAGAGCTCAAAGATTTACTGGCAAGTAAACAAATAGATGAACAGTTCAAGAATTGGCAAGGCAACTGTGGGAATAATTATACCTGTTGTCCTTCATCACTTCATACCTGAAGGAGCGTCTCCACCCCCATCATCCAGCCTGAACTCTGAGGTCCAGCTCTGAGGTAGTTCTGGAGGTTCCCTCACTGCGAGAAGTGAGGTTACAGGGAACCAGGCAGAGGGCCTTCTCAGTAGTGGCGCCCGCTCTGTGGAATGCCCTCCTGTCATATGTCAAGGAAATAAACAACTATCTGACTTTTAGAAGACACCTGAAGGCTGCCCTGTTTAGGGAAGTTTTTAATGTTTGATCTTTTATCGTGTTTTTAATGTTCTGTTGGGAGCCACCCAGAGTAGCTGGGGAAATTTTTTATTATTATTATTATTATTATTATTATTATTATTATTATTATTCCTCACAGCAAATGCAAGAGCTGGGAATGAGTCCCAGGCAGAGGAAGGGGAAGTATTGTGTTGTTTTGTTCCAAGTTGCAAAAAATATACCTGTGCAAGGGGGTAAAAGTGGTATTCCGGTAACAGAAGCTTGGGACAGAGACTTGGGACACATTCACCCATACATTTAAAGCACTCCGATACCAGTTTAACAGCCACAGTTGCTCCAAAAGAATTATGGGAACTGTAGTTTGTTAAGGGTGCTGAGAGTTGTTAGGAGACCCCGCTCCCAGAGCTGTAATTCCCAGAGTTCCCTGTGAAAAGGGATTGACTGATAAGCCACCCTGGCAATTGTACCTCTGGGACGGGAATAGGGGTATTTCAAATGAATTTTTAAAATGGTACAGATCAAGAGTTTTCTGAACATGCACCTTCGTGATTTTTGATGCTTTATCTGGGAAATATAACCTGTTACATAGGTAAATTGTTGCATTAAGACAGAGCAGATGTTGCGCACTAAAGCCAGGTGCTCCAAGTGTCCATATTTGCCAGGCATAGTCCCGGCTTTACAGAAGCAGTCCTGGTTTCTGATTTGATTCCACAATGTTCCACCTTTCCTTAAAGGTAAAGGTAAAGGGACCCCTGACCATTAGGTCCAGTCGTGACCGACTCTAGGGTTGCGGCGCTCATCTCGCTTTATTGGCCAAGGGAGCCGGCATACAGCTTCCGGGTCATGTGGCCAGCATGACTAAGCCGCTTCTGGCGAACCAGAGCAGCGCATGGAAACGCCGTTTACCTTCCCGCTGGAGTGGTACCTATTTATCTACTTGCACTTTGACGTGCTTTCAAACTGCTAGGTTGGCAGGAGCAGGGACCAAGCAACGGGAGCTCACCCCGTCACGGGGATTCAAACTGCCGACCTTCTGATCGGCAAGTCTGTGGTTTAACCCACAGCGCCACCCGCGTCCCACCTCCTTTCCTTAGGACGCCCCTATTTTCGTGTGAGAAATATTGGAAGCTATGGAAAGCTATAAGCTCCCCATCAAACGATGGCAATTGTTATGCAACTACTGAAATGCAGGACTTACTGCATATGTGTGGGGGAATGGAATGTGACTGATGAATAGCAGTGGAAGGCTGAGGCCTACACAGATCAGATGACTTTTCCCCAGCAGCCTACAATGTTGGTTAAAAAGTCAAAGTCAGTGTGATGCCTCATCCATCCACACACTGACACCCCTCCACTTGCAATACAGAAACCTACAGACTTCGAATGCTCACAGCCGTCAAAGAAATATGTTTATTTGTGGCCTCATACCAGTCAAAGAAAGATTATTTTGGGCTTTCCTGACCTTCATCCCATATAAAGAGCTGCTTGTGCCTTTTCTTTCATCTGGCATTATTCCATGTTTCCTGGAGTTAGTTATATAACGCCAATGTGCAGTGTGTAGTGTTTTCTTTAATTGCCAGTAAGTGGAGCTTTTACCCTACTCATTTTCTTCTCTCTGTTGTTAGGGTTCTCTCTATTCAAAGCAATGCAATGCAGGAGGTTTAAATGGCAGAAGAATGAAGACGAGGGCTGGTAAATTATTCAAGTGGGCTGTTTCCTGGGACACTTGTTCAGCGCCGAAATATGACGACTTGCTGGCAATGATGATTAAATAAAATCTCACAAGAATTCCCTTGCTGGGTCCAATCAAGGCCCTTCTCACCTAGCACTCAAGTCCCCAAGTGTGGCAGGCTGAAAGCTGTTAGGAAGCTCAAAATGAAGGACTCGAAGATGAATGGGAATTGCCGCCAGAGTGCTAAAGTTGTTGCAAATGGAGTTTCCTGATCTGAACCTTGTGCAGAGTAGCAATGAATAAGCTCCGCCACAAGAATGAGTTCCAGAAAGTTTTATTGCAAAACTGTCCTAAACTTGTTACAAAATAAACATTGCAAAACACAACACAACCCATTGCTCTTAAACAAACTATTAATGCAGCCCACCTTCTTAAGTTTTTTAACATAGTCCAATAATTTTCCTCTCTCTGGTCCCAGAGAGAGCTCCTATACAAGCAACTTGTTTGTTCAGGATTGCTGAGCTGAGCTCCAACTACTGCTGCCCCAGCTAGTTTTGTCTCATAATAATAATAATAATAATAATAATAATAATATTTATGCCCATCCATCTGGCTGGGTTGCACCAGCCACTTTGGGTCACTTCCAATACATATAAAAACATAATAAAACACCAAACATTAAAAGTAACAATCTGATTCAATATAAAAAACACAATAACTTTAAAAATACTTGTTTTCTAACAGTTTTGTGGGTTTTAGCTGTGCTTTATCAATAAATTTATTCTGTATGCCACTATAGGGTCAAATCTTTCTAAATATAAATAATTGAATGTCTTTCATTATCTCCATCCAAACGAAAACTAAACTAAAAGAATAACACCTCTTCCCAACCTTTTTTTCACATAAGGTACTCCAATCCCTTGGTCATCCAAGTTGTCCCTTCCTGCACTTTCCCCAGGCCATAACACCTTAGTGTTTAAAGGGACCTCAAATTATATCTAGTCCAACCCCCTGCCACTGCAAAAAGATCACCACTACAAGGTCCATGGTAGGTGGTCCTTCAGCCTCTGCTTTAAAACCTCTGAGAATGAGGAGACCCTCCCATCTTCTAAGGCAGTCTGTTCCTGATGGAGGGCTTGTGTCATGGGGAAGTCCTTCCTAATGTTTCGGAAAAAATCCAATTTCTTGTAATGTCAACCTGTTGGTTTAGGTCCTAACCCTGATAATGAATTACGAGATGCTTTTGGACATGGGGAGATCTGCAGACACAACAGTCTTTATTATTATTATTATTATTATTTGTATATCATTTGTATTAATTTTTCTGTTTTACAATTTAAAATACTCATTTTTACATCCTTAAAATATCGGTGACTTCCCTTCATCTCTTTTCATGGTTCATTTTACATATCATAAATCCCTGCATATTTTACAGAAACTATACCATTTGGTATTCCATTATTACATCCACCATAACTTATTTACACTGTTGAATTTATCTTAATGCTGCCAGCATTTTCAGCTGTATTTCCCATATATTCAATAAACGTTTTCCAATCTTCTCTAAACGTATGTTCTTCTTGTTCTCTTATTCTATACGTTATTTCTGTAAGCTGCACATATTCTGTCAATTTAAGTTGCCACTCTTCTTTGGCTGGGACCTCACACTTTTTCCATTTTGGGGATAACAAAACATGGGCCACAGCAGTGGCATATATACGGTAAATAACCTTTTTTGACACCTGGGAATTTCATTCTGGTTTTTTTTG
The DNA here is from genome assembly GCF_965153285.1 of Podarcis tiliguerta. NCBI lineage: Eukaryota > Metazoa > Chordata > Lepidosauria > Squamata > Lacertidae > Podarcis > Podarcis tiliguerta. Next base: position 25,359,987 of record NC_139545.1, read on the forward strand.
GGGGGAAGTACTTTTTAACATTTTTTCCAATTCATTCTGGATCATTTCCCAATACTATTTTTCCCTTTTACAAGTCCACCACATACGAAAGAACGTTCCCTTTACCTTTTTGCATCTCCAGCACGTCTCTGATTCAGTCTTATACTGTGGTACCTTGGGTTAAGTACTTAATTCGTTCCGGAGGTCCGTACTTAACCTGAAGCACCACTTTAGCTAATGGGGCCTCCCGCTGCTGCCGTGCCGCTGGAGCACGATTTCTGTTTTCATCCTGAAGCAAAGTTCTTAACCTGAAGCACTATTTCTGGGTTAGCGGAGTCTGTAACCGGAAGTGTATGTAACCTGAAGAGTATGTAACCTGAGGTACCACTGTACATCGTAGCAAGCCTACTTGGAGTCACACAACATTCTTCTCAGTACATCCCAGATCTGTATATTGACACTATGACACATGTTGCTTTATTTAAAATCCCATTTTATTTTGTTCCGCTCATTTTTCACTGATGAAGCACGCTTGGCTGAAGTTTTCAATGATCTTTCTGCTACTTCCAGTTTGCTCTCAATAACTCTTTCTCAGACAGCTACAGCCTATAGTGGGGCTGAACTATATGTCATAGATGAATTTCTACAAGGTGTTTCTGGAGGGAGCGATTTGGAGAAGAGAAGCAATAGAATAGAGATATGTTCATTCCTTTTCCCAATGGGGACTTCTCTGCTATCCATTCCATTCTGCACCCTTCTGCAAGATTTGGGATTTAACCCTGAAAATTCAGGGATCTGAAGCGCTGCCTGAACGAACTGCAGGAGGAACTCAACAGATGAGGCCTTGTCTACAAAAACATAGCAAATGCTCTGTGTTTTAGACTGCTTTTATCAAGCTGGTCACAGTACAGGAGTTTTGCTTCAATTTGCATTCCACAGTGCTGCTCCTGTACTGTTGGTTCTTAATAAGATTTTAAATTGAAATTTTCAAAGTACAAATATCTCAGCTTGCAGCATCATATCTGAGAGGACACTATCAGAATACTGCTGAGTTATGGGGCATGTCCTGGTTCCCTATCCTTTTTTCAGACTGTGTCCACACACCATCCATTTGTTATCACTTTAACAGTCGTGGTTTCTCCCAAAGAATCATGGGAACTGTGGTTTGCCAGTCACAGAACTACAATTCCCAGCACCCTTAACAAACCACAGTTCCCAAGATTCTTTTCCTTTTTACCCAGGGGTGAGCCGTGGGAGTTAAATGTGATTTAAATGTACGCTGTGTATGTTACATTAGTGACTCACCCTAACCTGCTAAAGAGTTATTTCTATTTTTGTTTGGTTGTAAAGAGAAGATGCAGATCTTTAATTCTTCTAAGAGCATACAAAATTGGCTGCTATTAAATGTTCTTGGAATATCGTTTTGACTGAAACTATGTAGGCCTTGTTGATTGTTGAGAGGGAATCAAAAGTCACAGTAGCTCAATACCTTTATTAAGACCTGCTGATATGTCATAAAACGGTGGGCATGAGTTTAACTTTATGTTGGATCCTAAGGTGGTCTTATTCAGCAAGCTGGATAACGTCACCTTCCTGTTAGGTTATTGATCTTAAACATGGTACATTGGCAGGTTTAGATTAAGCACTTGTAAGTAGTGAGGAATTAGAGAATATAAAGGTGTAACAAGTGAATAAAAATGATAACAAAATACAGAGAATGATGTAAGATGTAAAGAACCAGTAGTAGGGGGTGGAAGGGAGTCTTGAGGTTTAAAGAACCTCAAAAGAAGGTTTGTAAAATAGTAGCATTTTTAAAAATCAAGTATAAATGTTAGATGGTGGTTTGATTTTTGTATTCTTATTTTATTGATTATTATTTTTGAAAAAAATAATAAAACATTAATTACAAAAAAAAGGTTATTGGTCTTAAACTTATTAGTCTTAACCATGATGCTTCTTGCTTTGTTTTGGAAAACCCTTATTAATAAATTCCAAGGTTTCAAGAATGGTCAGTTAACCATTTGGAGGTTGCAGATATGACTAAATTAATTGTCATTGTATGTAGAAGAAGTGGACTTGTTCCTTCAGTTTGACTAACAGACAAGTGGACACCTTTTGGTTGTCACTGCAATACACACTGTACTTCCTTTGTACTGAGTGTAAATGGTTTTTGCAAACCTTAAAAAAAAAAGTGGGATAAGGTAAGCAAGCTTTTGAGTTTTTCAGGCCAAGGGCTTAAGCAAAACTGAGACAGGGGAGGTGAAAAGACTGGGCCGTTTGTAGCAGTGCGAAGATAAAATACAGTAAATGTTAGGCAGTACAATCTTATGCATGCATGCCTCACTTGGTTCAATGTGGCTTTCTTCTTGGTTAGTGTGTAGTCTTTCTGAATTAAATTGACCCTGCAAAATACAAAACAAATTTCAGGTTGTACGACAGTTTATGAGACCAAGAAACAACAATGACTGTTTCCCCCTTTTAAAATAATAATACAAACACTAGATAAATGATTCTATTGTATTATTACATCATATTGCTAGGAGTTTGGGGGGGGAGGGGTAGGCTTTATACAGAGACCCTTCTAACGCCTGGATCCAGCAAGTGTTAAAATGTGTTTTTTGGGGTTGTTGTTTTTATTTTTATTATGTATTTTGTGGTTTTATATCTAGATTTTGTTCTGTGAACCACCCTAAGACCCCCAGGTATAGGGCGGTATATAAATTCAATAAATAATAAATAATAATAATATAAGCCAAGCTAGCTTCCTGTGTTGAGGTGATCAACCTGGGGGATGAGCCATTAAGAAAACAAAGGAAAGGCAGCTCTGTGCTAGATGTAAAATGGGTGGGTGTGGCCCTCATTCAAGTTCGAAGGACAAAGCTTGAGCTTAGAGTTGAGAGTTTGTGCTGATGTGACCTAGAAGACGGAAAGCCGCAAGTTGGAGGGAGAGAGCCAGAGCAGCGTTTGAGAGCAATGTTTGATTTCTGCTTGAATCCAAGGCTGAGTCTATGGGAGAAACAAGACTCTTTGGGGGTGTGATGCTGTGAAGCCCTCCATCGCAGGCTCAGGTTGTATATATGTGTAAATAAACCATATATCATAAAGACACTGCCGTCTCCACTGAGCCTCATTTCCAAAAGGAAATCCTGGACAAGTGCCTCAAACCCCTGGAATCTTGCAGCGCTCGGCGATTGGCGTGGCGTGCGACAAGATGTAGCCTGGAAGCCAAATGAAAATTGGGACAGTCTTTTCAGTGGCGCTGTGTGGCAAATGGCAAATTGCCTCTGGAATGGTATGAGCAATACTTTCAGGCCTGAATACAAGTGATTTTCTTCTTTAGCCTTTTCTTTTGATTTCCCTTCCTCGCGCTCATTTATAGTCTTTGATGCTAGACCGTGACTTGGTTGTACTTGGGCGATGCTTCTTTACGTAACATATGTAATTCAGGCAATTAATTAAGACGCACGTCACTTACAGCGCACTACTTTGTGCTGCGACCCCCCGCCGGCAAGCCTTGTACACAAGAACAATTTCTTTGGGTTGCCTTGTCGGTTTCATTAAAGGGGCGCGTTCCTTTTAAGTTTGCCCCCCTCCTAAGGTCACTGCTTGCTGGAAATGTAACCAAGCTCCCCCCCACCCCGAGTGCTGGTGCTTTCTAACACTGTAACCAAACACCTACACCGCCTGCCAGTGTTTAACCGCTTTTCAAAAGAGTGGAAACAAAGAAAAGGGAAATGCCAAGAACTGCTAATTGCTGAATTGAGCAGGCAGTTAAAGAGAAAGATCCTGAAACACACATTTAACTAAGACCTCCAATTGAAACTAAAACGACAAGGGTAGCTGTGGAGGTCTATGTTTGATCCCAGATCTGAAGGCAGCAAAATCTTTTGGGCGCTGTAGCTCTTGTTGATGATGACTGTGTGAATGCCCCTTATAATTATTGGATCTCCACATCTGGAGTTTGGGGAGTTCACGGTGTCTTAAAATGTTTTGTGCTCCTCCCCACCCCCATTATTTGACTGTCCTGTAATTAGAGGCATAGAAAAATATTGTTTTACCTTTTCAGAACTGGGAGAAGCCACCTTTGACTCCAAACTTGCATTTATTTGTTTTTATATGTTGGTGGAGCTGTTGAATCCCACCTTAAGTCCCACAGCATCCCAGTCATGAGAGATAACCCATCCACTGAGGACCAGTGGTATAATGAGTGAAGCTGGTGAAGTTATTCCAGCCCCGAATTCATCTGTGGTTGATGTCACAAGCATTCAGCATACCTGAAGGAGCGTCTCCACCCCCATGAGGTCCAGCTCCGAGGGCCTTCTGGCGGTTCCCTCCCTGCGAGAAGTGAGGTTACAGGGAACCAGGCAGAGGGCCTTCTCAGTAGTGGCGCCCGCTCTGTAGAATGCCCTCCTGTCATGTGTCAAGGAAATAAACAACTATCTGACTTTAAGAAGACATCTGAAGGCAGCCCTGTTTAGGGAAGTTTTTAATGTTTGATCTTTTATAGTGTTTTAATGTTCTGTTGGGAGCCACCCAGAGTAGCTAGGGAAATTATTATTATTATTATTATTATTATTATTATTATTATTATTATTCCTTTCTCAGTTCACTGTGGTACACACACACACACACACACACACACACACACCTCCCTCTCTTTCTCTCTCTCTCTCCCTGCCTCCCTGAATATGGCCCACCAATTTGTTTTGAAACAGCTGGGGTCTTTTCGTGAAGACACACAATCAGAAAGGGGGCGGGGGGGCAGAGGGACCACTTTTTTTAAAAAAATGAAAGAATATGCAGTTCTTTCCAATTCATTTTGAAACAACACAGAAAGAGGAGGAATTACTTTTAAAAGGCAGGTGAAGTGAGGGGGAAGCAAGCAAGCAGGGAGGAACTCTGGTGACTGCACCAAATGAGGTCGGGGGCTGGATGTTGCCCCCTGCCCCGTTCTGCACCAGCCAACAACAGCCCTGCCCTTTGACACGGAAGGCCATCACCCTTGAGCAACTTCATTCATGGAAAACTGTATAGCATTCAAGTTGTTTTGAGAAATGAAACGCGCAAATGAACAGATGTTTATTGCTCCGTAAGCAAAATTAATTATTATGTTTAGTTCCATTTCAATTCCATTTTCAGTTCAGCTTAATTATTATTTTTAAGTCATTGATTATGGGGTGTGTGTGTCATTACTCCTTTCAACAACGCTTTCCTGGATTTCTGCCTTTTCAAAGCCTCCCCTTTCCCCTTTGCAAAATGGGATCCCATTACTTGCCTGCTTGAGATTACAGCCTTGGGAGACTGCACAGAATTAATCCTCCTGGTTGTGGCTGGTAGGACCAAGCAAAACTTAGTTGTGTAATTAATCCCCCGCTGAAAATTCAGTAGAGCCACCGGAAGACCGTTGTTTAAATCCTTCTGAATCTTAAACTTTTAAACCACACCCCTCCTCCTCTCCCCAAGCAGAAGAAAGGGCTAACTCAGGCTCAGTGAATGTGATGCCCTGCAGAGGTTGTTGGACTACAACTTCCATGAACTCCAGCCAGCATAGCCACTGATCAGGACCCATGGGATTTGTAGTCCAACATCTTCATCTCTGTACCTTTGTTGAACTCCACATGGAGAAGGAAGAAGAAGAAGAAGAAGAAGAAGAAGAAGAAGAAGAAGAAGAAGAAGAAGTGGAGGAGGAGGAGGAGGAGGAGGAGGAGGAGGAGGAGGAGTTTGGACTTGATATCCCGCCTTTCACTCCCCTTAAGGAGTCTCAAAGCGGCTAACATTCTCCTTTCCCTTCCTCCCCCACAACAAACACTCTGTGAGGTGACTGAGGCTGAGAGACTTCAGAGAAGTGTGACTAGACCAAGGTCACCCAGCAGCTGCATGTGGAGGAGCAGGGAATCGAACCCAGTTCACCAGATTATGAGTCCACTGCTCTTAACCACTACACCAAAACTAGAGTTAGTTGTCTCCACTTGTCATTGACTCTCACTCTACCTTCTGCTGACCTCTCTGCCTACGGTGAGGACTAAGCCACCACTCTGCTGGGCAGTTTGTGTGCCCACCAGGCTTTGCTCCATTTGTGCTGTTGCGATTGGCACACCTCTCAAAGCAGGGATGGTGAAGTGGTGGCCCTCCAGTTGTTGTTGGTCTCCAACCGCATCAGCCCCAGCCAGCATGACAGGGATGGTGGGAACTGCCGCCCAACACCATCTGCCCTAGAGGATTTTTCCATCGAAAGGTGGCGTATAATCTTCTTCGAGTGTGTGGGAGAAATCAACGAACACTCGAGGGGAAGGAAATAGAAAGGGCTCAGAGCCAGATAAAGAAGGTTAATGCCCTCTCCAGAAGCTCATCATAGGAGTTAGTATAATGTCACCAGAGCTGAGGATTACACAGCTTGGTCAGGTGCCTCCGCAAGCACAACAACATCAGCATTAAGCTAATTAAATAGAAACAAATTAAAACACTTTTCGGGATCAACGCTTTCCTTGGACCACTAGCTTTATTTGAAATGTTATGGGAGTGGGGAGGACATTTGGTGCAGCCCCCTAAGACTGTTCCGCTGCAGCATGGATGTGACTGACGCATCTTGTCTGAAAGCTCTCTTGCATATTTATTTATTTTAAGCACTGCCTGTCGGAACATACAGTATCAGAGCAAGAAAGTGCACTTGGGATTCCACCTTTGCGAGGAACTAATCAGTGCAAATTCCTGAGAATGGAATCCAGACCATCCCTCCCGCCCCCTGCTTAAGGCTTATCCGATTTTGGAGAATGCAGATCTATAACAGAAAGATAAACGTTGGCCCACGTTGCTTCCAGCCTGACTAGGAGCAGGGCATTCCAAGACACATAAGAAAATGTGTTTCCCTGTAATGGGCTGGCTCAGCATTCCAACCGTGGGCCGTTCCAAAGAGTTCTGACAACTCTTTGACTAGTGAAAAGAACTTTTATTACTGAAACAAGTCTTTGAAGCTATCTTTGCCCACATGCTGATAGCAGTTTGCATTTGAAGTGCAAATACACTGAGTTGGATTCTCTGAAATCTCTAAAAGAAACCAAACAGAGATTCCGGTTTCTTTACATGCAGCTATTGGCATAAGAGATCAAGACCGGCTTACAATGCACTCAATTACTACATTGTGTTTTCTTTCCTATTTCAGGCTCCACAACCTGTTCTTGGCTGCCAGGAAGCTTTTCTCCACTCAATGCACAACTGGGGAATTCAGAAACTGCAAATCGATGTTCTTCAAGTGACTGAGTAAAATCACATGATTGTAGACAAATGGGCACCAATGCCAACTTTGTGTGAGCTCTCTTTAAGGCTTGTTTTCTCAAGCTGATGGCCTATATATGGGTTGGTTCTTCTAAGCTGGTGTTGGGGGCACTTGGCACCAATGGTGAGGGACTGGGAAATGTAGACCAAAACATCTAGAGGGCACCATGATGGCTACCCTTGGCTTATGTTTTTTTTTCCTTGGTTGACTCTGATTCTCTCTCTCTCTTTATATATATATTAGGGTTTTTTTTACATATCATTTTCAACAGTAATTAAACATACTTTTACATCTTATTCAAATTTTTGACTTCCACCAATCCTGTCTGAAAATTTTCCAATCTAATCTCTCGGTATGCATTTCTTATCTTCCCTATTACAAACTCATAACCAATATCTCTATCTTTTTCTACTTTGTAACACTTCGTATATTTCTCCTTACAAAACTTCTTGTAGTCCTACTAGCGTAATTTGTTGATTACAGCTGCTCTTCAAATAATTCATATACTTCTTCCAATCTTCTGTAAATCTCTGGTCCCACAGGTTTCGAATCCTTCCTGTCATTTTATCCAATTCTGCATAGTCCATTAATTTCATCTGCCATTCTTCTTTCATCGGATTTCTTCTTGTTTCCATTTCTGGGCTAACAATACTCTTGCCGCATACCCTTGGCTTAAGCTGATTTGAAATTTTATCAGGGATAGACGCTTCTGGTTCTTCAGATGTTTCTGGGCAATCTCGTGGCTGGAGGAGGACACTCAGGCTGACAGGCAACAGTCAGGGCAGCCAATGTGCTAGCTTCCAGATGTTAGACAATTCCCATCATCCTCGACCATAGACCATGTTAGCTGGGACTGATGGGAGTTGGAGTCCAACAACCTTTGAAGGGCCACATGTTCCCATCCCCAATCTAGAGGCACAAATGAGAAATTGTGCCCCTGATCAAGCAAAACTTTGCATGTGCCCAGCACTCCAGTGCACACCTTCAACTTCCATGTTCAGCTCCACAGACTGAGCAATTCTATACATGCAGCGTGATATATATGCAGTGCTGCCCCCTCCACTGAAGTGAATGAAATTAATGGGTGCAGACCATGTTTAGGGGGATTGAATCTGCCTTGGTTGCAACTGATGGAGAGGGAGCGGGACAAAGAGAGTTCAACCTAAATTTCTCCGTGGTTTTTGATACCGCCAACCATGATATCCTAATGGACCTGTTCTGTGGGATGGTGTCGTAGACACACAGTAGCTCCAGACCAACTGTAGGTCTCGTTCTAGAGAGTACTGCTGGGAGAATGCTCTTCAACATCCTGCCCTTTGTGTTTGGGGAACTATATCGTCCCCAATGGTGTTTAACGTCTTTAATGAAGATGTTGGGTCTGGCCATTAGGGGATTTGGCGTAAAGTGTCTAAAGTATGCTGATCACACACTGCTCTGTTTCTCTGTAACTTCTGAATCAGAGTGTCTTTGTAGTCTCTGGAGCAGACTTGGAGCACCAAGAAACTGAGTTTGGCAAGACAGAGGCCCTGTGAATGGTTCCCATGTCTTGGAGATAGGTCAGTTCTGGATGGGATCACCCTCTACCTGGAGGAACAATTATGTAGTCTGTGGATGCTCCTGGAGCTATATTTATAGCCTGAGGCACATTTAGCCTCATTGATTAGGAGTAACCTCAGTTGGTAAGACAGTTATGGCGGTGCTGGACTGAGCCAGCTTGGCCATTGTGTTCTTGGCACTGGCAACCTCAAGACTGGGTTGCTGGAGTGTGATGTATATGGGGCTTAACCCAGAAACTGCAGCTGGAGCAGAATGTAGCAGCAAAGTTTTTGACTGGGGCATCCCACTGACAGCTCTGCTGAGCGAGTTGGAATAGCTGCCAATATGCAGAATAACATACTGTGTAGTTGCTGGACCCCTTTCAAAGCTGCTTATCCAGGACAAATGTCCCATTGAGGCAATAGATGACCCAACCCTTTTAACCAGCATGTTAACTCATTCCTCCATTTAGCTGTTAACAACTGAAAATACCTAGACAGGTGTCACCTTAGAGCATCACAGAAATTATAGCTGGAGTACTGAGAAAGATTCCAGTGTAGTAACTTCCCTTCCCTAAGGCTGCTGAATATAAAGTAGCCCGTGTCCCATTTAAAACAGCAACCGATGAGTTTAGAAAGTTAAAGACCCACATTTACACCCTCCGTGATGGATAACACAGTCACATACTATCAGGAGAGCCGGTAATTACAATGGCAGTTTCCCATATAACAGGGGGAGCGGGGAGGATAAAAGCACCTTTTGCATTCTGTGTAGCCGAGTTATTAATCAAAAGAGTCAATTACAACAGATAGGTCATCTGGCGATCTGCCAAATGCTTTTATTGCATTGTTTGGTTTGCTTTTAATGTAAAGGTTGATTTTTATTGACTTCCAATAATATCTGCTCGCTCGCAAAAAAGTGTCTAACATGAGCCTGATTTCCACTCATGAATAAAATGCAGTCCAAAGTGCACAAAATAAGGAGCGCCTTTTAGGTTGTGCTCCCGTGTCCACTTTTCAGGGAGTAAGCCTACCAAATACAGTGGGGCTTACTTCCAAGTAAACATGCATCCGATGGTCTCGCTTCGCTGCTAGCCTTTTAGTCACCACAATTCAAGAATTCGAAAACAGATTTATTAGTAATTATTGCAGGAGGCGGTGGGGGCTGGTCCATTAAGATGAATAGTCCACTGCCCTAACACCCTCCCTCCTCCCTCAGTCAGCCCCCACCTGCCTCCCTTCTTACTTGCAAGAGTTACACAGGGTGGCACTGCCTTTCAGCTTCTTCCTCCTGCTGCAGGGAGAAGGATGGGGAGAAAACAAAAATTAGCTGACTCCGCCTACCATTCTCTCTGTTGCCCCCTGCCGTTGGGTTTTCCTTCTTCTGCCCTACCAGTTCCAATGGGTGCAAATACATGTAGCAAAACCTCTCCCTCTATCAGCCAATCCCTATATTAAGCTCTTCAAGGTTGGCCTTTTTTGATGTTTCACTGAGGCAGGGCCTTCTTTGTGGTGTACCCCATCTGTAGAAATCTTTTTCCCTCAGAGCTATGGATAGTGCTATCACTGTCTTGTTTTTGGCACCAGATGAAAATATATCTCTCTTCCTAGACCTTAGGAGGAAGTTGGTCCAACAAGCCCAGCAGTAAATGAATGACTGTCTGTCTTGTTTTAATGATGGCTTCGAAACCATCAGTTATTTTAATGTGTTGTTTTTCTGGTTGTAAACTGCCCTGGTTCTTAACTAATGAAGGGTGGTTTAGAAGTCACTTTAAAAACAATAAATATTTCTGCCTGCATTTGCAAGGTGCACTTTCTCTTTGATTAGCAAGACTACCAAATCCTCTATTACTGCAATGTCCCTAAACAATTAGCTAAAGTATATAAAAAGTACAGAGTGATCACCGTTCCATTTTTATTTTTTTACTCCTGAAAAGAGGAAATGAAACGCTGAATCTAATACAGTGTGATTAAGTGCATGTGTCTTTTGCTTTTACAAAATAAATTATATACTCCCTCTAGTGTCAGAAAAGGTATATGAGCATCATGTAAGTATGATTGAGTGCTGCTATAAATGCTAAGTAAGGTGCAATTTCATCATTTTCATATTTGGAGGTTAACGGATGAGGCCAATATTTGAGATTAATCAGATGCTTAAACGATAACTGTCCCACAGTCACAGCCCTGTTTAGTTTGGAAATTTCATCTGTAGAGGAAAGCCAAGTATATTTTGATTTGTGAAGCAGTGTCCTGATTAAAGCAAAGAGAGTTATTACTGCTGTTTTTCCTGTAACCGTCATTGGTAATTCTAACTCTAATTGCTTATGGAGAGTTAAGTACAGGGCTGAATTTCATATTCCTTTTCAAAAAAATGAGCAGTAAAGCATCCAGGATGTAAAACCTTCATAGTAAAACCTTCGGAAAGGATTGATGGTAGGACGTTTTCACAAGCTTCTCTAAAATCCATGACCTAATGATTTCCTCATGCAAGAGAAGATTTTATGCAGTCTTCAATCTGAGAGGAAACATTGATGGTCCTAGCAAGATATTCTGCAATTTCAAACCAACTTCTGATTTTAATATGCAGAACAGCAGACCCTCCAAGTGTCCCTATTTTCCAGGGACAGTCATGGATTTACAGAAGCTTTCTGATTTGATTCTAGAATGTCCTGCTTTTCCTTAGGAAGTCCCTATTTCCATTGGAGAAATATTAGAGGGTATGGCACTATGTGACCCCCAAGCCAAGGAGATAAGTAACTATACAACCTTTAGAAGACATCTGAAGATAGCCTCTGTATAGGGAAAGTTTTTTAAAAAAATGTTTAATGTTTTATTATGTTTTTATATATGTTGTAAGCTGCCCAAAGTGACTAAGGCAACTCATTCAAATAGGCAGGGTAGTAGTAATAGCAGCAGCAGCAGCAGCAGCAGCAGTATTGAACAGAATGTCCCTATTTTCATCAGAGAAATGTTGGAGGATATAAAGATAAAAGGTAAAGGACCCCTGGATGGTTAAGTCCAGTCAAAGGCGACTATGGGTTGTGGCTCTCTTTCAGGCCGAGGGAGCCAGCGTTTGCCACAGACAGCTTCCCAGTCATGTGGCCAGCATGGCTAAACCGCTTCTGGTGCAACAGAACACCATGACGGAAGCCAGAGTGCACGGAGACGCCGTTTACCTTCCTGCCACAGTGGTACCTATTTATCTACTTGCACTGGTGTGCTTTCGAACTCCTAGGTTGGCAGTAGTTGGGACACAGCAACCGGAGCTCACTCCATCGCGGGGATTTGAACTGCCAACCTTCCAATCTGCAAGCCCAAGAGGCTCAGTGGTTTAGACCACAGCACCACCCGCGTCTGTATGCAACAGGCCGAGAATGTATTCCCACAAGCTATCAAAAAGGATGGTAGAGCTCACTTCACACTTTGTAAAGAAGGGAATGAAGGTACTATATCAGCAGCAGATGTTGTGGTAGGGCTGCGTCACTCACCTGAACTTCTCCTGGCTGAATCACTGGTGCAAATGGGGATGGAGAGGGAGAGGGTCAAGACGCTGGTGAGGTTTGCACTTAGGCTGCATTCACACAGCAGTTTATTCCATTTCCCTGAAAAACCCCTTACTCTTAATTTTCTCATCATATTTGAGCTTTCGCATGATGCAAAAGCCACTTCTGGTGGAATCTAGTGGAAGTTTGGTGCTCATTTCTTTTTTAATTGCTTCTAGGGAATAAACCCACTCATTTTCAACCACGTTAAATCCCCAGGAAAATGTGGAAGGAAAGTGATGAATGTGGGGGGGGCCATAGAGGTACATACATGTGGGAAAGAGGGATGGTGTCCGATGGTGCTTGTTGTTGTGTCACAGCATGCCCACTGCTGTGAATGAAATTTTGCGCAACATATGCCCATATACCAGTCAGAATGTCACAGTTCCAGAATGCAACAGGCACTGCAGTGTGAAAGGAACATTAGAAAACACATTGAGCACAAAAGTGCCAACATTCTGGGATCAGATAATTGAGGAAATTGGTGCGCACCAGCGAGTGATGAAAACCCCAGAGCTGGTATTATTGAACTTACAAATAAAAATCAGGACTCGACTGACAAACCTTTAATTGGATTTCGTCTGTTGGGAGCACGCATGGTCACTGGCAACTTCTGGAAAGACCTTAAAGGAGCAACTTTAAAATCTTGGTATAGAAGTGTGTTGCACATAGCTTTCACTGAGAAGCTAACACACAAGTTGTGGTCAGTAAGAGGAGCAAAACACAATGACACTATGCTGGAGAGTGGTGGGACTTTATTCCCTTCATAAATACACTAGAAAAGAGAAAACTAGTCCCTAGGTTTTAAGCTAATATGGGGATTTCTTTAAAAACATCCCCCCAACTTTTCATAGAAACGCCTGCCATTATTATGTGGGAAAGACTCTGCTCCCTGGAAGAGAGGGGAGTGGTTGTGGGCAGGAGCCCGAGCTCCGCCTCTCACAGGGGGGCGGGAGCCCCCTGCCTCTTCCGCCCACCTGGCTGGTGCCCACGCCCCCCCACGGCAGGCACCCAATCAGGTGCCTCCGAGGGGGCGTTTACAGCAGCCTTTTGCTGTGGCACCAGCCCCTCCTCTGCCTCATTCACCTTCGTCATCTCCCCCTTTTAGTTCAGGGTCTTAGTTCATTGGCCTTGCTATGGACCTTAGGTTGGTCGCCCTGGTTGTCCGGGGGGCCTGGTAGGAATTTTTCCATTTGGCATTTGGCTTTTTGGTTTTTTCGCCTACCTCGTAGCAATCGTCACAACTTTTGTGGTATTGGTGGGTAGGTTAGGCATTGGAATTGTGTTGTGGTGTGTCGAAGAGCTAGGTGTGGCCATCGCCTATGCCTTCAATTTTTGGGTATTCCGTTAAAGGAATCTGGCGGTCATGTATTCTGTCCGATGCCTGCTTGGCGGGAGGCCATGGCACGACCCTCGGTGACATCAGGGGGTGAGCCTTTAGTTGTATTAGCATCAACAGGCTCCACCTACTGGTGAATAAACCCCCCTTGTTTAGAAATCCAATGCCTAAGCCAATACCTTCTCACTGCTGTAATCAATAAAGTTGTGGCCTTTTCTTGCCCACTAACCTTATATCACGTGTCCTTGTGTGTTCATTTCACATCGCGGGGGTCGGGCCCTCGAACCACAATTGTTATTATTACAGCAGTGAAGATGATTGGGAGTTGCAGTTCTTTGTTTTTGTAGACTTTGATTCTGTAATGCTACTTTCAAATGATAAAAAGGGAAAGAAAAGTAAACAGGACAGAGGTGCTGCCCTATAATCAGGAAACTAATGCAACGTTTTCCATGTCTGAATGTGCCTTTACTTACAACCAGTCCAGAGGATGGCCCTGGCTGTCTGCTTTCTCCTCCTTAATCTCAGTTTTGCTCTTGTAAAGCTCAGCAGGGCAGAGGATGGGAACAAAAGTAGAATGAGTTGGGTCCTCCTATCATTGGCTCTGACCCTCCTTTCCATGGCCTCTGTGTTTTCTGCCCTACCAGACCCTGGGGGCCCCAGTCACCACTGGAAGCAGGAATGGGAGGATGGGGCAGATAAGCAACACGGAAGTGGCAGTAGCATACCCCAGAAAAACCAGCAACACCCCATTTTTTCCCATGAGAGTACACCGGCCATTTTGGGCACCTTGTGTTGGGATACTGCCAGGGAGACAAAGTCCATCATGACTCCACGTCGTCTCCGTTGCGATCCATCAATCTCCCGTAGATACAGTATCAGCAATTAGCGACACGAGCTCCAGAAATAGCTTGCCACATTCCAGAGCTGATGCACGCTCTATCAGCAGATAATGCACAGCGAAAGATGCATGCAGGAGAGCATTATTTACAATTTTATTCAGCGTTGGTCAGAACAAAGAGAAAACATGACTGCCTGCTTCAGTGTCTCAGACACAGACAGAGAAACGAAAGCTAAGACACAACAGAAACATCCCGTGAACAGGAAATACGCAGGCTGTGACACAAACATCCTGCTCCCTTTTAAGGTGGAACGGAAATATCCTAACATCTTGCTCTCACGTGATTTGGGGCCAAACCTTTCCCCGAAAAAGCACCTTTGGGGGTCTGAGATCTTGCATGGCTCAAATGACTCACAAGGGGTTTCAGACCCAGAGGATGGTTCCCTGGATTTGAACCCAGTGGCGGAGCAACCTGCTGCAGCCCCTGGAGCGGAGAACAGGTGGGGGCATGGCTGGCGCACGTCCCAGGGGCATGGCACGTCGTCCGTGGGGCGTGGCACAGGGGTGCACATCCCAAGGTTGCGTGGCATGTGGTGCATGTCCCGGGAGGGTGCAGCGCGCGTCCAGGGGGGTGACCGCGATGGCACCCTTTCCACAAATGCTACCCGAGACAGTGCGCTCCCCCTGTCCCCTCCATTTGCCAGTGTTTGAACCACAATGTGTTGGAGGGTATGCAGTGTGGGGGGGAGTAGGAGAAATCACAGGACAATCAATGGAGCGGAAAGGAGAACAAAAAATAATTCACTGAAAGGAGCAAAATGGGTGGCAGGGAATTAGAATCCTGAAATGGAGTGTTAGGTAGGAGGGAAGTAAGATAGCAGTGAGGGATGAGAGGGTGGCTGTTCCCTCCCCTCAAGGCATTAATAAATAGAAGCAGCATTTAGTTGTGGGTCATGCTTGTACTTCTCTTTGGAACAAAGTGCTCAGTAGCAGGAGTGGTTGCGCAGAGAGGGGGAGCACCACAGAGCCAGGCTCCCAGCAACAGGGTCACTGTTAGTTCCTAGGGCAAGATTGAGGTGATGTGGGTTCACCAGTTGCCAGGGACTGGGCAGAGACCGCCTCCCCATCCAGACCCTTCCAGGGAGGAGGAAGAGGAAGACAATATAGATTTATAACAGGGGTTTGAGGGAGGTAGCAGCTCAGAAGCAGATGAGGGGGGGAAAGTGGGAAATCATGGGAGAGCCAGAGCAATACAGTGGTGCCCCGCAAGATGAAATTAATTCGTTCTGCGAGTTTTTTCGTTCTACGAGTTTTTTCGTCTTGCGAAGCACCAATGTGTATTGACGGTTTCCCATAGGAATGCATTGGCGGTTAAAAAAAAAAAGGCGCAAGACGTTTCGTCTAGCGAAGCAAGCCCATAGGGAAATCCGTCTTGCGAAGCTACTCAGAAAACGGAAAACTCTTTCATCTTGCGAGTTTTTCGTCTTCCGAGGCTTTTGTCTTGCGGGGCACCACTGTACCTGACTGACACGTTGTCATTAGAAAGCTTTCCAGACCCACCATCTCCCAGAACCTGGCAAGCCTTAAAAGTAGGAGAGCAAAGAGCTCAAAGACAGAGGGAATATAGCAGCACCCATAGAAGTGACAAATGAGAAAGTGGGAGCGACGGGGGTGGAGATTCAGTCAGGACAACGCCATTATCCAAGAGGCTGGGTTCAATAGCCTCTCTCTGTAAAGACTGAAATTAAAAAGGATGGGAAGAAACTTTCCCTTGTCTTTATACTTTCCTGGGCAACCCGCTGGGAGCCGCTGACAGCATCCTGACACCAACGCAGCCAATCCATTGCACCCACTGCTATCCCTGCATCACGCCAACCTCACTGTGTCCATCTCCCATTCCTGGTAAGAAGCAGCAACACTACTGCCAGGAGTCCAGCCCAGTCTCTTGCTCCCGTTAGCAAAATTATGTGGGTTAGCCTGTTGTTGGTGATGCATATGGAAGAGCTTATCTTGGTGAAATTTAGTTCAATCAATACCCATGTCTATTTCAGTACTGCATTGAAATGTTCTTTGAACATCCTGGTTCTATGAAAGTCAAGGGGAAAGTCTTGGAACCAGTACAAAATGTGGGAGAATATTTGCTGCGAATGCAACAGCAAAGTGTTCCTTGCAACATTATAGGAATAGTAAAGCTATTAAGACCATTGGTACAACTTGTTAACCTGCTTATTTACTGCCACCAGCATAAATACTCTGCCTGGAGCAATTGAGTTTAATATGTAGCACTTTCCTTTGAAAAATCCAATTTGTCTTGTGTTATCCCACTAGAGGGTGCTTCAGCAATATATATTTCAGAAACTGCTTTCGCTTCCCATAAAAATGATCTCTCGTGTGCCTGCATGGCCCTCTTTGGTAAGAAAAGGTAAAAAAAAAAAAAAAAACATTATTGCTCTACTGGAGCTGACATTCTCTAAAAGGTGGTCCAGAGAGGGGAAAGAGGGCAGCATCATGGAAGTGGCTTAGTGACATTTGGGCAAGAGGGATATTTATGGAAGGTGAGCATTTATAGGGGTAATGCAACCTGGGATGACTTCTACAAACAACTTACACCTGGGCTGAAAATACAAATGGTGTAAAATTGACAGACATGATGGCAGGATGCCTGGAAATACCGCCAGTGTTTGCCGGTCAGCAAGTGGAAGAGGGGGGGGAACCTAGGCCACAGATCCAAGCTAGGATGTCCATTTATTAAATGCCATGTAGCATAAGACATCATGGGGCAGAGGCACTCATCTGACCTCCCAGCTGCTGAGTGGCTGCTACTTGCCACAAAGAGGAGGGGCAAAGCAGGAAGGGGTAGAATGTAGTTAATTAATGCTTGGGCCATAGGCCATTCGCATATAAGATCAATAAGCACAGTACAAAAGGCAACAGTATAAAATACTGCATAAAATCATGTTGCTGCCTAGAATCATACATAAAACCAGTGCTTTTTTTCTGGGGGTACGCATACCCCTAAACATTTTGTGAATCTAACAGGAGAAGAAACTAAAAAATTAAATTTTTTTTAGTTTCCTCTCTAGCACGGTGAATCATTAGTTCCGTTGCTACCCCCGATGGCGGCCTCATTTCCTGTCACAGTGTTTCCTGGGTCTCAGATGGAAGCGGGCGTTTAATGTGTGAAGTAGGAGTCGGAATCTAGCATGGTGATTGGTCAGTTTCGTTGTTACCACCTGCGATGGCGGCTTCATTTCCTTTCCCAGTGTTTCCTGAGTCTCATTTGTCCATTTACTGTATTTATTTTTCCTGATTTGAACTATAAAATGGTGATTTTCTTGAGTCAAAATAAGAGTACTCCTAAACATTTTTTTAGGGGAAACTGCATAAAACGTACATCTGTACAATACTACATAAATCACATGTAACGTATCTGAAACTTACATACCGGAAGGGTAAAATTTAATACAGTCAAAAAACATAAATTACTAAAATATATTATGGTTAAATAAGGGCACCCCCAAAGCAGTCGATTGCCATCTCCTTAATAACTCTTGCCGGGATTTTCATTGCTGCTAGGGAAAAAAGACCACTTGCCACGAAGAGGAGGGGCAAAGTGGGAGGAGGTCAACGCAGTGCAAGTGCAGTGGCAGAGCTGATCTGGTGTTCCTGCTGGTGCATTTGTGCCACATCAACCTCCCTGCTGCCTCCCCGCCTCCTTCCCCCAAAGCAGGAGTGACTCAGCTGTCAGCAGGTCAGGTGAACACCAATGCCCCTCCACAGCATCCCCTATTCCAGGTGCCACATATGTCTATGTGCCTTACCCGAACCAACCTTAAAAGGCAATTTATTAGCCTTAATGATCTGATTTGATTCTTCTCTCCAACGCAGACAGAAAAGCAGTTTGTGGGAATATGAAAGGACATTAGCTCTCGGCTGGGGTCTAATGACATACAGGCACACTGCATACTCGGGGAACAATTGCATGCGTCGTGACCTTTTTACAGAGCTGCAAAATGATCCCTTGGGATTTTCAGCACGGTTGATGTTTCTAATAAACTGCTAATTTTGGTACATAAAATACATGGTATCTTCCTACCACCACCACCAGAAAGCTAAAAGCTGTGAAATTAATCCCTCCAATGGAAGCTGTGTAAACGGGGGCTCTGAAATTAAGCAGCAGTTGCAGGTCAGTGTAATGTAACAACAGTGGCATCATTACCATGTAAATTATAGGAAACATTTGACATTACACCAGCCCAAATGGATTCTTAGGAGGATAGGTGGGCTGAAAGTGTTGATAAAGAACAGTCAGAGCATGGGGAGAACATTATGCCTTCTTATCTCTTGTGTGAGGTAGACAAGGGGTCACTTTCTTAAGGTTCATCCAGACCTTTCTTACACAATCAGCTACAGCTCATGGTGAGAGAAGTTGGTACAGATCACAAAGCATCTCATAATCTTCTACTGTCTGGGCTTAACTTTCTGAGGGACGCCCGCCCTTAAAAGAGATACAATATTTCTGCAACTGCAATTTCATGGTGCCCTCGTTTCCTTATTCTGGGCACATTCCCCCTCAGGAACTGCATGTTAACAGTGAGTGGAGCATCGCAAGTGCCTCTTACGTCTTTTGTGGTCTGCAACACCCCAGTCACACAAAAGTCAGATACACCCACAACTACACAAGAAAGACATGCAGAGGGGCCAACATGAAT
This sequence comes from Podarcis tiliguerta, assembly GCF_965153285.1. NCBI lineage: Eukaryota > Metazoa > Chordata > Lepidosauria > Squamata > Lacertidae > Podarcis > Podarcis tiliguerta. The sequence continues at coordinate 25,379,205 of NC_139545.1, forward strand.
TGACGGCAATGCCCATCAACTTTGGGGGGCGCCTCAAATATTTCATTGGGGTGGGCCAAAGGGACCGTGGCCCCTAGGAGCTGGCTCCTACGGATACATGTTATCACAGCTCAAGGAAACATGCCAGCTAAGCAAAGCACTTCAGGAGGGCACAGAGCAGGACAGGTGAGGGATGTGGTCTGTGGAGAGGGCAGGTGGTCTGAGGTGGCAGCACAGCCTGGAGAGAATCCCAAATAATGACTAAGCAGGTATACATTCCTCTCTCGCGTCTGAGGTTCCTCACGCCTGGTTTTACCATTGATATATATATACAGTGGTGCCCCGCAAGACGAAATTAATTCGTTCTGCGAGTTTTTTCGTTCTACGTGTTTTTTCGTCTCGCGAAGCACCAATGTGTATTGACGGTTTCCCATAGGAATGCATTGGCAAGCCCATAGGGAAATTCGTCTTGCGAAGCAACTCAAAAAACGAAAAACCCTTTCATCTAGCGAGTTTTTGTCTTGCGAGGGATTCGTCTTGTGGGGTACCACTGTATATATATATTTGCCAGAGCATGGAGTTCTTTCTTTCTTTCTTTCTTTCTTTCTTTCTTTCTTTCTTTCTTTCTTAGTATTTCCTGCTTCTATTGAAGTCCAAATGAGGGGAATTTCTTACACATGATAATAATAGTAATAGCAATTATTATTATTATTATTATTATTATTATTATTATTATTATTATTATTATTTTATACCCCGCCAATCTGGCTGGATTTCCCCAGCCACTCTGGGCAGCTTCCAACAGAACATTGAAAACAGAATAAAGTGGTACCTCTGGTTGCGAACGCCGTTCCGGAGGCCCATTCGCAACATGAAAAGAGTGCAACCTGAAGCGCCGTATCTGCGCAGGTGCGTGGTGCGACTTGGTGCTTCTACGCATGCACAAGTGGCGAAACCCAGAAGTAACCCTTTCCAGTACTTCTGGGTTGCCGCAGGACGTAACCTGAAAGACTGTAACATGAAGCAAACGTAACATGAGGTATGACTGTAAAGCTTCAAACATTAAAAACTTCCCTAAACAGGACTGCCTTCAGAAGTCTTCTGAAAGTCAGATAGTTGTTTATTTCCTTGACATCTGATGGGAGGGCATTCCACAGGGCAGGTGCCACGACCGAGAAGGCCCTCTGCCTGGTTCCCTGTAACCTCACTTCTCTCAATGAAGGAACCACCAGAAGGCCCTCAGAGCTGGACCTCAGTGCCTGGGCTGAATGATGGGGGTGGAGACACTCCTTCAGGTATACTGGGCTTCTTGATGTGTGCCTAGTGTAAAGTTGTGCAGTCAGTGGAGGCATGGCTGCTATGGAATGAGGAAATATACATCCTGCCCTGGGCTCTGGCCTTTCTTAGCAATTCTGCCAGCGTATCTGACTTCCTCCTACATTTCAACAGCATAGCAGGACTTTCATCAAATCTTGTAGCCCCTTTTGGTATAGGATTTCACCCTAAGAGCACAGCGACATGCACACTTACTTGGGGGTTACCCCACTTAAACTTAACGTGACTTTATTTCAGAGGAAACCTGGATAGGATCAGTGACCAGATTGCGATGTGGCTATGCTAAATGCAGGAGGGTTGAATGGTTTGTTTATTCGCTTACTTAAAAGATGGTTAGACAACCCTTCAGAAAAGAAATTATTAATTCTGCAGCAGTACAGGATTAAGGGCCATTATATAATTGTGATTTATAACAAAAAGGCAAGCCAAGTAACAACATAAACATTCAGCATAAAAATCCAGCAGAGCAAAAGAAACCTCATTCAAAAAATAAATAAATCTCACACTGTGTGCTCGAATGCTTGGGCAAATAAAAATGTCTTTGGCTGGTATAGAAGGGGCATCACAGTTGCTGCTAGAGGGATGGGCAAATCTATCAAAATCAATGTTTCTCATTTTTCAAATCTTAAACTTACTGCCATCCACATCCCTTTGAGGGTTGTTGTTCTTTTAAGTCCTCATGAGAATTCACCAGCATTTTAGTGCAAAGTTCTTCTAAAATCCACATTTTTTCCTGTGCAATTTTGCCTAAAATATACAATTTTGCAAAACAATTTCTCCCAATATAGTGCATTTTGTATGCCTACTACGTTCACATCCTGCTTTGGAAACACGTGCTATGTGAAAATTCACTTATCCAAACACAATGAATTCGTAACTACAACTTTCTTTTTTTTAATCTGCTTCTTTGCTGCCATCGTGGGAGGGATAGGATTCTTGTTTCATTGTTATGATGTTTTAACAGGTTTCTTCTACTGCTCATTTGAATTATGGATGTTTCTAATGTTTTGGTGGGATTGTTTTATTTATTTATCTGTTTGTGTAGGGCATGAATATATATTATGTAATCATTAGCATTTCTATGTGGTGTACATAAAAATAAACCAGACTGAGAATAAAACAATAAGAAATGATTATTTATTTTGATTAGGTATAGATATATTTTTATAACTGGTTTTACACTTATAAACAGCTTAGAAGCCATTTTAGCAAGTGGCATATAATTTTATTATTATATCTACTACTGCTAAAGAGAATGACAACAACTCTATAATTCCGTGATCCCGGAATGCAGTAACATTCACCAGAGCTCTCAATGCATAGCTGTCTACGTTTCCCTTTTCTTGCGAGGAATCCTTAAAAAAAGGGAAACGTTGACAGCTATGTCTCAATGACTCATGGTGATTGTGTTGTGTAGCAAAGTGGAATAGACCTTTTCTGTTTGCCTGAAACAGAAGGCAGTTTTTGTTCTAATGGCATGCAACACTTCATGTTCTGTCTACGTTACTGAGGCAAAAGGCTTAAGTGTCAAACAGTTTTATCGTATTCAAGGCCAGAGAATATGAACTCACAAGTTATTTACAGATGTTCTGCACCAAATGGTGGCAAGCAAGCAATTCACTCTGCGGCTTCTCCAGTTCAATATCTTCAAAACTACCTTAAAGAGAGGATAAATGCAAGGAGTGCTGCGCAGCTCGTATTGATGTCAGAAAGATGTACTGCTACAGTAAATCGTGCAGGAAAAAATGTAGACTTATTTGTTTAGATTGTCACCAGAGGACTAATTCAAATCACATTTCTCAAAGTTCCCTCCATTGTTGTTGCCAATTCTACCCCCCACTCCCCATATGCCTGTAACTCTAAATAGATAAAACTACAAGACCTTGTTAGGGAGAAAGAGGAAAAGTATTTGCTCAGAAACATCTGCAGCTGTGAACTTCTTTAGATTTCTGAAGCAGAACCAGAGTTGCTAGCTTGGCTGACTGAAAATAAAACCTCAGGCTTAAAGCTTTGGTGTTGTATAGCAGTAACAAGATACTTTTAAATCCAACTTAACATATTTTGTAGCTTGTAGCTTTAGAAAAGAAGCGTCCATCTATAACAGTTCGGCTTGCCATAGTTCGGTTTTTGGGTGCAAAAGTGGCGTCAGGGGGAAATTTTGCAGAATCAGCAAAATGTCAGGGGAAACTGATGGGGAAAGCAGCAGAAACAGCTCCGAAAGCTTAGAATCCCTATTTTGGGGGGATTTTTGTTCCCACAAAGAGCTCAACAAACCGAACAACTTCGTGGGTGTCAGAAATATGGCAACCCTAATAATAGCCAATAAGCCCTCTTCCCCACCTCATGAAAATGCTGTGTGCACCACTAGACTAATGTGTTTTTTCTTCTTTTGGGGGGGGGGGGTTCAGCAAGGAGGGCCTATGCAAACCCCTCCACAGTGCTGAAAGAGTGCTCAGAGAGTTCCTGCTCTAGCCATGTCTATGGGCCAGTGTCACTAGGGATGGAAGAGAAATGTGATTCAGTTTGAAGGGGTAACTCAGCAGCATTTAATATAAATGCAGTAGTCTCTGCTTAGCTATTAGTTTTTACCAATGCTATTTTTCTAGAAAAAGAGGGGGCGGGACTCACCATGAACCCTTGTTCTCTTATAATGGCAATGGTGCCCACCTGAGAGGTGCTGGAACTGAGTTCTGGCAAGTTCTGGCTCAATAAAAGCTCTGGTTTTTACCCAACACCACCAAACAAGTCTAAACTACTTCATAGGATTGCTGTGTGGATGAAATAGAATAGCCCCACGTACGCTGGAAGCAGAGTGGGACACAAACAACAAAACAACAACAATAAAACAACAACAACAACATAACAACAACAACAGCAACAAACCTCCTACAATTAAACTTTTTTAAAAGTATAACTTTAAAAACATGCAGCGCAGGCATATCGAAATTTGGCACAAGCATAATAAAATCACAGAACTGTAAAACTGTAAAACAGATCAAAACTCTCACGCTAAATCAGCTGAGGTATCCCAGCAGTTTCAAGGTATGTTTTGCCCAAAGAGAAATATTCAAACGTAGTGAAGTGGAGGGGGAATGAAGGGTACTGCAGCTCCATGTCATGCTTCGGGAAATCAGCTTCCTCCCCCGTGGCAGTAAACAAAGGATCAAATGAAAGGAACATCTTATCAGTTAGAATCTTTAATAATCACCATGAGAGAATGAAGAACACGTCTGCTAGGATGGCGGTGTCAGGAGCCCAGGCTGCTGTCTAGATAACACAGCAGGCAAGTCGTAATTAGCTTGAAGATTTATTGCAATACAAACAATTGGCCTCGGACATCTAACCAAGCGTCCGGGCCTTACGAGTCAGTTGACCCTTCTGAGGAGTACTTCCTGGTTCTGCAGAATATCCTGAACCTATGACCCTTACGTTTCTGGGTTTGTTTCCTGTCTAATACCTTTCCCATACATCTACTCTTTGGGCTCAGGGGATTAATTGCCTCCTCTTCCTGCTATCAGAGGCTGCCTGTGCTTCTTGAATGAGCTGACTTCTCTCCATCCCACTCTCTGCTAACGTGGGGGGTGGGGGACAGCTCCCAGCTATCTGACTGCTTTCTAACTCATGCTGTGTTTCTCTACTTGGGGCAGATGTGTTCGTGACAGGCGGTGCTCTCAAATAAGGATCACACCCTCCGTCCCTATTAATCTACGTCACTCCTATGTCTTGTAATTCTGAGCTTGTACCCTCTGCATTTTCTGTTCTGAGACTTTCTGAGCTCTTCTTGACTTTGGGGAGGGTGGTGGAGGAATGCTGTCCAATGACTGTGAATCTGTTAACCCTCTCTCTCCCAGTGGTGGTTCTCCTAGCTGTTCCCCATCCAGTATTTCCCAGCTTCTGCCTTCTGAACTATGCCCCTCTGCAAACCACTCTTTCAAATCTATACTGTCCTCCTGCTCCTGGGAAGATTCAGGAGCAGGAGCAGGAGCAGGGGGAGGGGGAGGGGTGGCTTCCACCATTCCTCCTCAGTGCAGCCCTCCTCACCACAGTCCCTGACACTCCAGGACTTCCTGCAGAACAGAAGCAATGGTATTATCTGCTGGAGCAGCAGTGGAACCAATGCCTTCTCCTTGCTCCAGCAAGTGAAATGGGTGAGACTGAGGCTTACAAGTTTTTGGCTTTATGAATGTTGTTCTTTGGTTTTTGCAAAAGTAACTATCAAAATTGTGCTAATACATCAATAGACATATCACTGGAGATAATACAGTCCCTGACACTATACCACTTTCAAGTTTGTGACATGCTAGCACAGATGAAGTCACATAAAGCGGGGTGGGGGTGGGGAGATCTATCTTGCAAAGAAATGTTTAGACTTCTGGTATGAAGAAGGAACCCAATCAAGGAAAAGGAAAGACGTCTCCAGACTTTGCTTTAGTTTTTCTATTTTTCTTGATAGAGTTCCTTCTCCACACTAATCTTCTCTGCAAGATTGTTTGCAGTTCTAATGAAAAGCTAAAGGCTGCATTTTAGGAATCTTTAGTCAATGTTTGATGTGTTTTACAAATTGAACCAATGTCAGAGTTAAGCAATGCTGAGTTCAGTAGAGCTTACTCCCAGGAAACAATCCATAGGATTGCCGTCATGTTGATCCTAATAAATTTAGTTTTATGCTATGCTCTTTGGTGTATGTGAGAGAATGGGTCGATATAGCTGCCTGCATTTTTCAGACTCTCTTGGGGAGAAAGCTATAGAGGCTGTCATGAGGGGACCTTCCATTCAAAATTAACCTCCACACCACTTATATTCAAGGCTGTATGCATTCAGAAATATGTGACATATTCTCAGTGCCATGTTAGTTTTTAATACGGTGGCAGAGAGTAAGAAAATACCAATATTCCTGGCCTCTGAAGTTCTAATTGTCTAGAAGCAAAGATCAATTGGCTTCACATTATTCTTGAAAAAGTAGAGGGGGAAAAGGTAGCTCTTAAAAAAAGATATTGCTGTGTAATGTCTCCTGTGGCTAAGAAAGTATTGTCTTTTTACAGCTACAGACACCGGTGTCACTTCTACGTGACTGTAAAATCTTCCATTCTTCCTGAGGGAAGACATTAAATTTATGGTGCAAAAATGAAATTGTTGTTCCCCAATATGATCAGGCTGTTTGATGGAAAGCTTTTCTATAACTATAGCATCCATTTCAACATGTTTGGACCAGACAGGTGAGTTCCTAGGACTTGTCATCCAATAGAGGTCATTGATATAAGAAGCACAAGCTTCTCGGATGAAACAACAGGTTTCCTGGGCCTTTACTTCCTCCACCGTCACCTGAGAGCAGCTGTTCCGCTGGGGTGAAGTTAAGGAAAGCAGAGCATCTGCTTGAAAGACCAACTCCATTTGTTGTTGTTGTTTAGTTGTTTAGTCGTGTCCGACTTTTTGTGACCCCATGGACCAGAGCATGCCAGGCACTCCTGTCTTCCACTGCCTCCCGCAGTTTGGTCAAACTCATGTTGGTAGCTTCGAGAACACTGTCCAACCATCTCATCCTCTCTCGTCCCCTTCTCCTTTTGCCCCCAATCTTTCCCAACATCAGAGTCTTTTCCAGGGAGTCTTCTTTTTTCATGAGGTGGCCAAAGTATTGGAGCCTCAGCTTCAGGATCTGTCCTTCCAGTGAGCACTCTGGGCTGATTTTCTTAAGAATGGAGATGTTTGATCTTCTTGCAGTCCATGGGACTCTCAAGAGTCTCCTCCAGCACCATAATTCAAAAGCATCAATTCTTCAGCGATCAGCCTTCTTTATGGTCCAGCTCTCACTTCCATACATCACTACTCCATTAGGCTACCCCATTTCGCTGGGCTACAGCTGAAGGACAGAGTAGAAGCAGGGCAACTCCATTGGTTTCTGCAGCAAATAAACAATGAAGCTGATTCCTCCCATCCCATCGCTTTATTGTTCTGCGGTTCCACTGTGCTCTGCCTTATACTCCCCCTGAATTTTGATTTCATTAGAAGAATTTCCAAACTTAAATTCCACAGAGGACTTTTCATCAGCAGTACCCTGATCATGAAAATCTTTTCCCCCAGGGTAGTCCATCTAGTGGCTGCCTTTTGGGTAGCAGGTTAAGTTATTTACCGGTATATTCCTGCAGACATTTTAAATGGCTTTTTTAAAAAAAAGATATGGGAAAGAAAGTTGTGTTTTAAACACTGTGATTGACTCATCCGTTCTGCCACCTGCATTTGCTCTGAAGCTGTGAACGTGCAAAGTGCTGTTGTTCTAAGTGTGTTTTTGTGTAGTATTTGAATAACGTAATCTCATTTAACCCCGCGACGGGGTGAGCTCCCGTTGCTCAGTCCCAGCTCCTGCCCACCTAACAGTTCGAAAGCACCTCAAAGTGTAAGTAGATAAATAGGGACCGCTCTCCGGTGGGAAGGTAAACGGCGTTTCCGTGTGCTGCTCTGGTTCGCCAGAAGTGGCTTCGTCATGCTGGCCACATGACCCGGAAGCTGTCTGCGGACAAGCGCCAGCTCCCGGCCTATAGAGCGAGATGAGCGCGCAACCCCAGGGTCGGTCACGACTGGACCTAACGGTCAGGGGTACCTTTACCTTTACCTTTAATCTCATTTAAAGTAATTTGCTATTGTGAACCACCCTGTAAAATATATTTGTGTGAAGGGTAGGGTCCAAACATATTTTATACATTGAATATGTATTTAAGAACAGCCTAATGAAGACCAATATCCTGGCTTGGGACATCTGCAGGACTCCACGCAATCTGTATTGCTGACCAATTTTTCAAGTTCCTTTAAATATTTTAGCATATAGTTAATGTCCACAAATCCCTGTATTATTGTTCTTATCTGGGAATGAACTACAGTGGGGGTCTCCTGGTTCATACCTGCTTTTTTCCAAGTAGTAAATTGTATTGCTTGTTTTTATAAATGTTTTGTATCGAAAACATTTATTTCTTCTCCAGATTTCGAAAATCAGGCATTTTGCTGATTTTTGCCTGGATACTGCTTCCGACCGCAGTATTCCAGATACGTCTGGGAAATTCTGGATGTATGGCAACCCTAAGTGTATCTGTAACCAATTCTGAAATGAATATTTTATTTTTATTTATTTATTTATTGCCAAACTTATCCTTGTGCTTTATGCAAGCAAGTCTTCATCAGATCCATTTGAATTGGGATAGTAAAGATTCTGGATCCAGTATCTAGTCCACCAGTCAATCTATACAGCTTGCAACATAGTACAGATTTGAAACCGACAAGCGAGCACATTTTTCTTCGTCATATAATATCTTTGCCTCAATGCCTTAATGGGAGAACGTGTGAGCTTGCGGCTCACTGGGCCCCATCCCCAGAATGCTAAACCATTGCTTAGCATGGTAGACTCAGCTACATTAATAAAGAAACAGCGATTTGAATGTGCTATAAGTATGCAACACCAGATGGTGCCAGAGAGCAGGAAATTTTAAAATGCGATTTTCCATAAAGACTTTTTTCTTTTGTTATAAAGATTAATTTCTGACTTAATGATAGGGTGTGTTTTTCCCCTGTGTCTAGATCCACCCAGTGTTTTCCCCAACCTGGGGCCTTTCAGATGTTTCAGCCTGCAACTCCCATCAGGATGATGTATATCCCAAAACATCTAGAGAGCACCAAGTGACCTTAGAAATTGGATCATTGATCAGGATGCCAACCAAGATAGAGCATCCATCATTGTCACCCGTTACTCTACTTGGTACCCCCAAATTAAGACCAATCACTCAAGGTTCCGTAACCTTGAGACTCTGACCTTCCCACAACTACACAGTTGTAGAACTAAGATTCCAACGCCCTCAGCATATTTAGAGGGAAGATATCGGGGAATTTCCCATATGAATCACAAATGTATACATGGATGCAGTCAGGTAGAGGACATCACACAGTATCTGTTGATATGCCCCCTGTATACAACGCCCAGAGGAAAATTTATATCACCAATTCTTAATTGGCTTCCGGGTCAATCAGCACAGGAAGTGACAATTGAACTCCAAACAGATAAACACACCAGGTAGCCAAATTTGCGCCGCCAACCCAGAATCTCCATTCCAGCTATGTGAATGCACTCCAGTTTTAAAATTTGATGTTGTAAATTTCTTTTTATGTTGTAAACTGCTAGAGGCCACGTTGTATGATCTTAGAGGGAAGTTTTCCTTTTATTCTGTATCATCCTGTAATGGTTCTAGGGGTTGCTCGTGCGTAAATCGGCGCCACACCTGGGTAGGTTGCCTGAGTGAGCCCTTTCTGTCTGGACAGCCACTCGCCCGTGGCTGTCTCAATCGCTGGCAGAATCCATCAGTGGGCGTTTCTTGAACTTCTTCCAGCAAAGAAGTTCTTTGACGCCTAGTCTTCGCCTACTCTCCCTGCGCGGAAGCCTTCTGCGCAGGGAGGGTGTGGGCGTCGGAGGACCCGTGCTCTCCCCGCTGGTCCCTGGCGAGGAGTCTTGGAGCCACCTCGCCGCTTCCCCCATCTGCCCCCCTTCTCCACTGGTGCTACGCTGATTTCCTTCCCCAGAAGATGTGCTGCTTCTCTCCCTCCCGGGACGCTCTCCGGAATCCCTCTGGAGCCCTCCCTCTCCCTCTGGCTCCGATGGCAGTTCCCTGAAACATCCATTGTAAAGGCCTTTGGCTATATACAATAAAATTGGCCAGACCTTGTTGGGGAAGGCTAGTTTGGCATTACATGCAGAGGCTAGTTTGGCATTACATGCAGATGAGGCAGGTGAGCAACCTCAATAGCAAGCTATTGTTCTGCAATCAGCAGAAATAATTCTTTAAAACTTTCCCCTGTAGCATGCAGTGTCAGCAATGACTTTGTAAATGCTGACAAGGAGAGAGAGAGAGAAAGAAAATGAGCAAGCAAGCTAGGTATATGAGGTGACAAGTGGCGCAATTGCATTTGGATAACTGCCTTCATTTAATTACCTGTATTCCTTCCCACCTTTCCTTTCGATAAGCATAATCATTAAGTGCCGAAAGAACAATTCAGGTAGATATTATTAGTATGAAGCTGACCAGAGTTTGCTCCCACTTATTCATATAGATAGGGATATATTGGGGCGGGGGGCAATCATGCTCCTGAAATTTGCTTCTAAATTTCTCCCTGGAGGTCTGAATTACCTGGCCTCTATTTCTGAAGTAGGATCAATGTGCTATGAATCCTAACAAATCATTATTCCGGATATATTGAATGCTGTGCCTGAGCCATTATGCCACCACTTTCCCATTATTTTGGTTGTTTTATCCCCTCTACACAGAAGAAATGTGTGTGCATATTGATACCCACCCCTAAAAAACACCACCAACTATTCACAACATTTTATATGTGTGGTTGCATGAAGATTCTTTTTTGTTTATTTATTTATCCTATAGGCAGATGCTACCCAAGTGGTATACTATTAGATAAGACAAGATAAAATACAAAAATGCAGACTCTGAAAACAATAGAACAAGTACTACGCTTCAGGGAATGCCTTCTTAAACAATAGAGTCTTTAGCAGCCACCTAAATAACAAGACACGAAGCACATCTCTAATTTCAGCTGGTAATTTATTCCAGAGGGCTGGAGATGCAATACTAAAAGCCCAACGTCTAGTACCAAGTTCACTTCTGGGACATGCCATACTCTTAGCAGTGCCCTATCTGAGAAGCACAGTTGCTTGTAATATTGCCTTAGTTAACCCAGTTCTGATTTGTTTAGGGGTTTAAAAATTAAAAGCAAACCCCTGAATTGTGCCTGGTAATATATTATCAACCAGAGCTGCTCTCTCAGCAGAGGCGTTCTATTGTGTTGCTGAAAACCCAGTGGCTGCATTCTGCAATGGCTGTAGTGTCTGAGTTAAGCTCAGGGGTTATTACGGCACAATGCAGTAATCCAGACTTGAGACTACCAATGTGAGGACCACAGTGGTCAAGCTATATCTCAGCATGGTCATCAAGACTCAGGCATTTTAGCAATGTTCAAACGTGCATCTGCACACAGCAGGCTCTCAATGCAAACCACTGCAATCAGGAGATGGTTAACAGACGATGTGTTGTTTTTACACCAGCTGCGGACTCCTCCGAGGAGTTTACACCAAGGAACTCCTCAAGTGGCCACATCCTGACCATTTGTTTTAACTGTCAGTCCAAATATTTCTCTGGTAAATAACACACCTCGGTGTTCCTTCAGAACAACGATTAGCTCTGATCACGGATAGCATAATCACGATAATAGCGCAGAAAGCAATTTCTCTGCTTGGTGTGAAATTATAAAGAATAAATTGCGTAATTGGCATAACCAAGTGACCTCTTTTCTCCGAGTGGTTCTTAGCTGACAAGTTTGGAGAGCCATTAATTATCTGTTTGTCATCTCCGCCTCCAGCTGAGGCAGAGCTTGGCAGATGATGGCGTTGAAGTGCAAGGTGGGTGGCGTAATTTGCATTCATTGTTGCCGTACCTCTTAATTTTTCCTTTGTCTTCCCATAAGTCTGAAAAGATATTGCTGTGCCGTTCCAGAGACTGGCCCCTCGGAAGCTCCTCGCAATCAACCAGTGAGTCAGTTTCATCAAATCATTGCCATTCAGAGCAGAATTGTTCCCTGCGTGTGCTTATTCCCCAGTATTTTACATCTTGCTTTTTGAAATGAAACAACATGTGTGCTGGAGGCATGTAGTTTCTGCTGATCAAGGCTATCAGCCTTGTGCCAGTCAGGCTGCTCACCACTGAAAACTTGAGGAAGACACCATGACCTTTGCTTGTCGATCCTGACCTTTGCTTCTCTCAGTTGCCTACATCATTCATGCGCAGAATAATTTTATTTTATACATATTATTTGCACCTGAGGTGGGTAAATGTTTGTCTGCCAAAGACCACATTCCCTCAGGGCTAATTTGTTAGGGGGTAGTGGTGGGTGGGGCCAGATTTAGCTATGGGCGGAGCCAGAACCAGTGGTGGGTGGGGTCAGAACCAGTGGTGGGCAGGGCCATCTTTCTCTCTTTCCTTCTGCCACCCCATTCTATTTCTCTCCCTCCTCCCTCTCTATCTCTCCCTCCCTCTTTCTCCATGCCCAGCAGACTGAGGAGGGGAGAAGGGGAAACAATTCTGCTTACTAGAAGTCTGAACTAGTAGGTTGCAGAGCGGCAGGTTGCTCACCCCGATTTACACTTCTGTTCCTTGGTGTGACGGTCTGAAATAATACAGGAACTGAGACACAGCCATCATGCAAAATTCAGATTTCTCTGAATTTTTCAGTGTAGTTCTCCAGCCAAGTGATGTGTACAAAACTCCATGTACTGGCCTGGAATACATGAGCATGAAAATACAGTGAAAATAACATAGAAAAAGGCATGATGTTAGAGAAATCACTTTGTAGGAACATGTATGGTAGGAAATATTGCGTAGAAGGGTATAAGGAGGAAAAATTCGCTGATGAATTTTCATGAGAACCCACCCCCTCCACACAGACACAAACAAAATGCAAACTGATACAGAAAGTCTGGGAAAATAAGGGGGGGAATGAGAACCCAAATTTGGCATATTTGCCCATCCCAGTCCCTTTTCTTGTAATGGAAACTTGTTTGGGTCCTACCCTCTGCAGCAAAAGAAAAAATTGTTCCATCAGTATTCAAAGACTATATTGTATCTGGCTACGATATAGTCATCACCAGGCTATACATCCCCAGCTCATTCAACTTTTCCATGTTGGGTCAGTTTAAAGTAACCCATGTAACTGAAGCATGCAGCCTTGCTTTCCACAATGTGTAAATGTTCTTTAACTGCTTTGTAACGCAGTACCTTAGAGGGCTGAGTGCAATTAGGCCTCCTGCTGTAGCAATCATTGAACATCTCTGGTTGAAGCCCTCAAAACTATTAGTTTCATGAGAAGCAAAGTAATTTTAAAAGCTTACTCACAGCAAGAGGCTAACAACAAGCAAGATGCAAGAGGAATCAGTTGCGGAATATGATTTATGTGTACCTGCCCTAAATGAAAGAGTGATGAAAGTCGTTTAGGGAAACACATGCAGCATTTTGCAACCACTGACTGCAGAGTAGTCACCTGAAATACAGTTAAGTTGTTCTTATAATAATAATAAATTTTTATTTGTACCCCGCCCTCCCCAGCCTTACACAGTATACAAAGAACATAAAAACAGGCAATCAATTAATTAAAATACATCTTAAAATTAGTTCAGGGCAAATTAAAATCTGGACAGATGGCAGTCCATGGGTAAAATTGAGAGTGGTTGATATTCTCCAGGGCCAACTGTTACCACTGGTCTTATAAAGGAGGCTGAGACCTAACAGGGCAACCTCACACCTAGTCACAAATTCTTCTATTAAGTTAGCTTTTATTGAACAAAATAAACAATAAATAATATACCTTTTATAAGGGGCAGAGCACATGAATGAGCAAGCCAGAATGGGCAATAGGTCACGGCACCAAAAATACTTATTGTATTCATGGACAATGTTATCCTCCTAGTTAGAATCATAGAATCATAGAATCATAGAGTTGGAAGAGACCACAAGGGTCATCGAGTCCAACCCCCTGCCAAGCAGGAAACACCATCAGAGCACTCCTGACATATGGTTGTCAAGCCTCTGCTTAAAGACCTCCAAAGAAGGAGACTCCACCACACTCCTTGGCAGCAAATTCCACTGTCGAACAGCTCTTACTGTCAGGAAGTTCTTCCTAATGTTTAGGTGGAATCTTCTTTCTTGTAGTTTGTATCCATTGCTCCGTGTCCGCTTCTCTGGAGCAGCAGAAAACAACCTTTCTCCCTCCTCTATGTGACATCCTTTTATATATTTGAACACGGCTATCATATCACCCCTTAACCTCCTCTTCTCCAGGCTGAACATGCCCAGCTCCCTTAGCCGTTCCTCATAAGGCATCGTTTCCAGGCCTTTGACCATTTTGGTTGCCCTCCTCTGGACACGTTCCAGTTTGTCAGTGTCCTTCTTGAACTGTGGTGCCCAGAACTGGACACAGTACTCCAGGTGAGGTCTGACCAGAGCAGAATACAGTGGCACTATTACTTCCCTTGATCTAGATGCTATACTCCTATTGATGCAGCCCAGAATTGCATTGGCTTTTTTAGCTGCCGCGTCACACTGTTGGCTCATGTCAAGTTTGTGGTCAACCAAGACTCCTAGATCCTTTTCACATGTACTGCTCTCAAGCCAGGTGTCACCCATCTTGTAGTTGTGCCTCTCATTTTTTTTGCCCAAGTGCAATACTTTACATTTCTCCCTGTTAAAATTCATCTTGTTTGTTTTGGCCCAGTTCTCTAATCTGTCAAGGTCGTTTTGAAGTGTGATCCTGTCTTCTGGGGTGTTAGCCACCCCTCCCAGTTTGGTGTCATCTGCAAATTTGATCAGGATGCCCTTGAGTCCATCATCCAAGTCGTTGATAAAGATGTTGAATAAGACCGGGCCCAAGACAGAACCCTGTGGCACCCCACTAGTCACTCTTCTCCAGGATGAAGAGGAACCATTGATGAGCACCCTTTGGGTCCGGTCAGTCAGCCAGTTACAAATCCACTGAGTGGTAGCATAGTCAAGACCGCATTTTACCAGCTTCTTTACAAGAATATCATGGGGCACCTTGTCAAATGCCTTGCTGAAATCAAGGTAGACTACATCCACTGCGTTCCCTTCATCTACCAGGCTTGTAATTCTGTCAAAAAATGAGATCAGGTTAGTCTGACATGACTTATTTTTCAGAAATCCATGCTGACTATTGGTGATCACAGCATTCCTTTCTAGGTGCTCACAGATTGTTTGCTTAATGATCTGCTCCAGAATCTTCCCTGGTATTGATGTTAGACTGACTGGGCGGTAATTATTTGGGTCCTCTCTTTTCCCCTTTTTGAAAATAGGGACAACATTTGCCCTCCTCCAGTCTGCCGGGACTTCGCCTGTTCTCCAGGAATTCTCAAAGATGACTGCCAGTGGTTCTGAGATCACATCTGCCAGTTCTTTTAATACTCTTGGATGCAGTTCATCTGGCCCTGGAGACTTGAATACATCTAAACTAGCCAAGTATTCTTGTACTATCTCCTTAGTTATTCTGGGCTGTGTTTCCTCTGCTGAATCATTTCCTCCAAATTCTTCAGGTCGGGCATTGTTTTCTTTATCGGAGAAGACTGAGGCAAAGAAGGCATTGAGGAGTTCAGCCCTTTCTGTGTCCCCTGTTTGCATTTCACCATCTTCTCCTCTGAGTGACCCCACTGTTTCTTTGTTCTTCCTTTTGCTACGAACATACCCATAGAAGCCTTTTTTGTTGCTTTTAACCTCTCTAGCAAGCCTGAGTTCCTTCTGTGCTTTAGCTTTTCTGACTTTGTGTCTACACGTGCTGGCTATTTGTTTGAATTCCTCTTTGGTGGTTTCCCCCCTTTTCCATTTTTTGTACACATCCTTTTTTAATCTTAACTCAGTTAAAAGTTCTTTAGATAGCCACCCTGGCTTCTTTAGGCACCTTCCATGTTTCCGTCTCATTGGTATTGCCTGAAGTTGTGCTTTTACTATCTCCCTCTTAACAAACTCCCAGCCATCATGAACTCCCTTTCCTTTTAGTATTACTGTCCATGGGATCTCACCCAGCACTTCCCTAAGTTTTATGAAGTCGGCTTTCTTAAAGTCAAGAAATTGAGTCCTAGTATGCTTGGCTGCTCCTTTCCGTTGTATAGTAAACTTCAGAAGAGCATGATCACTTGCGCCTAATGATCCTTCCACTTCTACCCCATTAACCAGGTCATCGACATTGGTTAGGACCAGATCTAAAATGGCTGTTCCTCTTGTTCACAAGAGACAAGTGTCTCTATGGGTGTATTTCATTTATTTATTATCATTTATACAGCATATAGCTCTCTGATATCTACCACAGCTGTGTGAAATAGGTCGTGGTCATTACTATCTGCGAGAGAGGGCAGAATCAATAAGGATATATCTTCATCTGCAAACATATATCATTATCTTTAAAGACCATTTTGCATGCGTCCAATAAGTAAGAAGGAGACACCCTTCTTTATGAAGACCTAAGGGAATAATGCTGAGAGGACAAGAATATAGTGTCTTCAACGTCGCAAACAGTTGTAGACATTACAGAAGAGCTTGGAACCTAAGAGTAGAAAACTAGGGGAAACCCATAGGAAGGTCCAATGATCAGAAGGGTTCCTGTAAGCTAAATGCATAGGACCCACCAGGTCTACTCTGAAGTGAGACAGGCCTAGGGCTCTGTGGCTCCTATAATTCTTGTGAAGTATAGTATATGGCAGTGGTTTTCAACCAGTGCACGTGGCACCCTGGGGTGCCTTGAATGGGGGCCAGGTGTGCCAAAGGCACCACAGACCTCCTTCCTTCCTTCCCTCCCTCCTCTGATGCCTTCTCATGTCTCTGACTTCAAAGGCTTGTGTGGTTGTTTGCTGCAGCGGCCCTGGCTACAAGCTCCCCAGGTGAATGGTGCCTCTGGGGCCGGCCAGGGGTTGCTGGTTGCCGGGAGCTGAGGTGGCCTCAGAGGAAGCAAGCAGGCGGGTGAGGATTCCCAAGGAAAGGGGAGAAGAAGCTGAGGATATCTTCCATAAGGGAGGGTGTCCAAAAACAGGGTGAGGGGCTGACGGCTTGGCATGCAAGGGGTGACATAACTGAGACTCTGAGTACATTTCCCCACAAGGGAGCCACAAAAAGAATGTAGTTGGACAAGGAAAAGTGGACTCAAAAAGGTTGAAAACCTGCTTTATGGAATGCAAATTGGGCTACATCTAGAGGAGTGGGTCAATGGAAATCAGTGAAACCCCCTGCTCCGTTGTGCCTTCATTATTCTTGTGGACTACCCAGTCCTTTGCCAGCTTACTCAGAAGCAAGTCTCACAGGGTTTAATGGGGCTTCCTTTCGACTATGTGTGCTTAGGATTGCAGCCTGAAACACGGTCTCATTAGCGTGTTTTCTTCCCCCAGAGTGGAAAGAGCCACCTAGGTAAATAATACGCCAACCCTGATAGATTTTATTGCCGTAAGATTGTACAGAACGCCATTAAACATCAAATTGCGCAGCGAAAAAGATGTACTTGTCTTGTACGGGGTGAAAAACTATGCCAGCATAACAGTGCAGTAGGCAATGCAATGCATCAGGTTTTTAGACATGAAATGAGCATATTGTTCAAACTGGTTCCAGATGAGCATTGCTACTGTGGAACACCATGTGTGAAATGGGGTGATTTTTCATTTTAGCAAACATTACAAGGTGTTTTTTTCACCCATTTACAATGCCTTACACAATAGCTATGAGCACACAGGAGGAACAAATTAATTTCGCTTATGGCTACGTAAATTAATTTTTTTATCTTCTCCTGCTCACTCCTATTATGTATGCAATCATTTATTTTGGAGATTGCAGGGGCAGTTCTTACGTGGTGTTTTTCTTCTGTTGTATGCCACCATTCAGAACAGTTAAGAGGCAAAGGCAGCAGTGCATTATGCACCATAGGCATACTGTTAATGACTCCTATTTGCTCAGCCGGGGTAATAACTGTGTTGTTGCAGCTGACAGGAGAAGTTGGTCAGAGTCTGATATTAGCTCTAGGCTCTCAGCACTGGAGGTGGGGTATAAACCCTAAATTAGTGGGAATAACACAGTGCCTTCTAGATGTTCTTAGGTGCGGGTGGTGCTGTGGTCTAAACCACTGAGCCTCTTGGGCTTGCTGATCAGAAGGTCGGCAGTTCGAGTCCCCATAACGGGGTTCTAAAGCACACCAGTGCAAGTAGATAAATAGGTACTGCTGCGGCGAGAAGGTAAGCAGCATCTCCATGCGCTCTGGTTTCCATCACAGTGTTCCAGTGCGCCAGAAGCGGTTTAGTCATGCTGGCCACACAACACGGAAAGCTGTTTGTGGACAAACGCCGGCTCCCTCAGCCTGAAAGCGAGATGAGCGCCACAACCCCATAGTCACCTTTGACTGGACTTAACTGTCCAGGGGTCCTTTACTTGAGACTACAGTTCCCAGCCAGCATGGCCAATGGTCAGAGATGGTAGGAATTGTAGTTCAGCAGCTCCTAGAGGACATCATGCTGGCTACTCCTGGTTTATAGGGCTTCTGAGAGTGAGAAGAAGGAATATAAGGACAATCCACTATGCATTGTAACCTTCATCTTTTATGCTTAGGGACATTTCACGGAGTATTTCATACCCCACAGGCAAATGGGCAAATAATATTTTGACCAAGACCAAGCTATAGATGGAATGAAAGTAGGTCAAAGTAGGACAACAGAAAAGATGGAGGCCATGTGAGGTTTTTAAAGTGTGACATAATTTATGGACGGCCCCTTATAACCCACAGCTACATTAATGAAAAGTGTGTGTACATCACTTCTAATACATCCGATCTCCCTCAATTAAACAAAAGTAGTTTGCAGGCATTCCTTTATGAGCAATAGATGAGGACCTTTATTTTTGCACCATGGTTCTAAAAATGAAACTCATTGTTGCTTGGTATGTTTTCCCCGTTCAATTCATCAAGTACTCTGAAGCTTGCGGCTGGATTACAAATTAAATTATCTGCTGCAGAAAATGAATTTTACACTCTTATAATAAAGAAGAAGAGAGTGGAAGGGAGAGAAGGAGAATGGAAGCACATTATAATTTACCACCACAGGCAGGTTCATTTAAGTATAAAAGAGAGGGGGTGGGTACTAATAATAATAAAAAGTAGTTTTGAAAGAAATTTTAAGATAAAGAAGGAGACTAAATCAACACAGGAACATTTGCTTAATTCAGATATTTATAGTCCTATGTTGTTGAACTACAGCTCCCATCATGTTTGACCATTGGCCATGCGGAGGAAAGGCTATTGTTTAGGGTTGACATGTTTCGGTGTTGGGGGGGGCAAAGTTATTGAGCTTCTTTTTGCAAAAGCTGCTCCCCCCCCCCCCAATAAGTTTTTGAGCTATTTTTTTTAGGATATTCTTCAAAAAAATCTACATTTCCAACATGGGTTGCCCTACGCCCAGGTTTTCCCAGACATTTTTATCGACCTTCAGAAATTCCACCCAGACACTATTTTTGATGGACAAATACCAGATATGTCCAGGAAACTCCTGACATATGGCAGCCCTACAGTTGTTTCCAACTTGATGGCCCATCTCCAGCCTATTGCTACTCTGAGTGGGCGTTCTCCCAGCCACCTGAATACATTGTGATTAGGTGGACAATGCCAGCTGTCAATCTAGAGACCCACCTGGGTCAGATACTCTTAAAAGTGGACTGTAGCCATGCAGCCTCTTGTTCAGGCCCGGCTCACCTATGAGGCAGGGTGAGGCAATTGCCTCAGGTGGTGGATCTGCCTGGCAGTGGCACAGTCACATATACACACTGCCCCATGCCACCACATACACAAACGCTGCCACTGCCTGCCTCCTTTTACTGCCTGGGCCACCTCATTTTCAAGTTTGGCTAGGGTAGCAAAACATCCTGGGGCGGCCCTGCTCTTGTCCTTCCTCTCAGCTGACCATCAAAACAGCCACTTGAGGAGACCCAAAACCCGGTTGTAAAGCAGCTGCAGTAGGACGGGTGAGCTTAGACTAGGCTATTTCCATTATTTTCTCAAAGCAACCTTCTGCCTCTGCCACCTATCCATCTTATTTCTGTTTAATTCTTAATAAACGTCATAATATTGGCTGCCAGGCTCTTATCTGCATTTTTTCCAGACTGCTTTCTTCTCACATGCCTAGACCATTTTGGTGTTGTGCTTTAAATGTTTGTCTGAGTCGGGGTCTCACAGGGGAAAGCAAACTATGTTAGACTCAGGGAAGAGAAGACTTGGGTAGGGCTGGTATTTCTTCTGTCTCCCTTTCTAAATACCTGCTTTGGACTCCCCAGAAATCATTCCCATCTCAGGGTACAGATTACTGAGGGAAATGTCATGGCCGCCTTTCTTGATAGCCTCTGACAGTGCTGGCCTACCCAGGCTGGCGGTAGTGGAAAGAAAGGAATTAAAGGTTTTTCTCCCCATCCATTGCAACAATATTGCGATAACCATGAAGAACAGGGAAAAGCAGAAGCGTTTCTGACACAGGAGGAGCTGCAGCAAAATGAGCCTGCCTTGGCACACAAACAGCATTTCTGGTTCAGCCAGATAAGGTAGTCCCGTTGCAGCTGGAGTTTTATGCAGTTCTAAATACGATTCATCACTTCAATGTAGATTTATCAAAAAAAAAAAAAACAGTGCATCAAACACATAGTTTACACATCAGACGTCATCATACTATTTTCTTCATTCCTCAGTGTTGGTTTGGAGGCAGGACACAACAGCAAATTACACACACACAGACCCCGCACTCTGCCAGCTATAAACGTAAAAAGGACTGCTCATCATTTCTGAGAGAAGTCGCTCACCCACTCAGTTTGACTGATGTGCTTTGCCTGAAAAGAGGCACCCCAGTCTGGCCGTGGCTGCTAACGTTCTGTGAATAATTTTCATTTTCTGCCCTTAACATCAGTTGATTGGGGATCCTGTCTGTAGCTTCAGGGACTTGCGAGAAGCAGTGCGATAAGGAGCAGCCCTGATGTGTTAACTCGCAGCCAAATTAATAGCAGTTGTTGGGAAATAGTTTAGGCGGTGACTAACTTTCTCACGGCGACAAGCTCAAAGAGACTTTGCGCCATCAATTTCCAACAAAGTTTTAGCATATGGTTGCAGTGATAACCCACGCTCATTAAATAATCTGAGTTTTCTATAAAAAAAACCCCACATGTCCTTTCAAATAGAATATGATGTTTCTGATATTAGTTTCAAGCCTGTGAAATCTGCCTGCACAAGGAGGAAATTAATTTGCATTTGTCCTGGCTCCCAGAAGGCACTTAAGTCCCACCTTTTATCAACAACAGAATGGAGAGATGATGGTGCCTGTATCATACAAACCAATCACCTTCGTCTTACCAGATTTCCCCTCCAATGCGTCTTCAAGCATTTGTGATAGAAAATATATACATGTGGATCAAAGTGTGTTTGAAGAGCAAATAAATATGAGAACAGCAGCCACTTCAGTACTTCAACATTTCCACTTGCTTCCATGCTCCTTTCCCTCATAAGCAAACAGTTTGCTCTAAGACATGACAGCACTAATATTAATGGAATCTGTAAATTTGCACTGTGCAATTAATATCAGAATCCAAAATCTTGCAGCATTGTCTGAAACACACCTGTTATAGCTCAGAATCTTTTTCTGAACATGAGTCCACATAAAAGGAGGGAAATAATGAACTTGTTCATTGCTGTCCTCAGGCTTCCATAACAGGTTAAGTAACTTTTGAAGGAAATCCTATCCCTTCTTAGCCTCCTTTTCCCCCTGAGCCAAATTGGCCCTGGATGCTCTTTTAAGCTTTTGCCCATTCTTGGGATCATTCCGGTAGCTCCTCTTTGCATTTGTCCACATTGCCTTTATCGTTTTTGTACAGGCGTGATTAAGGCCAAGGCTGCACGCAAGCCCATGCTGAAACAGCAGCTTCCAACTTATTTATATTTTTTACTCCTTTTTATGTTGCTCGGATTTCCATGCAGTCCGGCAGAAGTACTTATGAGCTGTTTCAACACTGATTGAGTCATCAGTCTTGCCCCATCTCCCATCCATCAAGCAGCGTCTCTGCCTTAAAAAAAAATGCATGGACATTCAATCAACCAAATGTTCTTTTGCCCCCTTGTTTATTGACTTTCACAAAGGAAAGGGAAATCAATGTTAAACAGTTGCAGAATTGCTCTGAAAATGGGAGAGAGGGAGGATTAAGAAATCTGAGTGTGTAGCCAATCACTGTTGTGCACAGTCAAATTCCAAAACTAAATTGGTGGAACTGTTGGTTTTTTTCTGTTGGTGTCCCAGAAAAGGAACAAGTTTGTATGACAAGGATGTTGTGTAGTATGTACACCTCTTGAGCAACTCCATCTCAGCTCAACCACTTGAACCAGAGTAGGCATTTTTTAAATATTAAGATTTTCCTGTCAATTCTGCAACAAAAATTCCACGATCCCTTTTCTCAATGTATTGTTCCCATCTTATGAGTCTCCAACCATGGCAAATAAAAAAAAAAAAAAAATCCAAACCCCACAGTATTATTATGGATAGTTCCAGAGCAATAACTGCCTTAGTCTGTTGCAGCAAAGTCAACATTGATTCTTGTGACGTGTTACAGAACTACAGTATTCTAAACTTTCATGGACTAGAGCTTATATCACACAAAAAATTAAGTGTTTACAATGCCATTGTTGTTATGACTAGACATAACTGATAGTGGTGCTGAGCTAAAATTTCCTGAGGTTCCATTCTCGTTGTGAAATTTGCCACCTTAGGGGTGGGAGAGATGGTTACAAATAAGCCCTTCCTTCCTTCCTTCCTTCCTTCCTTCCTTCCTTCCTTCCTTCCTTCCTTCATGCCTGTTTGCAATTACCTTTCTCCATCTGCTGCTTTAGTACCTTTAAAAAAGAACTTGAAAGTCATTGTTATGTATTCAGTGGTCTGTGTTTATCTGAGCTTGAGTCTGGACTAAGGAATCTGAGCTCCTGTGTTCTGATTCGATACATGATGTCCAATCACAAAACATTTCAGGATTTGGGCCACTGCCATTGGCCCTTGAACTCTGAGTCATGATTCGCAGCTTGGAAGTTTAGACAGCCAATCACGTTGGGAGTGGGAGTGGCCCAGGCTTTCAGAAATGTATGTAAGCAGTTGCTTTGCCCCTGTTTCCCAGTTATGAAGGTTAATAAAGGTTCTTGCTTTTCTCACTGTGTCTTGCCATGTGGCAACCCACCTGCACTCCAGGCAGCTTATTCACTGCCTGATTCCAGTCAATCCAGCATCACAGAGTGAACATGATGACACAGGTAACTAGGTTTGGACTATGTGGTAACTCAAGGCAAACAAAGTCTCTCTTTCCCCTCACTCTGAACCAAGAAAAAGGAATCAAGCTGTGGGGCTTCGTTCTCTACCAGTGCTACAGGGTAGAATGTGTTTGGGGAGATGCATTTGAACTCATATTCAGATACACAACACATTGAAAGGAATGCATTACAAACAGATGGCAACCACACTCGGATGAACATCTGTGCTTTACCAAATATGGGTGTTATCCATCCATTACTTGCAGTAGGATTTGCATTCATATGTTCCTCCAGATGCACAGTCCCCATCAATTTCCCTTTACAATTAGTCAACTATATGCAACTGAGCTAAGAGGGACGCGGATGGCGCTGTGGGTTAAACCACAGAGCCTAGGACTTGCCGATCAGAAGGTCGGCGGTTTGAATCCCCGCAATGGGGTGAGCTCCCGTTGCTCGGTCCCTGCTCCTGCCAACCTAGCAGTTCGAAAGCACGTCAAAGTGCAAGTAGATAAATAGGTACCGCTCTGGCAGGAAGGTAAGTGGTGTTTCCATGCGCTGCTCTGGTTCGCCAGAAGCGGCTTAGTCATGCTGGCCACATGACCCGGAAGCTGTATGCTGGCTACCTCAGCCAGTAAAGTGAGATGAGCGCCGCAACCCCAGAGTCGGCCACGACTGGACCTAATGATCAGGGGTCCCTTTACCTTTACCTTTTATGCAACTGAGCATCAGGATGAAGGCACATGGACCCTGTTGTGTTGACAACACTGGTCCATTGCCACTTCCTCTGATTTTTGCATTCTTTCAGAAGGAGGCACAAAAATGGCTGAAAGGAGGATGTCATTATGTGAGGGCAATCCATCATCCCTGTTTCAGCTCAATACAAAGTAGTAGGGCTGCTACTGCTAGTCTCACATGTTTTCACATGCACTTCACATCTCCCAATTTCTATAAAGTTAAAAGACAAGCGTACAATGCAGTATTAGAGGCTGAAATTTCAGTCTCACTGCATATCAGTCTCACTTTTATTCTAGCCTGCACTTTTGGAAGGAAATCCATATTATCTTTGTAATGATTCCGCAGTGCAATTATCTCATGAGCTAAAAATCCTAGGTAACATTAGAGGATAAACCACACGAGATTTGGATCCATTGTGGTTTACCGTATGGCATTCATTAGTCTTTGACTCCTGGTTGTTGTCATGGATTTTAAAGAGCTGGAAGAAAGTTTGATCTATTCATTGATTTGTTTTCTACCTTCAGAACCACTGCAATACAATAAGAACAGGTAAAAACCACACACATTAGGGAAAAGAAGTAGAGCTTTCTTTTGTAATTAGGTTTCAGACCGTAATAAAGCAATCCTATACATGTCTGCTCAGAAGTAAGCCCACATAGTCCAGAGGAAGACTCACTAGTTAGTGGATATTGGCTTGCTGTTAAATATTATCAAGGCTGGGATTAAGATGAAGCATCCTTCTCTATGGGACTTGCCAGTGGCTGCGCTGCCATTTCAAAGATCACTTTCCATTCTTTTTAAAAGAAAGAAATGGAGCGATGCAAATGAAATTATTCACACCATGGCCCCATTATTTGATGCCTGTCACTTCAGCCATTCAACGGCAGGCCATCTTTTCCTGTAATTGCTAAGTGGAAAGAGCAATAATTTTCCATCACAACTCAGCAACTGATTGAGCTGCCTGCATAATTGCTGTTGAAGTGCCCAACCACTTTTGTATCGTGATGACAGTAGCCATAGACATGATTCTTCGGTGCATCTGTTCTGTACTTGCATCATCAATGAATCAGGGTGCTTCACAATTGAATTAAAGAATACAAAGGTCAATCCAACAGCCAGTGGAGAGGACAAAGAGCTACAAGGAGTTACTTCTTAGGCTGCTGTGAGTTACAACATGGGCGGGCCCATCAGGGCCAACCCTACCATTAGGCAGATTGAGACGCCTGTCTCAAGGGGCAGTTTCTGAGGGACACAGAGGGGACAGAGCTGTGTGCACTATAGAACCTGTCCAGCATATCCTAAGTTAAATGGCTGTCCTCAGGTGCCGTAGAGCATGCGGTCCCATCACCAGCATTGTGGGAGTCCAGTTGACATCTATACATGGGATATTTGCCTCAGGCAGCAAAATATCTTGGGCCAGTTCTGGGGCTATTTGTCAACTCTGTGCCTTACAGCACAGTTCTTTGTAAGTCTACTCACAATTCTGGAACCATTGGAAATATTTGCCAATATTGTTGCTGTTATTTTCTTTTGCTGTTTTAAATTATTTCATTGTTTTATATTATGCATTCTTAATTTACTCTCTCTCTCTCTCTCTCTCTCTCTCTCACACACACACACACACACACACACACACACAGTGGATGCTTGGTAAAGGCAGTATAGAGATCCCTAAATACAATGAATAAATAAGGCCCACTGAGTTCGGGGGCGGGCCTTACTTTCAGTAAAATGGATCTACGTTATGAAGTAAGTTAAGTAATGCAGATTACTATCTATAAAGGCCACCATCACCCATGCAACCATTCAGCCCAGAGTCTAAAATTACCTAACTGCACTACTGATTGTAGCCTTAGTTAAGCATGAATTAGCCATTAGGATAAATACATTATAGCGGAGTCAAGACTTCAGTTAAATTAGGGGATGTGCTGTAATGTAATTTGGCCAGCGTCACTGCCTCATGGTGGAGAGTGTGGGCTTATTCATGCATGCACTTGATATCGCTTCCGTCATAGCAAGACATAACAGATAGTTCCTTAAGGAAGAATCTATATAAACTGAAACATGTTAAATTTTAGTTTGTAAAGCTTAGTTTTATTTTTTTAAAAAATTAAACCACTTTAAGAATGCTTTTGATCAAATCAGCTGCCAAAAAAAATGATTAAGAAATATGATTGTAGAACTCCTCCATTCTGCTTCACTTTTGATTGAAGATTGAAATTTGCAAGGCATTTAACAAGGGCAAAGAGGGTAGGTAGAGTTTTATCCATGATCATGTGTGACATTATGGGCACTATCCAATAGGTGCTTGTGGCTCTCATGCAATTACAGTCCATGAAATATTCACAGCAGTGCTCGTTGGTAGAAAAATTGCATTTTCCCAGCAGCAATACTCCGGTCTGAGTGCTAGGTGGAACAAAATCTCCTGTCACCTCAAAGAGAAATGCAAGATTGAGACACCACAGCATTCCTTTTGAGTGAAAATGTTCAAGTGCTCCAAAGCAGCTGAATAATGACTCAGTTTTTTGTATTAAAATGAATAATCCAAAAAGACCTGAATTATTTTAATGAATAACTCATCTTTCAGTTATCTATTAATGATTACATTGGCCATTCTTTTGTCAAGAAAACTCCTTCTAGAAGGAGAATGCTGTTGCATCACTAATCCAGAGCTATGACCAAAAATGCCTTAATCTGGGGTTTTGAGGTGCATTCAGAACACCATCTGAAAAGAAATCTGGTATGTTCAGAGTTGAGGAATCCCTCTTGTTTGCCTGGCTGGGGAGGGATGGATTTGTGCAATGTGCATAGGTGCAAATTCTAGTATGTGGGGAGGGGACTGAGCCTACCCCCTTGAAGACCTGGGCCTTGAGGGGCTTCCCTGTGGTGGTGGGAGATGTCACCAGGCCTCACAGCCCAACATCACACATATGTGTCGCATGTGTGATGTCATGCACACATGGCAAAGTTCCTGCCCCCCCCCAAAAAAAAATATTGGGCGGAACTTGCTGCCTCTGGATGTGTGAGTTTGTGTGAAAACTAGCCCACTATACATAGGGGCCCTACACATCCCTGGCATGTGGCCCTTGAAAAGTTGCCCAGGAGTGAATGCGGCCCTCCCGTTGAAAAAGATGTACAAATCAAAGGATCTTTATGAATTCAGGCAGCTTCCTGTGTTGCATAAATAAAAGAGTTGTTGTGCCAAACAATGTTGTAGAAATCAGTGCGAACTCTCTTCTTTTTGTCTTGTGCTTTTAAACGGTTTTAAGAATTGTCCGTGCTGTTTTTAATAGGATTGCTCATTTATCTATTTAAAAATATTTACTGTGTATGTTTAGTTCTGTTTTCGTTTATGCTGTGAGCCACCTTGGGTGTGCACTGGGAGAATCTAAACAGAATAAAGAAATGAAGTAATAAATAAAACAATTATAAATTATCTGTGTATATTTGGGTAGAGGTAGATATAAAAGAAACATTTAGTTTTGCAGCTGGTACTGAACCCCCCAAACATTTAGCAAAGAGATATTCCAAGATGGCAGCAATTGATAAGGTGCTACAGGTGGCATTTCAACAGATCTTCTACATGCCATGTATTGGACAAGTAAGGGGGTATTATGTTGGCTGAAGAATGGAGGAAGATGGCTTTTGAATAAGTGGATCAGAGGCTTCAGCTGAATTCCCTTAGGAAAAACAAAATTTTGTCCAAAGAGCTCCAGAAAGTGGCTGTTAAAGTGATTGCTGCCTTGCCCTGGGACAACTGCCCAGTGAGGATCCGCAATCAGTGTGCTCTGACATCCCGTCCCTAAGTTGTAGCGTGGTGATGGATGCTAAGCTGAGTTGTCTTCCGCCATCTGGCTGACCACGTGCAGCTCTCTGGAGTACAGAGAGCAATGTGGTGAAGCCACCACAAGGTTAGCAGAGCACATAGGAAATATCGGGATGAAGATGTGGATTACAGTGGTACCTCTGGTTATGAACTTAATTCATTCTGGAGGTCTGTTCTTAACCTGAAACCATTCTTAACCTGAGGTACCACTTTAGCTAATGGGGCCTCCCACTACCACCGCACCCCGCCACACAATTTCTGTTCTCATTCTGAGGTAAAGTTCTTACCCGATGTACTACTTCAGGTTAGCAGAGTCTGTAACCCAAAGTGTTTGTAACCCGAGGTGTTTGTAACTTGAAGTACCACTGTATACTCATGTCTAGTGGTGTCAGGATTCTGTCAGAGGCTCCCGACTGGTTGCCCAGGAAAGTATAGCGACAAGGAAAAGTTTCTTAATGTCCTTTTTTATTTCAATCTTTGCAGAGAGAGGCTGTAGAACCCAGCCTCTTGGATAATGGCGTTGTCTCGAGTGAGTCTCATTTCTCCCACTTCCTCATTTGTCACTTCTATGGGTACTGCTACATGCCCTCTGTCTTTGAGCTCTTTGCTCTCCTACTTTTAAGCCTCGCCAGGTTCTGGGAGATGGAGCATCTGGAATGCTTTCTAATGACAATGTGTCAGCCAGGTGTTGGTCTGGCTCTCCTATGATTTGCCAACTTTCCCCCTCATCTGCCTCTGAGCTGTGATCTCCCTCAAACTCCTGTTGTAAATCTATATTGTCTTCCTCTTCCTCCTCCCTGGAAGGAGGGGGAGGCGGTCTCCACCATTCCTCCTCTGCCCAGTCCCTGAGAGGTAGATGCTTTGGGACTAAACTTATTGAGCTTTTACAATAAATAATTGGGTACCATATGCAAATGAACCCACGTACAGTTCTTTTGGGATAGGTAGGGGGAAAATCAGAATTTAGTTGGGAGTTTTGTTAACTAATGCTCAAACACTAATAGCAGGTAAGTGGTGTGCTCTGAACATCCCAACCAAATCAGAATTGTTTAGTAAAATTGGTATAATCTGCCAATAATGGCAAAATGAAAGGAAATGGTTCACTTAAGGGAAGGTAGATAAAGAAATGAGCAGTGTGGGAATCGATGCTGCCCTTTATTAAGTATGTGGAATGATAACATCAAAAAAACTTATTTAAAGCTATTCCCTGCTGTCATAATTGATCCATTGTTACTTCAGTCATTTATTCATACAATAAAAAATTATGTAATATAATGTGAATTTATAGAGAGTATTATATATGTGTTGTATTGAATACATAATCTTAATGTAGAATCATCATGAAGGGAGCGAGTTGATTTTTGAGGGAACGTTAGATTGTACAGTAGTGTGTAACATGTTATGTGCAGAGTTTTTTTGGTTTTTGTATGTTTATATAATTGAATCAGTAAAAACCGAAAAGTTGATCATCTGTAATAATTGCCCACCTATCAGTTTCACTGTATGTACAATTTCACTGCGACACCATGGCCAGTCATTGAGAAATAGACATGTGCTGCCATCATGCATGAGCTTAATGCAATTCCCTATGGAGAGCTGCTCCTTGGGAAAAAACCCTTGCCTTCCATAAGAGTCCTCACTGAGATGGAATGAAGGCAAGAATATGTTGCTTTCTTAAATAACTCACAGCAATATGGCTGAGTACCTGTTACATAAGCATAACTCAAGGTGTAATCCATCGCATGTTGACAGAGCAGCCATGAAGCATGTGTTTCACCACCACCACACTTCCTCAGTATGCGTGTACGGAAATGCTGGTCTGCCACTAGGAACAGGACACCCACACGCACCTCCTACTGCACATGCGTAGGTGAGAGGAAGATCTGAGAGTGTCAGAAGGAGGGAACGGTCCTGTTTAGCCCTGTGCTGATCTCTCCACTGTGAGAGCCAGTGTGGTGTAGTGGTTAAGAGCGGTAGTCTTGTAATCTGGTGAACCGGGTTCGCGTCTCCGCTCCTCCACATGCAGCTGCTGGGTGACCTTGGGCCAGTCACACTTCTCTGAAGTCTCTCAGCCCCACTCACCTCACAGAGTGTTTGTTGTGGGGGAGGAAGGGAAAGGAGAATGTTAGCCACTTTGAGACCCCTGAAGGGGAGTGAAAGGCGGGATATCAAATCCAAACTCTTCCTCTTCTTCCACTTGAGGGACTGCCCCCACGTGGTTACTGAACCACGCTCTAATTTTTCACATTTGGAAATATCGCAGAAACCTTCCCAGTTTGTGGCATTCCCGGTTGTATCTGGAAACGGCACCGTTTTGTAACATCTTTTTGATTATGCATTGCGAACCTCAAATAGTAGGAGTGTTTGATTGAGCAAGGCCTGCAACAAAACATTGTAGGGAAGACTTTTCATGTATAGGATCTAGCCCATGAGTAGGCAAACTAAGGCCCTGGGGCTGGATCCATCCCAATTGCCTTCTCAATCCGGCCCACGGACAGTCCGGCAATCAGCGTGTTTTTACATGAATAGAATGTGTCCTTTTATTTAAAATGCATCTCTGGGTTATTTGTGGGGCCTGCCTGGTGTTCTTACACGAGTAGAATGTGTGCTTTTATTTAAAATGCATTTCTGGGTTATTTGTAGGGCATATGAATTCATTCATTTATTTTTTTCAAAATATATTCCGGCCCCCCACAAGGTCTCAGAGACAGTGGACTGGCCCCCTGCTGAAAAAGTTTGCTGACCCCTGATCTAGACAGACAACCACCCGCAGTCTGCCTACTTCCACAACAGCCCATTCAGTCTCCCCTCTGACCCCCTCTATCTTCCCTCCCAGTAGCAGGCAGTGGGGCAGCAGCAGTCACCTCACCTCCCATCACGAGTGTCATTGTGGCTTCCCAGGAGGGGGAGTAGGCATTGAGACCAGAACACTGCAAATGCACCGGTGGAGCCAATCCATGCTTCCACCAGTGCATTTGCACAACAATCTCACAGCCACCTTCCCTTACCTCCAGGGAAGCAATAGCAATGCCAGTGATGGGAGAGCAGGTAAGTGCCCCACCTTGGGACCATGACTGCTTCCCACAATAATCAGCCAGAATTCCATGGTTGCTAAATATGCTCTGTTCTCATGGGATGGTTCTGGTTGTCCCCCTGCACAAGGTTGCTTTCTAAAGGTTTTTTAAAAACTTCTGCAGACTTAACCGGCCTGGTACTCCTTCCCTCCTTTGCACAGGTGGTGATGTTTGGCTAAATAAGGTTCCATGCTTGGAGAATTGTTGGAGAATGCAGACTGTTTCATAATAAGGTAAAAGGTAAAAGACCCCTGGATGGTTAAGTCCAGTCAAAGGCGACTCTGGGGTTGCGGCGCTCATCTCGCTTTCAGGGCGAGGGAGCCAGCGTTTGTCCACAGACAGCTTTCCGGGTCATGTGTCCAGCATGACTAAACCGCTTCTGGTGCAACAGAGCATGATGACGGAAACCAGAGCACACGGTTTACCTTTCCGCCACAGTGGTACCTATTTATCTACTTGCACTGGTGTTCTTTCGAACTGCTAGGTTGTTAGGAGCTGGGACAGAGCAACGGGAGCTCACCCTGTTGCCGGAATTTGAAACCCCGACATTCTGATCAGGAAGCCCAAGAGGCTCAGTGGTTTAGACCAGAGCACCACAGGAAGATAAGAAAAGCTTCACTGGATCAGACCAAATGCATCCTGTTCCCACATGGCCATCCAGATATCTATGAATATCCCTCCAGCAGGACATGAAGGCAATATCAGTCCCTCTGTTGGATATTCAAAAGCACATGGCCTCCAATCCTGACGGTTGTATGTATAAATATAGAAGCCTCCCTCGATCTGGTGCCCTCCAAATATTTTGAACTACAACTCCCATCAGGTCCAGATTGCCTGCTAGGAATGAGAGTCTTGAGAGCCAACAGGTCATATGGAAGCCTATCAGCCATAAATGGTAGTGCCACCAGGGTGGAAGGAAGGAAGGAAGGAAGGAAGGAAGGAAGGAAAGAAAAAGGAGGGGTTACCAGGATCCTGGCAGGCCATACTTCAGGGCTGGTGGCCTATATTTAATTCCATTTAGTTGTGGAGACCTGCACTAAATGTTCACTGCTTTGAGCAACACAAATCTTTTCTAAACTCATCCTTCTGTTATCTTAAATAAAAAATAAGGGTTCTTTTTTTCAAAACAAAGCAGCAATAGGTTTAGAGCACTTTTTCAAATTGGTTTTGATAGTCTAATTTACTGGCTCAGGGAAAGTTTCTGTCCTCTAAAAATGCTATCAATATTAAGAGATTTGTCAAAGCAATAAATAATATTCTGCACACTGATTAATAAAATATGCACTTTCCACATTTTTTTATTTTTATTTTTTATCTCAGTTGCATCATGGGCAATAATTGTAATGGAACAAATAATGTTCTATAAAATAAATATTAAAAGTGAGTCCCAAGGCCAGAAAAAATGTCAAACAAATGTCACTTTTTACAACTACTGTACTGAAGTTGGTACTCTGATTGTTGTTCATGCTACTTGAGACAGTTAAGAGGTTGTAACTCAGTTTTAATAGCTTTAAAAAAAAGAAACCCTTGCCCATTATCATGGGCCTTTTTTTGACACACACATTTAAAATGTTACCATTTGGAGTGCACAAGTAATTTATTTAAACAAATGTATGTACAAGGAGAAGGAAGGGAGAACACTACAGAATTCAGTACGATGGCTGCATGCATTTGGCGGGTGTGATACTCCCAGCTGGTCTTCTTAGCAATGGGACATGAAGTGAAAACTAGGAAAAATACTGAAGATGGTTCATTCCCATCACCACATGGAAGGATCTTCGTACCTGTAGCACAGAGAAAAACATATCCTGGTGGTCAGTGAGAGAATAGAAATATTTAAACTGTTTTTCAGGGCTACTATAAGTTCACTCAAAGACATATGCACCAAGTGCAACACAATTCATAGACAAGGAGGGTTAGAAGTGAGATTTGTACACCGAATAATGAAAATAATAGTTTTATTTTAAGAACGTTCTAGGTTGAATCCAGTGAAATCCTTGCACGAGCAGACCAGTGGCGTAGCGTGGGGGGTGCAGGGGGGGCGGCCGCACCGGATGCAACATCTGGGGGTTAGGGTTAGGGGGCGCAAATCCATGGGTTAGGGGGCACAAATCCACGGGTTAGGGGGCGCAAATTACTTGCCTTGCCCCGGGTGCTGACAACCCACGCTACGCCACTGGAGCAGACCAATTTCTGCTTGCACCACAGAACTTCTCTTCCTTCTCCACCCTCCCACATGCACTGCCCTGAATCTGTTCTGGTAGATTTGGGAAGTACCCAGAGCACCTGGGGTCCAGTAGCACACAGAGGGAGAAGAAGTTCTGTGGTGTGAGGGGGAGATGTTTTGCTCACACAATGGCTTTGTTGGATGCAGGGACAGATGGATGAGGAGCCCAAGAAGAACCTTCACAGAGGAGGATGCTATTCAACACAGGATGAGCCGAGTGTCTGAAGGCTCTGGTGTTAATTTCCTAGGAAGGCATGGAAGACACATTGCCTGCCCATATATATCATGTGCCTTCTTCCTGGAAAGGAGAGTCCTCCACTCTGATTTAGGCGTCTGAATTTAATCCTACTGTAATGCAACCAATCCAGTAAAATCATTGCTTTATATACCATTGAAGAAGACCACAAGGTTGAAATGCACCTGGGAGCTTACTTTTTTATCTTTAATTTACTTAAAAATATTCATAGGCCACTTCTCAGGGCAATTCCCATCTAAAGTGGCTTTCCAACAGCAAAAGAAAAAAAGTAATAAAAATAGAAGTCAGCAACACAAATAACAAAAAACAACAAATGTATTTGAAATCAAAAGACCAATAGAACATAGCATTGCTCACCATATTAATTGGTGACTAGACTTATTTCTCTCTGTGTTGCAGATAATCACATTATTTTGTTAACAATGTGTTGAAAATTGGATTCCGTGTGTGTGTAGTATTCTAGTTTTGCCTTTAAAGTTTGATTATTTGCAAGTTGCAGTAGATGGAGTAAAAACTGTTTAATTATATTATAACGGATTGTTCCTTGCTCTGAAGTGAGTCTCACTACTGGCTGGCATCTGACTAAGTCTTCCTTAGTGTAGACCCATTGAAACCAATGGACTTAAGTTAATCAAATTCAACCAATTTTAAACATGCGTTTTTCACAGAATTCTTGAGCACTTGCTTAGCTCTCAGCCATTGAACCCACTGGCTTAGCTTTGGCAGAACATCATCCTGTTTGAATAAGGTAGATGCATGATGGCTTGGATGAAATTATATTCAGAGAGAGGGGGGGAGACAGAAGATATTTGCAATTCATTAAAGCCCAGTTCTTCGTGTAACACTCTGTACGTTTGTACCACAATTGCAGAATCTCTCGTATCTATAGCTCTACTCTGACATTATTTGGTTCACTGTTTGTCAACATAGGACAGGCATAGGCAAACTCGGCCCTCCAGAAGTTTTGAGACTACAGTTCCCATCACCCATGACCACTGGTCCTGTTAGCTAGGGATGATGGGAGTTGTAGTTCCAAAGCATCTGGAGGGCCGAGTTTGCCTATGCCTGACATAGGAGCAAGGAGTGAGGTCATGTTGAGTA
The DNA here is from genome assembly GCF_965153285.1 of Podarcis tiliguerta. Taxonomy (NCBI): domain Eukaryota; kingdom Metazoa; phylum Chordata; class Lepidosauria; order Squamata; family Lacertidae; genus Podarcis; species Podarcis tiliguerta. The sequence goes on from NC_139545.1 coordinate 25,413,626, forward strand.
GACCCCCTTCCTCAACAACTGTGTGTACAGCTTGGTCGTACATAGGGTGGAGACCATCGCATGTATATGTTGTATGCATGAAGGCTTCCCAGAGATCTGGAACCCTGTGCTTCTAGATCTTGGAGAACCCTTGTGCAAAGAACTATGCATGGAAAGTCACGATTCCCTACAGGCATTCATGGTTGTTGGGGGAGAAGCATTGTGGGTGGGGTAATTCATAGAATCATAGAATCATAGAGTTGGAAGAGACCACAAGGGCCATCAAGTCCAACCCCCTGCGAAGCAGGAAACACCATCAGAGCACTCCTGACATATGGTTGTCAAGCCTCTGCTTAAAGACCTCCAAAGAAGGAGACTCCACCACACTCCTTGGCAGCAAATTCCACTGTCGAACAGCTCTTACTGTCAGGAAGTTCTTCCTAATGTTTAGGTGGAATCTTCTTTCTTGTAGTTTGGATCCATTGCTCCGTGTCCGCTTCTCTGGAGCAGCAGAAAACAACCTTTCTCCCTCCTCATCATGATCCTCCTATTTGGTCTCACATTGATGAAGATTTATGTAAAGCTTTTGGCATGTAAAATTTTTTGAATGTAAACTTCAACAAATTCTATAGTAACTCCCTCCCCTCCCCGCCCTTTAGCTTTAAAGCAGGGGTCCAGAACTGGATACGGTTCTAGAATGTGCAAAGTAAAAATTAACCTCTTATTTGTTCAATTTTTTAAAAAAAAAAATTACAAAAAGAAGGGTTGGTAGTTTAGAGCAAGGGCTTAAGCAACTCAGTGATAATAATGATCACAAAAAGACTTTTATACATACCTAGATCTAGGAATATTTTCTGTGCTTTCTCTCAACAAGAGGTCGGAGAGCAGTGTCTCTGGGCTGGATCGCTTCCCATACCTGTTAAAGCAGTTTTGTTTTTTAAAAAGAAGTATCTTAAAAACAGATTGAGTTGAAACATTTCAATGTAAAAACATGACAAGGATTAAACCAGTCAAATGTGTTATCTGGTGCTTCAACCACACAGCACTTTCCTCAAATTTCCCATATAATGCAGTGTGAACACACATAAGGCCATAGTTCTGTGGCAGAAGCACATCTGCTGCTTGTAGGCATCTCCCTGGCATCCCCACAGGTAGCAACCAATGTGAAAGACCCCTGACTGAGACCGCAGAGCAGATGCCCACCCAGATGTTGCTAGACCAGAAGAGGATCATCTGGTGGGGTGAAGCCACAGCAATAGCCGTAGCATTGAACTCTTGTGCTTTCTTCTCCACCCTTCCCCACAAGTCACAAGCTGTTATCAAGTTGGTTCCAATAATCTGCACTTTCAGTTTTGTTGTTATCCTGGTGTGGTGAGCATGGCTAAAGAGTTAGTGCAAGTCAACTAATTTGAGTTTTGCTTCTTTGAATTGCACTGGCTGGTGGGGCAGCTATTTTAGCTTGCTAACAATGCATTGGGTACTGTGCAGAAGAGAAGTCATGCATTACTAAAAAACAGTGCTTTTTTTCAGGGCGTATTCAAGGGTACGCCGTACTGGCACCTTTTTTTTTTTTTTTTTTGAGATGAAAAGCACTGGTTAAAAGTGTAGCACTTACTGTAACAACTTCATGGTAAGTACCAGCACTTATATTTCTAGAAAAAAAGCACTGACTAAAACCACTTATCAATTTTCTTGGTCTAATCCCCTATAGAGCTGAATTTATTTATTTTTTAGTGCGGGAGTGATGGGTAAAAGAGAGGTATTTTTTTTTAAAAAAAAAAAGACAATACCTTATTCAACAAGGGACACTTGGTTCAAAGACGTGACACAGACAGAGGAAAAAACTGAAAGCATCTAACTCACGCAGATAAAATTCACAATAAACCTTAGTACATAACAATCAGAATGCTAAAAAATGTAACTGCTTGAAATTTCCAGAGGGCACAAAACACTACACCTTGACTTTTGTGTGCTTCATTGTGTGAGGAATACAGACTGCGAAGAGTGTTGGGAGTTGCATTCAGAAGGCTGGCTTTGTACTTTTCACGGATAAAGCAAACTTTCTTCAACGCCATCGCCTCCCTCTTACTAAACTGGCAGGGGAAGGGAGTGGCATTCTGTGGTTCTCCCCGGTGCCAAAATGTCTTGGGCTGGCCCTGCACGTGACTCTCCCAGCTCCTCCACCATCTTGCAGCTGTTCTCCACTTTCCAGCAGTGGCTGCGTGAAGCAGCTGCTTCAAAATCATAGAACTGTAGAGTTGGAAGGGACCCTGAGGATCATCTAGTCCAACCCCCTGCAGTGAAGGAATATGCAGCTGTCCCATATGAGAATAGGATGGTATGCACCCTGGAAATGATCTCTTTCAGCTTCTGCCTTCTGGAAGAAGGTACAGGGCTATAAAGACTAGGACTAGCTGCCTGAGAAACAGTTTTTATCCAAACATGATTTTGGTTCTAAACGCAGTGTAAGGTAGTCTCTGCGGGAGTATATTGTATTTAATTATGGGGTATCAGAGTTTTTAGGGGGTTAACCAGGCTGGGATAGCAGGCTTGTTGGTTTTTGAATGACTGGTGTTGATTTTTTCAATTTTGTTGTTCTGTGAGGGACGCGGGTGGCGCTGTGGGTTAAAGCCTCAGCGCCTAGGGCTTGCCGATCGAAAGGTCGGCGGTTCTAATCCCCGCGGCGGGGTGCGCTCCCGTTGTTCGGTCCCAGCGCCTGCCAACCTAGCAGTTCGAAAGCACCTCCGAGTGCAAGTAGATAAATAGGGACCGCTTACTAGTGGGAAGGTAAATGGCGTTTCCGTGTGCGGCTCTGGCTCGCCAGAGCAGCGATGTCACGCTGGCCACGTGACCTGGAAGTGTCTTCGGACAGCGCAGGCCCCCGGCCTCTTTGAGTGAGATGGGCGCACAACCCTAGAGTCTGTCAAGACTGGCCCATATGGGCAGGGGTACCTTTACCTTTACCTTTATATGGGACAATGACAATAAAGATTATCGTATTGTATCAAACCTGCAACCTTGGCATTATCAGCACCATGCTCTAACCAACTGAGCTATTGCTCACTTCTATTAGAACATATTTGCCCTGTTTTATTTGTTGCGTTAAAAAAACCCCAAACCCATCCTTCCCTCACATAATTCCATCTTCCTCACAACAAGCCTGGGAGGGAGGGAGCCAGGTTAGGTTTTGAGTGTGTTACTTTTCTCTAACCAGGTTAGGTTTTGAGTGAGATGGGCGCACAACCCTAGAGTCTGTCAAGACTGGCCCGTACGGGCAGGGGTACCTTTACCTTTACCTTTACTAAAAGTAATATGTATGCCATATATCATTCAGCCTTACAGAAACCAAAGTTCCTATTTTCCAGAGAGGGAGCAGAGGCTGAAAGACATAATTTTAAAACCCTCTAGACTTTGGAGGGGGGATATAGTGTGGCATACCTGAGAGGGCAGAAGTACAATTTATTAAACATGTACAGTGGTACCTTCGGTTACGTAAACTTCGGGATGTGAAAGCGGCAAACCCGAAATTATTTCATCAGGTTTTGCTGTGCGCGAATGCGCAAAGTGGTCCTCAGGTTGTGGAAACCTTGGGATCCGACTGGACCTCCAGAACAGATCCCATCTGCATCCGGAGGTACCACTGTATTAGAATTCCCATGGTACTGTAGAACAAAGTCTAACTAAGCCCAACAAACTGTCTCCAGAGGATTTTAAAAAAATATCCCAGTCAGAAAATCCTCGGAAGCTCGAAAACAGGACAAGATGGTGATAAACATCCCTTGCTTGTCTCATTTGACCATTGATGGACACGACCATGTTAATGCCACAGGAAGACCCATAGCTCAGTGATAGGGCACATGCACTGCTTGAAAAACGTCCTAGATCCAATCCCCAACTTTGCTAGGTAGGGCTCAAAAAGACCTACAGTGGTACCTTCGTTCCTGAATGGCATAGTTGCCGAACAAATCAGCTCCCGAACACCACAAACCCGGAAGTAAGTGTTCCTGTTTGTGAACATTTTCCAGAAGCCGAACATCCAACACGGTTTCTGCTTTAACGCAGAAAGCTCCTGCAGCCAGTGGGAAGCTTATATCTGAAACCGTGAAGAGCCACTGTCCGTCTGGGTAGCAGATAATACTGAACCACAGGGACCAGTGGTCTGACTCAGTATAATAAGTCTTCTTGCTGCGCTTCCAATAACCTATTTTCAGTATTATTATTTTTAAAAAACTCATTTTCCCCATTGCAATTGTACATACTAGCTCCACTATAACAAAGGCATTCCCTTTTGCATTTAGCCAATGAGATTTCTTTATGCCATACAGACAAAGCATTTCTGAAGTGAAGAATCTGAAGAGAACCAGCTGCTTTAATCAACCACCCATACAATAATTTAATGAAGCATAATGCTAAACTCAAATGTTCTCCAGCCCCAAATGATCTGAGGCTTGCTTCTGCTTCCTTTCTCCAGTGAATTGAGACATGGCCAGAGCTTCAGCGATAGAATGAGTTAATATCCTTAAGGAAAATGCCTGGGCTTTTTATATTAGTTTACCAAATTAAGACTCTGATCCTGCTGCCCATTATAAGCCAAAACCCTCGTTGATGTCAATTAATAGTACTTCTGGATGATGTCTTTCACAATAAAGAGGAGATTCAGCTGCATTAAATATAATGGAATTCAAGCAAAATTGCCACCCACTCTTGCTTGAATGCCATAAACCAGGACCCCAATTTAAAAGGAGAAAATCAGCTCTAATACCATGAGACTTGGTTCATTTGTTAGGTTGCATCTTGCAGTCCCAAAACAGATGTGTTCTCTAGAATTCCCCCTCACCATGAGGTATTTTTTAAAAAAACCTAATAATAATAATAATGTATTATTTATACCCCACCCATCTGGCTGGGTTTTCCCAGCCACTGTGGGCAGCTCTCAACAAAACACCAATAACAATAATAAAAAAGCAACAACATCAAACATTAAAAGCTTCCCTAAACAGGGCTGCCTTCAGATGTCTTCTAAAAGTCAGATAGTCGTTTATTTCCTTGACATCTAAAGGGAGGGCCTTCCACAGGGCGGGCGCCACTACCAAGCAGGCTCTCTGTCTGGTTCAACAAGGCGTCTTATGGAACTATTTTTAAAAGAACAAACTGGAAACCTACCTTTGCCTGTGGGTTGTTGGGGGTTTTTTTATATCATCTCATGAGTGAATAACCCTAACCAGCCCTATGTCTGTTGACTCAGAAGGAAGTCCTATGGAATTCCATGGGGTTTACTCCTCCGAGGTACGTAGCTGCTTAGGGTGGCAGCCAAAGACTGTTTTGATCTCTAGTTCAGTTTTCCAAGAAGAACCAATGGTGGCAAGATGCTTTTGCTAGAGGTGGATTCAGGTGGTCATGTTATTTGTGGAACAATTGCCAGGGATCGGGGCAAATTTTGGTTCGCTTCACTATGCAATTCACACTGTCTGAGACAGCAAAGTTTCTAAATTCCAGTTGCTGGAAACCACAGAAGTGGATCTTGCCTGGGAGCTTCTCACAGGCATTTGACTGGCCACTGTGTGAAAAGGATGTGGGGCTAGATGGGCCATTGGCCTACTCCAGCAGGGTCTTCTTATGTTCTCTCCTCTGAATGTTATGGTGCAGTTCTCCAACCCAAAGACAGGCACAAGATTGTGCATATATCAGGAGGGAGGGAGCACAAAAATGCATGTCGCAACACACAAATATACATTATGTTGCAGAAAACATGTGCTTTAAATAGGCCTCGAATGTGTGGTGTGAACGCAGCCGACATCACAAATCTAACATCACTGACAGGCACTGCTGGAGTTTCATGAACTGCTAGAGTGCTGCTGAGCCATGTCACATGGGGAGAAGGAAGAAGCTGTGGGCTGGGCTGAAAGCAAAGCTTTTGAGCTGCAAAAATCTACCAGTGTGGGTTTTTTTTGGGGGGGGGACCAACACACACACACTCTTCTTGTTGCTGGTAAGGGGTGTTTGAATGTTATGTCGTAAGAAACGCTTTTGAGATCTTTCTCATGGTGTAAGATATTTGGCACATAGAAATCTCTCAGACGGTACGTTCACAATGTACACACCAGAAGGCCCTGCATTATGGGGATTAAATGGGTTATTTCTGTTAGAATTCCTGCTCCATGGCTGCAGTCATGGGATTGTTGTCTTTCACGGTATATGTTTTGACTCCATAGAGTGGGAAGTGACGGAGACAGGATGTTTGTATTACTGTGTTCCGTGAAGTGGGACTGATGTCCTTTGTTCTTTTTCTCTTTGCTGTCTGATGCTAGAGAGGGAGGGAGCCATGTTGCAGTGCTCCGTGTGTGTTTATATGTAAATAAAATAGATTAGCCAAAATGCTGAGTTGCTGAGGTCTGTCACGCATGATGCGCAAACTCTGCAGATCCCTAAGTGTGCCAGTGTCGGTAGGCATCGGTCGCCGTGATGTTTGGGCTGAAGAAAGCTTTTGAAGCTCCCGAACGAAAGACCAGGAGGGAGAGAACATGCCAGTCGGGCATGTATCTCTGCCAGGGTCCTACTCGAGTGTAGGCTGAACTCCTGACAATTTCTGTATGTTGCTGGTCTGGCTGTTCCTCAAACACTACAGCCCTAAGCCTGTATAGGTGATTCTTAGAAACCAAACAAGGCACAGAGGATGGTTGGAAAGCCAGCTTCTCCCCTCTCTCTGTTGAATCATCTCCCACTGTGGGAAACACTCAGATGAGAGATGAATCAGACCAGAGGCCCATCAAGTCCAGCAATCTGCTTTCGCATCTACCAACCAAACACCCATGGGAAGCCCATAAGCAGGGCTTGAGCGGAGTGGCACTCTCCCACTCAGGATCCTGTCATCACGATACCACCTTCAACACTGAAGGCGGTATATAGCCATCATGGTTAGTCACCATTGAGAGCCTGATCCCGCCCCCCACCTCCTGAAGTTTTCCAAGTGCCTTTTTTTTAAGCCATCAAAGTTGGCAGCCATCACTGCATCTTGTGGCAATGAATTCCATAGCTCAACTATGCCCTCAGTCTTTCAGCATTCAGCTTCGTTGAGTGATCTGGGCTGTTCATTATGTGAGAGGAAGAAAAATGTCTCCCATTCTGCTTTCCCTACGCTATGCACAATTTGGCAAACATCAGTCACATCCACCTTTGCTCTCCTTTTTTCTACAAAGCCCCAAACCTTGTAGCCTGTTCACTTGGATCCTATCAAAGGAACAGAGGGGCACAGGGCTGAGATCCTGTTTTGCGTAGCAAGACAGCTTGTGTCTTCTTCTACAAAAGGAGATGAGGGCTTGAAACAGACAGAGGTTTGGTATTCCCATTTGTTTCTTGTTTGCCTTATGGGTGTTCTTTGTTGAAAAGTGGTACCTTCCATCCTCTCTTAAAACCTTTTCACATGCAAGGCTTAAATCAGGTTTTGTTTCAATTGTTCCTTAATGGAAATGTACAATTTATGCTGGTTGTAATGTACATTTCACTTGAAAAAACGGCCTGTTTTCTATCCAGGATTAATATTTATATACGGCAAAAATTGTGAACGGTAAGCTAAAGGCATTCCCCCCCCCCAAGTCTTCTGTAGAAGTGGTCTAATAGACAAAATATACTGGTGGCAGTGGCGTAGCGTGGGGGGTGCAGGGGGGGCCAGCCGCACCGGGCGCAACATCGGGAGGGGGGGCGCTCGCACTCGCAGCTCTCTGCCCCTACCTGGCTCACTCACTCTCTCTCACTGCAGTGCTGGCTGTGCGAATCCGATCCGAGCCGCCGGGTCGCCGCCCACTGTGGAGGGGAGGGTGCCAGGTGTGCGGTGCGGTGCGGAGAGAGAGCGAGGGACTATCTGGGGGAGGGACAGTGCAGCGGGGGGGGCGCAAATTACTTGCCTTGCCCCGGGTGCTGACAACCCACGCTACGCCACTGACTGGTGGAAACACATTTTCCCACTTCGTCCTCTTCTTATGCCTGGCACTTTGATGTGGAATCAATTAATCTGAATCATAAAATTGTAACATTGGAAGGGACCCTAAGGGTCATCTGGTTCAACCCCTGCAATGCAGGAATCTCAACTAAAGCATCCATGACAAATGACCATCCAACCTCTGCTTAGAAATCTCCAAGGAAGGAGAGTCCCAGGGGAGTCAGTGCCACTGTTGAACACCTCTTATTCCATCGCTTCTAAATGCTTTGCTATTTGTTCCTTATTAAGGAATGGTTCCTTATCTAGTATTAAAATACTGTGCAGTATTCCTTTTTCAAGTTAATAAAGAAATACAGTTAGCTCCTTTTCTCTTCCTTCATTTCTCATTTTTTTGACAACACACACAGGGACGGGGAGCTGGCTCTTCTGGCCAGAGATGGACAAATCGGTCAATTTCAGTTTCTCTGTGTTCCTAATTTTTCCACTATTATGTTCTGTCCGCCACATTTCTGCATCAGTCTGGCAAATATTTTTGTCAACACATTCAGTGTACCTTTCTCCTAATATAGACGTTTTTGTATGCAGTTTTCCCTAATATAATGCAATTTTTTAGCCTTTTTCACTAACGTATGCGTGTTTATGCACACTCTCACTTAATACACTCATTTTCAGGTACGTGTTTTGGCATTGCAAAATCCTTTTTTTAAAAATCACATTTCAAAGGATAGCTACATTTCAATTCACGTGTTGCTTTCGGAAATGTGAACCAGGTAGATTTGCATTAAAATATGAACCAAATTTCTCTCTCACCCACAATTCCAGTGTGTGGCATACCGTATATGCAATTTTCTTACAGTACCACAATCTGTTCCTCTTTTTGGGGGGAGCTCTTCAAGTACCAAACCCTACAAAGGGCTGGAATTTCACACAAGGCTGGATTGTCCAGAAGAACAATCCTGACTTGCTCTTTGTATGAACACATGGAGAGATGTGATAAAAATAAAAGGACGAGCGAATACAGGCAATAGTAAATATACCTGAAAAAATTGCAACGATTACTGGAAATTGTGCTTGTTATATCTAAAATCCATTGGCTCACACGGTAGACTTATTCTTGTGAGCACATGCCATTAAACTCCTTTTGATGAAAGGCCTTTCCAGTGGGCTCTTCATCTGGGGGGGGGGTTTAGGGGGGACATATTTTATTGCACAGACACTAAGTTACCAGTTTGCTAAGGCGTCTTTAACAAGATGAAATGATCATTCTGCCTTCTAATTCAATCCCCCCCAACTGTGAGAGCACAGAACCAGTGGCAACCTAATTAAAACTATCTCCTCTGGTTTGAATAGTAACTCAATTAGGACATGAACCAAACCTGGACTGTGTTGTAATCACTTCCTGGGACTAAATGGGACAACATCTAATAACCATTTGAATTAAGTTATTGTGGGCATCCAAATGGAGAGATTATTAATCGAAATTTTAGTTTTCATTTGAACTCTGAAATTGATGCGATAGAAGAATATCTCTCTCCCATTGACCAGGATGCAATCTTTTTTCCCCTTTTCCTAAAAGGATATTCCAGCCTAATCTTTATCATACACACATTCTAAAGGCTTGTAACTGAAGATATTTAATTTCTTCTCCTTCCATTTTTAAAAAATGCACTTTTAAACAAAAAAAAGCTTTAAAAGTGGAGAACAATGAAACCATTAATTACTATAAAATATAAGACAAAATTTATCCAAAGTAGTTCAATAAGTACATCAGAAAAAGGGATATATAATCCAAAGTTGTTTTTTAAAAAAACAAAACCTTTTTTTTTTTTTTTTTAAATCTACTGCTTGCCTAAACAAAAACGTTTGAACTGTTTGAATGGATCAAGTTTCTGCTGGATCTAAGGCAGCATAAGGCTCCTCTACTATAGGAACACAGGCAGGGAATAAGTGTCATTGGAGAATGAATGAAAGCATTTCTCTTGTGACCAGCTTCCCGGAGAGGTTGCTAAATGGTGTTTTTTGCACATGAAACATTAAACAGTCCAAGCCTATGATTGTTTATTCAAATTATGAACGTATGGAACAAATATCCTGCCCTGCACTTTCTGCAGCAAGTGTCACCCTTCTAGTCCTTACATTTATAGATACCTCCATTAGGCTGGAATGAAGGGGGAGTTTTAGAAGATGACAGCGGTTTGGAAGAGGCTTTGCTTCCCATGGTGAACACCAGGGGTAGCCAATATGGTGCTCTCCAGATGTGCGAATTCAACGCCCATCTGCCCTCTCTAGCTTGGCCAATGGTCAGGGATGATGGGAGTTGTAGTCCAACAACATCTGGGAAGCTCCAGGTTAAAAATAATTTCTTAAAGTGTGTGTCTTTGTTTCTCAATTTGATCCATTTACATATTTACATGGTTTTATATGTATTGTGGTGGGTTTTGTGCATTGTGACACAGTTATTTTTATTGATTATTGTTTAGTAATTATGTAATGTAATGGTTAAGAGTGGATTTCTGTGTCATTATTATTTGCTGGTATTTTGAGAGTTATTTTTATTGGCTACTTTTATATTCTGATTGAATATTACTTTATTTGATATAAGTTGCTTATTGTGTTTTTATTACGACATTTTTTGTATTGGAACAAATTATCATAAAGTGCGTGATCTTTTGTTTTTTTTGTAAATTGCCTTGAGTATAGCAACATAGAAAGGCAGTATACAAATTAAAAGTGAAATGAAGTGAAAATGAAACATCAGCTGCCCCTTGAGGGGTGAGATTACCCAGTCATCAGCAGCAGCACCAACTGCACATCCACTGAGAGAGAAATAATAGCATTGCTTTGCACCTGAACTATTGTATTGCAACTATGAGGAACAGCTGTCTGCTTAAATTGCAACAGATGATCACTATTAGGACCGAGGAAGGATTAGGGTGATAATAGAAAAAACGCATGAATACAACAGTTAGGAATGAACCACATCTGGATTCCCAGAAGGAAAGGGATGAGCAAATAGCAAGTATGCAAACACCCCTGAGATTGCTATAGGTTGTAGGATTCTATGCATTTATTTAATTGTTGAGTAAAAGGGAAGATGTTCACCAGGTGCAGCTTGCCCTGCCATAGTGCTGCAGTAGTGACAAATGTGCAATGGTAGTAGTAGTAATAATAATAATAATAATAATAATAATAATAATAAATATTGCCTTTCTACACAACGAAGTAGGACCTAATAGCAATTCAAGGTAAAAAATAAGTGATAGGCTGCATTTTTATATTTCCATGCGGGATGAGTGGGTGTGCCACTAGAACAGGCATCCCCAAACTCGGCCCTCCAGCTGTTTTGGGACTACAGTTCCCATCATTCCTGACCACTGGTCCTGTTAGCTAGGGATGATGGGAGTTGTAGTCCCAAAACATTTGGAAGGCTGAGTTTGGGGGTGCCTGCACTAGAATGAGGCTGGGAGCCCTTCAAATATGTAGATCTTCCTATGTGCATTGCACATTCTGGACTTGGGCAGGCTATAAATCAGGGATGGCTAACCTATGGTCCTCCGTATCACGTTGGATGACGACTCCCATCATCCCTGACCACTGACAATGCTGATGGGAACTGATGGGAGCGAGGATGCAACAACATTTGGGGTTGGGCACAGGTTAGCCACCCCTGACGTAACTCACGATGAAGAGCTAACAATCTACCGCATCTGGCAGTCGTATAATGGATCTGTGATCCGTGGTAGGTGTCCTTAGCCATGACATCACTCTTGCCGCCCAGAGTGACGGTGGCGATGCCCCCTTTTGGCACCTACCTCTGTCGTGTGATGAGGTTGATGTAATGCCTCAGTGCCGAGTAGTATCTGGCCATGTCTTCTGCAGGAGCATCCTCGCCAGGGCTGTCCGGTTTGGATGGATATGCTTCTGCCAGAGTCCCCAGGCAGATCAGCAGGCACAGGGCAAGCGTCATCGCAGACAGCCACAACCGCATCATCCCTTGCATCTGTAGGAGACCAGGGAAGGATGCCGGGTGGAAGGGTGAGGCAAGGCAAGGCAAGGCAGAAAGCATCACATTAAATGTTTCTCGTTAACCATTGTTTTGGGGGCAGGGGCAGAAAGACAGTGAAATGAGTGGTCCCCGGTCCCTTGTTGTATTCGGAAGACCCCATCAACTAGCAAAACTACTCTGATTTATGGAATATTGTCTGTCCTTGACTAAATTTCTTCTAAAGCAAGACTTGCTGGGAGTTAGGTCTGCTTGGAGAACAAGCCAAGTGACCATCTAGTGTGCCAATTGGTTGTAGTTTCTTAATGGGGAGAGATGAGTGTGGTTTGTAGGTTTTATGGTTTGAACCGACTGCACTGTGCCCCTCACTGGAAAAAAAAAGTGAAGGGGGCATAGACATCTTTAAAATAGCTAAATAAAATTAATCACTCAGGATATGCTCCAAGACTGCATCATGGTGGTGTTGAAAATGGGTTCTGGGAGCAGGTCAGAGCAAGGCAGTCTAAATTCAGCCCTGTATTTCCCAAATTTAGAATCAGTATTAGACGACATTCCTTTTGGTTGTACGTTTGTTTGTTAATTAAAGCTCCAAAGGATTTTACAGAGTTCGTAAGTCGTTCTTTCATTTCTGCTGAGTAAAGAATAAATCTGGGAAGCTTAACAGCTTTCGCATCCTTTCTCCAAGTACATTGCTTCAGTCAACTTTCTGGTTTTATTTTATAGTCTCTCTTAAATTCTCTCTTATAAATAAATAAATAATAAGTCATCATGGAAACCCCAACAATCTTTCTCCAAGGTTCCTTTAGAAAAAGGAACAAACCCCACTGATCTGGCAAGTTTTTTTTCCTTTGGAGAAGGGAGTTTATGTTTGTAATAAGGAGTCTGGGGAAGAACTATTGGTTCCTCTGGCTCAGTATTGTGGACAAAAGCAGGTGTTTTGCTCTGCCACTGAACTAGAAGACAATAGACAACAATTGATGGGCTCCCAATGTTATTATGCCCCGGATCAACCCTTCGTGTTCCTCCTAGTGGTTCATCATAACCTTTCCCAGTGAAAAGGCTCAAACAGCCAGTGTCCATAGGAAGGGAACTCCAATCCCTGAAAAGCAGGCAAACGTGGGAAGGAAAAAGTTATTTTCACAAAGGAATTTGTTTAAAATCCAGGAATGGCGACTGAGAACTTTCAAACCGACGGGCGCCATTAAGGACTTGGAACTGATTGAATTCTGTGGGACAACCCTATCCACCGATCTACTGAAAAGTGAGTCCCGTGGATCCCAGCGGGGCTTACTCCCAAGGAAGTGGGTGCAGGCTGGCAGCCTTCTCCCGGAGCGAACTCTAACGCGAAGGAGGAGCGCGCGGAGAAAAAGTTGCAAGAAGCCTTGGAAACACGTCAAATCTTTGACGCGTGGAGAAAAGAGGGGAAACCCAGAAAGGGGGGGGGGAAATCTCCGCAGATTTAAGCACCGATGAGATTGGAAAGCTCGAGTTAAAACCCTAAAGAGGGGGCTTTCAGCAGATGGAGAGGAGAAGCGTCCTGGGAAACTTAGGAGGAGCAGGACAAACGGAGACCAAGGGAGATGGGGATGTGAGATGACGCGTGGGGAGGGGAGACGAGGACTCACCGTGTGTGTGGCTGAGGTTCTCTGGCAGTGCTGCTCCTCCGGAGTGTGGTTTGGGCGTCGCTTCCTTCTCGAAGTGGCTCCGCTCTCCAGTGTGGGGTTGCGCGCCTCGGCGAGGTTTTTTATGGCTTTTCCAGCAGGCGGGAGGGGCTTCGAGCGATCACGCAGCGCTGACTCCGAGCACCCCCTCCCCCCGTCTCCATCACCGCCTCTCCGCCTGCGCCCTCCTGCTGCCCTGGGATTGGCGATCGCTTGACATGGACATGGGGGTGGGGGAATCAAGGGGGAAGGGGGGAGAGGGAAGGAAAAGGGGTCCGTGGGAGAGTAGCCCGACTTGCCTCAGCCATCTCCAGCCAGGCGCTAGAGGCCCCTCGATCACTCCAGAGAAAGTTTTTGGTTTGGTTTGGTTTGGCCATTTCCTCCATCAACACACTCGCAGCAATTTTGGCATTTCATCCGCCAAAATTGCTGCCAGCGGAGCCAAGAATTTGACACCTCCTTCCTTAGGGCATCCGGGAATCTGGGGGGATTTAGCGATCCTCACTCCATCCATAAGGTCCTTATAGTTAAAGCTATGGTTTTCCCAGTAGTGATGTATGGAAGTGAGAGCTGGACCATAAAGAAGGCTGATCGCCGAAGAATTGATGCTTTTGAATTATGGTGCTGGAGGAGACTTTTGAGAGTCCCATGGACTGCAAGAAGATCAAACCGATCCATTCTTAAGGAAAGCAGCCCTGAGTGCTCACTGGAAGGACAGATCGTGAAGCTGAGGCTCCAATACTTTGGCCACCTCATGAGAAGACAAGACTCCCTGGAAAAGACCCTGATGTTGGGAAAGATGGTGGGCACAAGGAGAAGGGGACGGCAGAGGACGAGATGGTTGGATAGTGCTCTCGAAGCTACCAGCATGAGTTTGAGCAAGCTGCGGGAGGCAGTGGAAGACAGGAGTACCTGGCGTGCTCTGGTCCATGGGGTCACGAAGAGTCGGACACGACTAAACGACTAAACAACAACAATTCCATCCATGCCCCCTAAACAGAAAGAAATGGAGGGGAGCCATTTCATCAATGGGAACTAAGGACACTCAGATGTCTAGTTGGCAAAGCAGGATTTGAACGGTGGGCAAATAGCGCTACACACACACACGAGTCTGTAGACTTCAAAGGGAGACTAAATGCTTTCCTGCTTGCACCGAGGAGATTCAAATACTAGGACCTGACAGGCGGCATCTGAAAAGCTGCCCGCCCCCTTTCCCTCTTCCACTCCAACTTTGATCTCGAAGCAGAGAAGACAATGATCCCTTAGAGAGCTCAGCCCTTCTTGTAATCCCACGCGGCGGCTGCAGAGTGGCAAACGCACAAATCCGAAAATTGAGTCCTGCCAAATTTCGTCTGCAAAGTTCCCACCAACTGAAGAGAGGCAAAAGAAAGACTCCTTAGCATTCCACGCAGATTTCACCAACATATCCCTAGACTTCACACATTACTTTTCAGACACAAGAGATTAATTTCCATTTAGCAGGTGGGGGGGGGGGCAGATGTGTGTCCTGAGTACATAAATGTATGTGCATAGCTATATAGCAATTGTGGGAAGTCATTAGTCCATTGAGCTCAGTATTGCCTTCACGGACTGGCAGTGATTCTCCCGTTTCAGAAAGACGTTTCCTGGAGCTGCCAGTGAATCAGCCCAAGACCTTCTGCGAAGCAGGTGTTCATTGAGCTACGGAGAAAGGAGTGACCACATATGTTGCTTTCTTGGAAAAATGCATTCACTAACCTGTGTTGTGATGCACAGTTCTAAAAGTGCAATTGTCTTTGGCTAATGAATACATCCATGCGCTGTTCCATACACAAAGCTCTCACATTTCAAGGGTAAGCTTTCGTTATGTGCTGTATATGGGATACGGTTACTACACCCACTGAAATATGCAACGTGTGGCAAGGAATTCTTCGGGTTGATATTGCATCGAATGGCTAAATAGCAAATTGGTGTTTGTCCCAATTCCAATCAATGCCATAGAATGTGGAGATGTGAACAGGTGTGACATTGACACATGTTATCTGTGTGAGAAAGATGCTCCAGTTCTTGGGATCCTGTTTTCTGTACCTTGTATAGACATTAGAGCCACACACTGGATTCCAAATATAGCCTCACCAATGATTCATATCATTGTGATAACTCACCAGGTCTTTTCAGTTTATTTCTTCATTCTTCTCCATTTTTTTTTAATCATTCTTCAACTGAGATAAGAAATCACACTTGAAAATTCAGTGAAACTCTCATGAATGGAGTTTCATAGAACCATAGGGTTGGAAGGGACCCTGAGGATCATCTAGTTCGACCCCCTGCAATGCAGGAATATGCAGCTGTCCCTTACGGGGCTAGAACCTGCAACCTTGGCATTATCAGCACCACACTCTAACCAACTAAGCTTTGTGCTTTGTTTGTTTTTTCCCCATTACTTTTGAGATGGCCAAGGGGTTTGCACAGGTTCTTTTTTTTAATTCTACAAATCCTCTCCCAAATGATCTGTATTCTGCAGCCTTCCTAGGTGCCCGAGCATCAATCATAGCCTAATGAAAGGTCTCACAGGACTCTTTCAGACCAGGAAGTGCAGGCAGCTGGGGAGGCTGCAGAGGGCTGTAACAAAAACCCAACCTGCATCTTCCTTGGCCACCTTGCCATTATAAGGTAACCTCAAAACATAGGACAATGGAGAGGCTAAAGGAATTCTAAAGTTCCTCAAGGATGAGACAGAAAAATGGAAGCCTTTTTTTTTTTCACAGATGAAGAAAACTTTGAAGCCATGGAAGACAGATTTCATCACAGCAGTAGAAATCCTACTGAGTACAGTGCGAGTCTGCTCTGAGGTTGGTTTGTATTATACTGCAGCCTTAATGTCTTCTTTCCATGGCTTCAACATATGAGCTGCCACTGTCTGTGAGCTTTTTACTATGCCTCGAGATCTCTTTCCAAGGTGGTTGCAGCCAGCACAGAGCAAAGGGCATTTTATTTACAGTGAGCATAAATTGCTTTGCACTCTTGTAATGTGCTTACAGCAGTGAGGAAGCCTCACCAGAAACAGCACGTATACCAGGCGGGGTGAAAGTGATAGATAAGAAAGTGGCACATGAGATGGAGTTGGGAAGGGGAGATTCTCCCTTGTTTTGCTGATAGGGTACCTTGATGGGAGTTTGGAGGGACAGACTGTACCCCTTGGCATTTGCAAGCCAAAACATTGATTTTAGGCCTCCAGATCATAAAAATGTACTACCCAGGAAGGCACATCAGATTTTCTTTTATTGTATTAGCAGCATCCACATGCAGCATAGACAGCTTGAGAAAAAGACTCATGCATTATTTTTTTAATCATTTATGGAAAAAATCAAAAGCTAGCCCCACTCCTAGTATACTGAGGACCACACATTATCATGGTGTTAGGAACTGCATCTGGGGGTGAGCATTCATTAATACAGTAGTACCTTGAGTTACAAACGCCTCAGGTTACAAACGCTTCAGGTTACAAACTCCGCTAACCTGGAAGAGTTACCTCAAGCTGAGAACTTTGCCCCAGGATGAGAACGGAAATCATGTGCCAGTGGCATATCAGCAGCAAGAGGCCCCATTAGCGAAAGCACGTCTCTAGTTAAGAACAGTTTCAGGTTAACAACGGACCTCTGGAACGAAGTAAGTTTGTAACTAGAGGTACCACTGTAGTAGTCAGGTGCAGGGATTTTTGTTTGGACCAGAAGGTGAGAGGAGGGGGTTAACTGTTTAATTCCAGTATACCTGAAGGAGCGTCTCCACCCCCATCATTCTGCACGGACACTGAGGTCCAGCTCTGAGGGCCTTCTGGCAGTTCCTTCCCTGAGAGAAGTGAGGTTACAGGGAACCAGGCAGAGGGCCTTCTTGGTAGTGGCACCCGCCCTGTGGAATGCCCTCCCATCAGATGTCAAGGAAATAAACAACTATACAACCTTTAGAAGACATCTGAAGGCAGCCCTGTATAGGGAAGTTTTTAATGTTTGATGTTTTATCCTGTTATTAATATTCTGTTGCAAGCCACCCAGAGTGACTGGGGAAACCCAGGCAGATTGGCATATTATTATTATTATTATTATTATTATTCCCTCATGCAGTCACATGCGCACTGCTAGGGCTGGGCGATGTATCAATACATCGTCCAAAATCTGTTTGAAGTCCACATTGTGATAACGGTTTCATAATATTTGACATGGTGATATATCACAATATATCACAATGTGTGTGTGCG
Organism: Podarcis tiliguerta; assembly: GCF_965153285.1. Lineage (NCBI taxonomy): Eukaryota > Metazoa > Chordata > Lepidosauria > Squamata > Lacertidae > Podarcis > Podarcis tiliguerta. The sequence goes on from NC_139545.1 coordinate 25,431,439, forward strand.
CTATGTAAAAAAAATCACAATATGGGGAAAACTGTGAAGTTGATCATCACTTCTCTCATGTTGCTTGGTACTAGAAATTAATAGCTGTAACAATATGTTAAAGGGAGTTAAAAATCTATCCCCTTGAGACCCCTAAGTAGCAGCAGTTGTCAGGACATTAGCCTGTGCGTTTCTATGTACCATATTTACTCAAATGTAATGCACACCTTTTTTGGCCAAATTACATCACAAAACTTAGGGTGCGTGTTAGATTTGAGGACACATTTACATTCACCAGCAAATACTTTTTTGATTTCAAGATTTTGAAAATTGAGGTGCACATTAAATTCAATGGCATATTAGATTCGTGTAAATACGGTAGTTACATCCTTATTTCAGACATTGAGATATATCGGTATCACGATGTTTAGCTGGTGATATATCACAATGTTGAAAGCCAGGTATCACCCAGCCCTACTGACTGCTATTATTCTGGGAAGGAAAGTTCCCATAGGTACTTGGGAGTAAGTCCCATTGAATATTGGTACTTACATCAGAGTTCCTAGAATCAGGATGGAGTCATTTGTACAATTGCAGCATTTAAAACTCTGTTGCTTTTGGAAGGATTAAAGCAGGCTTACCACACACAGGGCTCCAGCCTCGGATCTCTAGCATCTCAACTGACAATCAAGTCAATGTACATGGACTTTATTGAATTGAATCCCAAAATATGTGGATCAAATAGATGGAAGACAACTCTGGGCAGTTGACTGAGAGAGAAGCCAGTCATTGGCATCTGATCCTATTGGAGTGGCAGCTTGCTTTTTACTCAGATAGCACCATTTGGTTCAGAGAGGACTTTTATTTACACTGACTTATAAATAGAAGCTTTTAAAAAGAATGCTGTGTGCCCAGGTAATTGTTCCAATGGCATAATGCACCGAGATGTATTAAAAACAAAAATGGCTTAATTGATTCAGTCTGTAGCCCAGACATAAATGCCCATTTGCCATTGCTAGCCTTTGGATCCAGAATGAGTGGGGAGAGGGGATGGAGAGAAGAGTTTCGCATTCTCTTGCAATACTGGGACTCAGTGAAATTGATGGGAGATTCAATTACTTCTTTACACATTCTGTAATGAATTCAGGAAATCTGCTGCTGCAAGAGATGACCAGGGGCACTGGCTTAAAGGGGAATTGCACAAATGACTATTAGCCATGATGACTATCTGGTCTATATCCAGAATATATTCCTGAATATCAGTTGCTAAGATGGGGAGAAACAGTGGGGGGAATCAATTGCCTTCACACCCTGATTGTGAGCTACCTGGTTGGCCAATGTGGGATGCTAGTCTAAAGGGACCTTTGGTTTGATCCAGTAGTGCCTTCCTTGTGTTTGTGTACATTTCTCTTTGGTATGTGAATAGCACTGGTCTACCTGTGTTCCTGTCTAGCACCATAACCCTAAAATAAGATGCACTTAATCGTGGAAGCCACATACTCTGACCTAGACATGCAGATGGGCAATGTTACACATTACATTGTTATAGATTTGGGGTGGGGCTAATCCCTAGAAATTAATAAATGGTAGGATTTTGATTATTTGGAGTATCAAAGGGAAGATTGCAGGCCAGTGGAAAAATGCAGGCTAAGCTTCCTTCCAAGCCAGGGCTTCACATGGGATAGAAGCATGGACATGACAAAAGGTGTTGATGGCCCATCTAAGAGGAATTCTTGGGCCTGGGCAGACAAAGGTTGCATGTGCACACTGATATCAGTCCTGTGAGAAACAGGATGCTGAACTTGACAGGCCTTTAGTCAGATTCTGCAAGGCTCTTCTTGTCTTCTTATGCCATTAAAGATACAGAGCAACCTTGTGCCAATGGTTGCAACAGGGTTTATAGAAACAGTTGGATATCTTTGTATTTCAGATAATTTTTCTCATGCAAGATTCAGCTACTAAATTGGAAACAGCCCTATCATGAGTGGAAGAGGTTTTCTGATTACAGAAGAGCACTATTGGATCCAATACCATATTATTAGGTTCATAGGGACCCCATACTCAGGACACTATTTTTAAACTGTTCCATCTGGGATGCCCTTTATTTTTAAATTCAAGACCGTGTGTGCGTGTGTGTGTGTGTGTGTGTGTGTGTACACATATGGGAGAGAAAAATCAACAAGTAAAACCAATCAAATAAAATCTTCAATATCCAATGACCTGAAAGAGCCAGCTCTGATCTTGTACTGTACAACCATTCAAAAGCACACAATTCTTCATTTTCCCAGGAGAGTTCAATTAATGGCTGGTTAAATATCAAGACTTAAAATAAGTAGCTGCCCACCCCCAAAAGGTGACAGGGCTTGCCCAGGATTCGATTCCAGAATTGAAGACATGCAGTCCATGTAAATGTCATTGTTTGCATTTGTGATGATTAATAATGACTGCCAATATTAAACTATACAAACGAACCCATTTTATGAGCATAGGTAAATTTTACATCTTAAAACCAAAGGCCAATTATAGGACTTGATTCAGAAAAGTACATATGCCTTAAATTCTATTTAGCAAAGCAGGTAAGTACGGAGGGATTTTTACAAATCCAGGAAAGTCAAATCACTTAACATGCAGATACGCCACAAATATTTTATAATCTCCCTACAAGGAAGCATGGGTTTGTATTTCCTTTGCACAATCATAATTTGCTTTTCATTTCTTACATATCAAATCATTCACAAATTCTGCTGCTATGATGAAGCAAGGGGATCAAACACAAAATGGGCTTTGGTCTTTAAATGTTAAGCAGTGCAGCAATCACCAAACGCACAGAGCTACTATTTGCATAGTACAGTGCAGCAAAAACATTGGTGCTCCTATGGACAGAGTGAGGCACCTTTAATCAACAATGAAGAACATAAATAAATGGTTTGTCTCTCCCCAGATTCTCAGGTGAGCAGCTATATATTCTGGGGTGAGCAGCTGAGAAGACTGTGTATATATCCATCATATCCCCTAAATTGGATTACGGGAACCAGGGACAGATTCGGTCCACTGTTCTGTTCCAGGCAGTGGTACCAACTTGGGGGCAGAAAGGTGTTCTAGCCAACGTGGAGGCATGGATTAGGTTTACTAGTCCTAATCCAGGATCTAGGAAGCAACATCAAATCAAGCAAGGGTCATGTCCCATCAGGGCAAATTCAAATAACCTGAAGTCAGATTTTGATGAGCAGGGTCAAGTTTTAGCGAGCACAGTCAAACACAGAAGACAGTGGATCCAGATAAGCAAAGTCAGGGGAAGAAGGCATCAGAATCGAAAAAGGCAAACAAACCAAGTGGGTAGCACCTTGGAGAGCTCCAAGTGGAGCAAGCTGGGGCTCAGACAGGGAAAACTTGAATACCGCTCCAACCACCAGCAAGCCCAAACTGAGCCTATTGAAAGAGTGTAGATTCCAACTTGCTCTGACCCTGAGGGGTGGAGCCTCAGCTCTTAAAGGGGCCCAGCCTGTTTTATGAGCCATCTACTCTGGTGGTGTGAAGGAGTCTGTGGTTCAACTATGGCTTCTAAGCTGGTCCTCAGATTCTGAAGAAGGCAATGCAACCTCTTCAGCCTGGAGCGGCATTGGCATCTGGCACTCACTATGGCTTTTATATGCTCCATATTGCAAAACTAACACAATGGCACCACCTAGCCTTTGAGTCTTGCAGGAGTCAGGCTCAGTCCCAAGCCCACTGACCTGAGGACAAGCCCCACTGAATTCAATAGGATGAACTTTTGAGTAGACATGGTAAGTCTTGTGCCCATAGTCAGTTTGGATAGTCACTCACTTTTCTCCATAGTTATCACAGAGCTCAGGGGAGAAGCCCATACCACACTATGGGTAGCCGAGATCTGACTATGTCTCCCTCACAACTTTTCTTTCTACCAAAATATACTACTGAGTGGTTCCTAAACTTAAAAACTTTAGGCTGCAATTCTCTACACCAGGTATGAGGAACTTTGGACCTTGAGATGTGTCTGAACTATAACTCCCATGGGTCTTTCTTGCTGGAGCCAATGAGAGTTATAGTTGAGCAATATAAGGTGGACCAAAGGTTCCTCACACTCTGCATGCTTACCTGGGAATAACCCAGGTAATAAAACCAATGGGACTTACTTCAGAGATGGTATGTATCCTGGCTACAGGATGAAGAAGATATGATATTGATATAGCCAAGCTGCTTTTTGCTCTGTGAGTGCATGGAGGGTAAGAAACGATTGCAGCTCACCCAGTTATTTAAAACAATTTGTTACATTTTGTTCGGGTGGTCTAATACCATCATAGGAACACAAGAAGTTGCCTTATACCAAGTCAGACTAGTTGTCCATCTAGCTTAGCAATGTCCGCAATGGCAGCGACTCAACAAGATTTCAGTACAGCATTTGCAAAATGTGCAGGACCTCAGCCTCTGTATCTTGTACTGCAATTGCTAATAGCCACATTATACTGTGCAGTACTGTTAAACATATACTATGCGGTGGTCCTGCAACGTCATCAAATTAGCATTGATACGTGGCTATAAAAGATGCATGAATAAAGGCCAATCTTAGTTCGTTCTTCTGTTTACTTGCTCATCACAATGCTTACATCAATACCATCAAATGATCTTAGTGTGCCCTTAACACCATTTGTGAGCTGAGAGCAGATGGCCCTGGCATTAGCTACTGAAAATAGCCAACATTAAAAGCAGCAGAGAGCCAATCAAACCTCACCTGCATATATAAAAGCATGAACCATTAGAAAGCCATTCCTTTCAGAGTGGGTGGCAAGAATCACAAGCTAGAAACTTTTGAAATAAGGGCATAAGGTTCATAGAGTGCCAAGTAATAGAGTCATTGATATACAGGCATCCATGTGCAGGATAAGTCTAATTTGAAGACCAAATGAAAAACAAAATATTTCAAACCCATTTGAATGCATTCTGGACAGGGGCCGAATAAGCAAAGACCAGCAATTTCCACTCCTCTTTCCCTTAGAATTCTTCAACATCCCTATACTGAGCCTTCCGCTCCCTGACCTACTCCCTTTTTGTATGCTGTGTTTATTTCCTGCAAGATCACCTAAATCGTCTACTGATTTTAAAAAAAACTAGGAGAGTTGGTGTTTCTTCCTGCTCTTCTCGTTAAAGATACTCTGGAGGGAAAACACAATTGCCCTATATGTCCTCTGCAGTTCAAAATACACCTCTGTAACTATATACCTCACATAACTGTTGTATTATGTGGATGCCAAAGGGGCAGGCTGGAAAAGAAAAGAGAGAGAAGGTCATGCTGGGTCTCTGCATGAATCCAAGGCTGCTGCTAAGGGGAAAGCAAGACCCTTTGGGGATGCTGTGAACCCCTCCATCATAGGCTCAGGTTGTATATATGTGTAAATAAACCGAATACACTGGTACCTTAGTTCTCAAACTTAATCTGTTCCAGAAGTCCATTCCAAAACCAAAGTGTTCCAAAACCAAGGCACGTTTTCCCATAGAAAGTAATGCAAAAAGGATTAGTCCGTTCCAGACTTTTAATAACAATCCCCCAAACAACAATTTAACATGAATTTTACTATCTAACAAGACCGTTGGTCCATAAAACGAAAGCAATAAACAATGTACTGCAGTCACACAGTCAGTAGCAGAACTGGGTTCCACACAGTCACACACACACACAAAAACAGCCACAAAAACGCAAAATAAATAGCAAAAACAGACAGACCTCAGTGTAACATTCCAAACGGAAGTGTGGCATTCAAATTGGAAGCACGTTTGACTTCTGGAAAAAGTTCGCAAACTGAAACACTTACTTCCGGGTTTGCAGTGTTTGGGTTCCAATTTGTTTAGAACTTGGTTTGAGAACCAAGGTATTACTGTATCCTAAAGACGCCACAGTCTCTTCTGTGCCTCACAAAGGAAACACAGGCCCCAGGGAAACACTTGAAACCGTGGAATTTCCCACCGCTTAGAGACTGGGGTGGCACACAATAATATGTATCTGGTTGCAAGATTTATTTAATGCATTCTTCACTGGTTTCTAAATCAACATGAAACACTTGCTGACATTTAACGTTGTGACTAATATCTCCTAAACTATCCAAAGAACATTCACATGCCCATATTTCCCAACATTTCCCATAGGATATCAGGGTACACAGAAACTTTCGTAGAAACAGTCAATTATTGTTAAAGCCATTGGACCAAGTCAATCATTAACCCACTTTGATTTGTTCCAGCAGCATTACACGAGTAGATAGTGAATTAGCTGGCGTGCTGGTAGTCAGCCCATTACTTTGTTCCCTTTTCAGATTTCCCATATTTAAAACACATTAATTGAAAGTAAGTGCGCTTGACGTCCATGAAACACATCCATGAACTCTGTGGAACAGTAAATACCACAAGGCACTGCAGTGATGGAAAATCATTAACATTTATAGCACACTTTTAAGTTGCAAAATGCTTTATAGTCTTTTGTTTTGATTGCCCTGAAAACAACGTTCTGCGGTAAATCTCCTATTATTTCACTTGGGATGAGAATGATCTCTCCAAAGCCTACACAATAGCTCAGAGAGCTAGTTAAGCTCATGTAGAAGCCCATGGTTTTATTTTACACCACTGCAAAACTGATTCTCATTCCATGTCACAGACTGCTTTTATGAACATCCCTGGTTTCAAAACCAGTCATGTCGGTCAAGACCTGGTCAAAATTCCCCTAGAGGCTTGTGGAAAGAAGTTTGTGGCTGTTTGGCTCCTGACAAGTGAGAAGCGGACACGGAGCAATGGATCCAAACTACAAGAAAGAAGATTCCACCTAAACATTAGGAAGAACTTCCTGACAGTAAGAGCTGTTCGACAGTGGAATTTGTTGCCAAGGAGTGTGGTGGAGTCTCCTTCTTTGGAGGTCTTTAAGCAGAGGCTTGACAACCATATGTCAGGAGTGCTCTGATGGTGTTTCCTGCTTGGCAGGGGGTTGGACTCGATGGCCCTTGTGGTCTCTTCCAACTCTATGATTCTATGATTCTAAAATACAATATGAAAATCCTACAATTTTGTTAAAAAATAGCCAGAATGTCCTTTCTTTCAAAGAGCCAGTATGGTGCAGTGGTTAGAGAATGGGTAGGCAAACTAAGGCCCAGGGGCCTGGCCCAATCATCTTCTAAATCCGGCCCATGGATGGTCTGGCAATCAGTGTGTTTTTACATGAGTATAATGTGTGCTTTTATTTAAAATGCATCTCTGGGTTATTTGTGGGGCATAGAAATTCATTCCCCCCCCAAAAAAAATATATAGTCTGGCCCCCCACAAGGTCTGAGGGACAGTGGACCAGCGCACTGCTGAAAAGTTTGCTGACCCCTGGGTTAGAGTGTCAGATTAGGACCTGGGAGACCAGAGTTCAAATCTTCACTCAGCCATGAACTTCACTAGGTGAGTTTGGCCCAGCCACTGCCTTTCTCAGTCTAGCCTTCCTTGCAGGATTGCTGTGAGGATAAAATAGGAAGGAGGTGAGCCATGCATGGCACCTTGAGCTCCTTCGAGGAAAGGTGGGGGAGAAATGTAATAAACAAACAAACAAACAAACAAGTAACTTTGAGAAACACGTGAAATGATCTCACGCCTTCATTGCATTCATGTAAAAAGGTAAAGGTAAAGGTACCCCTGCCCGTATGGGCCAGTTGTGACAGACTCTAGGGTTGTGCGCCCATCTCACTTAAGAGGCCGGGGGCCAGCGCTGTCCGGAGACACTTTCGGGTCATGTGGCCAGCATGACGAAGCTGCTCTGGCGAGCCAGCACCAGCGCAGCACACGGAAATGCCGTTTACCTTCCCGCTATAAAGCGGTACCTATTTATCTACTTGCACTTAAGGGTGCTTTCGAACTGCTAGGTGGGCAGAAGCTGGGACCGAAAGACCGGAGCTCACCCCGCCACGGGGATTCGAACCACCGACCATACGATCGGCAAGTCCTAGGCACTGAGGTTTTACCCACAGCGCCACCCACGTCCCTGCATTCATGTACAGGATTCTAATTCTGCACTATTTCTTTCCTTGACAGAATAAGTTTACATAATTGGAAAGGATGGTTATTTTATACACCTTGCCTGTAGTTTTATAAGCTCGGAAAGAAAGGGTGTCGCTAGGATCAGGGGAGGGATTTGGTTCAGTTTGCATTTTAATGTGAACCTACTTTATTTGCACTTCCCAGTAACACCCAGGCTGACATGTGGCTACCCTTCCAAATTCTCACTTCCCCGAATTTTATGATCTGATTCTCCAACCAAACTCAAGAGTACAAAAACTTGTGATTTAGGGTAGTGTCCATAAAATTGCATGTGTTGGTGAAAATAATGTACCAAAATACTTTACAATAAGGGTACATTGCTTGCAAAATGGTTCTGTTGGGTAAATGTCATACCAAAAAAAAAACAACTGTATATATGAGGATAAATGTGTACTAAAATGCTGATGAATTTTTGTGAGGGCTTAAGAAAAACATCTGGTTGTCCCCAATAGAAGCAAAAGCACTAAAAAAACTCAATATGGAGGCCAACTGGCCAAAATATTGGGAGATTCTAGAACAAGATGGAGAAAAATGGAAATTACAGAGTTTTGACAAATTACAAAATAGAGTTCGTGACTGGCTTCATTATCATCAGATAATGGAGGCTTATAAAATGGCTTCCAGGTGGAAAAATCAAAATTGGAAACAGAACTGTTAGAACCCATAACTAAGATTTTGTCAAGAATGTACAACTTGCTGTTGAAATGGAATACACAGGATGAGGAAGTGAAATCAGCGATGGTTAAGTGGGCCCAAGACCTGGGTCATAACATAATGTTTGCTGACTGGGAACGGTTATGGACCACTGGTATGAAATTTACGGCATCTAATGCTTTAAGAGAGAATATTATGAAAATGATATACAGGTGGTACATGACACCAGTCAAGCTTGCAAAAATCTATCATTTGCCCGATAATAAATGTTGGAAATGTAAAGAGGTTGAAGGTACATTCTTTCACCTTTGGTGGACGTGCCCAAAGATTAAGGCATTCTGGGAGATGATTTATAATGAGCTGAAAAAAGTGTTTAAATACACATTCCCGAAGAAACCAGAAGCCTTTCTCCTGGGTATGGTTAGCCAACAGGTGCACAAGAAGGATAGGACATTTTTTATGTATGCTATAGCAGCAGCAAGAATACTCATCGCACAGTATTGGAAGACACAACAGTTACCCACGCTGGAAGAACGGCAAATGAAAGTTACCGACTACATGGAATTGGCAGAAATGACCGGCAGAATCAGAGACCAGGGAGAAGAGACGGTGAAGGAAGATTGGAGGAAATTTAAAGACTATTTACAGAAACATTATAAGATAATGAACGTTTGATGACATCGGATTGATGGTGAATGGTTATTAGTTAAAAAGTAAATAGAGAAAGATCCAACATTTTATCAGATTTAAGGAAATGCAACTATCTATTAGACTTTAAGATTATCAGAAAATCAAAATATGATAGAGGGAAAGAATTTGCAGATAGAATATTTGATTTGGAATACAGAGAAGGGAGGTCTGGGGAAGTCGGAGAAATAAGTTAATGCAAAGAATACAAGGAGATAAAAATTGTTTTTAATATGTTTATTTTCTTTTTTGTATTTTGCTGTTTTGCGTTTGTGTGTTGTAGTGCTCTTTTTTCTGTTCCTTTGTTGTGATGTTGTTTGTTTATTGTTGTTTTATGTTTATTGTAAAACCCAATAAAATATTATAAAAGGGGGGGGGAGAAAAACAAGACCATCATAAGCTGATGCGAAAATGTTGGGGACCTGAATTTAATACTGGGAAAATGAGGAATTGAAATTGGCAGATTCATTCCTTCCCATCTGTCACCAAAAATATATACAGTGGTACCTCGAGTTACAGACGCTTCAGATTACAGACTCTGCTAATCCAGAAATGGTACCTCGGGTTAAGAACTTTACCTCAGGATGAGAACAGAAATTGCGCAGCGGCGGCACAGCAGCAGCGTTTCAGGTTAAGAGCAGACCTCCAGAACGAATTAAGTTCTTAACCCGAGGTACCACGGTATTTTATAGCAAGAAATGTCATCTAAGAATGTAGCTATTCATTTTTTTAGATTTTGCTGAAGAACTCTGTGTTATCAACATCATTTTATGTGGACCACAGTTTAAGCAGACAATTCTAAAGCACAGTGGACAGAACTTGCAGCAGTTTCTTGATTTGGTTTATAGGATGCTGTTCAATTAGTGTGTGGGGTGAGGTGTGTGTGTTTGACAGTATTGGCATATAAAGTCTCCTGGGCTTTTTGCCCTAATGTTTAATTTATCCCAGTAGATTTGAAACAAGATAGACACTATCACCCTAAGTCACCTGTTTGCCACTGAATGACTTGGAGTGAATGCCATTGTTTAGCACATCTTGACTTTTTGGCTTTTGGACTGTAGTTCTAATCATTTCACACCTTCCTCTGAGGCAATGATCTAATCCCTTTATAGGCACAAGTTTCACTGCTAAGACAAATGCTGCCCATTATTATGTTGGTGGTTTCTGGAGTCCAGTCTGTTCTCAGATCAGTTCTTGCCAATGTTGGATTTTGCAGCACATCTCTACAAAATAGTTATATTTTTAAATGATCCTTTGATTGTAAGCATTGGCTAGACAGCCAACAAAGCATCATCACAACATTCCTCATCCTTTTTCATTCAAAAGAACCAAGAATTGATGCGTATCAATGAAATATTTTTCCAATGCTCAATAGCATTCTTATTTAGAGAAGGGTATCCTAGTTAACAAAGATAGAATTCAGATTCCAACATCTCCAAAGTCCAATGGACTCAGGTCAGGACTGGACAACCGTTTTGTCTGTTGAGGACCACATTTCCATGGGGGCAACCTGTCAAACTCCACATGCCAACAGAGGGTGGATACAGAGTCAAAAATGGGAAGGGCTGCAGCCAAAAGCAGGTGCAACCCTCCAATTGTTTTGGCCTACAACTCCCACGATCCCTAGCTAACAGGACCAGTGGTCAGGGAGGGTGGGAATTGTAATCCAAAACATCTGGAGGGCCGAAGGTTGGGGATGCCTGAGCTAATCCAATGGGAGTAAGAAAAGCCTTCCCATGCATAACATTTTACCAGAAAATACACTGCATGTACCATTACACCCCAACCCCACCCTGTCACCCGGGGTGACAGGGAGACACAAACCTTCCAATACACACTCATAATGATTAGTTTTTCAGATCAATGCACACTGTCAGAGCTGTGTTACCTGAGCCCCAAGTTGGAATTCATTTTCATTGATTCTCTCTTGGCTGCTTGCATATTCAGCCATCTTCCAGAAGAGGGCACTGAGCTGAGTATGGAATAACTTTGCAAGCTCTAGGAGAGTGATGGCCTTGATGCATTGGTTGGTATTGCAGTCTCAGATGGAGTCTTCATGCATCGGCTGATCATAACTTGTACTTTCTGATTCAGAAGACCTGTTGGACCTGGTTCCATGTTGAGAAGTGCATTCCATGTTATCTAGCAGCAACAAGTCAATGCACACATACTCATAATAAGCTAAGTCCCATGAGCATGCTTAGAATTTCTGCCTAGCACATACTTGCAGTCCAGCCCAAGTTTTACCTATGGCTCAAGCTGCAATCTTGTGCACTGATAATGGGGAATCTGTAGTTCTACAGCTCCCATTATCCCTGACCACCAGCCATGTTGGGTGGGCCCATTGATAGTTGGAATGCTACAACATCTGGAGGGCCACAAGCTTCCCATCCCTGCTATATATACTTACCTGGAATAATGCCCATTGTTTAATATGTTTTCAATGCATATTATATATAAATATTGTAGAGCACGTTGATACTCTTAAAATACATATGTCTAATAAATCAAATCAATTGAATTAAATATCACTTCTGTGTAAACATGGATAGGATTATGTTATCTTACTTCACGGCTTGGACCTGGTCATGCATCCATGAAAAAGCCTAGCAAGACTCACTCTACATATTTGTTTGTGTTAAAGAAGTTTTAATAAAACCAGATTGTTGGCTTAAAGATCTTGCTGCATTTTTCTGGCTCCATGGGAAAAATCTCATAGGTCAAGCTGCTGACTAGCAATAGAGAACAGAGCACACGCTTGCAAGACTGGAAGTATCTCATTTCCATAAAAAGGGGGTTAATATGGTTGATGAAATGAATACGTCCGGATCATCGGTGTTATATTAAATGAAAATATGAAAACTGAAACCCAAGGCTGTAAGAAAGGATGTGTAATCCAAGAACTAATTCATGTACAAATTCGTGTCTATAAAACAATAGGGGATTTTTCTCAATTATCTAATAAACGGAGAGAACAAATTACTTCCCACCCACTGTTTTCATGGTTTAAAACATTTCTTTATTGGCATGCACATTTTAATTCAAGCCTTATTCTCTTAATGTCAGCCAAATCAATCTCTTTATTGCTAAGAAGTCTCCAGGGGCTCGTGGCAGGGAGTGTTTCGAACAGAACCAATGATGCACTCTTAAAAAACGGCAAGTACAATAATCAGTGTGGATGACACAGCCCACCTAATAGGTCTGGTCATTAATGACTTGGCCGAGTTCCATTTGAGTTCAGCTCGTCAGGGTTTGGAAAAGAGGCTTCACAAGAATGATACTAGCAGTGGATTTTGCCCAATTTCTGAGATATATATACACAACACAGCCCAATTAAAAAGCTTCCATTTGCCTAAGCATCAAAATTTTGATAACAGTAATAGGTGCTCAACTGGAGGAGATTAATTTGATCGGTAAGATCCCACTAGCTTTGGAAATTGAGACTAGGATCTAGAGCGAGGATGGATGATTCCATCCCTCTTCCACCCTCTATGGACCAACTTGCACAGATGGGCAGGGTCACTACCTGTCAATCACCTGGCATCATTAGGACATCCGATCACACCTTCAGAGAGGCCTGCTGCAACTTTCCAACAGCTGATCAGGAAGCCCCTTTGAACTCTGTTTGCAGGCATGGTTTGGATTCAGACAGCACCTGACATTTTCCCTCTGAGGACCAGCAAGGTGTCTACCAAGGGGAAATGTTGGTTTCCACACATGGTTTGAATCTAAGCTGTGCCTGTTGTGAATGAGCAAAGCAGGGCTCACGGTGACCTCCTTTGACGGGACTTCAAAGTGAGCATTCAGTCCAGTCTGCACCTTCAATGAAACTCACTTTCAGCCCCAGTTAGCTGATCAGCCCTCTCAGCTTTCTGATGGAGAACTGTCTAGGGCAGCCAAACACACTGGGGCCCACTATCAGTACCAAGCAGCTGATCAGCAATGTCAGTAAGCTGGTTCATTGGAAAGGAACTATCAGAACTACAGCCTTACCTGCTCTATACTTGATGTCACATACGATATCAGGTGTGTAAGATTTTGGGGATTTTGCCAGCAAAATTGGGGCCCAGGACCAGGCTGAATTAGGCCCACAACTTGGAGGTTCCACACCCTTATCCAGAGAGTTACTTTAAGTGTAACAAAGGATACACTCAGTGAGATATCTAGGTCTCCTAACAACTCTCAGCACCTTTAACAAACTACAGTTCTCAGAATTCTTTGGGGGAATCCAAGGCTCTTTAAAGTGCTATCACAGTACTTTAAATGTATGGTGTGAATATGGCCTGGCTTATTGTGGCTGTGTTTTTATTAGGAAAGCACATTCAGATGAAAGGAAATACCTTCATTCTTTTAAAGCAAACCACAATCTCATCATCCACTGCTAAGACACTTCCCCACATAACACATTGTTTTTTGAGACATTATGTACCATTGGATCTTGCGTAGCTGTGCATTGACAAAGAGCAATTCCCCCCCCCCAAAAAAAAACTGTGTGGTCAGGCAAATTATTTTCAAATCAGTTCCTGTTTGTTGTTCTGCTGGAGTAGCTTTTATCTTTAGAAAACATCCTTTCCCTTTCTGCCAACAGACAACAACAACTGCCTCTATTTTCATGGGAAAGGAAACCCCTTCCCATTTTGTTTCCAGTTTTATAGCTTTTTTAAAAAAAAAACCAACCCGCATGTATGTTTGCCAAACTTAGACCATTTAATGCATATATTTCTAAACTCAATTTATTAATTTATTCTAGTTAATAAATAAATTGGCAGTGTCAGTTGAAATGTGTCTATTCAAGCTGTTAATCTAATGACCAATTGCCTGGGAATTTATCTTGGGGTTTTGTGTTGACAGTCCAGAACACTGGGCTCTAATGCACACAGAAGATCTGATACAACAACAGATGTCCCATTCACTTCCATGGATACTTTTATCTGCACAATTTCCCTTTGTGCATTAGAGCCCCAGTCAGTGTTTCCAGTGGTCAGGGATGAGGAGAGTTGTCCTTGATGTCAGGGGCTGGCAGGACACTGAGAAGTGGTGGCTGGATTCTGAGAAGTAGGCACTGGGAGAAGTGGAGTTGGAGACTGGCTTAGAAGAAGGGATTTGGTGAAAACTGTAACAGCCAGGAGACAAGAGTCAGAGGCAGGAGAAGCTGCAGGATTGGAGAGGAAGAGATAGGTGGGGCATAGCTGTCAACCGTCCCTTATTTGGCGGGAAACTCCCTTATCCCAGCGCCATGTCCCGCTGCTGTCCCGGATTGATGATGTCCCTTAGATTTCCCGGGTTTCATGCTTGCCCGGCTTGGGAGGGAAGCAAAAGCTCAGGGTCCTCCGCCTCGAGAGAGAGTGCGCACGAGCTGCCGCGTCTCCATCTCTCCCTTTTCTCCCTCAGGGGCGCGTTGTGAGGAGATGGGTGGCGGCAGGCAGGCAGACAGCCCCTCTCTTGCGAGACTCCCGCTGCACTGCCAGGGAAGCCGGAGGCGGCAGCGGTGGCTGAGGAGGTGGCCTGAGGGAGGAGGAAGAGAAGGAGATGGGGAGGGACGCAGAAGGACGGCGCTTCAGCGGCCACCGTGGCGCCGCAACCGCCTCATGCTGGGCTCGCAGACGGTGCGGGCGAGAGTCTCTCTCCCTCCCTCTTGGGCGTGGAAGGGCCAATGGAACTCATAAGCTAAGTAAAATCCCTTATTTTGGCTGCTGATCCCTTATTTTCAAGGCTGCTGGTCCCTTATTTTCAAATCTGTAAGCTGACAGCTATGAGGTGAGGCTGAGGTAAGAGTCAAGGGCTTCCACACCTTCTCCTCCTCCTCCTGCCTCCACATCTCATTGTCTCCCAGGACCAGGAGAGGATTGAAGCAGGAGGAGCAGAAACAGGTAACACGCAGGCATAGTCTTTGCTTGCTTGTGCGCAGCTCAGTTGAGGGAGATATATAAGCTGAGGTTGCGAGTGGGACCTCTCTGTGGGACCTCTCAACCTTCCAACACTTGGACGTCACCCTTGAAGGCGCACTCCTCCATTGTCTTCTGAGACAGACAGATGCCAACAACAGTTTAAACAAATGCACGTGAAGCTCTTTGAAAACCTGAAAATGCTGTACAAATGTTCCATGGTATGATTAAGTGATGGTAGACAAGCTGTCCTGTGCTATGCAGTTTTCTCAGCCGGCTTAGCATGGCCTGATCATTTGCAATCACCACAAGTGGCTTCTCAATCTCACCATCACTTTCCAAATGTCTGTAGCACTTGGAATACCTGCCAGAGACCAATGTTCTGTCTGGAAGCTCGTGTGCCAGCAGAGGGGGAAAAGAACGAGCTGTTTAAAGTCTGAACACAGAGATAAGCAGTTTAAATTGTTTGGAGCCAGCTGCTGCGAAAGCAAGTCTGGAGAAGTGGCATGGATGTTATGCTGTTTTGAAGCTGCGATAGGCCTGTCTATGGGCTTCCCGGATTCCCCATACCATGATCTGTGCAGAGCCTGTGAGTTTGCAGATGATCAGATGCTGCCAAATAAACCACAAGACTTCAATGTTATCTTTTTTGCGAGGAAAGGAGTCCTGGGATTCCTTTCTGCTCTTGTTCGGGGAAGCAGGGAGCATGAAAAAATAAAGGCTTCTTGGTCTTGGATCACGTTCTCCAGGTAAACATGATCAATGGTTTACTAGATTGTGCACAGACAAAATCCCCCACTTCATTAGTCTTCAGCTAGCAGGTCAGAGAACCCACAAGGGGGTCATGGTGAACGGTTCCCAACAGTGGCATTACAACATTTGGGTTTTTAATGAAAAAGAAAGGAATTCTGGGGTAACGAAGGAGAATGTGAAGATGTGGTTATGTCTGTATTGCAATTAGAGCAATTCTCTACTGGTTTAATGTTGTATGGATTTCCTCCAGGGCCATTCCTACCATTAGGCTGAGTGAGACAGCTGCTTCAGGTGGCAACAGAGTGGATGTTGCAAACCATAAGCCAGTTGCTGCCCCCTACAAGGACCACAGGTGAGAATGATGGCAAAGGAACAATTAATTGTATTGAGAAGAGGTCGACTGGGAGAGATTGGACAGAATAAAGGTGGCAATTGGATTCAGAACATTCAGCTTGTAAGAAACTTGCTGCGCAGCTGAAAGTTATTTTAGCCCTGAATAAGCAACCTCTTTCTTTCAACTTGGCTGCAGTGATAATTAAATCAGCTTGGTTTATCATTAGGAGTAGTGACTTACTACAATCCCCTTACACCTACACTCAGCTGCCAAATAACACTCCTTTGAGGCCAAGAAGGCACATGATGAACTGTGAAAGGCGACTCCCCACAGCAAAAGAGTCAGAATACTCAATTATTTTAATGGCAAAATGCATGCAAGAGTATTGCCAACAAAAGGAAATGAAACGGTCTTGGCCCAACTCGAGACAACATCAGAACTTTCCCACTGCGCATTCTTTGACAAATTGCAATAAATTAGCAAGCAATATACGCCGTGCATCTAAAATTAGAGGAGTGGATTTTGCAAACCATAAGCCAAATCCCGCAATCATTTCTTGAAATTAGTGTTTTCACTGAGAATTCCCCCCCACCCCCAATATCCAAGATCACGCATGCAAACAAATATAAACCCAATAAAACCATTTGTTTTCATCATTTCATGCGTCCTGATATCTCAGTGGAGGGTTCCAGATGGGGCCATAATATGGCAAACAGGTCATTGGCAGAATGTTGTTCTCTACAGAATCATAAAATTGTGGAGCTGGAAGGGACTGCAAGGTCCAACCCCCAGGAATATAGGGTTCTTTTCTTCTTTTAATTTACTGGATTTTCCCTGGAAAGGGTTGATCTGGATTAAATGGAGGAAAAATATGGGCTGGCATAAAGCGCACCGATCCCACAGTAAACACCCATCTGGGAAGCAGCCTAGGTTTATGTTTCCACAAATCAGGTGACAGTCAATGCATGTAAAAGGTGGCAGGGAGGCTCAGAATAATGTCTGCTGGCCAGACCTTCTGCTCTCCAGTGAATAAGTACTGACAGCCTAGCACTGCTTGTCCCCTCCACTTTGTCCTCCACAATGCTGCTTCTACTTCTTACGTTGGCAGAGTTGCTGCTGCTCTCCATGCCTTCTCAGTGTGCAGAGGTCTAGCTGACCCATTGGCCAATAGCACCTGTTGGGAGGAGGAGTGGGGAGTTAAGGCCAACCATGGGCCACTGCAAGAGGGCATGACAAGGGGACCATCCCAAGAGCCCATACAAACCTGGAACGAGCCTTGAATAGAGGGCACGGACCGTTGATGTGATGCCCACTCCCAATACATGCTGAATTTTTCCTGATTTGCTCAAAAGTTAAGCAACCTGGGTATGAAGAGCTCAGCGCCACCTTCTTTTATGTATTCAGTGGTCTGTGTTTTCCTGAGCTTGAGTCTGGACTAAGGATTCTGAGCCCCTGTGTTCTGATTCAGTACAGGATATCCAATCACAGAACATTTCAGGATTTGGGCCTCTGCCATTGGCCCTTAAACCCTGAGTTATGATTTGCAGCTTGGAAGTTTAGACAGCCAATCACGTTGGGAGCGGGAGTGGCCCAGGCTTCAGAAATCTATATAAGCAGTTGCTTTGCCCCTGTTGTCCAGTTCTGTTAATTCAATAAAGGTTCTTGCTGCCATAACTGTGTCTTGCTTTGTGTGAACACACCTACACTTCAACCTCCATCCAACCTGCATCACTGTCAGGATTGGAGTCAGGTGCAGGTCAGCAACAGCACAATAAATCACCTGAAGCCGGTGAAGTAGACACTTTATTCAAGGAAACAACCACAGATCAGGCCTAGTGGTCTCAGCAACTTTTTCTAGGAGAGTCCCACTAGGACTTTTCCTCTCCAGGGTCTTTCCTACATAGTCTCAGGCTGTGTCTGTGCACTACCCTCGGCTCTGCCCGTTTCATTTCTCTGTGTGTTCTAGGACAGTGGTTTTCAACCAGTGTGCCATGGCACACTGAAGTGCCTCGAATGATGGTCAGGGGTGCCATGGGCAAAACTGGCCTCTGTCCCTCTTTCCTTCCCTCCCTTCCTCTGACGGCCTCTCCCAAAGGCTTGTACAGCTGTGTGTTGCCCCTGTGGGGCAGTGTGAGGTGGCACCTCTCTTTGGGCAGCATAGAGACCAGTGGCGGCAGCTGCAGCTGCCCAGAGGGCTCCCAATGAGAGGGGAGAAGAGAGGAGGCTGAGGGAACATACAACAAGGGAGAGCGTTTGAGGGGCTGCTGGCTCTGCAGGCAAGGGGTGACAAAACTAGGCTTCTGAGGCCCACAGGGGTAGCTGGTCAAGGGAGCCGTGGACCCAGAAAAGATAAAAACCTCTGTTCTAGGAGACCAGGGGAGAGGGGAGCTGGTTGTGGCAGGATGAGGGGACTCCCTAGCTTCTGCTTCTGCCTCGGAGTCTGAACTGCGCTCTGCCGTAGCCTCTTCTTGCTCACTAAATCCTGTCATGTCTTCTGCCTCTGATACCTCCTCCTCCCAGTCTGCTCCTTCTCCCTCTGACCACTCGTCATCATCCCACCACCAATTTCCTGGCTCTGAGCCTCCTTCCTCTGGGGGCTCCCTGGCTGGTGTCTCCCACCTCTCCTTTGCATCTAGCCAGTTCATGACAATCACCTTAAGGCACTAGAAAAGCAGCAGAGTTGACAAATCCACACTCATCTGCAGAACTAAAACACCAGCCTCTTATCTTGCTGGAGAAATGGAATTAGAAAGCAGGAAGCAGGCTGGGGCAAGTTTCAAAGAAGATTTTACACCGTGGACGCTTGGATTTTTCACACCAATACTGCAGAAGAATCAGTTAGTAAACTGTAAAGGAAAACCTTGGTAGGTCTCCCTTTCCCTACTCACACATTACCTTGGAGATTTCTGCATTAGTAGTTAGAATAAACTTTTCTCCTGCTCTCTCTACTCCCTGGCCTGAAACTTAGCAGTCATGGACTACATTAGGACAACTGAATGGCAGGTGGAAAAAAGGAACAATCTGTTGAAAAGTTCCACTTGGATTATAACAAGAAATCAATCACTTGTTTTGCTCGCTTGTTCCTAAGGCTGACAGGCATACAGAGTGTGAATCTATAAAGCCTGCACCTGGTCAGGAAACTGTGAAATAGGACAACAAATTCTCTTTCGGTAATAATTATGCTTCCCATTTAATCGTCTGCATCATGCTCAACAAAATGGAAGCTGCAGCAATGTAAATGAGGAAGGCATTTAAATCAGGAATTCGTTCCACACACAACACTTCAATTCGTATGGTGATGAATTCTTACCATTTGTTTGAAATTCCAGCTGATGCTGTCAGTATTTAGAATTAAGGTTAGAAACTAAGTACAGTATAAAACTGACTAGCGACAAGCAACATAAAATGTGTCATTTTCTTTGCTGCAGGGCTGAATATAGATTCTTGATGGTTTGAATCATGACTCAAAACCCTCAAATGCAGATACAATTAAAATATTACTAGTTATTATCTATTCAGAACAGTCAGTTTTCTGCTTCTCCGTCACAAATTTAGCTCTCCGATTGCTGGCCTAACAACAGATGGGACAGCTGCCAATCTTATCACACAAGAGGGCCCTTTAGGTCTGTTCAAATCCTTTACACCCCACCTAGGATGCTTCCAGACAACCTGTTTATTGAGGATTCATCCCCATATATTTGCATAGGATGTTGGATATGTAGTGCACATTCATTCTGATATGTTTGCAGGGAAGCTAGATGATGTTGCACCAAAGCACATGGTGTCTCAATGCAATTTCACATCACTTTCCTTATCGCAAAAAGTCCAATCCTTTGAGGAAGTGGGTTTCATGTGCATGAGTTCCCAATGAACTACAATTGCACAACCCAAATTTGCTGGTATGTGATGGAGCTCCGCTACCCACTCGTCTCCTAGAAGTGCCCCATCAGGGTGTGTACACACAACATTTTATTCCAGAATCAACGGAGTACATGTTTTTTCTATGTGGTCCATTCACAATTGAGGTCCATTGCATATTTTTTTGCCTCTAAAAAGCACCTCTCGAGAAACTGCTTTCATTCCGAAAATAGATTGAACTTGCATGACCACACAGCATGCCCATTTGGAAACAGATGAAATAGGTCCCAGCAATGAAGGATGTTCCACATCGACCCAAATACATTGTGGAGGGGGCGTGTACAAAGACTGCAATCCCCACTTTCTATTTGAGTTACCTGTGACAAATACAAGGAAGAAAAGGCACAGATAATCAAGAGGAGACTTTTTGAATGTATAGCAAAGCAGGATCTAGATTCAATTTTACATTAGGTAAAAAAAAAAGTCTTTAAAATGCATTATAACACTGTGACGCCACATAGAACTGTAGAGTTCAATCCTTTGGCAACTTGATTTCCCATTATCAGCTTTACAACACCTTTTCCTGAAACGGTGTGTTTTTTTTAATGTGTCTGTCAGTTTGCATTTCTTGGTACAGAAAGTATTGATCTGATGTGTAGAGATCTTTCCTATTCTAATCAATTCAACAGGGTTCTGGAAGCTTCTCTGTGTGAAAGAAAGAAGCAAAAGGTTCATGATGTTTGGGTTATACCTTCAGAGAAGCTGAGTACATCTGGCTTAAACTGGTTCTGTTACCTCTTCTGTCAAGGTCATGCTGACTATAAAAGTAGGGCCAGAAGGAGCCTGGGTTTCACTTTCTCTTTGTTTGTTTGTTTGTTTGTTTGTTTGTTTGTTTGTTTCTCTCTCTCTTCCTTCTGGTGTGGTGTTCTGTACATAGTATGCTTAGTGCTGAGGTTTAGACTGATTATAAGTTATTTTAAGTTTAAGTTAAGTCTGCTGCAACTGGATTTCTTATGGACAGTGCCAATCCTGATTGTATTGGATTTTTGACCATTATGTTCATTTGCCTTCAGTAGCAGTAAAGCTCTGCTGGATGAAATACAGTTGCCTCTAGTCTATTTTTGGGGGATCCTGCAACATTTTTACTCTGCTAGCTATATATTGGAATCTGCACTGGATCATATTGAGTAGAATTTCATGACAGTGTCTAGCTCCAGCCCTGGACTGAAATCAGCATGTTGAGGATGAGCATGAACAATTCCAGATTAAGGAAAACTACATTATTGTGCTGCAAATGGGTGAGTGTGTGCTCAGCCTAAGAGTTACTCCAACTTTCTTCCAAAAACATGCTGGTGCAATGAAATACCCAAATCATCCCAACCTAGAAAGGGTCTAGAAGTACCTCCAGTCTGTTAATGTGTTACACTTGGCCTAATCACACGAGAAGCTACTTTTATACCAGATCCACTTAGTAGAGTGTTGCCTACTCTGACTGGCAGTTGATCTACTGCAGGGCTGTCAGCTTTGCCTTTGAGCCAGTGCCAACGACTGGGCTCAACCTCTTCAGCCCCGACTGGGCCAGGCGAGCTGGAAAAGCACTCCCAGAGACCTTCCACTGCAGGGAGCAGGTCTAAGTGCTGTGGACTCACAACTTAGAGCTGTGAGCACCAAACTCAGTTCCAAAAGTCAGCGGAGCACAGCAGAGTATGAACCACACGAACGACAGCTGTGAAGTATAACTTCATTTATTCTCTACAGCTACTGCATAAACTAACTAAAGACTAATCGGAGGCACTGGACTGCATGAGTGTTACAACTGCTTGAGCAGTCACCTTATCTATATACAGATAACACTCAGACTCCCACAGGCTGGAGCGGAGAAAGCGATGAGCAAAATCCGCCCCCTCCTTTCTGAAACATTGTCAGCAGATTCTTGCAGCAGATCCTCATCCAAAAGGTCGATTGTGATCTGCTGGTCAATTGCGGGGTGCCCTGGTCGATCCTGGTCAATCACCCCAAAACGATCCTGAGTGGGGAAAAAAGCCCCCAAAAAAGCTCAACAACTTTGGTTAACCCAATGGGTAGATCACTACCAGTGTTTTTATAGTGGGAGTAGATTGCAGTCTCTTGGAAGCTGGACATCCCTGATCTACTGGATTTCAGGACAAGGTCCTTCCCCTCATCTGGTATCTGATTCTTCTTCATGCTAAGCAAGTGTCCTAGCACAGAGCTATAGTGTTCCCCTTCACAGTCTTACCCAGAAGTCAAGTAACAAAAAAAGAGGTTGAGGATGAGCTGTCAGGCTGTCAGGGACTGGGCTGAGGAGGAATGGTGGAGACTGCTTCCCCAGCCTGACCCTTCCAGAGAAGAAGAAGACAGCTCAAAAATTACAACAGGGGTTTGAGTTAGATCACAGCTCAGAGACAGATGAGGGGGAAAGCTGGGAAATAATGGGGAAGGAGGAAGAAGAAGAAACACCAAAGGGGGACAGCTGACGGACACAGTGTCTTTAGAAAGCATTCCAGACCCCCCTCTCCCAGAACCCGAAGAGCATTGAAAGTAGGAGAGCAGAGAGCTCAGAGGCAGAGGGCACTCTCAGCACCTGTAGTGATGATGCATGAAGGAAGAGAGTGACGGGGTGGAGACTCACTCGGGGCAACACTATTATTCCAAGAGGCAACATTTCCAAGCCTCTCTCTGTGAATATTGAATAAAAAGGAGCTGGTAAGAACTTTTGTCTTATCTGTTCCTGGCCACTGGCCGTGGGGGTTGGATCCACACAGGCACCTCATGTCTATGTATTGATCTAAATAATACTGATTTTTAACAACAATAGAAAGGGGTGAACAAGATGTTTGAGGCATTTGTGCTTTTCAATAGCATTTGGAGGAAACATAACGATGGATCAAATCCTGTTTAATTATATTGTAAGCTTTAAAATGTCAATCTAGGAGCGTTTTCATTCAACCACAAAAGGCCCATCAATTATTATTTTCAACAATTGTAGGATATTTTCTATCCCAGATAAAGACCCATAAAGATGTTAGAAGTTGTTCCCATATTTGCTTCTAAGAAATAATATATTAGAAAGGCTACAGAAACCCAAATAATTAAATACTCAGTAAGCTGGAATTGTCCTTTTTATCATCCAACCAGATGCAATAAAGAAAAAAGGCTACAGAAGTTGTCTGGATGTGTGTGTTCGCATATGCAGGCATTATAGTAAATACCCATGCCTTTCCTTGTGCTGTTTTGAAGCAGTTAAGCTTTCAGTTTATAATGGGTGGAAATTACAGTGCAGACTTTGCTTCAGATAACATTCACGGCTAGTAAATGGGGAACTCTAAATATCAGAAAAACAAAGCTTCAGAACAAAATATAAAGAATGTAGGAAGAAAGAATACTGGGGAAACCGCAGACATTTATTTTTTCTTTTGGAGCAGTTTCAGAACTTATTGTATTGACAAGAGTCCTGCAAAGAAGTTTTCAGAACTGTAACAGAAAACTTGTTATTACTGATTAACATCCCTTTGGAACCTGTATGCCCCAATGCAGGGAGCATAACAAGGGCCTGTGCATCTACTGCTCACACACCCCGGAGTCGTTTCACATGCCTCTGGTGAACAGTTTCTCATGCACATCCAGCTTCCGCCTTTAGTCTATGCTGCCTTCCTACCTGACTGCAATCATCCAGGCCTAGCATGGATGGTCTGGAGGAGCCATATTACCATGAGAATCTCTTTTGAGGACATGGTTCTTGTTGTTTTTTTCATTGTTAGAGCTAAAAGCAGAAGCATGGGAAGTTTGTGTTTGGATATGAGCTTCAAGCAGGGATGGAGAACATTTATACCATACCCTCCAACATTTCTCTGATGAAAAAGGGGGTTTGTCCTATTCCATTGTTGTTGTTGTTGTTGTTGTTGTTGTTGTTGTTGTTGTTGTTGTTATACCCTGCCCATCTGACTGGGTTTCCACAGCCATTCTGGGCAGCTTCAAACATATATAAAAATGTAATAAAATATTAAACTTTAAAAAAGACTTCAGGCCCTTCAAGTGTCCCTATTTTCCAAGGACAGTCGCAGATTTACAGAAGCTGTCTTGGTTTCTGATTTGATCCCAGAATGTCCAGCTTTCCTTAGGACATCCCTCTTTTCATCCGAGAAATATTGGAGGGTATGGTAGGATGTCCCTATTTTCCTCAGAGAAATGTTGAGGGCATGGAGTTATGTGACCCCCGAGCCATCTGAAGGCAGCCCTGTATAGGGAAGCTTTTTAAACAGTTAATGCTTTATTTATGTTTTTTATATATGTTGGAAGCTGCCTAGAATGTCTGGGGCAACCCAGCCAGATGGGTGGGGTATAAATAGTAAATTTATTACAGTATTATAGAATAGGACACCCCTATTTTCATCAGAGAAATGTTGGAGGGTGTGAAACATCCCTTTACAGGGCTGCCTTCAGATGTCTCCTAAAAGTTGCACAGTTACTTATTTCCTTGGCTCAGGGGATGCATAATTCCATACCTTCCTACATTTCTCTGATGAAAATAGGGACCTTCTAAGGAAAAACAGGACATTCCGGGATCAACTGGGACAGCTTCTCTAAATCCAGGACTGTCCCTGAAAAATAGGACCTTAGAGACCAACTAAATTTGTTATTGGTATGAGCTTTCGTTTGCATGCACACTTCTTCAGATACTTCTTCAGCCTGGATGATTCTTCAGGTATCTGAAGAAGTGTGCACTCTAAGGTGCTACTGGAAGGAATTTTTTTATTTTGTTTCAACTACGGCAGACCAACACGGTTACCTACCTGTAACCTGAAAAAGAAGGACACTTGGAGGGCCTGTATTCCGTCAAGGATGGCCATTGTTCCTCAGGTGTAGCCTATCAGTAGGCACATCCTGACTGGAGATGAAGTTGGAGCAAGTAGTGGCTGGGGGTTCTGCCAAAGTGAGCAGAACCAAAAGTGGAAGGTGTTTAAAAGTCGGGAAATTGACTGACTATCCCACTTTCTGCCACTCTCTCCACCATCACCAGTTTTCTCAGGCCTGGAAGAACATCTGCTCACACAATGCTCTGCTATTTTCACTCATTTTGTTTCATTTTACTTTTTTTCTCACAATTAATTTATTGATATTCAAGCATTCAAACTTTATAATCATTTTTTAAAAACACCAACTGCTATAGAACCACATTCATAGGGGCAAGGCCTATTGAAGAAGAGTTTCTGTGCTCACTAGGCCTGGCACTCCTGAGAAGATTCTAATTTTTTTTCAATAAAGAGATAACTTGACTTACTCCGTGTGATTTATTCCTGGCTCATTTGTTCTAAACGAGCAATGCCCACAATCCACAAGGGCCTCCATGAGGAAACGTCCAACGTCTCTTGGACAAATCTATGTTTCACGAAAGGTATTTCAATAGTTTTTCACGGAACTAAATCAGTTACTTCTTTCATTGGGAAGAAATTTCAGCGATTACAGAGTCTAGACACCCCAATGAGGAGAGATGATGGAATCCTGTGAAATTACAGGCAGTTCCATCCTTAGTTCAGTGAAGGGCCTACTCAGAATAGCAACCCCATGAGACAAAGGAAATCATCGACTTTCTCTGCTTTTAACTGTTGGCACTGAGCTGATATGAACTATTTCAGGTGTTAACATTTCATTTTCTATAAAGTCCCCTGACAGTGGTACATACATAACCAGTGACTAATCACATCTGAGAAGAGTTGCTTCTACCAGTTATCCCTGTGACACATGGGAAATATGTGAGGGGGTAAGCCTCGCTCTTGACAGGTTGACATTTCTGAGTCAAACTGAACATTAAAAGAATTCACTTAAGGTTTGCCAAGCAATGAAGAGGCAGCTGGAGAAAAGTGAGCCTCTAAGGGCAGCACAGTTCAATCCCAATGGAGTCTTAATAAAGGGTGATTCGAACCAAATATCTGCAGTAAAATGAGACAGGACTGGTATTTTGTCCAGCGTAATGACAGCATTCAGTTTAATCTTTTATCAGAGCAAATTGGATTGGGAGGAGAAATTGGGTCACACTCCCAAAGTTTTGATCTTCAAAAGACTGGCTTTTGTCATGCTATCAAAAGGGCTTTCAGACATGGTTTATTTACTAGAGATGTGAACTCTCCCGAGGTGCAAAATGAAGTTTTCTTTTCTTAAAAAAAAAATGCTGATTGTCATTACCGTCATAACTCCCTAGACTAAGGGTGATAGATTTACTTCAGTTTATTGTTGGTGTTACATCTTGATCGTGCTCATTCTTTTGCTTTAAGGCTCCCTGACACTGTGCCCCTTGTCACTGTTGCTGGGACAATGGTGTCCTTTGTGAGCCAGTAGTCTCTGCCTGGCAACCTTAAGAGGCACGGTAGTTCTTCAACAACTTTGCAGTGAAGAGAAATTGCTCAAAGGAGCAGGATGGAGACTTCAGCAGCAGCAAGGCAGCTCTGCTTAAACGGCAACGGAAAATAGGACCACTGATCAGGCTTAAATCATTAGCCATCTTCTGTCAACCCAGAACAGCAATTGGTTCATCTTCAGCAGTGGTGCTTGGTGTATATGGCTTCTCTCCTCGTAAAGAAGGGCTGCATGCCAACAATTACATACCCTCCAAAATTTCTCCAATGGAAATAGAGGTGCCCCATTCCATAATAATAATAATAATTTTATTATTTGTAAACATAACAAAACATTAAACATTAACACACTTCTCTATACAGGGCCACCTTCAGATGTCTTCTAAAGGTTGCATAGTTACTTATCACATACCCTCTAGCATTTCTCTGATGAAAATAGGGATATCCTAAGGAAAAGCAGGACATTCCAGGATCAAATCAGAAACCGAAGTGGCCTCTTTAAATCCGGGACTGTCCCTGGAAAATAGGGACACTTGGAGGGTTTGCTGTTGAGGAAACTGAAGTGTAAGAGGGTTCCCACAAGGCAAGTCATAGTGATAACAGCAAGAACCTTTACTGAATTACAGAACTGGACAACAGGGGCAAAGCAACTGCTTATACTGTAGTACCTCGGGTTAAGAACTTAATTCGTTCTGGAGGTCCGTTCTTAACCTGAAACTGTTATTAACCTGAGGTACCACTTTAGCTAATGGGGCCTCCTGCTGCACCGCCAGCGTGCAATTTCTGTTCTCATCCTGAAGCAAAGTTCTTCATCCAAGGTACTATTTCTGGGTTAGCGGAGTCTGTAACCTGAAGCATCTGTAATCTGAAGCATCTGTAACCCGAGGTACCACTGTATACATTTCTGTAGGCCTGGACCACTCCCCACTCCCAACATGATTTGCTGTCTAAATTTCCAAGCTGCGAATCATAAGTCAAAGTTTAAGGGCCAATGGCAGAGGCTCAAATCCTGAAATGTTGTCTGATTGGATATCATGTATCGAATCAGAACACAGGGGCTCAGAATCCTTAATCCACATTCAAGCTCAAGCAACACAGACCACTGAATACATAACAGAAACCACACCCAGAGAGGAGTTTCTAGTACATTCAAGGTATACCCCTTAAAGAGACTGGCCACTCACCACAAGCAGTCTGTCCTTATGTTACAGGAAAAAGTGGATGAGGGGAACTATTATGTCCCTCATCTGCTCCCTGGGTGTCCTTGATTGGTCTGCCATTTTATTGTTCATTGAATGCATGAAAAGGTCAGCCACTCTGCAACACAATCGTGGCACTTACTCATTTTGGTTAATAGAGCTGATTTGGCTCCGCACACAATAAAGGAATGAATTCTTGAGCACGAGAAACAAAAGAAGGATCTACATGCTATCTACAGTTTCCTCAGAGTGAATTGCGCAGAATTAAAATTTCTGAGAATCGTTCAAAAAAACCATAAATTGTTTACTATTTTATCATAACAGATGCTTCAGACAAAGGAAGCAGGAAGTTGCTGCAGCCTCTGGCTGATCCACAGTGCAGCACAGCTGAATGCTGTTGCGTAAATTGGTTCGTAGACTTTGTTGAAGAAGCCAGCAAGCGAAGAAGGGATTGAAATTACAGCACTGTGTTGAAGGGCTCTTTCGCTAGCAATCAACTAAAATTGTGCCGTTCTCTGTCTTCCCTCTGCTGATAATGCAAATGTACCCATCCAAAGCAAACAGCTTTATGTGTAACACATCCTGAAATGGGGGGGGGGGAATGACAAGGAAGAAAAAAATATTCAATTATATACTCTCCACCTTTCAGACCTGCCCTGGAAAAGATGGAAGCCGTTCACAGTCCGAACGTTGCCCAATATGTGGCCATTGTGGCAACTATTGCCAAACCTACTGAGTAGAGCTAATGAGAATGCTATAGTAATAGGGGCAATATACGGTAAGTCCTGTTAAAATAGTTGATCATTTACCTTCTGGTGATCTCCACCCAACACCAACTTAATCTTAATCTCAGGGTCAAGGGTTCGAGCCTAGATGATCCTCGAGGTCCCTTCCAACTCTACAATTCTATGATCTATGTGGCATTTCCTCCGCTGCCTTGCAGGATATCTTTGGGAGAAGAAAAGGCTACACAAATCTGGAGTGAAGTCCCTAAGATGGTAACTCCCGCTTTTCAAAGGAACTTCAGGAGGGAAGTTGCCAGCCATGACAGGAACTGACACTGAGGCCTGCAGATATTTGGGAACTGTAGCAGCAGAACCAAAGGGTTAAGAACAGAACAAGTTCCACAGGTACACAGATTTTCCAGCTTTGAAATGTGATGTGAGTCAATTGTACAAAACCCTAACTGGTGCAATTATATGGCTCTCCCCTGGTGGCATCATCATCTCAGTCACCAGGTGAGACTGCACTCTTGAATTCACGCAAAGGATGAATTCACACAGGGCTGCAGCGTGAGGTGATGACTTTCAGGTGTGAAGCAGGCCAGAGCTTTCAGACTGACATAATCCCCAACATACTCTTCCATCACAGAGGCAGTTTGCACAGGTATGAATCACTGAACACTGAGTGATCTGTTGACACAAAGGCATGTGTGAATCAGACCTTCGTCAACCAACAAACAGCAATATTTACCATGGGACACACAGTGCCATTATCCTATACCCAAATGGCAGTGTGGCAAACCATCCTTCTAGTCACTCTGAACTTCCTGACTCAAGCACATAGCTTTCATTAAACCTCTTCCAATGGTAGGAAGTTAATTTCTAGAAAGGGTGTTTTAAAAGCAGAGAGCACAAATGTTCTCCAAATTAAATGTGCTGTTATTCATTCTTTATTCATCCACGGCTTCCTTTAGCTATCATCTCCCAAGGCTTCCACTCCCACAAAAAACATTTAAGGTGCTGGCCTACCCCATGGTTTCCTATTTGAAACATAAATGTGATGTCTCTGCTGCTAAATTCTCCATCCAGCGATGGCAAACCTCAAGTTCAGGGACCTGATCTGCTCTCCCAAGCATCCCCCCCCCCATCTTTCTAAGACCCATCCTAGTTTGGTGGCCTCTCCAAAAGTAAGTAAGTAAGTAGGTAAATAATTAAGTAAAAGCCAGTGCTGAGGTGAGCAGAATACTAATGGAGAAATGAATTGCCCCCTCTCTCACAAGGGTGTAAGAAAGTAGCAATTTCCATTCTGGCCTGAATTCATCACAATCAGTGCTGTTTCTGTTCCACTGCAGTTCATTTTCTGCCAAATACTATTTTATTTTATTTCTTTTTTCGTTATCAAATTTCTATACTGAAGGATCATGGGGTGGTTTTATAATATATAAAAACATAAAAAATGCATAACATACTAACAAACAAAAACAACACACACAGCCCGCAACACACCATGCTACTGATCTCACTGTCAGCTATTTAATGCTAAGTTATAACCATTTCATTGGAAAGGGGACAGCAAAACAATGTTTTAAAAAGCCGTTATGTGTCATTTACAGACTTAGAAACCCCCAACGATGATGTGAATGAATTGCAAGTCATGGTCACTCGACCGATTTCCATTTCTGACCTCAGGCAGACATGTGAACTGCCGCAATTCCCACTTCCTTTTCCATTTTCTTCTGCATTCTCCAACATCCCTGCTCTCCAGTCATCAGATCAATCATTTAATGAGTGGGGTGGAGGATAAGTCCCCTTTTCCGCTGATCTGCACAAATCAGCTGAGGAGATTTGTGTGCCTGCATGTGTGTGTGTGTGTTCAAGCCTGTGAACACTTACTGTAATGGTTCTAGGGGTTGCTCGTGCGTAAGTTGCCGTTACTCCTGGCTAGGTTGCCTGGTTGAACCCTTTCTGTCTGGACAGCCTCAAGTTCCATGGCTGCCTCAGTCACTGGCAGAATCCGTCAGTGGGCGTTTCTTAAACCTCTTCCAGCATAGAAGCTGTTTGACGCCCAGTCTCCTCCCCCTTTGCCTGCGCAGAAGTTTTCTGCGCAAAGTGGGCGTGGGCAACGGAGTACTCGTGCCCTCTCCGCTGGTCTCCTGCGAAGAGTCCTGGAGCCACCTCTCCGATTCCCCCATCTGCCCCCCTTCTCCACTGGTGTTACGCTGATTTCCTTCCCCAGCGGATGGGCTACCTCTCCCCCTACTGGGACCCTCTCCACCATCGTCCTGGAGCCTCCTCTCCGCCTCCCGCTCCGATGGCAGTTCCCTGACACTTACATTTGCATGTGTGAGTGTGGCTACACCCACTGTTAGCATATGGCCCCCAGAGAGTTGCCCAAGAATGAATTCAGACCTCGGGTGCCAAGAAAAGTTAGACAGCCTTGCAGTGCAATCCTTCTAGTTATCTGCTTCGTATCAGATTGAATTAATCTTGACTCCATCATCAGCAACCAAATCTGGAAGCAGCTTTTCACAGGAGGCAAAGACCCCTCCAGAAAAAAGTGTCCTTACTGATATCACCAAAGCATTTCATGCTAAGTGTCCTTACTGATATCACCAAAGCATTAACGATGGCTAGATATAGGCAACCCCCAGAAGACAGCTGCTCGATCCATTACAAGAAGAAAAAGAAAGCAAAGAACGCTGTTGTAATACCTGGATTAGCACAAATTTTTAAAAATGGCTAAATGTATCAGTTGTATTACTTACTGTGCTACCAGGTTTAATTCCAATTCTGTTAATTCAGTTTACAAGGCCATCTGCTCACCCTGTATAACTTGATCGTCCCTCTCTGTCTTAACAGTGCCTACTAGGCTGGTGTTGTCCATAAATCTCAGCCAATTTCAGACGCCCATCTCCGAGCTCATTATGTACAGCCTACGTATTTTTTGAATTCTAGATGCTTTTAACAAACAGAATTCTCTTATATTTGTGCTTATTGTGCCTTTCGTTCTACGAAATGCTAACGGCAGCTAACAGCAAAAACAAAGCAAATAATGTCAATCAAATAATGAAACTATTTACTGCAAAGATCACAAGAGCAGCAGCAATCAAATCTCAGCTGAAGAAGAAAAACAGCTGCTGAAATAAAACCATCTTTTGCTGCCCATTGGACAATAAATAGCAGTCGAACCAGCCAGGCTTCCCTTGAAAGGATGTCACAAATTCAGAATGCCACAACTGAAAAGGCCCTCTCTCCTGTGACTACCTGCCAATGTCACACAACTGACACTAGGTGTCTTTGTGGGAATGCGATTATTGATACACTCAGGCTGCTTAGATCTTTGAGGCTGCAATTCTCTACATTGTTTGCTGGTTCCATTGAACTAATCAGGGCCTACATTGGTATAGACATGTAAAGCATTGCATTGTGGAGGTCAAAGCCAGTACCTCGTATTGAATTCAGAGACAAATTGGCAATCAATGTGGATAATAAAGTATCAGAGTAATCACAGTGTGATTGCTCCTCTGAGAATTCTGGCAGTCACGGTTTGGACCGATGGAAGTTTCTAAACCATCTTCGGCAGCAGCTCCCTGCAGAGTGCATTATATCCATCTAGTCTGCAATGAGCAAGGTTGGCTCCTGGAGAACACACACACACACACACACACACACACACACACACCGGCTGCTAGCCTGTTATGTTAGAGAGGATAAATATACCACCATACAATACATGTCTTACACTTATTTCCAGACAGTAAAAAAACCACACACCACAAACTAGCCAACACTCCTCTGTATTTTTCCAACGATATAGTAAAATATGGTCAAATCATTCAAAAAAACCAGGCACAAATTCAAAAACTTAAAGAATTTAAAGGACAAAAATAAAACTATTTTGACAACCATTGATGGTTGCTTTGACCTACAGGCAACATTTATGTCTATAAAGTATAAGTTATATCTGTAGATAGATATATAGATATATTTCCTCTATGCTGCTACAAATTCTGTTCTTGTTTTTAAAAATCAAGACTGCTACCCAAGTCTGAAATCCAGCCAGTTGTATTTGCAGACAGCCCCCTTCTCAAAGAAACTTGTTCTCCAACATGCCATTTAAATCATCCGCCTGGTTGTGAGAACAGAAGCACAAGTCTGACAAAGTACTCATTAGGCATACCCTTTCGCAAATGTCTGAAGATCATGATCTGATCTATAATAGTATTTTCATCATGGCGATGGTCTTTTTCTTCCTTTGGAATGTAGGCTTTCTCAAAAACCACCCTAAGAACACCAGAAGAGCCTAATGGATCAGGCCGATGTCAAATCCTCTTTAGTGGCGCTGTGGGTTAAACCACAGAGCCTAGGACTTGCTGATCAGAAGGTCGGCGGTTCGAATCCCCGCGACGAGGAGAGCTCCCGTTGCTCGGTCCCTGCTCCTGCCAACCTAGCAGTTTGAAAGCTCGTCAAAGTGCAAGAAGATAAATAGGTACCGCTCCGGCGGGAAGGTAAATGGGGTTTCCGTGCACTGCTCTGCTTCGCCAGAAGCGGCTTAGTCATGCTGGCCACATGACCTGGAAGCTGTATGCTGGCTCCCTCGGCCAATAAAGCGAGATGAGCGCCGCAACCCCAGAGTCAGCCACAACTGGACCTAATGGCCAGGGGTTCCTTTACCTTTTTAAGTTAGTGGCCATCACTGCCTTCTCGGGGAGCAAGTTCTTCTGCATGAAGAGGTACTTTCTTTTTTTTATGTCCCAAATCTTCCAAAATCGAGCTTGATTAGATGAAAATCTACAGAGATTTCAACATGACAAAAGGGAAAAATATGCCACTCTCTTACAGCTTCATTGCACATTCTACATCAGATCTAGAATTCTTCACCAAGACTGGGCAGGAGAATCAAGCACCCAAAAAATTCACAGGGTGTTTTAGAAATTATTATTATTTATTCTTTTCAGTGTGGGGGAAAATATGTGGTTTATCACATAAACCATAAAGCTTCACTATCTCTAAGGAGGCATATAAATACTCCCCCCCCCCATTTTTATTTTTATTTTAATTCAGTTGACAAAGCACTTTCATGTGGACTGCAGTCAGTTTGCAAAACACAATTTGTTTCTGACTCTGTTAACTTCACATCAATGGACAAATGTAAATGATCAGTTCATGGGGATAAGATAAACCTTGACCAGAGTTTGTTAGAAGCTTACATTTCATTAGTCATGAGAGAGGAACATCATTATCTTCTAATGCACAGATGGCATGTGCACAAATAAAACTGATCAAAGTTAGCATGGGCATCATTTCTGTTATGATGGCTAGATTCACAAACAGGTTCAAATTTAAGGGAACTTTCCAATAACTTAACATTTCAGGGGGCAACAGTGATCAAAAGAAATTGTTTAATTAATGGCATGGGGTGGTGAGGAATTAAATTTTGCAAAAAAAAAAAAAAATCAAGAGCATTTTGCTAGTTACTAGATAAAAGCATCTCATTAGTTGTTCAAGCAACACTGAGACACCGATACAAAGAGAAGGAAATGTTGTGATCTGGTTCTAAAAGCAGAATCAGGAGTTCAACACATAGTTGGTTGCATGGATATTTTGTATTCATAGAAAGCTTGCCCCAAATTGACATTTTTACACGCTTTGGGTATCGCTACACATGATGATAAACGTGTAATTGCATTAAATGTGCTCATTAAAATGTGTGTGTGTGAACATTATCAGGTGTTTAGAAGGAGTGACAGGAGTGATTTCACTACCGTATATTTCCTCCAATCCAACTAAAAGCTTCAAAAGGAAAGATTTTTAGCTCAACCTCAGTATGGGACAAAAATGATAGAATCTGCATCTATACCTGCTGCGATAATTACCAGCACCCCTCTGGCAGATGCTATTTGTGCACATTAAACGAAAAGATGCATTGAACCTGGTGCCTAGCTACAGCCAGAGGATCAATACGCATCCAGGACAGACAGGAAAGTACAGTGGTACCTTGGGTTACAAACACCTCGGGTTACAAACACTTTGGGTTACAGACTCTGCTAACTCGGAAGTAGTACCTCGGGTTAAGAACTTTACCTCAGGATGAGAACAGAAATCGTGTGGCAGCGGGAGGCCTCGTTAGCTAAAGTGGTGCTTCAGGTTAAGAACAGTTTCAGGTTAAGAACGGACCTCCGGAACGAATTAAGTTCGTAACCAGAGGTACCACTGTATGCTAATGGGAGTGTTGCTTTCCCCCTCCCCCGTGCATTCTGCTTCTCTTGCTGCAAGAATTAGTTTATACGATTCCCATGATGTGGAAAATCCCAGCTCAATTACCTCAAAGAGTCTTTATGACATATGACTACACTGTATAGTATGTAAGATTTCAAAAGTTCTACTCCAGAAGATTTCCCATGACTCGGGCATCATTTCAAGGAGTGTACCATTATCATGTTCTAAAATCCTTGGACCCCCTTTGTAAATTTTACTAATACCCTCTCTGCTTCCACTGGATGTGCAATGTGCCCATTGCCACGCCACCCAACAGATTGTCTCGCTGTTTCTCCTATTGCTAAACATCTGTCTTGTTTCCTACACTGCTGTTCTTAAATGCTCTCTGCTTCTCTGGCTCCCTCATGCATAAAGGATGACTTTTCCATGTACAACATCAACTGCTGAAACAAAGAACTCAACCGCATCTGCTATTCGGTTGCTTCTCCCATTTCCCACCCACAAACCAGAACAACTCACTCTAGAAGATATGCAGTAGGAGCTTCTCCGACTCAAGTGATCATTAAAAATTTAACTTGCTACAGAGCAATAGATTTTCACTCACCGAGAGTGTTTCCACACAGGCCATTTCCTCTGCTAAGAGCGACATGCATTCGCTCATTTATTCCTGAGATTCCAGAAGATGTTTCTCCTAAACTGTTGCTGAGACGGGGGAGAAATTTATCTAAACAAAACAGCTTTCTAAAACAACAGGAGAACCAAAACCCAGTGTCCTTCAAAGTCTGCATGTTTCTGAATTTTGCAATGCTGGTCTCCAGCCAAGTAACGTGTACAAATTTGCACATATAAATGCTTATATCAGAGAAAACAACATGGGGGAAATGCATTATATCGGGGGAAGTGGCTTTGCAAAAATGTGTATCTTGGGCAAAGTCAGATATGAAAATGTGAATAATGGGATAAATTTGCACTTGGATTGTTGTTGACACTCATTTGTCTCCAGAGAAAATGGAGCGCACCTCTGGGGGTGGGGGTGAAAACAAACTGCTGAATTAGCAGCACTGGCTGAAGAATTTTCATGGGGATTTTTTAAAAAAAGAAATCACAAACTGATGTGGAAAGGTAGAGAACTGAATTTAAGATTGGAAAAATTAGAAACTGAGAGAAACTGAAACTGACAGATTCACTCATTCATAACTTTCATTTCCATAGGAAAAGGTAAATGGACCCCTGACCATTAGGTCCAGTCGTGGCCGACTCTGGGGTTGCGGCGCTCATCTCGCTTTATTGGCTGAGGGAGCTGGCATACAGCTTCCGGGTCATGTGGCCAGCATGACTGAGTTCTGGCCAACCAGAGCAGCGCACGGAAACGCCGTTTACCTTCCTGCCGGAGCGGTACCTATTTATCTACTTGCACTTTGAGGTGCTTTCAAACTGCTAGGTGGGCAGGAGCAGGGATCGAGCAACGGGAGCTCACCCCGTCGCAGGGATTCGAACCACTGACCTTCTGATCGGCAAGTCCTAGGCTCTGTGGTTTAACCCACAGTGCCACACACACACACACACACAAATTTTGTTTCTGTTTTGCTAAAGTGTCCATTTGATGTAATGCTTAGAGCTCCTGTCATAACTGTAGAATACCATTCAGGTTATCAACACATATAACACTATTCTCTCACTTGATTTGGAGGTATGGTGTCTTTTCAGGTGGTTAAAGGCTGTTTGTCTGCCTCCCTTCCTCTTGCTTTCCTCACTGACCATCCCTATACTCTCCTCTACTATAAAGTTCTGAGAAGAAAATCGATGGCAATTTCATACAAGATAGAAAAGCCTTATCTGAACCTGCTACCGAGGTAAGGGAAAGTCTTATCAGTCTCAACTTTGCTACCAATATGAGACTAGAATGTAGAACCAAAGCGTATGGGGCTGGTGAGGACTGACTTCCCTTCCACTGCTGTCAAGATTGCTACACCCTCATCTGGAGCAGAAATCTTCAGGAGCGCATTGCTCATTATTTCGCAAGATCCAAACAACAGCACAGTTTGGTACTGCTTGGAAAGGCCCCAAGCCTCTCCTTTTTTTACTTCATTTAGATGCTAAATTTCCCACCCAATAGTCCATGTTTTGGCACATTGATTTGTTTTTACGCTTTCAGATGACCTCTTTACCGAACATTCATCATGATTTGCTTTCAAGGAAAAGAGATGATGTTAGCTACTTAACGAGCATTCATTCTGATTTGCTTGAAGGGTGGTTAGATGACGTTGCATCAAAACAAGTGCTGTCCCACACTTTCCAGCGCATTCTCCTTATAATTTTTCTTATAAAGTCCAATCTTTGGAGGAAGCAGGCTTGTTGCACAAGACCTTCCAATCAACTATCATTGCACAACCAGCATTTGTCAGGATATGATTGAATCCCACCTGAAAACAGTGAAAAGTCTGGACGTGTCCTGTAAAAGTCACTCTGGCTTCCTTTAACTTGCTGATGCGATGAAAGATCCAAATTATTGTGGGACCAATACAACGTAATTGCCCTAAAACATTGCAAATATTAAAACCAGCACAGACTTTGCTCGTGTGCTCAAGACACCGATTCTATAAAACATATTTTGCTGCACTGTGCGAAATATGAGCAAGCTAGGGCTGAACTGATATTACCCTTGCTGGTACCTTTCCCGGGAAAATCAGAGGCTCACTATGTCAGGTTCCTATTGGAAGACCGGACAAATGCTAGAACATTAGCAGTGGCAAAGTTTTTATCGGTGGTTACAAGAACAAATGATCCCTAAGTATGAACAAAATGCTTGTTTAACCTGGAAGTAGGCTGTCTGAATTGTGCATTGCTTTGTAATGATTTGTTGGGTCTCTGGACCGTAATAAAGATTGATTGATTGATTGGTTGATAAAATCAATTTTTATCCTTTATTTTTAAACAATTTAAAATAACCAGCACAGATCATTCTTCTGCTGAATCACAGGCTTCTAAGCAAAAGCTTGCAGACAATTTAATGGATTGTTTTGTGAATTCCTGGTCTTCCCTCACTAGCTACATTATTTGCAATTTGCAACATGGGTATATGGTAGGAGGGGAGGGGAAGCAGAATATACAGTGGTGTTATTGGGTTAAACACACAGAAACCATCCACAATCCACTGTAGAAAAGCAATATTGCTTCAACTGTATTTTCTTAGTGTGGTGACATTTGTATTTTATTAAAGACCCCGTTAAAGTGAAGCCTCCTACAGCCTTTCTCCTACAATGATTTGAAACAAGTGGTATTTTAAATTATACCTTCGTGAAATGTTTCAGTGGGCAATGTTTTAAGCATCAAGAAGCCTAAATCTCAACAATGTGTTAAATGATAGCTTTCCAAGTATTTCAGCTGGAAATAATTTAACGCATTGATACAACAGGTCTCAATAATATCCAGTTTTGTAAAAGCACTGGCTGCTTATATCTGATACTGTATAATTTCTTAGATAAGTACTGTCTTAGCCAAATTATATAGCAGACAAAAGGGAAATTCACTCACAGTATGGTATGTTATACTCTTCATTGTGAAGCTATCAGCTATAACACATTTGCTTAAAACAGGAAGTTAAACACACTGTCTCATCAGTTCTTATTCCTCATCGCTTTGAACGGAAAGGAGTAGGAAAGGTCAGGCATGGGATCAATGTTAAAGTTCCCCATATTATTGTTGGGAATTCCATTCCACCCTTTGCTGCAGATATGGGATTGTTACATGTCACATGTCTGTTTACATTCCAGCACAGATTGCTGGCGTGAGCAAAACTTCCGCTCTGTGTTGCTTTTGTTTTCAGTCTCTCTCGGAGAAGAGGGCAAGGAGAGATGCCATGTTTTCTTTGTCCTGATTTTTGATGGCCTGGGGTTCGTATTCGGATGCTGAACCTGAGGAATCCCAGCCTGCACAGAATTCTCTGCCTCTAGAACCAGCTGAGCCGGGGCTGGGGCATGAGCCTGAAGGGTCCTCACCTGTGCTGTATCCTCAGGTGCAGGCACCAGCTGAGTCTGCTCTGGCGCCTGAGGTGATGGAGGACCCATTGCCTGCAGGTGCTCCACTCTCAGCCCCGTCAGGGGAAGCTGAGGTTGCCTCTGGGTCCGGTAACCCTCCAGCCTCTCCTAAGCTGCAGAGGCTCAGGGCAGAGAGGTGGAGGGAACTAAGTTCCCGCAGGAGGAGTGCTTGCCTCCAGGCCAGGAGAAGCCAGTCACCTGTGGATCGGGGCCGCCCTATGCCACGGGGCAGAAAAAAGCCAGCCAGCCCCAGTCCCAAGTTGCAGGAGCAACATTGTTGGTAGCCAGTTCCTGCCTGAACCCTGTCCTGCTTTCTTGCCGGAGCTCCTGACCTCACCCGACTCCCTGCCTTGCACCCAGCTTCAGATTTGACGGACTGCCTCCATACTGCACCTTCGACCTCGGACTGGACTCGGACCTCGCCTCACAGTTAACCCACGGGACCAGCACATGATTTATGTATAATAAATGTGTAGCCTTAGTATTGTATCTACAGCCTCAAACCTCTTCTGTTGCACAGTTTACACTGCTGAGTAATGTGTGCTCAGGCCTGCAAGCTTGAGTCACAGGTGCACGTTGGAGCAGAGGTTGATGGATCTCCACAGCGGCAAGGCTGAGGGGAGACACTCCAGCTTGGGCCAGTTCTGACAACTATAACCCATGGAAAGATCTTGAGCATCCATACATGATTTTTTGTACTGCAGGGGTGGTGAGCCAATCACTCTGGGGCTGCCTGCAAGGCACATCCCAATTTTATGTGGCTCTCATCCTAACTACATGGAGGTGGGAGTTAGTCCAGAGCAGGCATCCCCAAACTCAGCCCTCCAGATATTTTGTTAGTTTCTGTTATCCCTGATATCCCTGTTAGTTTCTGTTATCACTGTGCAGCTGCGTGGAGTCACAGGACTCTGTTTACATTCCAGAGACCTTGCAGTCTCAGGAGAAAGGGAGACGGGATGTGACGTTAGTGGTTTCCTGTTTCCTTTGCTCCGTTGATTCTGTTGCTCTCTGCTCTCACAGGGAGAGGATGTATATTTCTTTGCTCTCTGGGTAGCTAGAAAATAAAGCATAGCAATGAAGCTCATACTATCTCATCCTTCCGCATGCTGTTTTGATGCTCTGCTGGGACGACGCGCCTGAGGCCTTATCAAAGGATCAGGTCGTCAATTAATCATCGGGAGGCTATTCCGAAAATGAGGCTTTATCAGTTTAGCCGAGTGGAGATTCCGACACTCTCATCATCCCTAGCTAACAGGACCTGTGGTCAAGGATGATGGGAATTGTAGTCCCAAAACATCTGGAGGGCTGAGTTTGGGGATGCCTGGTCCAGAGGGAGAGAATGAAAACAGGAGAGGACTAGCAGGAGTCCACCAAGTAGATGGAGTGATTTAAATAGGATGGGGGGAGAGGTCTTCAGCAAACAAGCCAAAGCGCTGTCTTCCACTAGTACACCAGATTAATGGAACCAAGGCCATAATAACTGGCCTGAGGTCACTCAGTGGACTTCATGGTTTACTGGGGATTTGAACCCTGGCCTTTACCAACCTGGTGCATTCCTATTGTTGGACTGAAACTCCCATCATCCCTGACTGTTGGTTATGCTGGCCTGGGCTGATGGGCATTTTAGTCCAGCAATATTCGGAAGAGCATCGGGTTGAAGAATGCATGCCAAAGCAGCCAAGCCAGCCACATAACCGACAGGTAACAATATTTTCCAATAGCACTGTTTTAGTTTGACTCAGGAATGGTTCTCCAAGCAGTTGTTCTCACTTATTATTTGCTCAGTACAGTCTCTCCGACCTGATGTAGGTCAGCCTTACAAAGCTTAGGGTTTTAAAAACGCTTCGTTTCAAAGGCTGAAACACACAGTTCACTTCAATATTTACTCTCCCATATAAAAAAAGAAGTTTAATAAAAACACACTAGGCCAAGGCCTCCATTACCTGATATATCCTTTTCATTTGATGGCCAAATTGGGAAAGGGGCCTGGAAGGAATACGGCAGCCCAATAGAAATAATTCTGGAACACAGCGCTGAGCAGAAAGAAAGCACAAAAAGATTGTGGAAGGCAGAAAAAAATGAAAGACAGGGGGAAATAAACTCTTGCCAAATGACTAAAACTGTTTAATCTGGAAATGTTGCCTTTAAAATGAAAAAGGGGCATTGTTAATGCTTTTCTGGCTTTAACAAAAGATCCATTATAGTATTATAGCAGCCCTGTATTGGGATTTTTTTTAATGTTTGATGTCTTACTGTTTTTAATTTGTTGGAAGCCACCCAGAATGGTTGGGGCAACCCAGTCAGATGATCAGCATATCATCATCATCATCTTCCACAATGAGTGTCCCCCAGACTTCATCTTCTATGTCACTGGCAACTCCCTTAGCAGCCATTTACATACTTACAACCTAGTATACCAATCACATTTCAGCATATTGTCATCAGCGGCAAGTCACACTCTTTCCAATATATCTAAACACTGAACTTGTGTTGCCTTTAAGATGGTAAGTCACTGGAATACATCTGGCATATTCATATTCATCATCATCATCCAGGCATAATTTTGAGACTTCATCTCTCCACCTTTGGGCCTTCTTGTCAATTACTGCTGGGCCCTCTCCCCCAAATGCACACCCCACCCTGAGATCCTTTGATAAAGGCTGGTATACAAATTCAATAACTAATAATAAATACTTGAAGTTCCCTAGCATCCTAATTGGATCCAGCTTCCATTAGGCCTCATATATTAACACCAACATCTGGTTTCATAGGAGGAACAGACTTCAGAACTGGCTCTTGCAGGACCCAAAGGAGCCCTGTTACTTCTCAAAGCTTATTTGGACAAAAGATCCATTAAGAGGATCCACTGATATAAAGAACAATAAAAGGAAAGGAAGCCTAGAGGCAATTGCCCTTTCCAGTATTCGAAGTCTTACCATTTCCATGTGTAAACTGTAAATGTGCATAAAGCAACAGAGAAACCGGCCTAATTAAGAACTTACTGGTTTGTTGAGTAGGAGCTAGTGTGGATGCAGCCTAATCCAAATTGTGTAGGATGGTTGTTGGGTTATT
This sequence comes from Podarcis tiliguerta, assembly GCF_965153285.1. NCBI lineage: Eukaryota > Metazoa > Chordata > Lepidosauria > Squamata > Lacertidae > Podarcis > Podarcis tiliguerta. The sequence goes on from NC_139545.1 coordinate 25,473,285, forward strand.
TTTAGTTGGTTAAATGCCTGTTGATATACGAAAGGGCTGGGGTATCTCTGCTCCCCCAGAGGTTGTTGGACTCCAACTCCCATCAGCCCCAGACACCATAGTCAATAGCCAGGAAAATTGGGAGTTGTAGTCCAATGACACCTGAAGGGCCACACGTTCTCCATCCCTGATATAAGCAAGCAGGCAAGATTTCAGGGGAAACGGAGGAAGCCTGCAGACGGGTGCTATTTTAGTGTGTGAGTCAATTGCATACTGGAAATTCAGGTTCTGCCATTAAAGTTGATTTGGAGCTCTCTTATGCAGCAAACCCATTTCCCCTCTGAAATTGAACTTTTTGTGACGAAGAAAGGGATAGGGAAATGCTGCAGAAAGCGTGGGACGGCACTCGCTTGATGTGACATTGGAAAACCTCCATGCAAACAGATGAGAATGAACACTCAGACAGCTGACATCATCTAAGTCTCTTGCAACCTTTATTCGAACAAATCGGAGTGGCTGCTCAATAAGCAGGTGGTCTGGAAGCAACCAGAAATCTTTACTGGAGAGAACAAGATTTAGCTACATATGATCTCCCTGTTGCACTTGATGAAGGATTCAATTTTACCTTGAAAGGATTATACCCATATTTGACACCATCAGTACTACTGTGAGCGCCAGCTCGTTCCTGGGATGTTCCAGGGTCAAACCAGAAGCCAAGATGGCTTCTGAAATTCCAGGAACGTCCCAGAAGAATAGGGACGGTTGGAGGGTATGCATCAGATGGATTACATGTACCTGATGAAGTGTGGCTTAGTAGTTAGAGTGCCAGACTAGGATGTGAGAAACTAAGGTTCAAATCCCCATTTAGCCATGAAGCTCGCTGGGTGACCTTGGGCCAGGCAATGCCTCTCAACCTAACCTCCCTCACAGGTGTGTTGTGAGGAGGGGGGAACCATGTATGCCACCTTGACCTCCATGGAGGAAAAGGTGGGAAAAATATGCAACTAAGGTTGGTGCAGTTGAAAGATGGAAAAAGCACATATCTTTCTAACATATTATTTTTAAGCTGTGCTGAAGTGTTCCCCACCCTGCCAGAGTTCATCTCCCGCCAGCCTTCCCACAACTTGTCCAATTGTGAGGGATAGTGGTTTATAGTCTAAAATTTCTGGCACCAGGTTGGGGAAGGCTGGGTTAAAGCATGTCCTCCCCAAAAAGAGGTCACGTGTTGCGGTGAGACCTGGAGACTGACCTTCTTGTTGTGGGTGGGTTTATTGGATAGCCACAACATCCGACTGGTAGGTCCCCCGTTGCTGGATTTAATCTGGCCAGTGGCATGCTGTCTCAACAGATCGGGGGACCTATAAATACCTATGCACGTGACCCAGAGCTTCCTCTTTTGGCTTGTGCATCGGAACAGCCAACAGCATGTCCTCTATGCAGCTGGGAGACTTGCTTTCGACGATCGTATTTGGTGATATCTTTCCATTATTCCGTTTATTTTATTTCTCATTTAATTTAATTATTTCCATTCCCCCCTTTATTTTAACTTGATCCCTTCCCCTTCCCTTCTCTTCTTTCAGGGGGCTTTTGCCCCATGGGGCTTTCAACCCCTTGAGCGCTCCCGGGAAGGGAGCTTGCTGTTGCTCCTTTTAATTTCCACCCACAGGGCACAATTGCAGCGGCTTCATTCTTGGAATTTGACTGGCAGCTGCGGCTTTGTGGCTTTATAGCCATAGCGCAGCTTAAGGGATTTTGCAATACTTGCCTCCTCGGGCGGCTGCCTTTAACAGTTTCCAGTTACGAGAGTTCCCTCTCCCAAAAGACATTTGTTGTTTTCAGTTTATGTAAAAAAAGGCTATTTGGAGTTTGTTATTAAGGGCAGGAATCTCCCCCCCCCTCCCCGCCTGGTCGCCATTTTGGGTTCCCTTTTGCTTTGGGAGATGTTCAGGCCCACTTCTTTTGGTGGAGCGCCATCTTGTTTTGGCGGGGAGCACCATTTTAAGTGTTGGGGGTGCCCAACTTATAGCGAGAGCCTTGATTCAATATCCCCCCACCCAGTGAGGAAGGGATCAGAAAGAGATTCCTGTTAAAAGGAATACCAGCCCTGCTCTCCCTTCTAAGAGGGTGATTAGGGGTCCGTCGCAATCCCTGCGTTCAGCGACGGCCTCCACGGTTCCCCAGCACACGCTGGATCATTTGGGTGCAATTGTGGCTAATATCAGTTCAGACCCTGCTGCAATTGCTAGGTTTAACACTAACCTTGAGACCCTGGCTCAGCAGTTTGCGGGGCAGTCTGGCCCCTCCATGTCATCCACTGTTTTTGAGGCTCACGGTCCTTCAGATGTGAGCGAGGGGAGCAACGTTTATGACCCTTTGGGTGCTTTGCTCTCTCAGTTTCAGCCTTCCAGGATCCCCATTCTAGCTAGTCCTAGGGGTCGCCCTAGGAGTCCAGGTGGCATGATGCAGGAGGACTTGGACTCAATTTTTTTTGGTTGCAGCTGTTGCAGTGATGTGTGTGGTGAGGTAGCCGATGCCCAGCTGCCACTGAGAGGACCAGGAAGCGCGTCCAGAGCATAGTGGCCAAGAAGGTTATGGCTTTGGGCGGGACGGTAATCCAACACCCAGGCATTACCTTCCATGATGCATCCCTTTACAGGCTTGATGGGGTTCATCTGTCTGTGATTGGGAATGATTTGTGGCTGACCTCAGTGTCAGCAGGGTTAAGGGATTAGATACAGGTGTGAGTGGTTGGCGGTGAGCGTGGGTGCTCGTGTGGCAGATAGGCACTGGTTCAGGTGATAGGGATGGGGGAACGGTGTCACCATCCCTATGTGAAGGGTATTCCATTAAAGGAATCCAGGGACTCAACTTGGTTTGGTCAACCCCCGAGAGGGGGTTGTGCCCATGCCTGAGTCCAGGGGAGCATCTGGGGAGTTGACATAGCCTGTACCTGGGCTTTCTACCTACCTCAGGTGTTCACCCTTGGCTGGCCTATGATAGAGCTCTGGGCCAGCGCTACCTGCAAGGGTGCAGGGAGCTAGTCAAACCAGAGTCTATGCAACCACTCACTTTCTGTAATCAATAACGTTGTGGCCTAAATTCTGCCAAAAACCAAACTAAAATCTGAGTCAAATGTGTTTTTATTTAGGGGAGAGGTCTCTGGGTCTGAACACGCTATGTATATCTATTTAATACTCACAGATTTTTTGCTAGTTTAGCCTTGTTTCGCTGTCGTTGCCCCTGTATACTCCTGTTGCTATGGCCTTTGGCTTTTACAACACAGTAAATCTAAATCTAATCTCCTTAAAATAAAAAATAATAAAAACACCTTCCACAGGAAACCAGGGAGTGCATAAATTTGCCACAACACGTTTTTGTCTTCTTGGCGTTATTGACTGTGACAGTTACTCTCCTGGGATTCTTTATACCTATTTTCTTTTCTTTTCCTTTTTCCCCTGCTATCTGAGATGAATGTCTACACTGAACTTTCTTTTGTTAAGAATTTAAATCAGACTTGAATGCTGCGGCAGTGCTTGATAGGCACAAAAAGGGAGCACTGTCCTGCGTTTTTATGCTATGCTTTCACCTCATGTTATTGCCCGAGGCTTTGGATAGCATTGAGTGACTTGCCTTCAGCTATTTAAACATCTTACAGACACTGAAATATTCTGTTGGTAGAAAGCATTGAAAGGGTTGAAAAGCATGTGTGCGTGTGTCCTCATTCCAATATCCTGAGGTGGGAATGAAATAATTTATTCTGCTTGCAGATGCATCATTTTCGTGAACTATTGTTGCCCGCCCACGCTCACACAGGGCTGTGATGAGGCCCAAAAGTTTGTTATGAGGAAAAAGAAAATAAATGGCTCTCTGTACATCTGCTGCTAGATGTACATAATTTACTTATTCACTATTCCACAGTTACTTCCTCACCGGGGCCCTTTAGAAGGCTGGATTAAGGTGGTTTGGGGCTCTGGTGCAATTCCCAAAACACGTGAAATAAGGTACCACAAAATAAGCAATGTGGTGTCTTAAAGACTGACATATTTGTTATGCCATAAGCTTTTCTGAGCTACAAAAAATAGTCAGAGTATGTAGAGTTACACAATTGACAGCAAGACACATACAAAAATATTTTGCCAGGCTTACTAAACAAAAATGAACTTACTCTGAACATGTGCAGTTTCACATTTTAGACGGATTTTCAAAAACAAACTCGTCTTTGTTTTTGCTCACTTCCTCTCTTGGGCCAGTTACTAGCTCTCAGCCTAACCTACCTCACATGGCTGTTGTAAGAGGAACAAAGTATTACACCCCTTATATTGTTTTGTGTATTTAAACATAGAATCAGAGAATTTTAGAGCTGGAAGGGACCCCCAAGAGTTATCTAGTCCAACCCCTTACAATGCAGCTATCTCAACATGCAGTCACCCATCCAACTTGAAACCATACCAGACCCTGCTTAGCTTTGCAAAGGCACTAGCAATTTTATTGCTGCACCACTAAAGGTAAAGGTACCCCTGCCCGTACGGGCCAGTCTTGACAGACTCTATGGTTGTGCACCCATCTCACTCAAAGAGGCCGGGGGCCAGCGCTGTCTGGAGGCACTTCCGGGTCACGTGGCCAGCATGACATCGCTGCTCTGGCGAACCAGAGCCGCACACAGAAATGCTGTTTACCTTCCCACTAGTAAGCGGTCCCTATTTATCTACTTGCACCCAGGAGTGCTTTCGAACTGCTAGGTTGGCAGGCGCTGGGACCGAACAACGGGAGCGCACCCCGCCGCGGGGATTCGAACCGCCGACCTTTCGGTCGGCAAGCCCTAGGCGCTGAGGCTTTTACCCACAGCGCCACCCGCTAGGAGGTGCACCACTAGGAGGTCATAATAATCATGGGTGGGGCTTTTTTCATCTGAGGAGAGCTCAGATTCAATGTCCTGGCAAGGATGAGCCCCAACAACCAGAAAGCTTTTGTGCTCATGTTTATCTCTCTTTGTCATAAAACCTCCTTCAGGCCAATTCCCCTTTCCTCCCCTTTCTTCCTTACATTTAATGCACATTTACACCAGTCATGGCTTCCCTCAAAGAACCATAGTTTACCCCTCCCAGAGCTACAATTCCCAGAGTCCTTAACAAACCATGAGTCTTTGGGGGAAGGCTATCAGCTTTAAATGTGTTTTTATGAGGTGGATGTGGCCTAGGTTAGTTTCATTGGTCAAGCAGTATGTCAGATTGTGTTCTTAGGGTTTTTTTAATAAGCTACTCTATTTTAGCCCCTCACTGTTTCTTGATAATAACACTGAAGCAAATTTCACTGTATTTGGCAAGCATATCAAAGAACATTTGCTATTTATACATAAATTCCCAGCACTGGGCTATTATTAATGGACTGGAAATCCATTTACAGGCACGTGTTATTCCTTGATTGTCACGGGGCCATGGCGAGCACCCACTAGCTTAACACTTCTAGTCTCATTATTGGAAAAACACAAACAGTTGCAACCTGACCTTTTTCAACCCTCAAAAAAGGGGGGGGGGAGGCCATAGTACCGCTCAGATTGCTCCCAAGAGGGGGAAATGGATTCCGTAACTTTTGCATCAATTACGAGGTTTGTAAACTGCTCTTTCCAAAGACCTAATATGCAAGAGGTTTCAGAGAACTCAGACAAAACAAATTACACTTTATTACAGTCCACCGCTATCAACAGGGGCAATTATTGTTTCAAAGAGAGGTAAAAGAAGCTGCATGCTGGGCTGATTTCCCAGCCATTACGACTGCCATTTTCAGATGCCTTAATAAAATTAATGCATTTGAGCTATTTCCATTACTATGTCACCACCAAATGGTTAAGGCATCTTTGAAAAGAAGGGATGGGGGCGCTGGGAGGACATTTGTGACTTATCCATATAATTGCCGTGTTTATGATTCAGTATTTTATTGAGCTGCCTTTGTTGCAACATTTGCCCTCCTAGGTCCTTAAACACTATTAGAACTGTCAGCAAACAGATATAACCCCAACATAAATCCGGAGAAAGCCAACTCAGTTCTGTAGAAAGAATTAATAACGGAAATGATCAGAAATTGCTGTCTGTTAGGGTCTCCAAGTGGGAGCACCACTTATGCCTCTGGCCACCTATGCCTCTATCAAAATTTGATAACTGGTTACAAAAAATAAAAATGATTATATTAGTAGTAGTACCAATAAAGCATCACTTCTCAGAATCTATATCTTGGACATATGGGGGCTGCCAACCTTTTGGGGCCAGTAATCACAGTTGGCATTTTGAGAAAGTGCCCTTGACATCAGTCACAAGATGGCTGCTGTGCTGTTTGGCAGAAGACAAAATGGCAGCCACCAGAAAAAGAGACAGGACCAGAAAATGGTGCTGACATTCTCACCACTCCACCAATCATCTACTCTAACAAGGGGCTGGGAAGCACCTACATCAGGCACTGCCACACTCACAAAGCTAAAAGCTCTTTGTATCTCTTCTCTGCTCCAAATGGATGGAAGGATGGGTGTCCAACATTTCCAACTGTTCCAACATTTCCAACTGTTCCAGGAGCTGAGCCAATACAAAAGGGCCGAGCAGGAAGAGTAAACAGTCTCTCATGCCCTGTGGATTTCTGAAGAGCAGGGCTGGATTAAACATTGAGCAAAATATGCCCGTGCTAAGGGCATCAAGGGAAGGGGGCCACCACAGAAATTTTCCACTGCCAGATTTTAACATTTATGGGCAGAAATTTCTCAGCTGAGCATTCATTTTCTCAGTTCAGGTATACATATATATATATATATATATATATATATATATATATATATTTAAAAATCTCAACAGAACAACTATGCAACAAGGCAGGCTGGATGCCTTATCTCTACTAAGTATAGAAGCAGATGTGTTACATAAGGTTAGTTTTGAGGATCTGGTCAAAGACTTTGCCATTAGAAAAAAGTAGGAGAATTCCCCCCCCAAAAAAAAATATATAAATAAAGTGGAAGTATACAAAAAGAAACATCATTTTCTATCTTACTGTGGGTTTTGTTTCATTTCAAAAAATAAATTTTTTTGTTATAGTCTATTATTGCTTATATTTTGAATCAGATATATTTAGAGGCACCAAAGTCTTTTAAGTGCTTAGGTCCTCCAGAGGTCTTAAGCTAGTCCTGCTGAGAAGATATTTACTGAGACCTTTCACTGACAGCGTCTGCTATGTATTATCTCCTTAACATCATGGAAGAAAAAGGGATACCGTGTATATATGTACCATCCTCGTATGCAGAAAGAACCTTCTACATGTCAACTTGTAATACTTCTCTTTTATTCTCCACTTCCAGTCTTTGAGAAGGGCGCAGCTTCAAATAATTAGGTAGCAGATGAGAACAGGAATGGGGAGCCCATAACCCTTCAGATATTTATTGAACTACAATTCCCACCATCCCTGACCATTGGCTATGCTGACTGGGGCTAATGGGAGAGGGCCTTCTCGGTGGTGGCACCCGCCCTGTGGAACACCCTCCCATCAGATGTCAAGGAAATAAACATCTATCTGACTTTTAGAAGACATCTGTTTAGGGAAGCTTTCAATGGTTGATGTTTTATTGTGTTTTTATTATTCTCTTGGGAGCCACCCAGAGCGGCTGAGGAAACCCAGCCAGATGGGCGGGGCATAAATTATTATTAATTATTATTATTAGGGTCCAAGAACTTCTGAAGGGCCACATGTTCCCCACCCCTGGAATAAACAATACTAAACTAGGAGGACCAAGTCTGATGAAAGGCAAGTTCCTACATCACACTATTCTCATGGCGATCCTGAGCACTGATTCTAAATACAGGAGATGCGAGAGCATATTGCAGTCATCGTAAATCAACAACATTTACTGGAGTTTATTTTGCTCCAAACCCCAAGTTAAGATGGCATGAATGACTCACAGATTTTACAAGCTATTTCTTGGTTTCACACGATCCCAGGGAGTCCAGCAGAAATAAAAAACAGAACAGGAAGAGACAGACAAGAGACGTACAGCACTGAGGCAGCAGCATGTACAACCACCGCTGTGAGAAGCGTCGAGGGAAAATTGGAAAAAGATAAGAGGAGGTCTGAGAAAATCCCGACAGAACTCACATCACTTGTATAAATAAAGGTAAAAGGTGAAGGGCCCCTGGACTGTTAGGTCCAGACAAAGGCAACTATGGGGTGTGGCACCCATCTTGCTTCCGGCCGAGGGAGCCAGCGTTGGTCCACCAAACACCAAGACCTGAGCAGACAAAGTCTTTGTGTTTGAAAGATCTCTAAAGTATGTTTCCATCTCAGGCCACGGAGGACCTTCTGAAGCCCAGAATTCCTGTCAAATCTCAGGAGCTATATCTACTACTAGCAGAGGAAAGGTCTGAGGACCATAAGAATGGAGAAGACTGGGTGGAGGAACCAGTCTCAGAGGGTGCCCCATATAGTGCTGCAAGAAACACCCACAGAAGGGGAACCCTAGATACCTGAGGAGGGAGTCCTGCCATCCTCCTCTGAAGAGGAATTCTTAGAAGCCCCAGTACTGCAGGAGGGCATGGAGCTGCTAAAGGTAAAGGTAAAGGGACCCCTGACCATTAGGTCCAGTCATGGCTGACTCTGGGTTGCGGCGCTCATCTCGCTTTATTGGCTGAGGGAGCCGGTGTACAACTTCCGGGTCATGTGGCCAGCATGACTAAGCCACTTCTGGAAAACCAGAGCAGCACGTGGAAACGCCGTTTACCTTCCTGCCGGAGCGGTACCTATTTATCTACTTGCACTTGACGTGCTTTCGAACTGCTAGGTTGGCAGGAGCTGGGACTGAGCAACGGGACCTCACCCCGTCGCAGGGATTCGAACCGCCGATCTTCTGATCGGCAAGTCCTAGGCTCTGTGGTTTAACCCACAGCGCCACCCACGCTCTTAAAAGGAAGTCTCCCCAGATCTTCAGTAGCCAGCACCTGAGGAATAACATATGGCCATTTTAAGTTGCCAATAGTTTCTTCAGAGAGGATGGAGCTGAAAGCATCCTCAGCTGGCTTGAAGTTACTGATGGAGCAGCAACCTAACTGGCTCTTCTTGGGGAGCTATGTATTTAGTGAGACTCTATCCAGCTCCACACTGAGCTAATTGTGGTCCTGCTTTCCTTCATGGACTCCGTTGATTCAGTCATAAATGCATATGGCACCAACCTGTACAGGTGTACACCAGAGTCTCCAAATATTAGGGCACTGCCTGGATTTCACACTAGCACTTTAGAATGGCTAAAGTATGGCCTGCACTTTCATCTTTAACCCCAATTTTGTGATAATCGCCCCCCTCCTCATAAATCTTTTGCATATTTAAGGGAAGCCTATTATATCTTACAAAGGAGATAAAATACCACAAAGGATATCAGATGGCATTGACTCACTTCCTAGACAAGAGGGGAGCCTGCAAATATTGTATTCGTTTTGAATATGATCTCACATCTCCCAAGAGCATGAAACCATATTAAAAGCAAGAGGCTATATTATATGTCACTGAATGAAAAAGCATTACCCAGAATATATCTTAGAAATGAGATGGTTTCATTACATTTAACTTATCAAATCAGCATATTATTATAAAACTATAATGTTCACCGTCTTCTCATGGAGTAATTTAGTTATGATGATGTGGGCACTGGCGGAGGAAGAAGAGTGCGGGGGGAGCGCACCGCCCCCGGCAGCGTGATCCCGGTGGGGTGCCATTGCAGCTGCCCCTCCCACCAGTGCTAGGCACCACGCCCCTGCATGCTACGCCCCCAAGATGCGTGTCACACCCCCGGGATGTGCACCAGCCCCACCCCTGCCTGTTCTCCTCCCCCCAGTGCCAGAGCATGAAGCTCTGCCACTGGATGTGGGGAAATGAAAGAATCAGAAATGGCCCTATTTTTACTGTAGTCCATGTCAATAATATTAGCTGAAGAAACTGGAGCTTAAACTAGGGTGTTTGTGACTCCCATGGTTGTGTTGTAGCTGACCAAGTCATGATGATTAGCACATATAGTCAAACACTTTCTCTCTAACTCTGGCGTTTTACGTTAGTACTGGACCAGGCAGAAAACAGGGTATAGTTAAGCATAATAGGATACTGGGTTGTTTTTTTAAAAAGGCATAGTATTTGTTAAGTTGTGGGTGAACATATCAGACGACACAGCGATTCTTCAAACAGCTCTTGTTTATTCACAGGCCAGAACAGAACTGAACTGAAGGGTTCAGCCAGCCTGCTTTTATAGAGCTCCAGTGCAACGCAACTGTAACAACTTTCTGTAACTATCCAATCACTGAACGTCACTTTCAATCCCTTATTTGCATATGTGGACCTGAGTAAAAACTATCTACAGTGTCCCCCTGCTGGCCCAGGGTGAGAACTTCAGTACATAACAGTATTCATCAGTGTTTGTTACAGTAAAATAATATCACCATTTGAAACTTCCAGAAATTATAAAATATACCGTCTTGTTTAATTGCTAACAAACTTAATTCTTTTCATTTTTGAAAAAAAAAATTATAAAATCACAATACCTCTCATATCAGACTATAAAACCCACAGCATTGCAAATTATATACAGTAAAAGTATGGCTCTGCAACAAAATGTTGCAACATGGGGTTCCAGCAATTCCATTCCAACCCACATCCTCCTGGTTTTATTGCCCTCCTCAAAAGTCAGTTGGTATTTTGTACCCACTGAGCATACTCAGTTCTCATTGGGCTGTTTTTGGGGAGGTCTTCATCTGGGCGTTTTGTTCTATTTTATATTTTGCGGGTGGGTTGGATGGAAACATTTGTGCAAAATCCCAGTTACATTAAGGTTGAAATACTAACCGCATTTAGCTGGGAGTAAGCCCAATTAAATTCAATAGAACTTCTCAATAAGGTTATCTTCTCTCTCCACACCACCCCTCCCCTTCAATTGACGCTCTACCTTCCCTTTTTTTCAGTTGCTGAAAAAGATCCATATAATACATTGAAACACATTTAAAGCATGTGCCTTCCCCCAGAGAATTCTGGAAACAGTAGTTGCTAGGAATTATAGCTCTGCAAGAGGGAAACTACAGTCCCCACAAGGAATCATGAGCTTTTAATGTCCATTAAATGTGCTTTAAATATAGGGTGCATTTCTGCCCCTAGTATTAGAGCTGGGAATTGAAGAAGAAAATAGCAAGTACAGCAACAGATTGAGGATGCAGATAGGTGGGAAGGAGGAGAGTTTGAACTGTCATTTGCTTCCTAGTAAGATTCCTGCTTATTTAACTTGTATGCAGAAATCATCATGCGAAAGGCTGGACTGGATGAATCCCAAACCGGAATTAATATTGCCGGAAGAAATATCAACAACCTCAGATATGCAGATGACATAACCTTGATGGCAGAAAGTGAGGAGGAATTAAAGAACCTTTTAATGAGGGTGAAAGAGGAGAGCGGAAAATATGGTCTGAAGCTCAACATCAAAAAAAAATGAAGATCATGGCCACTGGGCCCATCACCTCCTGGCAAATAGATGGGGAAGAAATGGAGGCAGTGAGAGATTTTACTTTCTTGGGTTCCATGATCACTGCAGATGGTGACAGCAGTCACGACGCCTGCTTCTTGGGAGGAAAGCAATGACAAACCTAGACAGTATCTTAAAAAGCAGAGATATCACCTAGCCAACAAAGGTCCGTATAGTTAAAGCTATGGTTTTCCCAGTAGTGATGTATGGAAGTGAGAGCTGGACCATAAAGAAGGCTGATCACTGAAGAATTGATGCTTTTGAATTATGGTGTTGGAGGAGACTCTTGAGAGTCCCATGGACTGCAAGAAGATCAAACCTCTCCATTCTTAGGGAAATCAGCCCTGAGTGCTCACTGGAAGGACAGATCGTGAAGCTGAGGCTCCAATACTTTGGCCACCTCATGAGAAGAGAAGACTCCCTGGAAAAGACCCTGATGTTGGGAAAGATGGAGGGCACAAGGAGAAGGGGACGACAAAGGACAAGATGGCTGGACAGTGTTCTCGAAGCTACCAGCATGAGTTTGACCAAACTGCGGGAGGCAGTGGAAGACAGAAGTGCCTGGCGTGCTCTGGTCCATGGGGTCACGAAGAGTCGGACACAACTAAACAACAACAAGATTCCACCATCACTGCATGCTATATATGTGAATGACACAAACATACGTTGTGTTTATTGTATCTCTCCCCCCCGCTTTCTTCAAGGAACCCAGAGAAGTATATATTGTACCCCCTCATGATGGCAGCACTGTGTCCAGTCGTTCCTATATCACATGAAGCATACTGCTAACATGGCTTTTTCGTTCAAACAAAACACTTCAAGCACATAATTCAAAAACATGCCTGGACGGACCTTGCCTGTTTGTGTACGGAACGTGACCACAAGGTGTCCCAGTCTGGTCCAGGATTGTGAAGCATGAGGGTTAACCCTTTAGAATCATAGAATCATAGAGTTGGAATAGACCACAAGGGCCATCGAGTCCAACCCCCCTGCCAAGCAGGAAACACCATCAGAGCACTCCTGACATATGGTTGTCAAGCCTCTGCTTAAAGACCTCCAAAGAAGGAGACTCCACCACACTCCTTGGCAGCAAATTCCACTGTCAAACAGCTCTTACTGTCAGGAAGTTCTTCCTAATGTTTAGGTGGAATCTTCTTTCTTGTAGTTTGGATCCATTGCTCCGTGTCCGCTTCTCTGGAGCAGCAGAAAACAACCTTTCTCCCTCCTCTATGTGACATCCTTTTATATATTTGAACATGGCTATCATATCACCCCCTTAACCTCCTCTTCTCCAGGCTAAACATGCCCAGCTCCCTTAGCCGTTCCTCCATGCCATTTCCCTGTAAACAAACAAACAAACAAAAACTCCACACCTTGGAAACTACTATTTGTCTCAAAAAAATATTTTTTTCCCTAATGGCATAGGATATGGTCCCTCTATGCTGTAGTAAAAAGGTAAAGGTAAAGGTTTACATTTTTGTAAACGAAGAGACAAGGCCATTCTCTGAATCGGGTGCTTAAATTCATGCCTGGTCTGACCCTCAATCAAATGGGGAAAGAAAGCAGAGGGGCAGCTCTAAAAGAACCATCGCCCTCTCCACCTCTTTGCTCCCTGGTGAGTAGAAAGAGAAGGCACTCTGCTTTCATCTTTTTCAGCCCGTGCAGAGATAAGCAGATACACGATACTTCTGAAATACAGTTTCTAATTACAAAGCCACTTTCCAAAAGAATCTATGCGCCATAGCTCCTAATCTGCTGTCAAAAGCATCAGTAATGTCCACTCAACGCAGCGGGTCATAGCCATGTCTCATCGCCGTGCCTGTTCCTGCATCTAAAGGAGCATGACAGGGATGACCCAAGACATTTTGCTGCCCTTGGCAAAGGACAAGGTGGATGTCATTGTGCCCGTTCTGCACACAGCAGCTAATTAGACTTACAAATGGAGACTCTTATTTCAACACAGAGGCCTCTTCCGCACTATATCTTGAAAGCATTCTTATACAAATTTAAACAGTCGTGGTTTCCGCCCAAAACTCTTGGGAACTGTGGTTGGTTACGGTGCTGAGCTACAACTCCCAGAGTTCCCTGCAAAGGCAGGCTGAGGATTAAATCAATCTGAGAACTGTAGCTGTGCGCCAACGCCCTTAAGCAGGCATAGGCAAACTCTGGCCCTCCAGATGTTTGGGACTACAATTCCCATCATCCCTGACCACTGGTCGTGTTAGCTATGGATGATGGGAATGGTAGTCTCAAACATCTGGAGGGCCAGAGTTTGCCTATGCCTGCCCTTAAGGAACTACATTTCTTTAGGGGAAACCATCATTGTTTAAAGTGATATAATACCACTTTAAATATATACAGTGGTACGTACCTCAGCTTACATACGCTTCAAGTTACATACACTTCAGGTTACAGACTCCACTAACCCAGAAATAGTACCTCGGGTTAAGAACTTTGCTTCAGGATGAGAACAGAAATCATGCTCCGGCAGCGCAGCAGCAGCAGGAGACCCCATTAGCTAAAGTGGTGCTTCAGGTTAAGAACAGTTTCAGGTTAAGAACGGACCTCCAGAACGAATTAAGTACTTAACCCGAGGTACCACTGTAGTGCATATGGGGCCCAATCATCGCACTTTCTCCATCGCATCCAAAGGGCAGCTTTGGGGGCATAGAGCAGGCTGTACAGCACACACACTTCTCAATTATTCACCCAGAGAACAGCAAAGGGCTTGGGAAGAATCTCCCAGGTGCTGTCCCAACTGCCCACATGTAGTGCATACTGTATACACCAGCACCCACTGCGTATGGCAGTCATCTCATTCTACCCAATGATAGGGCTGGCCCTGACATATGGGCACATCCAATTAAAGCAGTTACAGATCTCTTAATATAAAGCAAAACCTTCTCCCCTGTCCACTACAATCTCAATAAAAATTGGACTTAGCTGCCACAAGGGTAGTTAACATTTGTCATACCAGCATATGTGATTTTGATACCTGATCCTGCCATGGAAAAAAATAAAAGATGAAGTATAATCCCACAGCATTTATTATATTTTTTTTAAAAAAATTCAGTGTTACTGCTCCCCAGGGCAGCTTACAAAATAGAAACGAGTGCAATGGCCAAACCAACAATCAAATTATCCACAATAAAACAGCAGGGCAGGAAAGGAGCATGGAACTGCACAAGGAGATAAAACCAAAGTCAGATCTGGCAGCTCTGGGCATGGTGACACATGCCTTATTTACATTGTGATTTGCTCCGCATGGGGCTGCCTTTGAAAATTGTCTGGAAACTCCAGCTGGCCCCGAATGTGGCAGCCAGACCATTGAACTAGATCCAATAAGAGCATGTTCCTCCTTTATCATGCTGGCTTTGTCTAATTCCTGGCCCAATTCAGAATGCTCTCTTGGACCTGCACAGCCTTCAACAGCTTGGAACCAGGATACCTAAAAGGATCGTCTCATGCCATAGGAGCCTGCCTGCTCTTTAGATCCTTTGAGGTTTTCCTTCATGTGCCATCAGTATCTGAATTGTCATTGGTTAGAATACCCGCCTTCTCTATGGCTGTGGGCCCAGGCTCCAGAATTGCTTTCCTGGGGGTTGTAGAGATAGAAAAATTCCTCAATTTTGGCTTCTCTTGGTTTCTCATTCGTCCAGTCTTGAACTTCACTTCTCTACATTTCTGCATCAGCTTTCAAATTTTTCAATGAAAATTCGTCAACACTGCCAAGAATGGCCCCTTACCCCTTTCCCGGGTGGGTGGCAGTGCAGCCCCTAGCAGTCGGTTCCACCCCTGGCAGTCAGAGCACACGTGTTTGGCTGGTCATTTGGGAATTTCCTCAGCCAGCCAGGGAGAGGGGTGAACTGTCCACCATAAAGCAAAATTTAAATGGGCCATTCACAGGTCTCTCCCTGTGGGCGGAGCCTTGCTGACTAAGTGGGTATTGGCTGCTCCCACACCCAGTTGGTGAGTGATGCGTAAAAGCCAGCCATACCTGACTCCCTCAGCACGGTCAGCAGAACAGCAAATTCCTCAGTTACCTCATTGACAATATCATTTCCCAGAAGGCGGAAGAAGCAACAGGGAGGAACTGGCAATGTGAAAGGATGGGGAACCTTGGGAGGAAGTGATTGTGTCCTCTTGGGTTTCATTATACACAAGCAAGGGTATGATGGCCTGGGATTCAGACTCAGAGGCTGAATCTGAGGAATCCCAGTCTGCACAGGAGTCCCTGCCTCCAGAACCAGCTGAACCGGGGCTGGGGCCTGAGCCTGAAGGGTCCTCACCTGTGCTGGATCCTCAGGTGCAGGCACCAGCTGAGTCTGCTCTGGCCCCTGAGGTGATGGAGGACCCATTGCCTGCAGGTGCTCCACTCTCAGCCCCGTCAGGGGAAGAGGAGGTTGCCTCTGGGTCCGGTAACCCTCCAGCCCCTCCTGAGCTGCAGAGGCTCGGGGCAGAGAGGCGGAGGGAACTAAGTTACTGCAGGAGGAGTGCTCGCCTCCAGGCCAGGAGAGGCGAGTCACCTGTGGACCGGGGCCGCCCTATGCCTCGGGGCAGATTAAAGGCAGCCAGCCCCAATCCCAGGTTGTGGGAGCAACGTTGTTGGTAGCCTGTTCCTGCCTGCACCCTGTCTTGCTCTTCTGCCAGAGTTCCTGACCCCACTTGACTCCCTGCCTTGGACCCAGCTACAGCTTTGGTGGACAGCCTCCCTCGACCTTGGACCAGACTCTGACCTCGCCGCATGGATAACCCTCAGGACCAGCACAAAAGGAATGCTGACTGTAGCCGGACATGCACTCTGGACATTAAGAAGGCCAATTTCAAAAATCTCAAGGAACTACTGGGTGAAGTCCTGTGGTCAGAGATACGCAAAGAGAAGGGAGTCCAAAATCGATGGGAGTTTCTTAAAGGTAAAATAAAGGCACAAAGGCAGACAATTCCAACAAGAAAAGTGGGAGGCACCTAAAGAAACTGGTGTTTCTCTCAGCTTACAGGTGAGTTAAGATGTAAGAAGGGCATATATAAGAAATGGAAGAAAGGACAAATCATGAAGGAAGAGTATACACAAATCGCCAACCACAGGCACTGAGTTTTTCCTACTATAATGTATTTCTATATGTTATTTTCAATAATATGTGCATATTATTTTTGTACAAATTAGCCCACAAAAGAACTCCATTGCAAAATTCAGTGACTAGCAAATTTCAAAGGGTGGTTGAGTTTTGGTTCACGTGTTGTTTCGGAAAATTCAAAAGAGATAGGTTTGTCTTTAGATGCAAAATGAATCTATTCTCTGCCTCCTTCTCCTCCTCCTGCAGAAGGTGGGATGCACCATCCCAAGAACACAAACCCTTTTCCATTCGTCAAAGAAAGAGAATAGTCCATATGCTTTTGTTTGCTCTTCTGAGGTAGGAATTAGGGCCAACAGATGCCTCACCTAAAAGATTAAAAATAATAATTTAAAAATCCACTCTTTATTTAGAAAGTTGAGTTTGCAGTCCAGGCAATGCCCGCCACAGATCTGGCACTGCTGGATTTTCATGTTCCTTTGCTATTTGTTGATGAAATAGTCTGACAAAGTAAAGCTGACATTAACGCTTTGGTTCATAGGTTAAGATAAATTCCATCTTGACTCCCTGGCTGAATTCCAGTAAATTAATTTTCTTATCTCTACCCCTCAGAAAGATGCAGAAACTAGCCTCTGGACCATGTATCTCCCATCAAGATCAACTAATGTTCCAGACAGAATCCCTGCCACATTTTGTTACCAGTGGGGTGCAGAGGAATTTGGTGGCATTCTTCGTTTATAATATGCACTAGTTGGGACATGGTATGAAATACTTGCCTTCAGAAAAATGCAATAAGCCCCCTTGGAATTGACAGCACAACTCTGCAGATCCCAGCAATAGAAATAATATTTTTCCCTAGGAAGACATAAGGCAGGTGTGGCCCTCCAGATGTTGCTGAACTCCACCTGCCATCATCCCTGGCCATTGGCCATGCTGTTGGGGGCAGGTGGCAGGAGCAGTTCAGCAACATCTGGTGGGCCAAAGCTTCCCCATATCCAGGGCTTTTTTTCCAGCTGGAACACATTGGAACTCAGTTCTGGCACCTCTCAGATGGGTGCCCTTGCCATTATAAGAGAACAAGGGAGGCATTAATGATGAGTTCAGGCACTTCTTCTTCTAGAAACAGCACTGCTCATATCTGACATATTTGTTTATTACTAAATATTTGTTTTAACCAAGTATTGTGAGCAGACGAACAGAGATTAGAAGCTGGGTGGCTGCTTTTGCATCCCACTTGTGAGTTTATTGTAGTCATCTGATTGGTCAGTGCTGGAGACAGGATGTTGGCCCAGACAGAACTTTGGTCTGATCCTCTGGGATTGTGTTCAGTTCTGAACACAACAATTTAACATGCTGGAATGTGTACAGATGATCAAGGGTCTGGAAACCAAGCCTGGAAGTCTGGAACAGTTGAAGGAGCTGGGTATCATAAAACACACACACAATTCTTCTGCAAACCATAAATCACATAAATCACATATTGTACTATGCAAAATGCTCACCAATTTGAGGGTATTTGTACAGGACAGGTTATTTGTTGCTCACTTCCGCGTGTCCCACATGCATTCTTGGTTGTTTCTTCCAAGCCTGTGGAATAGTTTTTGCCCTTTTCCTATTTGCTAAGGATACAAATATGCCTGAGAAGAAGATGGGAACTGGTGGCTGATGCTCTGGCCCATTTTTCTCATCCTTTAATATTTGGCATTCTTTCCTCTTCTTAAGTCTTCAAAAATCAGTCAGTTTGAAGCACAGAAACCTGGTGACTTTTAATATCTCCATTTTCTAAATTCAATCAGCAGAACAAGATTACTTTAAAAAAAAAAGAAAGTACACCAGAAGTTCAAATTTTTAGTAAAAGATAATTCCTTCTCTGCCCCTCAGAATCATTCACAGAGCCCCAGGGGACACAGAGTAAAATGTACAGCAGTACTGAAATACTTTCCCACCTTCCATAACTATTCCTTTATTAGACACCTAAAACAAGAGGTCACAACCGTATCTCAAAATATCACACTTCTTATAAAATAGTGCCAAGGTGGGCAGCATAAAATCAGAGAGAAGAAAGCATAAACGACATGGTCAAATGGTCATGAGTTGTATGAAGTATTGTCTGTAAAGCTGAAAAGTACATAAAACAAACACATGGACCATCCACAAGACCAGTATCAGGGTGCTAAACATGAGCTGGCAGCAAAGTATCCTGGGAGACTGAAATAGCCTGGCAGGTTTCTACTATTTTTGATGTCACGTTTATGTCAATTTATTCTTTTGCATAGACCTGGCACTTGTCAGTCTGTGTCCCATAGTGAGAGAATTATTGGCAGTTCATCTGCTACCATATATCACGCTAGGGGATGATTCCCTTATTGTGCAGTAGCTGCTGCCATAATGTTGCTTGAGGGAATATAGAGTTAAGAGTTGGCATCTGAGTTTATTACAAGGCCTGTTTTGAATGCTGAGTGGTCACTTTTGATTAAGAGGGTTGTCTGTAAGCAACCGCAGCCCTAACACACAGGGCTCCAAATAAGAGAAGCATATTGCATGTGTCATAAATCATCATTGATATGTTAGGCCACGTTCACACATTTACAATACCACTCAGAACCATCATGGCTTTCCCCCCCCAAAGAATTGTGGGAGCTGTAGTTGGCTAAGGATGCTAAGAGTTGTTAGGAGGCCCTTATCCCCCTCACAGAACTACAGTTCCCAGAGTGGTTTAACAATTGATTTCTCTTTGAAGGGAACTCTGGGAATTCTAGCACTCTGAGAAAAACAGGGATCTCTATCACAATTTCCAGCACCTTAACAACCTGTACTTCCCAGAAATCTTCGTGGAGAAACCATGACTATTTAAAGTAGTGTCATACGGCTTTAAATTTATGGTGTAAATGTAGCACAACTCATCACTGGTGGTCTAGAAGCCATGTAGGACAATCATACCTCTCTTATTTGGGGCCTTCAAGGGGTTTTAGCCAGTGGTGACCTGTTCCTTTCTCTTCACAAACACGACCTCTTGCTGGACTCCAAAGTATCTTATCTTGCTAAGGTCTTCTATTAAGAATCTTACTCTTAGTACTACAGGTTCCAATGAGAAGCTCCCTGGTGGGATATGGGAGAATCTGACTCTCTGTCTGTGGATAAATGACTGGATATATAGGATATAAATATGGTAAAGGTACTTGTGGGTCTGTCTTCTTTCTTTTGGGTTTTTTAATATTCCCGTTCTGTAGACTAGTTTGATTCTTCTTGTATTTTATCTCAAAAATTGTCAATAAATAATATCAGGGGGAAATACAAAGCTTGAGAATACAACACTGCATAATTAGACAGTGCTGGAAACAATGAAGAAATTAAGAAGAAGTCTAGGTAGAAAACAATCTGGAAATGTTTTGAAAGCTTACCTGTCATGGAAAGTAAAGCATGAGGAATGATGTCTGTGGTTATCACCTCCCATCGACCATGAATTAAAATTAAATGCAAGTTATAATAGCAATTAGTATATAGGCTGTGATCCACTGAACTCAGTAGTACTTGCTTCCACATATATCAGATTGGCCTGTATGTCCCATTGAACTTAATTTATCAATAAACATGCTTAAGATTGCACCATTAGTCCTCTAAATGACCATGTATTTTCATGGCCCAGCAAAACCGCCCTCTATGCTAAGCAAAATTGCCACTCCTTAAGATACAATGCCATTTGATAATGCCCGCCACCTGGAGATTAATTATAATCTCGGGGCTATTCTTCTCCCCACACTTTCTTCCTTTTAACTCTTCTTTCCGCAGTAACATTTAAATGAGGCAACTAGCAAAAGCAAGGTGTTCGATGAAAACACTCGATGCCATTTTTCAAGGAGTTAAAAAAGAAAAAAGAACATAGCTTCAGCTCACACAAAGGTAATAAACCCTCATTGATGCTTCAAAGGATTTTACAAACCCAAGCAACTGTAAGGGCTGGTGATGTCTGAGAAAAGCAATGAGGAAAAAGAGTTTCCTTTGCCGCATGAAAATTAAAATGCATTCTTTTCTCTTCACTGCATTGATGCACCTGACAGCTACACTTGGCACCTGCTCAACGTGCTCCCCATTCTTTTGTTAGTCTTACAGAAATGAGCAACCTTTCCCTCCCCGCCCCCCTGCGCATTCACATCAGGCACTGAGAGCAATTTGAGGTGAAAGGAATGCAATTTGCAGTATTTTGTGTAATACTTCCCAGCAAGTAATTTAACTGATGACTTTTGTTTCAAGCACAAAAGTCTGAACACACGATATGCGTATACACAGCTGATGCATGAAGTTCCTTTCTCTGGGTTTCAGCTAATGAGATCCCGACAGAGCCAGTTCCAATGAGGCAGCTAGGAGATTTTTGGGGACAGGAAATTTTTCCTTTCAGCGAGGTTTTGGAATCAATGGAGGTGGCGGAGGGCGGGGGTGGGGGGGAGTGGTATCAGTGTGTTGCAGCTAAGATAATCCTGACATATATAATATTCTGACTTCTGCCAAACTGGAAACGTCCGTCAATCATACTCCATTGGCTATGCACAACTGACGCCTCAAACCCCCCAAAAAACTGCTTAAGAAGATGAATCAACTAAGCAGTGAGTCACTTCTCATCATGAGGAGTTTGGGGTTTTATGACAGCATTAATTATCTATTCAGGAGAGAAAGAGAGAAACGATATAATAGAATGCCTCCACCAAGATGATGGAGGTCACCCAGTTCTACAGGGTGTCAAATGCTGGAAGGCAGAAAGGCAGACTCCGGCCAATTCTGTGTGACAATACAGAGCCCAATGGACTCGCAGTTCAAAAGGCCCTTGATTTGAAGAGGGAGCAACTGTGTGGATCACAGCTACACACACCCTTGAAAGTCGACATGCGTTTAGATTAAGGTCACACCCACACTGTACATTTAAAGCACACTTATACCACTTCAACAGTTGTGGCTTTCCGCAAAGGAGCTGTAGTATATCTCCATACCCCTCAACTGTCCTAGTAAAACCAGGACATCCCATTTTTTCGTGTGAGTGCATGGCAGCCATTTTGGATCTCACACTGAAATCTCGCCGCCGCCCCCCAAAAAATGTTTTTTTCGGGACCATGATCTGCATAGCGCCCCAAAACACGCAACTAAGTTTCACACACAGTAGATCCTCCCATTAGTTTCAGTGGGCCTACTCTGAGGAAAACTTGATTCAAACCTCAGGGCCTCATTCAATATATACAGCTGAAGAAGCTGACCCCTAGTCACATTTTTTTCCTTTTAAAAATATATAAGGTTCAATTTTGAATATATTTTACACAGAGAGAAACTAGTTATAGATATGTTGCAGTGTTTCAAAACCTCCATAAACACAAAACATCTTGTAATTAGGAATGATTTTATCCAATTTCACCTACTTCATTTCTTTTTTTTTTAAGAAGGACATTTTTAATTAAAACAATGTATTTGATTAAGTCCCACCAAGTACTCATGACATGCGTGGTGTAAATTGTGCTTAGAAGAGAGAGGATAATCACATAACTTGAACTATCAGAGGGAAAGATTTTTAATAATCAGAGAACAGGCTCGGCTTCCGTTTGTGCACCTGGTGGAAAAGTCTCTGGGAAGACACGAGCAGCTATATTATTAGACAATAATATGCATAAGCATCTTTGACACATTTGCCTTGTCAACACACTTCAGTCTCTGGAAGAGCCTAAATGAAAACCCCTGCCTTGTTTACTGGGAATGGGTATATAAGGGCAAACAGAGGAGGGCTTGACTGAAGACCATGTGGAGCCCCAGGATTTTGTATCAGCTGTAGCAATGAGAGTCAAGATTGGCTTAAATCTTCCATTTCCTTTCCATAATGAGCCTGTCTACATAGATATAGTCCTCTTGCCTCTCAGCTGTTATCTGCCACTTCAAGAAAGTGAAGGAGAGCAGCCTTGAATTAGACAGGGATATTTTCCCCCTCTCGTGCTAATCTTTGTTCTGAAACTAGGCTAGTGCTCTCACATCTCTGTCACTCTAATAAACCAGCCAGTCTCAGATGTGACCAGCCTTCCTCCTACTGATGCTCTTGTCTATTCTGCTCTAAGCAGCCCATAGCTATCACCCACCACAAGCACAGCCTAAGACATGCAGACACAGAACGGTATCAGATATCTCAGAGGAGCATGGAGTCATGGGCATTTGAGGTGACAAATTTCTGTTCCCCATATGCATGAAGGACAACCAAGCACACCTAAGCAGCTTCAAGGGGCTCTGGTTACTGTGTTGGATTAGGACCTGAGAGAGCAGGTTTTGAATCCCCAACTCAGCCATGAAGCTCATTGGGTGACCTTGAGCCAGTCACCATCTCTTAGCCCCACCTACCTCACAGGGTTGTTGTGAGGATGATACCGGGGCAGGGAGGAGAACCATGTACACCTTCTTGAGATCCTTGGAAAATAAAGGTGGTATACAGTAGACACTCGGGTTGCAAATGTGATCCGGCCGGGAGGCACGTTCGCAACCCGCAGCGTTCGCAACCCGCAGTGCCGCGTCTGCACATGTGTGGGTTGCAATTTGGCACTTCTGCACAAAGCACGATTTAGCGCTTCTGCGCATGTGCAACCCCCAAAACCTGGAAGGAACCCTTTCCAGGAATTCCAGGTTTCGGCGCATCCAAAACCCAAAAAAAAGCAACCTGAAGCATCTGTAACCTGAGATATGACTGTATAAATGTAAAGAAGAAGAAGAAGAAGAAGAAGAAGAAGAAGAAGAAGAAGAAGAAGAAGAAGAAGAAGAACAACAACAACAACAACTTGCCCCACTCTTTTATGAGTCACAGTCTCCAGCCTTTTCACACCCAAAAACTGTTGAAAATGCCCATTTATTCACTATTCTCCTTTACAGCCAAATCACCACACAAGACAGCAGTGGCAAGCAGAATGGAAAAGCTTCCTCTGAAAGGACTGGTACTCTGTCCTCCAAAGGCCCACAAAATACTAGATCTGGCCTGGATTTGGGGGCACTCTGGGGGGGGGGGACACACCACAAACTGGTAAAAAAGGTAGATACCAGTCAAACAGAAAGAGCATTATGTATAATTTCTGGGCACAAGGTCAGCTGTGGAAGATGCTTTTGGGGTGAAATGTGTTGATTTTTCTGAGGATTTTGGTGTTTGGGTATGATAAGGTAATCTCTTCTTCCCCTGCCCCCAATGCTTTGGATTGTTGTAATGTTCTGAAGTATAAATGAAATAAACATTTGAAATGTTTCATAAGTAACAGTGGCATACACTCCAGTGACGTAATTGTGACTAGAACCTCATCTATTAGTGAAAACAGGATACAAAAGTGTTTTATATTGGAGAAATTTGTGTGCAAAAATGTGCTCATTAGTCAAAACTGTTTTAAAAAATGTGTTCATTGCAAGAAATTCACAATAAATTTTTGATGAGCATTTTTCAAACTTGAAAATTGCTGTTGAAATGTGGGGAACTGAATTTAAGATTGGAAAGACACTTAGATAACCATCATTGGCAGATTCATCCATCCCTAACTTTGACATGAATGAACATGAACACAAAATGTTCCTGTGTTTCACTTTCATCTCCCCTGTAAGTGCCTGTATCTCATTACTAAATGCTAGTGAATATTTTTGAGCTTTAGCAATTCTACACTAAGTATAACCAGATCTGTCTGTCGCAAGTTGAAACATTCTTGTTAGCACTACGGTAAGTTGATGAATACATTGTCAAAAGTTTAGGAATTGCAGAAACCCATCACTGGGGCTATAAAAGTGAGTCAGGAAGAAGTCAGTGCCTTAGTCTGAAAGGAAAAGAAGGCCATTGCTCTTTTGATACCTATCACTTCATTACAACCATACCTGAAGATGTATCAAAGCAAACCTGTATGTGGAATGGGTTTGAAGTAAATGCATTTAGATGAGACACAGATGTATATAAACTCAGCCGTGAGACCACTATGAAACAAAGGAACATTAAAGGTAAAGGGTAAAGGTACCCCTGCCCGTACGGGCCAGTCTTGACAGACTCTAGGGTTGTGTGCCCATCTCACTTAAGAGGCCGGGGGCCAGCGCTGTCCAGAGACACTTCCGGGTCACGTGGCCAGTGTGACATCGCTGCTCTGCCGAGCCAGAGCCGCACACGGAAACGCCGTTTACCTTCCCGCTAGTAAGCGGTCCTTATTTATCTACTTGCACCCGGGAGTGCTTTCAAACTGCTAGGTTGGCAGGCGCTGGGACCGAACAACGGGAGCGCACCCCGCTGCGGGGATTCGAACTGCCAACCTTTCGATTGGCAAGCCCTAGGCACTGAGGCTTTTACCCACAGCGCCACCCGCGTCCCTGGTAAAGGAACATTAGGAGACCCAATGGCCCATCTAGTCCAGCACTCTCTTCTCACAGTGGCCAACCAGATGCCTGTGGAAAACGTGGAAGCAGGATCTGAGCTCAAGAGCCCTCTCCCCTCCTGTGGTTTCCACCAACTGGAATTTAAAAGTATCACTACTTCCAAACGCGGAGGCATAGACATCAAGGCTAGTAGCCATCAATTGCCTTTTCTTCCATGAATTTGTCTCATCGTCTTTTAAAGTCATCCAAGTTGGTGACCATCACTGCCATATAAGTTCCATATAACTAGTCATTTTTTAAAAAATGTGGGGGGGGATTGCAAATTAAATAGACAAAATCTCACTACACAGCCTGTTACAAGAATGGGCTGGGGCTGTATTTATGAGTGAAGTACACAGCTACAGAAAAGATACCATTCATTGGTGAGACTAATTGAAAGGGAAATGCATTCAAATTACAGGCAAGCAAAGCCGAGAGGAAAACAATTGAAGGATCTTGAAGAGGGTCTTTAACCATTACAAAAAATCAACAGGTTTGTGTGAATTCTAAAATGTTTCCAGCTGATTAGTGGGTGTTTGTCTCCTTTTCCAAAGCGAAAGTCTCAGTTCGCGTTTTCAAAAGGAAGATGCTAAGGGGTTTCACTGAGGCAAGTGGACTTCAAGACACAGTTTCTCCCTTGATAAAAGGAACTCTTTATATGTGGTGACAATGGCTGAATGTGTAGGGACAGAAATTCCCATGATGAAGCTGTTTGTGTTCTTGTTTGGAAGGTGCTCCATATACGTTGCCAGCAGAGTTGGGCATTCTGAAGGTGGATAGGAAGGGTAAAATGAGCACCACAGGCAATCATAATAGCTGATACTGAGAGATTTGCATTTTTTGGCAAACACACTGGTGGGAAGTGGAGAAGGCATTTGCAGGGGAGAACAAGCAGGTGGACTGGCAAGCCAGAATGAACCAAGACTCATAGAGGTTTTCCCATTCACTTTTATTGAGAGAAAGCTTTGATATTACTGGTATTGTTTGTCGCCTCAATCTCTGAGCGGTGTAAGACTCCAGGGGTTCGTGCCTCCTTTGGGGCAGAGGCAGGATGCTGAAACTCCACCAACACCAGCCCCACATCAGCTCTGATATGTTCAGAGGTGCCATCTTCTCAAGATGAATGAGGGGGCCCGACACGACGTCCTGACACCATGCGCACAATGTCACAAGGAGCCAAGGGACAGAGTCAAACACCCTTGGAACATTGAGGGGGCCCGACCCCCTCAAAAAAACCATGGGGGGCCAAAATTGCCTTGGCCCCTAGGAATTGGTGCAGATGGTCAGAGCCATGGTGCCACCAGGAGAGAGGGACCATAGCTCATTGGCAGGGTGAGTGCAATGCACACAGAAGGTCTCAGGTGTGATCTCTCGCATTGCTCATTAAACAAATCAGGTCACAGGTGATGGGAAATACCTTCATCTGGGACCTTGGAGAGCCATTGCTGGTCAAAGCAGACAACACCAAGCTGGCTGGACAGTCTAGTTAGGGATGGATAACCTGCAGCCTTCCAGGTGTTGTTGGATTGCTGCTCCCATTTTATCTGGCAATGCTGGCTGATGGGAGTTGGAGTCTAACATTATCCAGAGAGCCACAAGTTCCTCATTGCTTTGCATGTAGAGTGGCCTTTGTCTTGAAAAGTATGTTTGGGGATTGATTCAGTCCGTCATTAGATTCCCAGCTTGATTCCATTTAACCTTATTCTGCAAGCTGAACTAAGGCATAAATAGTTAATACATCCAGTGGTGAAAAGCATCATTAGTACAAGTCTGGCATTTTAAGTCCAGGAGTTAACATTTCTTCTTTAATTTATTCAGACATACGAAGTCACCGTGTGTGTGTGTGTGAGAGAGAGAGAGAGAGAGAGAGAGAGAGAGAGAGAGAGAGCAAATACATAAATCAGTTAAAGGAGTTGGGGAAAGCAGTGGCGTAGCGTGGGTTGTCAGCACCCGGGGCAAGGCAAGTAATTTGCACCCCCTAACCCGTGGATTTTAGCACTCAGAGAGCTGCAAGTGTGAGCGCCCCCCCCCCCCGATGTTGCGCCTGGTGCAGCCGGCCCCCCCTGCACCCCCCACGCTATGCCACTGGGGGAAAGTTACATGGATTTCAAACATCCAAGATTAAAATGATATGAAATATTAAAATGAGCTACAGATTATCAGGTTTAGAAGATGTATTGTTGTCCTGGTGAAAGTATTTCTTTAAGGGGAAGTTATTTTAAGTTAATTTCATAAGACAAAACTCTCAAGAAACCAAACTTGGTTTAAAATGTTCTTCTCTCCTTTCGGTTGACTATTGCTGCAACATGTCTTCTGCTGCATGATTTTCCATTCATATGACTGAGTTAAGTGGTCTGATCAAGTGCATTTCTCCATTTCATTGGTTGTGAGGGGTTGTGAGGGGAAGTGGGGGCGAGAGAGACTGTTCTGAGTCTTGCAAAACTGAACTCGACTCATGCTTTCAGTTATGGATTTACTTTGGATCACCGAGCAGTATTAAGAGAGAAACTTTAGTCACTTAAAAACAACAGAAACTGGTCCTATGGGATCGAGTGAAATTGCCTGTACTCACCACCTACACACACACACACACACACACACACACACACACACACAGAAATTGCAAGTGCAAGTTAGGTTTGTTAAAAACTACAATCAATAAACTGTAATTACATTCTGTTCAGTGGCGTACCTCCATCCAGCTAGTTTGTACAAGGCAAGTACAACACACTGAAGTTGCATCAGAACATTTCCCATACAGTACAGGAGATACAAATCTGACAGGTAAGTTACAGAAAACAACAACACCGCTGACAACTTTAGACAAGAAGAAATATCCACTTGTACACATCTGACACCAACTGTCCATTTAAAATATTTGGGGACATGGTTACAGTTAAGTTAGACTGTCCATACCTCTCAGTTCCTCAAATCCAAGGATCCTAATTGGCACATTATGCAAATTGCTTGCTAATTATGCAAATCAAGCATATTCATTGCAGCGCTGTTGTTATTTAAGTGCTTAAAATAATGATAACTGGGGATGCAGTAGCAGAGAGAGATCTGGCCAGCAGAGATATCTGGCCGTTCACTCATGCCAGCAGAGAAATGTTCTCTTTTGTCTGTTGTGCCGTCATTTTCCTCTCAAAGTCCAAGAGACTATATTAACAAGAACCTGAGGAAAACTGGACTGCATTGCTAGTTGCTTAAGAGGAATTTCTTGATTTATGTTTACAACATTTTTTTGTTGTAACAAGTTTAAAGTCAATTTGCAGTAAAACAACGGAACTCATTCTCGATGTGGTGAGCTTATCGATTCATACTCCACACAAGGTCCCAATCAGGGAATTCTGTTCACATAGCTCTAACAGATGTGCCCCGTTATGTCTGCATTGGTCAAAAATTCATTTTTTGTGGCAGTCTTAGGAGTCTGGATATGGGAGCATGACTATGGGCCTTGTTGGGAAGAGCAGCTGCACTTTCAGAATTCACAAGCACAGCGCTGCACATAACTTTTTGTGGCTTGTTCACGTGTGTCTGCATGGAGTACAGAAGAGGAACTGTTTCTGGTTTCCACAGAAGCACATGGAAAGTTATCTTGCCTTAGCTTCCTATTTGTCAGCTGGACATACATGCATATCCTCTAACCCCTTGAAACCAAAATGTGGGATACCATCTTCTTGTCTTTTTTTATCACGAGAGCACAGCGGCCATTTTGGTTGTTGTGATCTTGCATGATTTCACACCGCAGTTCCCCACCTCCAAAAAGCGCTTCTTCAGGCACAGTGCCCGAACACAAGGTCATGGCTCTTTTTAAAAAGTGCTTTTTCAGGGGGAATCAAGCTGCAAAATCACTAAAGATCACGGTAACCAAAATGACCACTGTTCTCTCGTGATAAAACACAGGATGTCCCAGTTTTTCCAGGACACTTGCAGGGTATATACATGTACAGTGTTCCTATACAACTAAAATTTCTGCTCACTAGACTGTATAAAGGACATTAAAGTATTTAGGCCTGTAGTCTTGGGGTTTGGCATGGAATAGAAAATTCTGCACCAATATCCCCCTTCCAGGGGGAAAAACAACCATAAACATGCCTTGTCGTTTAGAAGGTGATTGACAGCTTCCCTTTACTGCCATGTCTTCTATTTACTTCTGTTTCATTAGACTCCAAACCTCTGCATGTTGAACTAATCTGTTCATGTTGACTGATGTATTTTATGTTCTCTGTGACTGATTGCTTTAAATTACAAGAAGCAAAAAAAAACCCCACCAGTGGATAAACAAGGACCAACTCCTAATGGGGAAATCCTTCCAGGTTTCATAAGGTAAAATTAAATTAATTTGCTTCTCTATAACAACATTTCATATAATCTGCAACCATCTGAAAGCCTTTTAGCCAAAGCCTGAAGCCAATCTACAAGCAGTTTTCACAGAGTAAAGAGTTCAAACTAATTTAGTTAATGCACTACTGTTATAAACAAATATGACTCATGTGGGCATTAAAAAATGAGATGGATGAAGATTAGTTGAACAAAGATGATGTTACACCAGAGAGAGAGAGTGGGTGGACAGTGGAACTCAGCACTCTTAAGGTAAAGGTAAATATTCCACATGAAGCATAAGTGAAAAACAAGACGCTCTGGTGCACATGTAGACGTATGCATCTGCTGGGTCTACAAACATCCCCATTTTTGTATTCACAACAAAGTGTGCCATCTTTCCTTCCGTAGAACATCAGGAGAGCCTGCTGGATCAGGCCAATGGCCCATCTAGTCCAGAATCTTGTTCTCACTGTGGCCGACCAGATGCCTGTGGGGAACCCACAAACAGAACCCCAGCACTAGATGAGGAGATTTCACCCCTCCCATATCCAAGAATCTCCTGAGCAGTCTGCTGATTCTGCAGAGAGGAGGAGGCGTGTTCTGCTCTCTACTTATTCTGCTCCAGCACCATATCAAAGAGACGGTCAGTGAGTCGGTCAGTGAGTGAGTCGGTCAGTGAGTCAGTCAGTGTGTGGGTCAGTCAGTCAGTGTGTCGGAGAGAGAAACTGAGTGTTAGAGATCGTGTGTATAGATAAGGTTGCTGCTAAGAGCAGCTGCAGACACTCAGTGCGGTTTAGCATTCATTTATGTTTAGGCTCATTTAGCTCTGTATATAGTTGTATAATAGTTGTAGATAGAATAAAGAAGATATTCTACAGAGCTGCTCTCCGAGTTGTTTATATACTCTGCTATACTCTGCTGTACTCTGCTGTGCGACGACTGTCTACTTGTGGAAGTGAATCCAGTGCTCACAACTCTAAGCTGTGAGTCCACAGCACTTTGACCTGTTCCTGTGCAGAAGGTGGTCTCTGGAAGTGCTACCCAGCTTGCCTAGCCCAGTCAGGGCTGAAGTGGATGAGTCCAGTTAGTGGCACTGGCTCAAGGGCGATGCTGACACTAGAGTCTTCTCCCATAGCCATCATCGCTGGTAGCCATTGATAGCCTTAATCCTCCATGAATTTCTCTAATCCTTTTAAAGTCAGCCAAGTGGTTGGCCTCCTTGTGGGAAGAGAGTTCCATAGTTGAAGGATGTGCTGCCTTTAGGGCAGGATGGGGCAGAACCCTGCTAGTATTTCCTTCTGCATCCCAAAATCCAAAGCTGTGGTCCAGCAAGTCTGTCTCCCACCCCCCACACACACTGCAAGTGATGTTCGTCATTTTCTTATAAATCTTCTGGACAATTCTGCTATGTTCTGTCCACATAGTGAGAATTGAATCTCCTCTCCTTTCTCCCAACCCCTCGGGTTACTTAATCATTTCCAGAAATGGTTTCTGTCCTCGCAACATGAGTCAGTAAAGGAGCTTATGCAGAGTGACTTTCCCTCTGGCTGTGCTAATAAAAAGTGCAAGTTCCGCCCATCCTGAGAAACTGAAATTCCTTCCCTCTTTGCTGCCAGGGTAATTAAACATATATATATATATATATATATATATATGCGCAACAGAAACTCTCTGCAGGCCTCAGGAACTCAGGGATGGAGGAAATAATTAATTAGGCAAAAACCAGCTGGAGGAGTCTTGAAAAGTAGGAGTTTCTGCTATGTCAGATTTTCTATTGAGAAAAAACATGGGACTATCATGAGGGGAAACTAACTGATTACACAAGATGGCGGTGACATTTAGACACACAAACACCCTAAAAAATAATAATAATAAGGCATGGGCAGTCCACAATACATACATATCTAGAAGGTCCCAAATTATCTGGAAGTTACATCTCTGAGTGGGCTGGTGGTCTGCTTCTTATCGCTAGTACAAATTTAAATAAATTCACTATGCACATAAATATTAGGGTTCATAGCCGGCGGCCTTTTCATACTCTATTCTCTCTATTTTCAGTTGTTGGCAGCATGATGTCATAGAACAATGAAGAAACAGATATAGATGTGCATTTCCTTAAACCAAGCAAGTCATCAAGCTCTCGGCTTTTAAGACAGTGAAGGAGAGGCTATCACATAGCAAATGAATATAGTATCCAGCAAGGAGTGACAAGCCTTCATAGCTGTGTAAGAGTGGAGGTCAGACAGTGTCCAAAGCAATCCTTAGTATGAGAATAGGGATATTACAAGGGTGTCCTTATTTCCATCCTTGCAGTGCTGAGGACACGATCAGAGGTGTCTGTGCTGAGATAATTGGAGAGGGACATGTAACACTGAAGCAATAAGGACAATTAGTGTATATGCAGGCTTGGGAGAAACCTGGAGTAGTTGTAATAGTCCTGTTCCTGTTCCTGTCCCGTTGCCGAGAAAGCAAGTGTTCTCTGAGGAACACTTATGAAGAATCCACATTTGAAGTCACAAAGTCCAGAGCTCTGGGAATCCAGATGATCACAGAGCCAAGGGCAGCAATGTAGGAACCACAGGCGTTGTTTCCAGCATCTGACTGCTGCTGAGAGCTCTTTCTAAGAAGGCCGGAGCCAACTGGTTCCATCAGTGCCTTCTCTTCTTTGTCCTTCAAGGCTGATCAGCTGCAGGTGGAGTCACTCTGGCTTCTCCCACTTCAGGCTGCTGCTCACCAGGTGAAGCTGACTCCTGGGCCGCGATAGTTCCTGCCCAACACACACTGACAAAAGTTCTTACTTGTAAGAAAGAGATATTTATTTAGGCAAGTAACAGTACAGGTTTGGCAGCAGACACAGAGCTCAGGAGTCGTGATTCAGGAGTTCAGGAATAAGGCAATAAGCTCAGAACTGGAAAGAAACAACAAAGATGTCTCAACAAGCTTCCACAGACTCGCTTGCCACGTGAGAACGTTGGGATTGCAAATGCACGTTCTCCATTGCTCACGTCTGCAAGGTGGTGCCTGATTCCAGCAGAAAAGTCTGAACCTGCCTGCTCAGGTTGCTGTTCAGTCGCTGCTCCCTCCTGTTCTGCCTCCCCCCATAGCTGCTCACAGACCACCCCAGCCTTCACTGAGGCTCTCCACTCCACAGGAAGTTTGAGGGAAAGAGCTGGCATCCCTGCTCTCCTGTCCAAACCAGCTGAAGTTTGTGCAGAAATGGGAGATTTCCCTTCTTACAACCCAGGTTCCCACCATTCAGGACCCCATCTGTTTCTTCCTTCTTCTCCTCCTACTGCGGCAGAGCTTGACAATCCAGACCTGAACCCAACAGCACTGTGGGACTCATGACATCAGAAGAACATAGAGCCTTCTGGGTCAGCCCAACAGCCCATCCTGTGCCCACAGAGGCCAACTAGATGCCTGGGGTATACCTGTAGACAGAAGGACCCAAGCACAAGAGCACACATTACTGCCTCTGACCATAGCCATCATGTCTAGTAGCCATGGGTAGCCTTCTCCTCTGTGAATTTATCTTTCAAAGCCATCCAAATTAATATCCATCAGCGGAATCAAAGACTTGTTCCACAGTTCTGGATGTTTACAACACCAATGATCTAGCACTGACTGTGGCTCCTATTCTTTCCCTGTGAGGTTAACTCAAAAGCGTCTGTTAACACTTTGAACTGATATTATCGAGTCCACGAAACGACTGCCCACGGCGGTATTGGCTTCTAAATTGCTATCGCTAAAAGGGTGCAAAACCTCTCTGCTGAAGAGTCCCTTTGAGTACGAAAGTTCACACAGGTTTCTGTGCATTTTCTGTGAAATGACAGATACATAATATGTTCGTTTTTTTACTCATCAAGGCTGTTTTTTCTAAGGAGGAAAAACAAGTGGGCCATTATCATTAGACAAAATGGCAGCCTCCAAGCTAGAAAGCATTAACCATAAATTAGTCAATTAAGCATAACCTTTGCTACACTACTACTGGGTCAATGCTACAATAATGTTCTGAGAGGTATTTAGAGAGTTAGGACCTTGGCGAGCACTTTACAAGACTCCATTATCTGGAAATAAATTACTCATTCCGATTACAAGGCGCTAGCTTCTCAGCAAATGGGGGGGGGGGCTGTTGTTGCTGTTCTTGCCTCAGTTAGGCCCACACATAACTTTTCACGCTAACTTGATGCACTCTAATTGTTTCGCAGTCTCAGAAGGCAAAGGTTTATTTTAAATAAGGGGTCTTTGGATTTAATTATTCTGCTTCAGTCAAGGAACAGTGGGGGAATATTTTCTTGGATGATATGTTGACACATGAGTAGGTTTTAAAAGGTGTGACAAAGTCACCAACGCCAAAAAAAGGGGGAGGGAGCAAGCCCTAGAAGGGAGCTGTAGAAGCAGTCATACTCTTTTGTTGGAAATGGGATGGTGTGGGGGGCACATCAGAGCAAAAAGCAATAGAAATGCATTATGAATAACAGCAGCTGCTGCTGTCAACCACCACATTAAAAATAATGCAAGGCCTCTGAACAACATACACTTCCAGGTGCGAACGTGTCGTACTGTGACCAACAGGAGTTCAGCCCGCTTTCGTGACAAATAAAGGATAGAGCGTACATTTTATTTGGTTCGCTTTTAAAGGTGAACCTGCCTAATTCACACATTCTGAAGCAGTACGTTAACCGTAGGGCAGCCATCCTTTGGCAGTCACACTTCCTGGAATGCTGCAGTGTGATTTTCAGGCCCAGCAATGTATACACAAATACTGAGGTAAAGTGTGCATAAAAATGCATATATTGGTGAAAACAATGTGCCAAAATGGATTCTATCAGGGAAAATCACTGAGGGGGAAATCTGTTGTTGGCATCCGTCTGCCTCAGGAGACCATGGGAAAGTGCGCCTTCAAGGATAAAGTGAAACCGTTGGAGAGTTACATCGTTTTCTGTGGCTGTAGAGACCGATCTGGGAGAGACATGCTTTGTTGCATGCAGGGGCAGAGGAGAGGGTCCAGTTAGGCTGCTGCAGATGCACCACAGCATTTCTTCTATGTGTGCTCCTCCCAGCGGTTGTTCCTCCCTGGTTACTGTTGTGGATACATAACCTGACTGTCCGTGTCTGGTCATTGCGGTTGTCTGCAGACGATTCCCACATGAGTTGGTCTGACAATGGGCCTGGTGCTTGAGGCCAGCTCCCTCTGACGCAGCACATATAGAAGGCGCTGAGAATTATACCAAATTGCATACAAAGGTGTATATTTTAGGGGAAATGCACACTTCCATGCTGATTAATATACATGGGAACTTGAACTCAGAGGCTCCAGTTAACTGCTATGACAAATAGATGCCAATAGATTTGTTCTCATTGAATTTGTCCCATTTTAAAGTCATCAAAACAAATGCCCATCACCACAACTTGAGGCAACAGTTACACACTGTGTGAATACCGGTAAATGCAATCCGGGCTGTGCACACACCACATATTCAAAACACATAACTTCCCACCCAAAAAAATAATAATCCTGGGAACCGTAGTTTAAAGGAGCTGGGAATTGTAGCTCTGGGAGGGGTAAGCAATAGGATTCTTTGAGGAAGTCCTGTGCTTTAAATATATTGTGTGTACAATATACAACTATTTTTGGTGCTCTTTCAAAAGCAGTCAGCTAGTGTTATTACAAGAGTGCTAAGCAAGCAAAATTTACCGCTTATACTGTAGTTAAGAAATATATTGTAGTTGGCATTGCAGTGGCTATGGGCAGTACCTAATGCTGCTGCTGTTCCTTATTTCCTTCCTTTCTTCCTTCCTTCCTATATCTCAGAACTGTACATCAGCTTCATTCCTATGTCTAAACCCCCTAAGAGGATCTGCAGGGGAAACATATCAGAGTGTAAACTGGGTGAAAGCAATAGTTAAGTGATTGCATCAGCTAAGTCTGAAAAAAATGGCTGGGATGAGCAGTGCTGAGTTCCTGCTTCCCCGTCATTTGGACATTTCTACATTCCCACCTCCTATATGCTTTTGGCTTCTCTATTACAACCCATGGCAGGAAGCACAGGCAAAGCTTTCAAGTATCACTTCAAGAAGGCAGAAACCTGCTGTTCCTATCTACCCCATATAGAGATCAACTGACTGGGTTTATTGCAGAATTAAAGTAGGGGCAGGTAAAGAAAAACAGGCTGTCCTGCCAAATTTCGCAGATCAAAAGATGGGCACATTCGGGACACAGCTGTTCACATGCAGCCCAGCTCTTTCCCGGCGGTTCAATCTCCTTTCTCTGTTCTAAGAACAAAAGATATTCACTCACATTCACACGAGATCAAATCAATATTATCACATTTTTTCCAAAACGTTTTTGGACTGATGTCAGCAGAAAGAGCAAAACTGCAACAAAAGTGTTGTTGTTGTTGTTGTTGTTTAAAGGGAATGGAGATAATTGAAATTACAAGATGTCAGTTTTACAACTTCCACGCTGTTTGGTTAACTTCTCCAAATGTTCATTTAATTTCAGCGACGCATAACTATATGATGCGTGGGTTTTGAAGGGAAGCTACGCAAAAACATAATTACAGACTGCCCTAGAACTAAACAGAGCTTGACAGTTTCCATATTGTGAGATGGGAAAGGTTTTGTGCAGGAGAGGGTTAATAGAGCCAAAAGTACTGCTCCAGACTCCCTTTAATGGCCCTGGCAAAATTGCCAATCACAGCTATGTGTTTCCATGGGAACTAATTATTAGATCATCCTCCATCTTCTGACTGGGGCAAAAGCAACCCATTGCCACCAGCCGCAAAGGATGGTGTAATGGACCTGTGTCTCTGAAGGAAACAAAGGGAATAGACTGCAGCTTTCAAGCAGAACTAAAAGGAGAGGGTGCTGAATTTGGGGTGCTGTAGGTCATGGATGTAGGTAAGGGACGCGGGTGGCGCTGTGGATTAAACCACAGAGCCTAGGACTTGACGATCAGAAGGTTGGCGGTTTGAATCCCCGCGACTGAGTGAGCTCCCGTTGCTCGGTCCCTGCTCCTGCCAACCTCGGTCCCTGCTCCTGCCAACCTAGCACATCAAAGTGCAAGTAGATAAATAGGTACCGCTCCAGCGGGAAGGTAAACGGCGTTTCCGTGTGCTGTACTGGTTCGCCAGAAGTGGCTTAGTCATGCTGGCCACATGACCAGGAAGCGGTACGCCGGCTCCCGCAGCCAATAAAGCGAGATGAGCGCCGCAACCCCAGAGTCAGTCACGACTGGACCTAATGGCCAGGGGTCCCTTTACCTAGGTCATGGATTGCCACCATGCTTTTCCCAGGTACACATGTGCTCAGCAAAGGCATACCTAGGGGTCAGTGAAACCAGCCCAGAAATCTCTCCATGAAGGTCACAAGCTTAGACAAGAACTCGGAGCTGAATAGTAGGAGAAATGACAAGGAAGCATGGAGGTAAACCGCTGGAGATTATGGAGCTCATGACGTAAATGTGTGTGGCAACACTTCGCCACTGTCACAGCTGGATCAAATGCTAGAGAACTGGGGGGGGGGGGTCTGGGGAGGTGGCACTGATACAATTCCTTGCCAAGAGCAGAAGGGACTCTAAGCATACCTATGATGCTGAAAGAGGCCTTCCTCTCCCAATTCCCATTGAAATTAGGCTTGGTTTGAAAGACGTCTTCTATTGCAGCCAATAGAAGGCTTTCCCCAAGCCTAATTGAGAGGGTGAGGTGTACACACTGTTGCAGTGTAGGCACTTTGCATGCACCTCCCCATGGTCTCTCTGGTTTGCAGATGAGGTCCAAAGGGTTGGTGATCCCCTGCTGTGGCATAGAGTGGGTTGCCAGTGTCTGGGGCAAGTATCCTCTGCAACACCCGATAGGCTGGAACGAAGAGGCAGTAGCTCAGCAACCTACCTGAGTGGCAGCTGTGGTGCCCTGTGAGGGTCGAGCACAGCGGAGAGAGGGTTGGGGGATTGGTTGGGAGCAGATATCTTTCTAAAACCCATGCAGAGGGCACCAAAGCAACTGGCCATCATCCAGATTCACTCCTTAGTCCTCCCACAGAACATTAGGAGATTCTCTATATGAGGGGGAGGCCATACTATCTATCATCTATCTATCTATCTATCTATCTATCTATCTATCTATCTATCTATCTATAGTCTAACAGTATTGTGAGGGGGCTGGCTGTGTCTTTCTGGAGATCTGATGTGAGACCAGAGGACTTTGGCTACCTCTTGGGAGCCTCTTATGCTTCTCCTCCATCTATGCTCACCTTGTACCATCTATGAACGCGCACTAATGTTGAAAAATGCCAATGAACCTGAAATATACTCGGAGTCCTGTAGTGATTTCATGCTCTTTAATGCAGCTTGTAAAACAGTGATTAAATTGCCCTCCAAACCTCAGGCTTTATATACACTATTTACACAATAAGTCCCATCTGATTGGCTGATTCTGCTTCCCTCCTGGAGCCTGATTGGTCTTTTCCTGCAAGCCAATCAGTTGCTGCATTCTAGGATCCTACTTGCCTATTGTTCTAGGATCCAAGCTTAGTACATAACAGAACCTCTAGTTACCTTCTTCAAAAGAAGCCAGCTTAGACAGAAGCCAGCTTCTGTGCCCCAGAACCTCTTGCTGTACAGAGAAGAGAAGGCCTAACAATATGATCTTCTGCCTGAGTGAAAGCGGTATCACTTTTTCCTTTGAACGAAATACCACCATCTCTACCAAAAAAAAAAAAAAAGTCCTGTTAAGAATGAAATGTGCTGATGGTTCTCTCCACCCACCCATTTTCTGGGTCTCCCTCTCCCCGCCCCCCAGGGGAACTAGGATGCAAAAATAGAGAAGCAAAAAAGACAGCTAAACAACACAATTACAGAAACGTCAACTGAAAAGTATGTTGTTGTTGTTTTTCCCTGTGGTGCTTACTACCAGATAAGTATGCATAGAATTTTAGTTCCATGCTGATTTTTGCTTCCATGTGAAAATAGGCTGATGTGGGTAATTTCAAAGAAAATCACTTATTTAGTGTGGTACAAGGCAAGATAAAAAGATTACAGTTGATGAGGGTACCAGGTTCATTTCAGCTGTCACTTTCAGAATCTGACAAGATTAGTCATTTCATTAATTTTTTCCTTACAACAAAAGCATGCCATAATTACGTGTATACCTGCTTGCTTACAAAAAAAATCCCCCCTCTCTCCTGGAAGAGTAACAATTAACGTCATTAGCCTCCCGGTTTGTCAGTTGATTAGACTGACAGGAGTTTGTCTGTTTTTTCATCCACAGATACAGATTTTTAAAAATTGGTTTGACACATGGTATTTCTTAATTAGACATCAGTGTAATTTGGGGGGAGGAGAGAAAAAGTGTCAATCTTCCCCTAGTTCAGGATTCTAAAGAAAGCCATTTGCTACGAATAAAATGGCTTCCACATGATGGCGGCAGAAGGCAGGCCACTATCTTTTTATTTGCAAAAATATTTATCTACCGCTATGTCATAGAAAATATATATCACAGCAGTTTACAACAATATAAAGACTTAAAACCAGACACTAGAATCATAAAAAGTTAAAAGCATTAATAATAATAAAGTAAAAACAAGCATTCAAAGTCTGAGAGAGGAGGCCATCTATGTCCCTCCCCATTTCTCGGCTAGCAGGCTAGATTTCCTTTCAGACTTGGTGGGAGGTTCGAGCTCTCTCCACCTATGTGTCAGAGACTGTGCTGAGGGGGCTGCACTGAAGAAGAATGGTGGGCGCCACCCCCTCCCCCTGATTCTGATCCTGCATCTTCCCAGGAGCAGGAGAACAGCATAGATTTGGAAGAGTGGTTTGCAGAGGGGCATAGTTCAGAAGGCAGAAGCTGGGATATACTGGATGGGGAACAGCTAGGAGAAGAAACACAGGAAAAGAGAAGGTTAACAGATTCACAGTCTCTGGACAGCATTCAAGCCCCATCTCCAAAATCACAGAGAGCTTAGAAAGTGTCAGAGCAGAAAGTGCAGAGGTTATAAACTCAGATTACAAGGAGTGGCGTAGATTAATAGGGACAGAGGGGGGGGGGAGTTGTTGGGATACTGCCAGGGAGACAAAGGCCATCACTGCCTCCACGTCGCCTCCAGACGTCCATCGATCTCCCGTAGATACAGTATCAGTCAATTAGCGACACGAGCTTCAGAAATAGCTTTCCACATTCCAGAGCTCGTGCACGCTTTATCAGCAGAGTTCGTACAGTGAAAGATGCACTCAGGAGAGGATTATTTACAACTTTATTCAGCGTTGGTCAGAACAAAGTTAAAAACATGACTGCCTGCTTCGGTGTCTCAGGCACAGAGAGAGAAATGAAAACAATAGACAAACAGAAACATCCTGTACGTACAGGAAATACGTAGGCTGTGACTCACAACAGCCTGTCCCCTTTTTAAGGTGGAACGGAAATATCCTAACAGGAGTATTCCTTAATTGGGAGCACCACCATTTCTAGGAGATGTGTTCTTTGCTTTCTCACGGTGATTATTAAATATTCTAGCTGGTAAAACGTTCCTTTCATTTGATCTATCTACTGTCATGCGGGGGAGGAAGCCAATTCCCCGAAGCCTGACAGACTCTGTGGAATGGAAGCAGAGTAAACTGCAGATAAAGGGTAGGGCCAGGGCTTTTTTCCAATCGGAACTTTCCGGAATTCGGTTCCAGCACCTCTCAGGTGGGCGCCATTGCCATTCTAAGAGAAAGATAGGGTAGAACAATCCAGTTTGAGACATTTAGAGGCACTTGAGAAAGATGGTAAACATCCATCTTCTCCGGTGCTGCATTTTCACAGCATTTTGGAAGCGGAGGGCTGGACCAGATTCTGAAAGGTCATTCCTTCCTTATCATAGGGAAGCTGCTGTGGCTTCTATCCCCCAGGGAGGACATCATGAGTGCTGACTGCAAGTGAGCAAAATATTCTTGAGAGGCTCCTGAGGCAGTGAAAGGGGTGTCAGAAGACTCATGAGAAGATCATCCTGCTGGTGCGTCAAAGGGCATGTGTGGAAAAAGCTCAGTGAACTCCATGATCCAAGGCAGCTGCTGTCGTCCACTGGTAGCTCCGCCACCAGCAAAGTAGCCGCCATGACTCATTTTACATACATAATAGCTGCAGGTGTTGATATTTGCAGCTTGTCACGGCGTCTGCAGAGGATAAGTAACTGTTCTTGCAAGAGCCGCAGGTAGACACCAGCGACATATACAGAAATGATTGCAAAAAGCTT
Organism: Podarcis tiliguerta; assembly: GCF_965153285.1. Classification (NCBI taxonomy): domain Eukaryota; kingdom Metazoa; phylum Chordata; class Lepidosauria; order Squamata; family Lacertidae; genus Podarcis; species Podarcis tiliguerta. The sequence goes on from NC_139545.1 coordinate 25,513,797, forward strand.
CCTTGGTTCTTTTCCCTTTTGAAAATTCTCTTGTTACTGAGAGCTTTCAACATACAGTGGTACCTCATGTTATATACACTTCAGGTTACATACGCTTCAGGTTACAGACTCCACTAACCCAGAAATAGTGCTTCAGGTTAAGAACCTTGCTTCAGGATGAGAACAGAAATTGTGCTCCGGCGGCGCGGCAGCAGCAGGAGGCCCCATTAGCTAAAGTGGTGCTTCAGGTTAAGAACAGTTTCAGGTTAAGTACGGACCTCCAGAACGAATTAAGCACTTAACCCGAGGTACCACTGTAGTAGAAGTTGAACCAGAGCTGTCTTTCCCATAGGGCTTAGTGGTGCGTCGCGCCAGGGCACCAGCCTCTCAGGGGCGCTGTGCGGCTTTGCCAGCGGCCTCCCCTTTCCCTGCATGCCTGCCAGCTGCGACCCACCAACCATAAAGCTGGCAGGCATGAAGCTTCCCTCCCAAGCCTCTGCGGGGATCGCTCTACTCCTGAGGAGGCTTGGGAGAGGCACAACTTCACCCCCAAGCCTCTGCGGGGATCCCTCTCCCGCAGCGGCATGGGGGAGAGTTGCGCCCCCCCCCCGGATGGCTGGCAATGTGCAGCTACGGCCACCCCAACACCATCCCTGGTAATTTGGGGGCGCTGGGTGGATATTTGCACCCCGGTGCCGCATCTGCTAAAGACGGCCCTGAGTCAAACTAAAGAAGATAAATAAGAAACAAACCAAGAGAAAAATAAAAAAGGGAACAAGCAAGAAGAAGAAACTATTTGCATATATATTACCAAGCTCTCTATCGCAATTATATATTAATCCTCATTCTACACACAGAAGAGCAAAGCCTCCCAGCTCTCACCTTGGAGCTTCCCCTTCTTCCCTCAGTCTCATACCCTCTCTTTGGCCTGTCTCTCACACAGGACCCTTCATCATCATCTCCCTCGGTTCTTTTCACCTTCATTTGCCCTGTAAACACTACTGCCACTGCTTGGTGGTGGTGGTTTCAGCAGCCTAGAGGTGTGTACACACTGTGTTTTAATCATGGAATCGTAGAATTATAGAGTTGGAAGGGATCCAAAGGGTCATTGAGTCCAATCCTCTGCAAAACAGGAATCATGCATATGTTGTATAGTTTACCAGGAGCTCCTTATTGACGTGGGCACCTTTTTTGGGTGTGTGTAGGTGCTGTACACACAATGCAATCCCTACACCGCCCCTGCCTCCCACCATTTGTCAATCCAAAATGCATTCTTCTGGAATAGTTATAGAGTAATCCGTTTGTGTCTGAGAATGCGATTCTCAAGCCCTCGCTGCATACCTGTGTACACAGAAAGCGCATTCTCAGATAAGCTCCTATTGAGGCAAACCTCAAGGCTGGGGCATTCCGCCTCGCCATGTTTAACTTGTCCACGGATGAAACTGGGAAACTTAGCTTTCGGCAGCTCTGTGGGAGCACAGAAAGCGAGCTTCGTGCAGGAATAGCCAACCTAGTGACCTCAATCTGTGGACTACAACTCTTATCAGTTCCTATTAGCATGTCCAATTGCCAAAGATGGTGGTTGTCATCGTCCCAAAGATCTGGAAAGAACCACACTAAATATGCACAGCAAAGCAGTCATGTGAGTAATCATCAAAACCTGCGCTGATCCACTCAATTCCAAAATTGCCTGGAACTCACGCAGGTGTGGGTTTTTTAATGACAGGCAATCCCGTCCCCTCAGCCTTCAAACATCAGGCAAATACTTACTTAACATCAGCAGAATTTGTCATTTCTTACAGATTTGATAGTTGCAAAGATAGAATATCAGCCTTGACAGTCGATGGGTTTTAGTTTTTAAGGCGATTAGCTCTTCTTGTGTGTAAAATTGACCTTGGAACTAATATAATGCCGTTTCCCCCCTTGTACTGTACATAGTGCCAACATGCTTGAGAAATGGGCAGTCTAGCATTCACTTTCTGTTTTTAACTGTAGGTTTACATCTGATAACCACGAAGATATACCTGTGAGTAGTTTTGGGTACTAATAACATTCCTGAAATGGGTAAGGTTTTTTGTTTTTTCTGAGGTGGCTATGAGTGCTCTGAAAGGGAAAAACAAACAAAAGACACTTCTCGTCTCCAAATTCCGTCACAGAAATACACCGATTTATTCCGAAGGACTGTTGGTGCCCTTTGGCATTACGTGGAATAAACCAGCCTTATTCCGAGGCTGCTCTCAAGATATTTCATACTCCATCAGTGGCAGCATCTGGAGCCAAGAAACAACGGGCAGCTAAGTTATTGGCCTCAGTAGCAATAAAACTGACAAAGCAACTCATTCTGGGTGTCAGCAATGCTGGTGCCTTTCTGCAGAGATTAGCCGTACAGACCTGATGCTGTCGTGGCTAGGGGCAATTAATGAGGTTGAATCAGACGGCAAGTTGGTCGCCTGCAGATATGGATGTGCGTGCCGGCCTTTGTCACATCTATGTATTTTCAGGGAAACAGCAGCTAAAATAGTCCCTGAACAACAAACGGCATAAGGAAAGGTACTGAGCCAAAACAACAATGCATCAGAGGCCGAGCAAGCAGGAGCAGAACCCTGAAGCAACAAGATAGAAAATAAATATTGTCACCCACAATTTGGGAGGCTCGTAAAAAGAGGCCAGAACACAGCAAGTTTATAAATTGCCTTGGTCCATTAGGAGGTACACAACTTTCCCATCGATGCCAAAAAGATTAATATAATTGCACAAATTAGTTTCCATTTTCCTCCCGTAGTGCATATCCCAATATAGAGAGAGATTTGAAACCAGAAAAGCTGACATGATGAAAATGGATGTTTTCAGAGAGTTAGCTAGTTACTAGTACCCAGCTACTAGGGACGGGGTGGGGGGGGGGAGAGAGAGAGAGAAACAATGCAGTTTGTATTTAAAGCCAAATCTATCAAATTCGCATTTTCAAAACAATATGAGAACCAAACGTGGCTATTTGAATTTTGCAACCAAACAGAAAAGCATATCTTAGGTAAAAGTATACAGTGGTACCTCATGTTACAGATGCTTCAGGTTACAGACGCTTCAGGTTACAGACTCCGCAAACCCAGAAATAGTACCTCAGGTTAAGAACTTTTCCTCAGGATGAGAACAGAAATCACACAGTGACGGCAGCAGGAGGCCCCATTAGCTAAAGTGGTACCTGAGGTTAAGAACAGTTTCAGGTTAATAACGGACCTCCAGAACGAATTAAGTTCTTAACCCGAAGTACCACTGTACATTAAAAAAGAATATTAATGAAAATAACATTGAAATGCAAGGAGCTTGCTTGCAAAAATGTACACATTATTCAAAACTGCATATAAAAATGTTTATTAGGAGAAATTAGCACTAAAATGCTGAAGAACTTTCATGAGGATTTAAAACAACAATAATAAATTGCGGCAGGAATGTGTAGAGCTGAATTTAAGATTGGAAAAATGAGAAACAGAGAGATCTGAAATGGACAGATCCTTCCATGCCTACGAGCTACTGAGTGAGTTGGAAAATTGCATTAGCCTTATAGCATCCGCCGCATTGTCAGTGCAGAGGCAGGAAATTGTCAGTTCTACCTTGGCTGCGTACAAACCATACATCTAAAGCACATAACTTCCCCCAAGGAATCATGAGAAATATAGCTTACCCCCTCACAGAGCTATAATTCCCAGCACCCTTAACAAACTACAGATCCCAATATTATTTGAGGGAAGTAAAGTGATTTAAATGTATGGTGGATGCACAGGCCTTGTCTAAAACAAAAAGGCATTCATCACTAATGTTCAAAAGGAGCAAATGTTTTACATGTTGCTAAAGTCCATTCTGATATTCACACTCAGGGCTCATCTACACTTCTGCCACACTTTCTAGAAAGGGCTCTGAACAGTTTCCCCGTTGCCCTACTTCTTTCCCAGGAAACACCTGCTCTTAAGTGCTAAATCAAAGCAAATGCCTATCTGGAGAAAATCCAAATTGCCCGTTTGCTCCTGATTGAGTGCTAAGGGGAAAGCAGTGGCAGAAGAGGAAGTGTGAATAAGCCCTTAAAATTCAGCACTAAATGCTTGGCGCTCTTTGCTTTGTGGATTAAACATCAACAGCAGAACAAGACAGGAGAGCTTAAGGACAATACAGTGAGTCGACTCTGGCAGTGGAAATGCACATAAAAAAAAGCAGTGGGTTTCAGGTGTTATAGCAGAAGCTGGGTGATACCACATAAAGCCTCTTGCCATTGTCCACCCTGGGTAGCGGTTAAGAGCGGTAGTCTCGTAATCTGGGGAACCGGGTTCGCTTCCCCGCTCCTCCACATGTAGCTGCTGGGTGACCTTGGACCAGTCACACTTCTCTGAAGTCTCTCAGCCCCACTCACCTCACAGAGTGTTTGTTGTGGGGGAGGAAGGGAAAGGAGAATGTTAGCCGCTTTGAGACCCCTGAAGGGGAGTGAAAGGCGGGATATCAAATCCAAACTCTTCTTCTTCTTCTTCTTCTTCTTCTTCTTCTTCTTCTTCTTCTTCTTCCGCAATTCCATCTTTGTGGTTCAACTATTGTAAAACACCAGATCGAAGAAGAACCCAAACCAGTTCCTGTAGGACTAACTGCAGTCAACAGGTTCACCATACCCATTCAGCCAATCATCCATCACTCACCACCCTTCTGAGAAATACCCCACCCCACCCTCCCACTATATATAAGGGTCTGCCGACTTCTGTTTCAGTGTATTTGAAGAAGTGTGCATGCACGTGAAAGCTTATACCAGAACAAACTTAGTTGGTCTATAAGGTGCTACTAGATAATTTTTTATTTTTTTCTATTTCGAAGTTTTTAATGTTTGACATTTTATTATGTTTTTGTGTGTGCTGGAAGCTGCCCAGAGTGGCTGGGGAAACCCAGCTAGATGGGCAGGGTATAAAAAATTAATATTATTACTAGAGGGGCACACAAATGGATGCAGCCCAGTATTTCTTTTTCTGTGGATTTGTATATCTTGTGCTTATAGAGTGTGGTGGATTTTTCCCATTTTTTAAAAAAACCATTGGTGACCAAATTATATTTTCAAATAAAAACTGCACTCTGTACTCTTCCAGTCACCTGAATACTGCCACATAATCTGCCTGTATATGCCAAATTGTTTGATGCTATTTAGCTGAAGTAGCAAATGGGAAAAGGTTAGAATTCTTTGAACATCAACACGGTCTTCTGTATTACCTGGTTTTATTTGCTCAAAACACGGCAGTGCACCTGAATTCAAAGAAAATGAAACTCTGCAAGTGTGTCTCATTTGACTTCCCACAGAAATTAAGAGTTTGTTCCTTGATGCGGGAACTGGGCACCAGGGGGTACTTTTGCCAGCAGGAGTGCATTAATATGCCCTTCTGACTCCACACTTGCAACTGTGAGAGATTATTGCTCAGGAGGAAAAGTCAGAAGCAATGCCATCGAAACCTCCACTGCAAAAATATAATTTGGGTCACTGATACTATTATTCAGAGGCTATAAACCCCTGTAAGTTTCTAAACAAAATCCTAGCACCCTATAGCATGGGATTGCCAGCACCTTTAAGTACACTAGCTATATAGCTAATTTCTTCCAAAAGTCCTGCAGTGCGTTAGGAAACATGAAATGATTAGGCATCAGGATATTTTTTTTTTAAAAAAAATGCATGCATTTTCAACAGTCTTCTGAAAAGAAAATGTGTTCTTTATACAGTGGTACCTCAGGTTAAGTATTTAATTCGTTCCAGAGGTCCATTCTTAACCTGAAACTGTTCTTAACCTGAAGACCACTTTAGCTAATGGGGCCTTCCGCTGCTGCCACGCCGCCGGAGCACGATTTCTGTTCTCATCCTGAAGCAAAGTTCTTAACCCGAGGTACTATTTCTGGGTTAGCGGAGTCTGTAACCTGAAGCGTTTGTAACCTGAGGTACCACTGTATTTGTAGGATTTTTCAAATTCCTAACTTGCTTCCCTGATCCTCTGACATGAGAAGCCACTCCTGGGGTACAAGGCATGTGAAAATTGGAGATACATGGAGTGAGAGGAGGGGGGGTAGAGAGAGGTAGAGGCTGGCTGCTTAGACCTCCTGCAGGACCATAAAAATTATAATTTCCTGTAAATGTGGGGTTACTTCCATACAGGGCCGGCCCTACCATTAGAGTGAGACGTTTGCCTCTGGTGGCGGATGCTGGAGACAGGGGTGGCAGACCTCTGACCTTCCTTCAGAGTCCCTGGATTGGAGGACAGAATTGTGTGTGCCACGCTGTCTGCCTTGCACCCCCTAAATGCACCTGCTCTGCTCAGGTATGCTGCAGGGCCCCATCCTGTTGCCATCATTGAAGCAAGCTTCAACTGCCAATCCATCTATAAGATGCTGCTAGATAATTTTGTTTGTTTTTATTTCGACTGCGTCAAACCAACATGGCTACCTACCTAAAATTAACAACTTCCTCATACTCACAGAAGGCCATGAAGCTCACTGTGTGACCTTCGGCCAATCACTTTCTGTCACCATAACCTACCTCACAGGGGTGTTGTGAGGAGCTGGAAAACCATGTATGCTACCTCAACCTCCTTGTAGAAAAGGCGGGAAACCAATGAATTGAAATGGAGGGGGGTATTTCTCATGCAATTCCTCATGTCATCCTGTTCCAGCTGTGTTTATAGCAGGTGTGGTTGCACAGTGAAAGTGGATTCAGCTGGATTGAACTGACTCCCATGAATACAAGGTTATAAATGTAAAAAATGGGAGCAGATGCAGGGCAAAACAGCTAGTTAGAATGAATCTAGGAGCCACTTTCCAGGACTGGAAGACTGGTGATCAATTTTGGACACACACACCAGATTCCACCCTCAATCTTACAGTGGAACACACTCTCACGGGAGGCCTGCCTTATTACCAGGCAAAAAAAAATTATTTTATTCTCCTAGGAATTTTAACATCAATTTCATACTTACTTTAACATCAATGGAATCTTTAAGTTCTTACAGATTTGATAATTGTGGAGATAGACTATCAGTCTTTGCCGGCTGATGGGTTTTAGTATTTGAAGTGATTAGCTCTTCTGATGTGTAAAATTATGTGTCTGAGTTTTCTTCTTGTGCTGGGTTTTCAGTAGTTTGGTGTTTGATTGCAGCATCACGTTTCTAATCGTTTTATATATACTTAAAGCTGTATGTTGCCTGGAGAATTTATGAGGCATCTAAGACATATAAGTAAACAATCACCTGGCAGCAGCCATTAACATCAACACAACTGAGAGACCAGCAACCTTCTTTGAGCATCTCCCCTCCTTGGAATTTTTCCAACCCAGCTGATCAATAGAAGAATTTGTATCCAGGAGCTTTCACCCAAGATTGCTTCTTTCCTCCTGCTGCCCAATCGTTTTTCCTTTTGTGCCGTGTCTTTTTTAAGATTGTAAGCCTGAGGGGCAGGTGGGGCTCGCCAACCTGGGAAAGTAGCCCATCTAAGAACGGTAAACTCTGGCCCTAAACCTCTGCTGCCTTGTTGGGTATCTCCGGGAGAAGAAAAGGCTAAGGAGTAAGTGGAGTCCCTAAGAAGGTCGGATGACGCCTTGTAGCGTGTTCCAGTATAAGGAGCAAAAAGTCTGTCGTGAGCTCCGTGGGGACATCTTGGCAGGGCTGGCCAGAGGGAGCAGGGAAGTGATGAGAGTGCAGAGCTGGGGAAGGAAGGGTAATGTCAGGGAACTGCCATCGGAGCGGGAGGCGGAGAGGAGGCTCCAGAACTCTGGTGGAGAGGGTCCCAGTAGGGAGAGAGGTAGCCCATCCGCTGGGGAAGGAAATCAGTGTAACACCAGTGGAGAAGGGGGGCAGATGGGGGAATCGGAGAGGTGGCTCCAGGACTCTTCGCAGGAGACCAGTGGAGAGGGGACGAGTACTCCGCTGCCCACGCCCACTTTGCGCAGAAAACTTCCGCGCAGGCAAAGGGGGAGGAGACCGGGCGTCAAACAGCTTCTATGCTGGAAGAGGTTTAAGAAACACCCACTGACAGATTCTGCCAGCGACTGAGGCAGCCACGGAATTTGAGGCTGTCCAGACAGAAAGGGTTCAACCAGGCAACCTAGCCAGGAGTAAAGGCAACTTACGCACGAGCAACCCCTAGAACCATTACAGGTAACAACAGGAAGGTTTAAAGGAACTATTGGAAACTCAAGGCAGTAGAGATATAAGTTGATCAGAGCCCCACTGAACTTGAGGCATGGGAAGTCCCAATAGAAATTTATAATTTGGCGGAATATTTGGACTATATGATATGTATTTGTATAATTTGGAATATTTAATGTGATTTGATTGGATTGTTAAAATGGAAAATTTAATAAAAATTATTTTTTTAAAAAAGAGAGAGAGAGAGTGCAGAGCTGAATCCTAGGGTATTTGGGAGACAAAGAGCGAGTTATCAGAGGAAAGGCCCACCTCAGCAAAACTGTATACCCAGACCACTGTGGCAGAAAGCCACTTCCGACGTAGAAAGGAGGTGGGGTTGCAGCCTTCGCCCTCCCACCATGCGCGCGGGGGCTGGCTCTCAGCCTCCGCACGATTGAGGGAATCCCAGTTTGCGTCATATCCTGGCCAGCCAATCAGCTCGTAGCAAATAGTCACAACTTCCTTGGTATTGGCAGTTAGGCATTCGTATTGTTATTATGTAGATGGAAGGGGGGGACGAAGCGCCATCACCTCCCCCGCATATTGAAGGGTAGTCCGATAAAGCATTCCGGGGGGCGTGGCCCTGTCCAAAGCCTAAGGAGGTGAGGGCCTAAGGCATGCCCCTGAGCGGTGACCCCGGGGGAGTTCCTAGTTGATGTGCATCAGCAGGACTCCCCCTACTGGTGGTTAACCCTTCCCGGACTTCAAGCGAACAGGCTGAAGTCGGATAGTCGGTTAGGACCAATGCCTAAGCCAATACCGCTCATCACCTGTAACCAATAAAGTTGTGGCCATATTTAGCCCATTCTGGGGAAGCACCTGACACTGGAATATGTGTCGATATGGTCAATCGCAAACTTTTGGACCAGCACCTTGCTGACGTGGGGATTCAGGGCACAGTCCAACAATGGCTGCGCTCCTTTATCTCAGGTTGGGGACAGAGGGTAGCAAAAAGTCACTGGTCTAGACTCCTTTATCAATATTTGGTTCTTCTCCCTACTCCTCCTTTTAAAAAGAATATAGACTGTCAGAAGGGGAAAAAAGCAGCATGTTCCCCAATCATTCTGATGTTCTCATTTATAGCATCAAATGTAGTTAATGGTTTTCCGTTGTATTGTACTTCGTACAAATTTGCTAATTTATCTGCGATTGCTTGTTTTGGAACTGCAAGGTCAAGAATGACCTATTGGAGTAATTAACTTTCAACTGAGAAAGCATGGTTGCAGGTTGATGTAGTTAATAACAGTTATAAAAAAAACCCCTGCAGATTAAAAACATAGGTCTTAATGATTCACAAGTTGTGATGTGCTTTGTGGTTTGGCTATCTCTCATCTTTGAGTTGTTAAATATATTGATTAAGGAAAAGTGCCAGCCTCTGTGAATACAAAGGGGCTGAGGCATATGAGTCAGAACAGCTCAGGGGGTGAGTAAACAAGTTCGGCAACAGTCCTGACAAGGTGAACAAGCCATGCTCGACTCAGCCAAACTCCGGGAAAGCTGGCAGAAAGAACCATGGTCAGCCCTGGCTGGTGCCAGTAACACACCAACCTGTGGGGAATTCTGTCTTGACAAGAAAACAGAGCCATTCTGAGATAACAGCCCCACACTGCAGGAGCAGAGATCTCAGAAGCAGTGCCGTCTGGGAAGTAAAACTTGAGTCATGTCCCCAGGCAAGGAACAAAACCAAATAAATGCCAACAACTTCAGCACAGAGATCCAGCTTTTATGAGGCTGCACATTTGCTCCATGAACTGATATTTTAACTGAGTACAGTGGTACCTCGGGTTAAGTACTTAATTCGTTCCGGAGGTCCATTCTTAACCTGAAACTGTTATTAACCTGAAGCACCACTTTAGCTAATGGGGCCTCCCGCTGCCGCCGTTAAGTTGTGGGCGAACATGTCAGACGACACAGCGATTCTTTAAACAGCACTTCTTTATTCAGATGCCAGAACAGAACTAGGCTGAGGAGCTCAGTCAGCCTGCTTATATAGAGCTCCAGAACAATGCAACTGTTGCCATTTTCTAAAACTATCCAATCGCTGAACGTCACTTTTCGATCCTTCATTTGCATACAAAACTATCCAATCACTGAACGTCACTTTTCGATCCTTCATTTGCATAACTATCTACAGTATCCCCCTGCTGGCCCAGGGTGAGAACTTCAGTACATAACAGCCGCCATGCGATTTCTGTTCTCATCCTGAAGCAAAGTTCTTAACCTGAGGTACTATTTCTGGGTTAGTGGAGTCTGTAACCTGAAGCGTATGTTACCCGAGGTACCACTGTATTATTCACTGAGATGAGCAGGAGCCTTAAAAGCACAGCTGGGCTCCTCTTACGCTACAACTTACACAAAAACACAACAAATCTGCCACTGCTCCAAGTTTGCAGGCCAAGATGACATGCTGGTTTCTAGAAGTTAGCAGCACATGTCCCACGTATTTAATAGCTTGTGGTGCACTGCCTTCTGCCCAAAGGCTAGCACCTCATGTGTGCAGTGGAACTTGACTCTTTGCTTCCAAAACGCAACCCTCTGTGCCAGGGGTGCCAGCTCCAGGAGGCCCTGGGTGCCTAGGCACCCATAATTTTTTTGCTGTCCAGCCACCACCTTACCTCAAGTGTTCAGGTGTTGTGGCGCTGACTTGGGCTGGGCCTGTGCCTCCACCATGGAGGCCTCTATTGGCAGAGGATTTTTACATACTGCTGATTTTTACATGGTACTGTCTGCTTTCAAAGGTCTGCTAAGCTTGGAAGGAACTGTTTTCAGTTGGCATGGAGCAGCGGTGCCAACTTGGGCCCCAGACTGTGGGTGCCCAGCATCATGCTCCTGTTTCCTCTCCATCCGAAGGCAGCAGTGACTAAATAACAGCAGCTTCCCATTCCAAAGGTTACCAAAACAAACATGGACCTTTTATTGGGTGAGGAAACAGCAGGTTGAAATAGAGGGAATAAAGATCTAGGCTGCATGAAAGTAGGATTTAGAACTAATTTGGAAGAAGGGGGCAAAAATATATAACCAGGATTAGGGATGGGCAAATTTCTAAACCCAAGTTCAGTTCTCCAAATTTTACCTCAATTTGCAAAGCTTTAAGTCCTTGTGAAAATTTATCAGTGCTTTAGTGCAATTGTCTCCTGGTCTACACATTTCTGCAAGCAATATCGCCCTAATATGTTGCGTTTTTTGTGTGTCATTTTCATGAATATATGCCCTTTAATGCACACTTTACCTTAGTACATGTTTTTGTTTATATTATTTGGATAGGGAACTGCAGTGCGAAATTTGGGGAAGTGCAAATTTCTAAAGATGACTGCGCTTTGCCCTTTATATTGTTTCAGAAAGTGCAAAGAAGGCAGATTCACCTTTAAATGCAAAATGAATTTAATTTCTCCCCATCCTAAATGCCGGTTCTCTAAATTTCAGGATTGGGGAAACAGGCAGTGTTATGTACTGAGTTGAATAGGATCCAAAATGCAGCAGTCTGATTGGTCCTAGAACAATAGGATTCAGAATGCAGCAGTCTGATTGGTCCACAGGAGCCACCCAATCCAGCTCCAGGTGGAAGTGAATCCGCAACCTGATTGGCCTACAGAAGAATCCCGGAATTAGCTAATCACGTGGGGCCCATTGTGTAAATAATGTATATAAAGCAGAAAATTCTGGGGGGGACTTCCATTCCTGCTCACCACTTTGAGCTGGATAAAGAGTATGAAATCCACTCTCGACTCTGAGTATATTTCAGGCAGGAATAAGACTGTTTTAAAAAGCTTCTCCCCCTCTCTCCTAATAATTACTGCTGGGATAGTGACTCAGAGACAGCTCAGCTCTCCCTCCCCACCAGCTTTTGCTTATGACTGCATGCCACAGAATGGTGCAATACTTTTCACACACACACACCCCTTTCCATCCTCCTCCTGATGTGATTTGGCACAGCAAACAAGACAAGGCAGCAGATTTCTATGGGGCAACAGGGAGGAGTAGGAAGGGCAATATCAAAACAAGCCTCTAATCAAATGTGCATGGCATTTTGGCTAGAAGAGATATGTATGTTGCTTGCAAGCAGTCGCTTTATCCTGAGAGAACAAGAGTCTAAATGCAATTCACAAATGTACTAAAATGAGACAATGCCAAATCCACAATGCCAAGCCCAGTATTCAGAAATCCAAAATGACTTGCAGAGAGCAACTGGGCTGATACAGAGCAGAATAAGCAACTGTTTTCTGCTAGGAGTAATAGAGGACTGAGTTTACAGGGGAAAGGTCCAGAGCTTGGTAATAAAACATATCCTTTGCATCCATCAGACCCTAGATTCAATCCACATCAAACCCCATCAGAAAACCTGGAGAGCAGCTGCCAGTCATTTGGATTAACACCAAGCTAGATACACCAATATTCTGACATGAGATAAGGCAGCTTTCTGTGTTCCTATGGCTCTTCCCAACAGCAAGCATAGAAAAATGAAATTATGGTATTAAGCTATAAATTCCTATCCTCCTTGGAAGGTGAGAATAGGGGACTAAGCAAGCACAAAAACAACTTTCTGCTGAAGCATGGACAGGCCAATTTTGGTTTCTCCCAGTTTCTCATTTTTCCAATCTTCAATTCTCCACATTTTCAGATCAGAATAATTTTCTTTCTTCTTTTTAAATAGTCGTGAAGATTCATCAGTACTTTCCTGCATATTTATCCTAATGTAAAGCTCTCTCTCTCTCTCTCTCTCTCTCTCTCTCTCTCTCTCTTTCTTTCTTTTTTGATAAACACTTATTTGCCTGACAACTGAAGGAATCATTCAACGTTTCAGTTCTACCACAAAGTTACTCACAGAGCTAAAAAAAATTCCAAGGCACTTAAAATTTAGGATTCCGGTGCCTCTGATTTTCAACATTTTCCCAACTCAGGCTATTCCAACGACACAGTTTAATCAGATAGACAGCTCACAGCATGAATTTAACACACATTAAAATGTACAGGTATATATAACCACGTTACATGCCGCATAATTAGAGCGGAAGTAACAAGCAACCAGCTACACAGTGGGAAGCCCTGGTGATGCAGAAGCCTGTGGTAGATTTCACCGTAACTCTATTTTTTCCCCTGGCACCCTGTGATTACACTGCTACTATTGGTTATCAAGATGTCTGCCTGTGCCTACAGCTAATCCTCCAGGGAATTAAGCTTATGTAACAAGATTTATATTAGCATAAATTCGGAAGCTTAACTGAGAGAGGGGGAGAAAATATACTGACTTTGTATCAGAAACATAAGCACTAAGTAATGTTCCATATGCAGTTCACGCGCCCAAATTTTAAGGGGCATAGCTCAGCGGCAGAGCATCTCTTTTGCAAGCAAATGGTACCCAGTTCAGTCTGAGGCATCAGGCCTGGGAGAGTTCCCTGCCTAAAACCCTGGAGAGCTGCTGGCAGTCAGTGTAGACAATAATGAGCTAGATGGATCAACGGTCGGATGCAGCACAAGACAGCTTCTCACGTTCCCAACTTGGTTCCTAGATCCAACTGTGTTTCAGGTAGAGCGCGTTATATGTGGGGGCTGCCTCAGAGGACGGTTCGGGGTCTTCAGCTGGTGCAGGCTTTGGCGGCCAGGTTGCTAACCGGGCAAGGTAAAAAGGTAAAGGTAAAGAGACCCCTGACCATTAGGTCCAGTCGTGGCCGACTCTGAGGTTGCTTGCCACCCTCCAGACCTTGAGGCACTGCAATCCTTAGTCGTTTAAGGCCCTACAGGTCAAAACCAGCATTTCAAATAGGGACTGGGCCAGGATTAGTGCAATATGTTCAGACTACCTTGCCCGGTTGGGACGCGCGTGGCACTGTGGGTTAAACCACAGAGCCTAGGACTTGCCGATCAGAAGGCCGGCGGTTCGGATCCCCGCAACGGGGTGAGCTCCCGTTGCTCAGTCCTTGCTCCTGCCAACCTAGCAGTTTGAAAGCATGTCAAAGAGCAAGTAGATAAATAGGTACCACTCCAGCAGGAAGGTAAACAGTGTTTCCATGCGCTGCTCTGTTTCGCCAGAAGCGGCTTAGTCATGCTGGCCACATGACCCGGAAGCTGTATGCCGGCTCCCTCGGCCAATAAAGCAAGATGAGCGCCGCAACCCCAGAGTCGGCCATGACTGGACCTAATGGTCAGGGGTCCCTTTACCTTTTAGACCAAGGTGGTCCAATGCATGCCCCTAGGTCCTCATGCGGCCCTCCAAGCCCTTTCTGGCGGCCCTCGGCAACATTTGATGCCCCTTCCAACCAGTCTTTGCACTGCCTTCCCATAGCTGAGTGAGGTACTGGGCTTTAGGAATGAGGTGTGAGGACTCTTGACAGGGTCCTAGAGTCCTCCCATTTCTTTCCCAAAGCCTAGTTAGCGCTTTCCCAGCTTTCCTCCCCCACCCTGTACAACAAGACAGTGTGTGGCCTGCATGTTCCACATTGAAGTACTTGGTATGAAAAAGTTGGGCCGCCCTGCTTTAGATGTATTGTTAAAAAGCTTTGGAAGCTGCTTGCAATCTTTTTGGCTGACATGCAGAAATAGTAAGGAACAGAACTTATGAATCATAAAAAATGACACTGCAGAGAATGATGGAACTGGTGACTCAGTCTACCAAGATTTTTCTCCTAAATGATACTATTTACATATTTTATGTATTCCACTGCTGTGATCACAATTTTCAGTTGCCACTAGTGGACAACAGGCACAAACAGAGCTTTTAAGCGAGAGAACTCTGTTGTGAACTAAACTAAAGCACACATACCCAAAGAAGTCAAAGCTCAAGATGATTTTCAAAAATGTCAAGGTATTAAAGTAACATAAAACTGTTGAAGTGCTCTTCAGTTAAACATTTTTAGCCAATTGTTGTTGTCTGTAGCAGGGATGCTTGATGGATTTGATTTCTGTGAAGTGACCTTCCCAGCCAACGTTATGTGGATTGAAAGACACATTTCACACATATCCAAATTTGTGATGGAGCTCTCAGCTCAAAAAGAAATGTACCAAAATGTGTCAGTGCATATTTTAGGATCAAATATGTTTAGAAATGTGTACATTGTGATCAAATATATATTTATTTATTTATCTTCATGTGGATTTTTTTAAAGTGGAGATTAATGTGGAAATTTTTATTACTACTATTAACTGAATTTATATTCCGCCCTATACCCAGAGGTCTCAGGGCAGTTCACAGAACGAAATCAAAATGCAAAACCACAAAATATATAATCAAAATAAAAACAACCCAATAACCGCCCCCTCAAAAAAAAAACCCCATTTTAAAAGGGCATGGGAGGTCAATCAAATCAACTGAAGGCCTGGTTAAAAAGGAACATTTTTGCCTGGCGCCTAAAGGTGTATAATGAAGGCTCCAGGCGAACTTCCCTGGGGAGAGCATTCCACAGATGGGGAGCCACTGCAGAGAAGGCCCGTACTTGTGTTGCCACCCTCCAGACCTCTCAAGGAGGAAGCACACAGAGGGCCTCAGAAGATGATCTCAGGGTCCAGGTAGTTTCATATGGAAAGAGGCGATCCTTGAGGTATTGCGGTCCTGAGCCGTTTAAGGCTTTATAGGTCAAAACCAGCACTTTGAATTGGGCCGGGAAACTAATTGGTGGTCAGTTGCAATCGGACCAGAAAATAGAGCAAAAGGGCCCGGCCCAATTTTCAGTTGCCACTAGTGGACAACAGGCACAAACAGAGCTTTTAAGCGAGAGAACTCTGTTGTGAACTAAACTAAAGCACACATACCCAAAGAAGTCAAAGCTCAAGATGATTTTCAAAAATGTCAAGGTATTAAAGTAACATAAAACTGTTGAAGTGCTCTTCAGTTAAACATTTTTAGCCAATTGTTGTTGTCTGTAGCAGGGATGCTTGATGGATTTGATTTCTGTGAAGTGACCTTCCCAGCCAACGTTATGTGGATTGAAAGACACATTTCACACATATCCAAATTTGTGATGGAGCTCTCAGCTCAAAAAGAAATGTACCAAAATGTGTCAGTGCATATTTTAGGATCAAATATGTTTAGAAATGTGTACATTGTGATCAAATATATATTTATTTATTTATCTTCATGTGGATTTTTTTAAAGTGGAGATTAATGTGGAAATTTTTATTACTACTATTAACTGAATTTATATTCCGCCCTATACCCAGAGGTCTCAGGGCTGTTCACAGAACAAAATCAAAATACAAAACCACGAAATATATAATCAAAATAAAAACCCAATAACCGCCCCTGCCCCTGCCCCCAAAAAACCCATTTTATAAGGGCATGGGATGTCAATCAAATCAACTGAAAGCCTGTTTAAACAGGAACATTTTTGCCTGGCACCTAAAAGTGTATAATGAAGGCTCCAGGCGAACTTCCCTAGGCAGAGCATTCCACAGATGGGGAGCCACTGCAGAGAAGGCCCATTCTCATGTTGCCACCCTCCAGACCTCTCGAGGAGGAGGCACACGAAGAAGGGCCTCAGAAGGTGATCTCAGGGTCTGGGTAGCTTCATATGGAAAGAAGCGATCCTTGAGTTATTGCGGTTCTGAGCCGTTTAAGGCTTTATAGGTCAAAACCAGCACTTTGAATTGGGCCCGGAAACTAATTGGTGGCCAGTTGCAATCAGACCAGAAAATAGAGCAAAAGGGACTTATGAACGCAAGTGCAATGGAGAGATCAGAAACAGACTGGATCTGTCCCTTTAACTACCTGTAGTTGATGTAGCTGCAATAAAACGTGTTTGCTCAACCTTTTGGAAAGTATCATCAAATACAGCTCAGATGAAGCGTTTTAACTGATATACTTGCACACTTAATTACATTTCCAAGTGACCCCCCCACCATGCATACTACAGAACCTTGCACAATAAATAAGTGATGGGTCTCCCAGGTTTCCTTCCACATCACAGACAACAGATATCGCCATGCTGACTTGGGCACAGTATTCCCTAGGATCACTGGCTCACCTTTACTAAAGCCCTACAAATATTAAATCAGAAGGTGGTACCACCCATAGCATACAGTGGTACCTCGGGTTACATACGCTTCAGGTTACAGACTCCGCTAACCCAGAAATAGTACCTCGGGTTAAGAACTTTGCTTCAGGATGAGAACAGAAATCATGCTCCAGCAGCGCAGTGGCAGCAGGAGGCCCATTAGCTAAAGTGGTGCTTCAGGTTAAGAACAGTTTCAGGTTAAGAACGGACCTCCGGAACGAATTAAGTTCTTAACCCGAGGTACCACTGTATACACCTCACTCCTTCAGAATACTCTGATGGCTTTCATTATCAATGGAGACATTTTAAACATATTACTGAACGGCAACAAGGATGTGGCACAATCACTATGAGAGATAAAGAAATACTGATTCAGTGTCACTTTTGCATCTGTTCAATCCTAAGTCTATTCTGTCATGTTTTCTGCATCCCCCCCCCCCGAAAAAAATGCTTCTCAAAATTCAAAAGTGTGCAGTCAAAATCCACATAACAGTCTGGGAAGTACAAATTGTGTTGATTTGCTTAAAAAGGCACATCAAACTAAATTCTCCAAGATTTCTATCCTCTACAGCAGGGGTCAGCAACCTTAGGTTGTTTGGCTGGCCCAAGAGCTGCCCCCAAACTGAGCCAATGGTGCAGCACGAAACAGGGACTCACTTCCACGGCGCCGAAAATCGCATCTGCGCAGACGTAAAAAATAATGCGCAATCCGGCCCATGGAGGGATCTCCGCAGGACCGATCTGGTCCAGGCAAGATAAACCTTGCTGACCCCTGCTCTACAGAGCAAAACCAAATGAAGGAGCCCCTCATTGGTATAAGCAGGAAGTGATGCCAACCAAAACAAGAAGACACCCAACTCAATGCAAGTTAATAACTGGCCTTGCAGGACATCAAATATTAGGTTGGTTTTCTTAGTGTTGCATAGTATATCTGACACCTTCTTAACTCTAAACATCCAACTTAGTCTGAGTGAACCCACTGAAGTCTACTCCAAGTATGATTAATGGACTTCATCCATATTCCACAATTTTTTATCAACTGGAATGAAGTAGCTTTACATTTTAGTAGTGTTTTTATGTGATTTGCCTTTTAATGAAGCTGCCTGTTATTTATATACACTGATCAAAAGACAAATTTCTTGGGGGGGGGGGGGGAATGGCCCCATAAGCATTTTGCCAGTCCCATTTTTTATTAGCTTTACAAATGTTTAGAAATGGCTTCTCTTCCCAATATTAAAAAGCTGCATTGTACATTCTTTAAAGCTGCATCGTGATATATATATATATATATATATATATATATATATATATATATGCATGCACATTTTTATATGACCAGCCTGACCCAGTCACGAGCTGTTCCCTACTGTATGCACCACACACTTGTTTCTGGCAGCTATCCTGCCCCAAAGGACCAAGTAAAGAGCACCACCTAGTGGTCCAATGCGAAACTGTGATACAACACTGAAAAAAGAAAAGGGGGGGGGGAGAGAAGTCAAGTACTTTCATATCCAGCCTCTTAAAAGTTTGTAAGAGATTTAACAAGAACACCAAAAGTGTAAACCGCAGGCTCGCTTCAAAAGTTTATTCAAAGAAGTCTCATTTCTCAAAAATGCTCTTTCCCAAAACAGATCAGGGGGTGGAGAAATATAAGGAAATAAACTGAATGTTCTATACACAAGTATTTCACCAACATCCTTGTAAAAATGTGAACAAACAACAAATCCAGCAATCACTGCTCATCAATGAATATGGCACAATGTATTATTTCTAGGTTTTGATGTATTTATCTTCTGTGACAGCTCTTTTCAATGCTTGTTTTAAAGAACCTAATTTTAGGTTGGCTAACCAAGTGGTAGACTCCACTCTTTCAGGACTGCTAAGGCCAGCAAGTTCTTTAATGGGGATAATGTGCCAGATCACTGGAGCCAAGCTCTACCTTCTCCCTGAAAAGCAGCCCCTTCTGCTCAGAGACTTAAGCAAACAGTTCCCTAAAACAACTTGGGAAGTTTCTTGTATTGAGGAAAGGAATACCTGTAACCCTGGGAAGCAAGTGGGAAAGGTATGTGATGGGAAAATTAGGCGTTTGCAAAACTGAAATTCGGGCCTGGTTAGCAACTATCCTAGATGCATATCAAATTTGTTAAAAGAAATATATGCACTAAAGAAGGAAACAAATATGTATAAATTTTCAAGATCTTCTTGTTCTGCCGTTTAAAGTTACAAGTCGAGAAAACTCTCCCTCTTGGACCCAAATTATACTAATCTAGTGTGGCTTTGCATTTTAAACACAGGCATCACTGTTTGGCTCTGTATTATCTGAAAACGGTTCTGTCACATAGTTTTTGATGGCAGGCAGGACAACTTCATTTTCTGTTGTTGCCTCTCCATTTCCAGGTTCAGTTGGCTCACTTTCCACTGAAACAGGGATCATTTCATGCAACAGGAAACAGTCATCATTCAGCACCTCCTCTGAGGTCATTCGATTGTTAAAGCAGAGGAGTTTCGTGAGCAGAGATTTAACTTTAGTGTCCTTAAAAAGAAAGAAAGAAAAAAGTATTATTATTTGAGGTCACCAACCCGCCCAAGTCCTGTGACGTGTGCAAATAATTCATATTTATTTTAGAAATATTTATATTCTTCCTTTAAAATAAAAAAACACAACTCCTGGTGGTTTACAGTAATAAAAATATCAAATAGAATATACCCAGAAACAGTACATAAAACTGTGGTCCAGGGGAAAGAGCATTAACATAAGAATCCCAGAATTCAGGAAAAAGTAGCAAAATCAGCAAAATCAACACTTTGTAAGGCACCCAAGATGCAGAAGTAACCACCCCTTTCTTCCATGAGCCTGGATTGGAAGAGAGAAGTTACCTGTCCCCCTTCCTCCACCAAGGAAGAGATGGGTAGCTTCTTGCCTGCAACCTGGGTTTATGCCAGGAAGATGGGCGTGATCACTGCTAGCAGACGCACTTAACAAACTATCACCCATATGTACTGTTAGAAAGCAAAGTGCTTAGCAATCCTTACCACCTTCAAGACAGCGGCAGAGATTGCTACTATAATTACACTGAGGGTTGCTCAGTTGACAGTGACCCATGACGGGGCCTTCTCAGTGGTGTTCCCCTATTTGTGGAATGCCCTCCCTTAGTGAGTTGAGTCCTCAGTATTCACTTTCAGAGAAAAATTAAAAACATTCCTGTTTGCACAGGCATCAATTTCATTTTCCCCGATTCAGTGTACAGGTATGTCTGATATTCAGATTACTTAGCCTTACTTTACCATTAATTACACTTGCCTACCATTCATAATACTTTCCAAATGATATGTTTCCATTTTCCTGACGATCAGGGACCACATTCCTTCTTCTTTACACCAACAATTGTTGCACTTTGATCTTGCACCCAGATGTTTTAAATATTTAAAGATGCATCATTTAGTATTAACTAAACGAAGTGATTTAGGCAGTTCTGCACTATTATTTGAAATAGTTCGTGTAGGTAAGAAAACAAACATACCATATAGTGGCCATCCACTTCAGGAGTTCCATCTCTCTTTATTTTAAACTCCTGTTTTCCAAGAACCAGCTATAAATTTTAAAAGATGACAAAATTAGCTCAAACATCAATTCTAGAAAACCAATTTATGTTAGCCCATTCTATTCTGACAGTCACTTCCAGTTTAAAGAGGGACAAAAAAGGTAAGCAAAGCACAGTTCACTGTATATTTACACCCCCCCCCCACTGTATATTTACAGCTCTTTGTGCTACATTTATTCTGCTGACCTAAAATTTATGCTTCCTTGCCAAAAATAATCGTTGCACAAAACCAGATATACAGTGGACCCTCGGTTTACGTTACCTTCAGGTAATGTAACTTTTGGGTTGCGAATGCGGCAAAACCGGAAGTGTATACTCCCGGGTTTCGCCATGCATGCATGCACAGAAGTGTGCCGCGCGCATGCGCAAAGGCGCTCTATCATGCTACGCACATGCGCAGAAGCGGCACCTCTAGATGCGGATGTTTCGGGTTATGTACGGACCCCTGGAATGAATTAAGCTCATATCCGGAGGGTCCACTGTACATTTGACTATTGTCTCAAATAAGTAAAATATGTAACCTGCAACATCAATTACATTTCACATAAAGTCTAGATTTCTTAGTGAATCCCTATATACTAAGGGTGAACTCAAAGGTGGAAGCCATGACTGATTAAAATGGTATATAATACTGCTTTAAATTTTTAGTGTAGATGGGGCCTTGATAAGGGGCACCATTCAAAGATGGAATATTCATCCCCTACAGTCTGAAAAGGCACAGCCTACTCTGCCATTTCATTCTGTTGCATGCGTAAAGCTGATCGCACTTCATATTCATATCCATTCCCAAATTCAGAGAACAATCTGACAACCTCTTTAAGAAAGCAAAATGGGGAAAAACGAGAGCCCCTGGCTAAAATCTGTAGATGATCGAAGGGACAAAACAAAGACTAATAAATGTAGATCTACTTTCACACTTGAGCAGTTATGGCAATTCCGCTCACAGCTTCGCTTGCAACTTTAGGGAACACAATAATTCAGCCTGCATTACATTACAAAGCCTTTGCATTTATAAATGAAGAGCTACATACCCAGTAAAGGAGGCAACCAAAAGCATACATATCTGAAGCGGGAGAAGGTGGTTGTCCCTGCCTTACTTCAGGAGAAATTAAGTTCAAGCCATTCAGGAGCACAGAGTTCATTGAAGCACGCTGACTCTAAAAATTAAAACCCCATAGCTTGGAATTACAATTGAACATTGCCTATAAAACAGATGATCTATGCTAGCCTAGGCAACAGGCCTGAAAATCATCCTACCTCCTGAATTGAGAGAGGAAGCAATGCATCTATTGCATAGCCACCTTTCCATTCTCAGTGCAGTGGCACTTTGGGCACTGAACACACATATGCCACTAACTCTCTGACACCAGGAGAAAGGGTATGTGTATGTATAATGCATACCCTCTAGTCGTGTTCTGTGTTTAACATAGTATGCGCTTAGCACCTCCTTCCTCCATTCTCTACCAGAGAGAGCCAAAGCTCTGCTAAGTAGAGGGCTACTGGCACTTTAATGGGTGTGTGGCTGGCCCTAACCCTGTGGAACTCCTTGCCAATGTGGGTTCAGCAGGAGTCTTCGCTGCTTGTTTTGAGACACCTTCTAAAAACTGTATTACTCAGACAGGCCTTTCGAACTTGAGTTTCTATCTTGACCAGCTATCCCTGAGGTTTTTGTTTTTAGTCTGCAAACTGCTGTGTAATATTTTATGAGAAACGCCTGTGCATCTTCCTCAGGCCAGCTCACGTCACCAGACAAGTGTGTTATAGAAGCTGCACATTTAACTCTTCTAGGAATGCAAGAAGAGAGGGAGATTCTGGTAGCAGCATTCTAGAGGACAGGTCAGAGTCAATTGCCTCCAGCACCCCCACCACCCCCACATATTTACACTTCATTTTTTGTTTACATTGTTTTAAGAATTACCCCCCCCCCCAAAGAAAATCAAATTGGAAAACCACTAGATTTCGCATGTGCTCAAAAGCAGAGGAACTGCGTTAATTAGCAGCAAGGAAGAAGTTCATTTGTTTATATTTAAAGGATAGCTTCTTTACCACTGATTTGGTGAAGTCAAAGTCTCCAACAATTCCTTGCTCTCGGTTTACAGCAAATACGTTGTTTTTATGCAAGGATCCGTGGATTATACCAGCTTTGTGTAGCGTATGCAGACCACGAGCTACTCCTTTCATGACCTTCAAAGTTTCCTAGTTAAAAATCGTAAAAGATGAACCTCAAGAGTCCCATTAGTCTTTCAAACACAAGCTCCATTGGAAGTAGGTACAAAGCCACTTATGAAACTCCTTGCAATGTGGATGTAAGTCAGGATTAATCTTCAATAAATGAGTTACTCCAGATTGAGGAAAAATGTGTTGCCTACAATTGTTTTAAGCAACTGCTAAATTCAGAATAGCCTGAAAAACATCAGAGAGCATGCAGCAAAGCCCACAACAACAAAAATGAAGCATAGGTACATGGGGGCATTAGTGACCACTGAATGGGACCTTTTGGCCAAAATGCAAAGGGTTTTATGCTTATATTTTACATTTGGATCCTTGGTGTTACATTTGTGTTATAAATCTTCTTTGTTGTACCAGGACTATAGCAATTCATTTCATTTTTTCCGATACCAATTTGTTTCTTATCATTGTAGAACTCATTAACAAATTAAAGAGAAGAGGTAACATTTTAACCAGAGTCTCCTGCAGTAAACTGTACTGCACCCGGAATCAGACTGTCACTTAATATAAAAGGTAAAGGGGACCCCTGATCGTTAGGTCCAGTCATGGCCGACTCAGGGGTTGCGGCACTCATCTCGCTTTACTGGCCAAGGGAGCCAGCATACAGCTTCTGGGTCATGTGGCCAGCATGACTAAGGCGCTTCTGGCAAACCAGAGCAGCACACAGAAACGCCGTTTACCTTCCCCCCGGAGCGGTACCTATTTATCTACTTGCACTTTGATGTGCTTTCAAACTGCTAGGTTGGCAGGAGTTGGGACCGAACAACGGGAGCTCACCCCGTCGTGGGGATTCACACCACTGACCTTCTGATCAGCAAGCCCTAGGCTCAGTGGTTTAGACCACAGCGCCACCCGTATCCATTAGTTAATATACAGTATATTAAAATATGGCCAAATAAGTATGTTGGTTTTTGAAAGAAACCGGGATGGGAGGACACACAGCATTGAAGCAAAAATGAAGCACTAAATGCCCTATTTTTGAAAAGCTGGATTCACTGCATACCATAATGGAACAGTTTACAGTAAGAATTGAGTTAATCAGAATCTTAATGGATAGGGGGGGGGGGTTCTCTCTCTCTCCCCCCTACTCCCACCCGATCACATTACTTACTTCTGGATTTAAAGGTGCGGTAGTCTGCAATATGCCCAGGCTTGCTTCAGCATAATATGGGACCATCAGGTATGCCAGAGGATCAGACTTAATGGACACAAAAAGTAGTATGTATGTGTATATCATGTATCAAATTACTGCAACATTTCTACAATTGCTTAACACATACTGCAATAAATAAATAAATCTCAAAGTATATATGTAGCTTTATTCATCATAGAAAGGCTTACTGACTAAAAGTATTAGGTTAAAAGATTTATCATTTATTTTTTTAAAAAATAACTGCATTGACAGTTTATAACTTGCCTTGCATAAAAATAGAAACATCAGCTGCATCAAACCAGATTCTTCCTTCAGTTCTCTCCAGAGTCTGTGATACTTTGCTGCTCTTTCTATCACATCGGCTTCAGTATTCATATCCACAGCATATCCCTAAGGTGGTTTTTAAAAAGTTGGCTATGAATTGGATAGGTATACTTTGAAATAATGATATTTTTCTCATTTTAAAAAGACCCTAAAAAGTGTACGAACAACTTGTACACCGCATTTGAGATGCAATGCATATACCTACTTCTTACTTTGTGAACATTAAAAGCTGTGGGGCTATAAAATATCAAGATGGCTGCAATTTCCTTGTAGCATCTATTGTATTCTGCTTTGTGATTTATTTTACTTAGTTCTTTTATTTGTGAATCATTTCCCAAGAGACATCATGAAACAAATTACAATATAACATATATGAAAGAAAGTTTAATGTATATTAAATAAACACAGAAACCATTGCATATATAAAAACAAGTATAAATATACAAACAGTTTAAAACAATAATGGCACATACATAAAATCCATTCAAATCCAAGACAAATACCAACTGAGATTAGTGTTATGTTCATCCCATTTCACAGTGATGGTGCCGGGCAAACCTAGGAACCAGTTAAAATAATAGGACTGGAAAGGATTTCTATCTGTCCAGAAGGACTTGCTCTAACTATAACAACTATATGAACAGCTTCTGTATATGCAACTAAGGACTGAGACTTTCCTCCCCAATCTCCAAAAGTTCCTAAGCTGTATGAAAATGAGCTTTCTAATAGGTTGGTTGTAACTAAGCCTAACTCTCCATAAACTAGACTTAAAAGGCTGATTTCTTCAAATTCAAAGATCAAGGCTCCAAAAATCCCCAAGTGCTCAGGCACAAAATCACATTCTAGAGACCTGAAATGTGTTTTTTCGGCTTAGCAGAAGACCAACAAGCACCCAGATGTTTAATAATGATATCTCAAAACCTGAAAGCTTTCCAGTTTAGCCAATGACTTGCCTCTTATTACTAGCTTTTTAAAAAGTGAACTTGAAAGTATACCTTTAAGAGAACCTTCTGCCCTTGAACTTCTGAGCAAACCAGAGGACGTTTTGTGCTCAGTTCTCTCATTGGTTCGGCATCTAGAAGATCACGCTCCAAACTGACTGTCAGAAGTCCTCCTGAGTTCTGAACAAACAGGATTTGCCAATCACCTTATAAATCCCAACACTGCACAAAATATAAATATGTGTAGATCACAGAATAGAGCCACATTATCTATAGGTAATAAACAAGATGAGGGACCTGTATCCTCGGGCTGTAACTGGAGCACTCCTGCACAAGGCTCCACAATCATCTTGGAGCAGGAATCTTGCAGCATTGTTTAGGGGGAAAGGTAGCCATATCTCTTTATTTCCCAACCCTCCTGAAACTTTCCTTGTTGGGCTATAAAGGGCTCAGGTTTGAAGCAAGAGGGAAGGTTTCCAGAGAGGAAAAAAGGGGTTTCTCCACATAGAAGTGAGCTTTTGAGCCCGTGAAGGGTGGCATTCCCCTCAATCCTGTTCGGTACACTAAATGGGTATCCACTGTATACTATAAGCTGTTCTTGGTCAAAACAGGCCAATGCCCTCCTATTCTTTCCTGTCAGCTAACACCATAATTCCACTGGTCTTGAAAACCACTGAGCCTAGGTTCTTGTCATGCAGTAGTGGCAGGGGCAGAGGCGGGTTGGGGTTGGGGGCTGTTTGTCTTTTCATTAACAGTACAAACTAAGGCTCCCATGAATGTGCAGAAACCACTTCCTATTTTGGGCTGCTGCGTTTCTCTGCCAAGTTGACAGCACGTCTAAGTCCCCCACCCCCCACCCCCCATCCCAATTGTGTTATTTTTAAAAAAACAAGATGTGAAGATCTTAGCACAATGGTACCCTTTCTCTTCCACCCAGAAGCTGCTGTGATCTTAAAATAGGGTAAACAAGACCTGCCATTTTACCCTTTTGGTCTAACAGGAAATCACATTATTGGCTTTACTGCCAGCAAAACAAGGTGACCATGAACAGCAACAAAACCATCAGGCAAATTTTTTGAGAAGAACTAATGGATAAAGGATAAGAAGCAGCCTGAGAACGGCCTGGTCACAAGGAATGGCAGGCCTGGCAGATGGCTAATATATAAAAATAATTCAGAACTTAACAATCATAACCTAGAACAGGTGTCAACAACCTTTTCTGAACCAGCAGGCACATTCTGTGCCTCAAATTTGTAACAAAATGGGTGCCATGAGGGACATGACCTAACGTAGATTGAAGGGGTGTAAAACCATAGCTGTTTCCTCTCATGACCTTCACCCCCAATATTTAGCATGGCAAGTAAGCTATGTCCTACTGGTCATGATTGCAGAGATCGCATAATAGTTATTCCCTGCACACACCCAAACGATGCTGTTACAGTCAATAGCAGGAGGCATTTCCCAGTAGCAAAAAAAAAAAAAAAAAAAAAAAAAGGGTGGACCATGCTGCACTCTCTTTTGTGTTCAGATGTCTCATATGCTTCACATATAAACAGCAACACATCCACCTCTCAATTTCTATCCCTCAACTACATCTCTCCCTCTTTTTCAGAGACCACACATCCATACATCCTCCTCTCTCCCACACGAAGAATACTTGAGTACCTGCCCTACATTCAGAAAAGCATCTCCACTCCCACCAATCCAGAACAATACACGAATGCCAACAACCAGGCACCCACAGGCACCGAGCTGATAATTCCTTACCGATATCCACTAGGAGTTTCCTCAGAACGTTCTCTCCAGAAATGCCGAAACAAAACATCTTTCTTACCAATATATTTCTTACCATATATTGTAGAATTCCTGCTTCAGGATGAAGAAGCGGTAGCTCAGGGAACCATTTCTGTACCAAGTGATTGAGCTTCTCCTAAATTAAAAGATAAATTTTTGCAATACCCATCTCAGCATGAAAACAGAACACAGCGATATGTTGGGAACTAGATTAACCTGTGGCACGCAAGTAGCAAATTTGCAAATGAAGAAGTGATTCACAGATAAGCATCAGTACGTAATTAGATTCCTCTTCACATGGTACTGCTGGATTTATACTCGTTCCCCAATGCAGAAGTCATACACTTTATGATACAGAATACACAGCTGCTCCATTGAACACAAAGTAAAGGCCCTCCACTCACTGTGCCCCCCCCCCCAAATCATCTTCCTGAGTAAGAGACTAAAAGTCCAAGGGAACTCACCAGAGTTGACTTGTTGCCATTTCTAGCTCTGCATTTTACACACCCCTCTATCCTGCCTCCAGCCACCTTCATTAAAAGCCAGCAATCCTCCCCCCCCCCCCCCGGTGAGAGGCAACTCGTGCAACTGATACACCGGGGGTGGGGAGTAGTATGAGAGGCATGGGGGGGGGCTGTGCATTCTGGGCTCTGAATTGTTGGGACAATCTCTGCACTCCTTGGTTCTTTGCCTCTTTGCAGCACTCTACACCTGTTATCCTCCTCAGCTGCTGCCTGGAGATAGTTCAGTTTTTGTTTCTTCTGCACAACACATCTCCCTCCCCCCGCCCCACCTTTCCACAGTAGTGTCGTTCCTTGGATTCCGAACGCCTTGGTACTTGAATGTTTTGGCTCCCAAACACCGCAAACCTGGAAGTGAGTGTTCCGGTTTGCGAACATTCTTTAGAACCCAAACGTCCGGCGCAGCTTCCAATTGGCTGCAGGAGCTTGCTGAAGCCAACCAGAAGCCGCACTTTGGTTTCCAAACGTTTTGGAAGTCCAACGGATTCCGTTCGACTTCCAAGGTACAACTGTATGGGATTTGCCATTCACTGCATAGTCACGAGGGAGTGAAGCTGACCCAGGGAAAACCACATCAAAACACAGCATTTCAGTAGAAACTACAAGATAACCTGTGGGTTGTAGGTAACGTCATGTGTACATGGATTCAAAGAACAGGGATGAGAACGCGCTGAAGCCAGAGTAAGCCATAAAAGGGACATGCCCTTGGTTTTTGATATGAGAAGTTTATAACCATTTCTCCACTCGTGATAGCTTTTTAAATTTACAAGTTGCGTGCATAAGCATGCCTTCACTAGATTCAGAAATGATCATCCTCTTCATCCTACTCAGTAAGAATATATGCAATTCATTCTGAAAAATCAAAAGTTTATTCAATGTAATTACTTGTTTCAATGGTGCTTATGCAATTGAACACTTACATATTCTTCTTGTTCCTTGTATATTTCCTCAAATACATTATTTCTTATTCCAGTTATTTCTTCTTTTATTTTTGCCATTTTGGGCTCACTGTCATCATCAGACTAAAAGGTAGAAATGTAAAATCATCACCTCAGACAATTAAGGTATTATTGTATCAGGTAACCATCTTAGTATACATTGAGAATAACTACTGGTTTTCAGTAACACATTCTAGGCCTGAGCCACCAGATTTACTGGATGTACTTTCCTGCCTTCCACCTGTTAGGTTAATACCCTTTCTTACTCCTTGAAAGTGGTGTGGAGACAAAATTAAAATGCCACAGTTGGAAAGGGCACCGGGACTCAATTCTTTGGCCGAACTGTCACCAATGTCTTCTCAGAAATAACAACTTATTCACGAGGATTAATAAATGTTTTCATATGCCTGGGCTAATTCACAAAACTATCAGCCATTTCTTCAGTTGGCCAGGAAAGAAACAGCTCACTGAGTTCAGCTTAGGAGCCAAGCTACTGAAAGCTGGGGAGGGAGAATCTGACTTCTCAGAATGAGTTGGCCACCCTGATATAAAACATCCCAAAAAGTTGTCCTGGGTTTGGATTACTGCTGTTGTTTAATTGAAAGGCTACTTGTCCCTAACAAAGTAAGCTGCAACTTCCTTGCCAGTGCCCAACACACATACAACATGCAACACAACACCACACACACAAGGACAGGACGGAAGAAGATGAATAGTGTCAACTTCTTGTTATAGTATAGTCAATATAGTATATATAAGAATGGCACCAGAAAGAGGCCTTAGATGCCTATACTGCTGCAACTGAGATAAGACCAAGACTACTTTTCAATGTGAACTCATTAGAGAACTGAAAATTGTTAAATGTGCTTTTGTTGTTCCAAGCTTGCATTTCTTAAATGTGAGGAACTGCTTCCCTTCCACTGGAATCTCTAGATTTACCACTAGATTTTAAAAGGACTAGACAAATTTATAAACCCTGTGAAAGAGGTGGGTCCCTCCCACAAGCAAAACACCTAAACTGTCAAAGGCCAGGGTAAAGACTTGCATCTTCAGCCTACAGCAAAAGCTGTACAATAAAGAATCTGGAGACAGTTCTGTGGGTGGAGAGCTCTGCAACGCAGGCACTGCCATAGAGAAACCCCTCACCCAGGAAGCCATTCCTGAAAACTCCCAAGAGGGTGCCCTCTGCAGATCATAACACCCAAGAAGCTCGGAAGGGATGCAGGCAGCCTTCCAAACACTGAAAGGCATAGTGCCTCTGGTCATGGAAGCAGTACGTGCTCCATCATCACTAGCAGCCATTGATATCCTGAGGAGAGCACATGCTAGGATAGTGTGGAATCAGTATAGCGCGCATACGCGCACACACAGAAGGAAAATCTGATATCCCATTGTTTTATAGGCCCATTATTGCACAAGCTCACTGCTGACATCCCACCCACTCAGCAATCAGAGAAACACTGTCGGATCTACATAGTTTTGATCCACTTTTCCTTCGGATTTTATTTGCCTTAAGTTTTACGTGAATAAATTACATCTTTGTTAAAAAATGAGATTTCTCAAATGCCAGATAGTACTAGCTTTTCCCACATACTCCATCCATTTTTCCCCCCAACGGACGGTAGGGCCAGAATGCTCTCCCTCGTCCACTAGTTCTATCTCTCAGAAAAGCCTTTTAAAAACAGCACTTATTTCCATACTTCTTCCAAGTTGTTTTTTTCAGCCATCTTCCACCTCAGCTGAGCCTTCAGCTTTTTCACTCTCTTCTTAATCTGTAGCAAAACGTCAACGTTGGGACTTGTCTCCAGCCACTCCACTATCTGCTTTTTGAACTAAAGTGTAAAACAAAGAAACCATGGAAGTGAAAGAACGGTGTTTTCATTGCTCAAATTAGTTTCAAGGAAGATTGCTATTTGCACACATTAGACTCATCTTTATGTCTTAAATAGCAACTGAGTTTTAGGCAGTGATAAAACAATATCTAGTTTAGAGGAATCTATTAATGGGTCATTTTATAATTACAAGCCAATTTTTATTTTGAAGTGGCTGAAGGGCAATTCATGGACAAAACAGTATCACCAAAAAGCTTTCCTAAAGTTTTAAGACGTGGTCTGCTTTAATTCTGACAAAACAAAAAAATAACCAAGTATGACAAACTGACCTCGATGCTGTCCAGATACTTGTGATATATAACGCTTAAGAGATTGCTTTCTTGGTTGATCTTCTGCATAACTTCACTGTACACGTTCAAGATTATTTTTTTATCTGCTTCATCTAGCTCCTAAATGGAATCAGACACAAACATACAGATAACATACCTGCAGCTAGATGAAGGTTGAGGATTTCAACACCTATAGGCATGAAGGCTATTCTTAATGGGAAGGCTTATCAGTTTTTATTTGTAAAATAAGTAGAGGCTACCAAGCAGTTTAAATTAATGTAGTTTGACATTTCCATGGGACACAGCCTCCACCCCAATGTTCATCAGCTCTGGTGTGGTTAGTTTGTCAAATGATTCAATCAGGAATAATTCTGGACTCCTGTTTTGCAACAGACTGCAGTAAAAGGACCACAAGTTGAACTGCAAATTGAACCATTAGCTGAACTGTAAATCAGAGGTTTGCTGCTTTTTATTTTGGCTTCTTCTACCTGGAGCAGTTAACAATGTATTAAAAACCAAGTGTAGAGTACACGTCAAAAACATTCAGAGTTTGTGTATTTTACTACCATCTTTGGGTATGTTCTGCTGCCCCTCAAAAGTCACTTTTAAGTCTAACCACCTTTTGATTTGAAATTATGTATGGAGCCATGAAAACTATTTTCAGAGAAGGAAGAAATAAGGCTGAGCAAAGCTAAGCAGCTTTTCAAATGCACATTCCATATAAAGCAACACTATGTGAATCCAATTAATTTCTGCAATTGCTGATCCAGCAAGCAACAACAGCATGGAAGCCTACTTGCATTAAGTGGTCTTCCCTAGCTGGATCAAGGCACTTGGCTCCTGGAGATAATGGGGAACTATGCAGCTTACTCTGTGGTAGGGATGTCTGAGAATGTCACAGCACTCACTATAATTATTTTCTTAGTCTACAAACATGTAAATTATTGTTACTTTCTGCATTGGTTCTTATGCTTCCCCTCTCCACTGAAATGCGTCGAAATTGGTTATGTAATTAAACAGTTTAGTTTTGGCCATAGCTGATTGCAAGACAAACAACATACATTTCGGTGGAAGCTGAACTGCAGCCGAACAGAAATGGCAATGATTGCGTGGGTAGGCGGAGTCCCCCCAACCCCAGGCAACCCCTGGGTGAAATAATGACCTAAGACACTATGTTATGGGATTAAAATTGGCCACAACTTCATTAAGACTTCAGATGTAGGGATACCTTGGCTTAGGCATTGGGTGTTTATCCCTCCCAGTCCCGGCCGGGGAGCTGGGGAACATCAGGATTATCCAGAATGAGTGGGGATTGGGCTGGCTCTGGAGAACGTCTGTTCAAGCAGAGAGCCCACCCCGCATTTCGCCGCAGTCGCAGAGGAGAGCAATGACAACCTATTGGCGTATGGCTAATGCCTCCCCTCAACCCCTTTAACGGGGAACCCTGGGATCACTGCTGGGGGGGGGCGTGGGTCACCGCTTCACGCCCCCAATGCAAATGACTGTGATTAACCCAGGCAGGGTGGAAATCACTGCCTCATTACATCCCCACAATGGGGGTTAGTCACAGCCTCACCTGCCAGGCTCAGAAGATGAGCATGGCAAGGTGCATTCATACCCTGAAACAAGTTACTCAAACCCTCTTGATGGCCTTGGGGCAGATGGAGAAAAACACCTTGCTACTTCTTCAGCCACAAGGGAGACAAGGGACAAGGGAGAAAATAGGCCTGGAGAAGTTAGTGACTATCAAATTCAATTCCAGCCCCATCCATTTAGGCCCCAAGAGAAGGGGAGAAGAAAGCTGCTGGCTTCAATTCAGGGACAAACTAGTTACGGTAACTAAACACAGGAAAGATGGCAACTCGCAACTCCCACCCCCTCTCAAAGTGAGATTTTAGCTTACAGGCCACCATGTTAAATTAACTGGTAGATTTGTGACTATGGTCTTTCAGTATTTGACTAGGACTGAGGAATTTTGTTGCAGGAAATCCTGCTTCTAACATTCCACTGGAAATTTCAGACATGGCTTTTATCCAAAAGACATGAAGCCACTACAAAAGTGCTGTAACAGAAGAAAGCTAACTTACAGTTAGAAAAATGCTCAATTCTTGAGAAATGTTCAACTCGGCATTCTTGAGAACTTCATCCATGTTGTCACCTACATCCTCAAATTTCAAAAGTATGCCTGACGTCATGTCAAAGAACTTGGAAGGTAAATAGTTAAGAGAAAAAAGGAGTTATCTATACAAATATTAACAGTGTTGGCAAAGTAAATAATGGACCCCAAAATGTGGAACGCCCTCTCTATAGAGGTGTGTCAGATGCTGTCCCTTTAAAGCTTTAGGCAGTCATACGTTTCCTGCTTCTTTACTAAAAACTTCGAGTCAACAGCACTTTTATTTGTGAATTTTAATAATGTATGTGCCATCCTGTTGCACAGGAACACATACTTTCTACTGCTGCTTAGTGCTAAAGAACATGAGATTGTAGAAGGTGCATGAACGATATTATATTTGGTGATTTTGTTGTAAATTGTCCTGATGCTGCAGAACAGAAGGAAAGCACACTCCGGTCTCTGTCACCAGCCGGGGAACAAAAGATGACTGGGATAGCTGCCTCCCAGGAAGAAAGGAATGGAAAAAGGGAGGTCAGTCTGACCCCATCCATCGCCCAGAGAAGCAGCAGTTGCAGGAGGCTTGCCTCTCTCCCCTTCCTGCCAAAGAGAATATTCTGCTCCAATGCTTGTTTTCCTCTACCCTCCACATTTATATTTTCTTTTGCCTCAGTCTAAATTGTGAGCATGCAGGCAGGAACAGTATTGGATTTTTTAAAAGCTCTATAAAGAACTTATATGGGCTTAGAAGTGATCATTAATCATTATCATCACTGAATGCAACAAGCTGCCCCAGAAATATTTTTTTGGAAGGATGATTATATAAAAGTGGATCACG
Source organism: Podarcis tiliguerta (assembly GCF_965153285.1). Lineage (NCBI taxonomy): Eukaryota > Metazoa > Chordata > Lepidosauria > Squamata > Lacertidae > Podarcis > Podarcis tiliguerta. The sequence continues at coordinate 25,547,560 of NC_139545.1, forward strand.
CAGTCAAAGGTTACGGAGCAAAGACTGTAATAGGAGCTTCCCTAGTCATCAAATTCAGAGTGGTGAAAGAATGTTCTATCAGCTGCTCCAATGCGTGTGCTACATCACACGAATGCTATGTTCCCACTTCACCTTTCAAGTTCCTAGAAAGCTTCCCAAGTATAACCCAACAGTGTATCCACTTAATGATAAACACGGTTTCGTTTCATATTTTAACACAAAAATCTGCCCAAAGTAAGAGCCAAAACAATAGCAGAAAGGGAAATGGCCAAGTATCCATTCGTCAGAGTAACCCTTCCCATGTTCCATTACCAAAAAAAAAAAAAAAAAAAAAACCAGAATCATTGGCCAGCAAATCTCAATTTAGATAGCTAATGTCAAAGGGCCAAGTTACACGTTATGTTGGAGCTCCACATTTGAACCTCCCAATGTGACCCCCCACACACACACCAAAAAAGCACTGACAAAAGGTCCTTATCTTGGTTAAAGTCAGAGTGTAGGAAAAGCCCAATATTCTTTCCCACCCTACCATATAGGCTTGATCCAAATCCCTGTCCAAGAGATATCATTAACCATAGAAGGGAAAACTTGCAGGGCCACGAATTGTCCCCCCCTCTGCAGCTAAATGTAGTCACTCAGCCACGGCTTTTACAAAATAAAGTAATACCTGGAGACCTTCCAGCAACACAACATGCAGTTGGGACCAAAATCATGATCTGAACTTTGCTTTTTTATTATTTCTACCCCCACCTTCCCTTTAATAGCCCTGTGAGGTAGTTTAGGCTGACAGATGGTGGCTGGCCAGGTTCACCCGGTGAATTTCATGGTTGAGTGGGAATTAGAATCCTGGTCTCCTAGATCCTAGTCTAACATTATACCCACTACAAGGGTGGGCAGCTGTTTTTCTGCCCAAGGCTCATGTTCCCTCAAGGTAATCTGTCAGGGACTGTATAGGGTTGATAAGGAAGGAGCCAAAAAGCAATTCTCTCTTTTTTCACACATGTGAAATCAAGCCTTGTCTTAAGTCAAAGTAACATTGTCTTTACCTGGATTATCCTGCTGAAACAGGTCACCAAATTTTGCAGAGATGCATCTGTGGCATTTCTGACACTACTGAATTCCTCCAACTTAATGTTTTTCCACTCGGCAAACTTCTCAAAAGCTCCTTCAGAACTCTCTACTTCATAAACCTGACCATATATGACTTCCAAGGAATCCTGCAATTTCTGTGGAATATAAAAGTAAAGAACAACAGGACTGGGGAGCAGAGACTGAAAGTAGGAGAAGACAATATTGAATAAAGAAAGCTATATACTATAAAATGAAACAAAGACACCTTGGGCCTTGGGGACTTTGTTATATGAGCATTTCTCTAATGGTTCTTGGGGAGGAGGGAACCAGCTTAGTCTGTGCTCTCCCCCCCAACTGTCCCTGGACTTCCAAGTGTACCAAGCGACCTGAAGAAAACTGGGTTCACTTGTAATGCAACACGGTCCTTAAATCAAGAGGCTGGAACAAGTCCCCAAGATATGAAAACACGTCAAAGTATCTAAGCAAAACGGCCACGAGAGAGGAAGGGTGGAGATGGAACATTTCTAACAGCCCAAATCTCTGGTCCCCAATCTGATGCCCAAAGACACCATGCTACCTTTGAACACACAACCCTGACAACAGCAAAGGACCCCTGCTATAAAAAATTTTTTAAAATAACTGAGTAATTTTGGAACTGTGGTAAATACGTATTTTACAAAGCAGTAGGGAGAGAAATTTGGGCACATCATAGGAAGGAAAAAATAGTGAAAATTGCTGTCCTGAAGTATGTTTTTATACATCCTGCAACATAAGAGTGATTTCAAATGCCCATTTCCAAGAGTTGATGCAGCAGGGTTTTTTGGCAGGGGGGCATTGTTGCTGAGAGTGCTGCAAACTGCCTGCTATGTCTTGGGGTTCAAACTGTCATGAACACCAGACTTATAAATCATTGATTTATCATAGAATAAAATTCTATCACTGAATTTTATAAAGGCTTGTCAGACACACAGTAAAATGTATGTTTGCTGCAGCTCAGCAAAGTGTTTGTAGGCTGCCACCTCGTGGGCATAGATTAACATAACATTTGCTGTACTGTACCGCACTAGAGAAAAAATTTCCTCATCGGCTATGCCAGATGCAGTGACCTTTGTGTAACTCAAATGGATGCAGAAATGTTTTAAGAGACTACGATATGCTGAGTAAAAGACACTACCTATTTTATAAATGGGACGCGGGTGGTGCTGTGGGTTAAGCCACAGAGCCTAGAGCTTGCCGATCAGAAGGTTGGTGGTTCAAATCCCTGCAAAAGGGTGAGCTCCCGCTGCTCAGTCCCTGTTCCTGCCAACCTAGCAGTTTGAAAGCACGAAGTGCAAGTAGGTAAATAGGTACCACTCCAGCGGGAAGGTAAACGCCGTTTCCGTGCGCTGCTCTGGTTCGCCAGAAGTGGCTTAGTCATGCTGGCCACATGACCCGGAAGCTGTACGCCGGCTCCCTCGGCCAATAAAGCAAGATGAGCACCGCAACCCCAGAGTCGTCCATGACTGGACCTAATAGTCAGGGGTCCCTTTACCTATTTTATAGATAGGCACAAAGCATACAATTGGTTCATGTCTCATCCTACACATCTATTTCAAAGAGCGCCTAGACTGGTTAACAGCATGTAACATTTCACATGAAGTTCTACTTTATGTATATTTTCTAGCCTTTGTGGACTAAGCGTTGGGGAACAGGAATAAGTAACACTCTCTGCTTCCACCATTCTCCAGTAAGACACCAGACACAGCAGAATGTGATATCAATATACCTTCAGAAGCAAGGAAATGTTCGATAGGATGTCCTTTCATGTTACCATGTACAGGACATTACCAGCATAACACTGTTTTGACACAAGGTGGCCGACTTTAAAAAAACAAAATAGTGCACAGATAGGATATGCATGCAGCTCTGTTCCCAACCTGCAGTGTTTCCAAGCGCTCTGAGAGGGGTAAATCATCCACTTCCATAATATATTCTTGCACTGTAGAATACAGGTTCTGCTGCACTTCATTTCTACGTTGAATCAAGCTCTGCACTTCGTCCTGTGTTGAAGGGAAAAGCAAGGTCAGGAACAAACCCCCCGAAACTCTCTTAATTCACTCACAAGGCAATAGACTACTGAGTATGTGGTGAGCCAAATCATGCAAAAATTAACTTAACTTTCACACAATCTTGCATTTGAACCGTAAAGTGCACACTAAACATCTAAGAGCAGTGGTCTCTTTCTGGAAGCACACTTGCTGCATTTTGTTCAGGTGCACAATCTTTCCCAGACTTAACTCAGAGGAAACTACATCTGGGCAATCAACAACCAAAGCTGGCTGTCCCCAATGTGAATTTGCTAGAAACAAATTACATCCCTATCCTTCCTCATCCCATGAAAGCAGTTATAATAATGTTTTCAAAACTGATTCTGGTGTATGTATGCCAAAGCCATGAGGGAACAAACTATCCCAGTAGTAGCCACCTAGAGAAGAAAGCACAATTAACTGCATGCCATCTAGCATCAGGAGGCAGCCACTTGCATCCTGGGAGAGGATTTTTTTAAAAAAGGAAGAACTATGAGAGCTAGGTTAGGGAGTAGTAAACGATCCAATTCCATGTGCCTGTAATCTACTATCATTGTGGCATCTTACATGCGCATGGTATCCCCTTCACAGGTAAGGCCAAGTGTTCTTTTCATTGGTTAAGAGGTAGTCTTTACTTTAGAAACTGTGTTTTCTGTGTAGCTCAGTTTTCTAGAGAGGGATCCATCTGAGAATGCTCTAATTTACCTCCACCTAACTAAATCAAGCCCAAAATGCAAAGGGAGCGCTGAGGCATCTTTCTGGTTGCTGTCTGCAATTATAGAGCTTCTGAAGGCAGCTAGAAAAATCACTAGACTCAGATGCAGTCAGGCTTCAGTGTATACTTAAGCAAGCCGACAGTTTCTCAAGGACTTAAGTAGAGCTCTTCCTTTGCTAACTACAGATGAAGAGCAAAGACAGCAGCTTCAGATTACTGTCCTGGTTGATGCTCTCGAACATTTTGCAGCCTACTGACCCTACTTGTATGGCAAGAGCATCTGGGCTACAGAACTACTACCACCTGGATTGCTACAGATACACACTCATAAGAAACAAACTCTGTGACAGCTGGGAGAAAAGAAATTATTTTTACAATCTAATGTTCTTGTCCTTTGCTTCAGGTAGTGAGGTGAATATATTATATTCATGGGAAAGTGTACCTGCAACTCATCCAGTTAAGTGAGAAAACAATTCACGCAAACTACTGCTTGTGAGACTGGCCTCTGGCTGGTCCAAAGGTTTGTTTACAAAGGGTGTATAAGGAAAAGACTACTGAATCACCACCAACATTTACTGGTGCTTGTGTGTCTACCAATTGTAAAGAAGGGCTTCAGCTGCAAGAGGAAAAACTCTCCAGCAAGTCCCGATCTGCAAATGCATTCACAGACACACTAAGAGGGTACTGGCATCAATCCAATATCACTGGAACTACAAGTGCTGCGGTTTTTTACCTGCCCGCAATACAGGCTAGCACAGGTCACATTGCAGCAGGAAGAGATGGGAGTGCAAGGTATGCTAGTTGACAAACAGCTACCATTCTTTTGGGATGTCTCATTGCTTTATCTAAGTTCTTAGAGTCTCCAAGCTTTAAGTGGCATTTTTTCCTTGGCTGCATGCTGCCTGGCTAATTTGAGAGTTGTTATGTTACTTAAAAGTTTCATCAAAACACTTCTAACTCAGCTATCTGGCTCTTTCCAAGCCACGTTCTATGACCCTCTCAGGCAAAAACCTCATTATAGGCTTGGGGTTTGGGAGAGACAGTGTGAGGTGTACTGCAAGCAAGGAATGACCTGCAGAGAAAAGGGGGGGGGAGCCCTGAGCTGTTAGTTGACTTTCAGTAGTTTTCTCCTGCATTTCCAGCACTCAGAAGCCCTGCATGGCTACCCTGTGCCCAATGGGTTGTGTGGGATGGGGAAATTATTATATTATTCTTATAATAATAGACCATGCATCCCCTTCTCTCAGCAAACTCAGATCTAGCATAATTATATCCCCATCACTGAACATGTCACATGTCAAGTTAATTCCAGAAATGTCTTTTTTTAAAAAAAACTATAAAAAAAAATGATCATTATAGTTTATGCCTCAGCAAAAAAGGGCACAAGCTATTCTACATACCACACATTTGCATGCACATATTTCCTCTTGAAAAGCGTTATAGTCGATCCAAATTTTCTCCAGTTTTTCCAAGGACAGGGGAGCAGCAAGGCATCCTTCGGTAACCACTTTAATAGCTTCTGAAAGGTCTTCTCCAAAACGAGCATTCAGACTGACTTGTCTGGGTGAAAGAGATTTGAAAATGAATAGAGCATTTAAGCTGCCTTATCAACAGTTGTACTCTCATTTTTATATGTAATAGACTATTTTATATATATACATACACACACGGGCGCACACACACACACACCTCTCTTTCAGGAAAAACACAGAAAATCATGGAAAATGCAGCTTAATTAAAATGGTAATAACTTATGCCTTCTTTCTGGTTAAAATGGACTGTCTGATTTTACACCCTTGTAAAGAAAACACAAAATTTTGATATATGGCAGCCTGTTACCTATCAGAATGCTGCCATCTGGTATGCGACCAAACAACTATCTGCTTGGAACTATTATTTTATGGGCAAACCACTGACATAGTGGATAAGTTGCAGGTATAACTTTTACCAATAGGAAAGGGTCCCCTTCTTTTCTGTCTTTAGCCCATGGTACTCCGTAGCTTCATTACATCCTGGATCCCCATTTACATCGGGATAAACTTTCTGCCCCACATCAAGATGAAGGCAGCACAGAGAGAGCCAGCTTTGAATGACTTCAGTCAATCCGATGGTGGTTTGAGGGAGCAGCAATGCCCGATACAAAGAGACCAGAGGCAACTTCTCCCTCTCATTGGCTCACTGCCTATTAAAAGTAGGGCCTCTCTCTAGGGACCAGATCACTGCATTCCCAGCCTGACCACTCACTCACTGTGTTTCTTTACCGCATTATCCCATGCTGCACATTGCTATCGATTTAGCATTAGCCACCAGTTGATGGGGCTAGGAAGCAATTTTGCCTGAGATGACAATGGGCTTCAGCAGACCTGTGGTTTTGTTTTTTTTTTGCCTTTCCTATCATAATTATCAAACTACTTTCTCTTTCCTTTTCCTTCTGGGGGCTTTATTTCTTTCCTTTTTCAAAAAATCAATTTTTACTGAAAGTTTTCCACATAAAATACAATAAAAGCTGAGCTAATCTAAAGAGAGAAAATAAAAAAATACAAGAAGGACAAGGAGAAGGAAAAGAGCAGCAAAAGGGGGAAATACAAACCCCTCTATCACAATTGTATCATACCCCTTATTCCACACACACAAAAGTAAACCCTCCCAGCTCTCAACTGGGAGCTTCCCCCTCTTCCACCAGCCTCCCACCCTGGGAGATCCTCTCTACCCTGCCTCTCATGCAAGGCCCTTCTTCTCCTGTCTATCTTCACTTATCCAAAACAAGGAACTTCAAGGAGCTTTATTTCTATGATGCAAGTGAAGCTGTATTCTACATCTGGTGCTGGGACATCAGGCAAGATCCCTGGGCGAAGAGGTGAGAGGGGGTGGGCATTCCGCTCCCTCACTTAAAGAGAGGTCAGTGCACACCAGCCTGTCCACTTCATGGCTTGGTGTCATTGCTATGCCCTTGGCTGTTTGGGCAGCAGTCACTGGAACAGCTCAAGCTGTTAGGAAGTAGCTTCCCAGCTCCTACCAGGAAGGCTGAGCCATACATTTCTGACAGCACATGGGGTATAAGAAATAGGATCCTTGCCTGTAACTCACCCACCCCTGCCTTACTGCTTATATGCTGCACCCTGTAAAGCTGTAGCCTGCCTTTTCTCTTGCATCATTCCTTCTCCTCTGCTCAGCTTTTACTGCTACCTGTGGATGCAATGTGCACTTAACACCTAAACTTCATGCCAGTGAAGATAAACATTTCAGAAGTACAAAGAGTCTTGGACAACCATCAGCTGTCCAAGGAGGATATTGGAAGAGTGATGCTCTTCGTCACTTCCTCCTTGAGTTGTATGCACTTTTCAGGGAAGAAAGCCTCCAGCCAGTAACTCAACTTCAAAAGGCAGGGAATATGTCACTGAAACTCAGCTAAAATCTGAACTCTCTGACTATTACTGGCAATCAAACACTGTTCTACTGCATTAAAATGACAAATTAAAAAAAAAAACATTTTTTAAACGACAAAATGATTGAGGCTCTTCTCCAAACAATGCTAGAACAAGGTTTGTTTTTTGAGAAGAACCTTTTAAAAATTGTGATTCACAACAGAAACCCATCGCTGGGAAATATGTTTTAGCTGAGGAGGAGAAATGTACACTATACCTAGCTTCTTTCAATTTCTCGAACTTGTCAGCCAAGTTTCCCACTGTAGTTCCTATATATGTTGATAGAGCGTTTTCCAACACCTCAAAAGTTTCCTTGTATCTTTTCTCCTCCTGCGGCATTGGAGAAGAAAAGGATTCGAGCATCAGTATTACACCATTTCTGCCAAGCACCAAAGCATATTTTTAACTTAAAAAAAAAATCATCAAAATATCTACAAGCAAACATGGAGCTAAGAGAATATAAGGGCAGTAGATTTGGCTTTCAGTGACTATTAAACGCAGAATTATACTAATTTATGCTGCAAATAGCCTTCCTCCAAGGTGCTCAGTATTACATTGCCAGATGACCAGGCTTTAATTGAAGAACTTTTGCACTGTGCAGTGTGTTTTTATGTTTGTGGCACACACACACAGCTTTTGGTTTCAGTCACTTGTCTGGCATAACAGGAAGCAAATTGGAAAGCAGAAGAGTGGCACAACTGCCATCATACCCTGAACCAACCAAAGACCAGCTTTGGTCCTGCAGAGGAATTTCCAATTAACCTAGAAAGTCACTTGAATTCTGCTGCCTTAGGCTATAATATTATACAAAATTTTCAAGGAGGAAGTTCACTGAAATCAGCGGGGCTTAGTTGCAACTAGGCATGTAAGGGATTGTAATCAGGCACCCACATTTACCATCCATCGGGTTTGGCCAGCATTCCTGTCTGCTGAAGGAAAACAAGGTGGTGACCGTGATAGGAGGCATGGGAAATGGGAACCATAAAAGGGCGGGCAGTGGGGAGGAGAGCCATTCTTTAACTAAGTACTTCCTCTTCAAGTAGCACAGAAGAATTAAATCTTCTGTGTATCAGTTATATCATCAACAGGAGAACCCAGATCACTATTGTATGGCTACCAGTTAAGCAGGGACAGCCCAGCCCGTTTTACCACCTTAGTGGCAACGCTGCACACAGAAACACCCCAGCTCTTGCTGAACTCGGCAGGAGCCAAGCTGTTCCGCATGGCGTTGCTGCTCGGTTTCTCTGCCCTGGGGGCAGGGAACATCTCCATCTCACTGGTGAGAACAGGGCATTCTGGTGGTGACAGAAGTGGTATGGTGGGCAGAGCTCTGCCTCTTGTGCTTCCGTCGCCTAAAGTGGGTGCTTCACCCTGCCTCACACGCATGCCAACTCTACAGTTAAGTATCTCTGGGATGCAGAATCAATCTATTGGCTGTACCTCCAGATCACAAGTAAGCTTCTTAACAGTTGACTCCAGTTCTTCACACTGATGGAGAAGATCCTCATTTTTCACTCTGAGAGCCTCTTTCTCCGCTTTCAACTTTTCATTCTCCTCTATCATTTTCTGGTCTTGCTTTATTTTTTCCAAGCTAATGTTTGAGACCCTTCTAAAGTCGCAAGTCACCATTTTCTCCCTATTGAAAAATAAATACAAAGTTGATACATGACTTCAAGAGAGCACTCAAGATTCCAAGTCCAAACTAGTGCCCTCCAAAAGATTTCGACTCATCACCTCCAGCCAACATAGCCATGCTGACTGGTGATTTTGGGAGCTGTAGGTTCAAAATATCTGGAGAGCACGAGTGGCGAAAGCTGGCTTAGATGCTTAATTGGTAAAGACCACCTTTATTGCACATGTTCCCCCTAAAGGGCACTTTCGATATACCAGGGAAATGGAAACCTTCTGCAGCCACAGATAACTACCAGATTTCCCAAGGGCAAAACAGGCACTGCTGAAGAGGTGGCAGTGGCAGAAAAGGTGCAAATTAGTTGTCATTTCATGATGTCTCTAGCCTAGGAATGGAGGTCCTCTGTTGGCCAGATGAGGGCACTGCCATGAATTATTCATTCAAAGACGGTGCCACACTAGATTGGCGTACTAAATCAGAAGCAGGAAATGACAACCCCAAACCCAGTTGGAATCACAAATTGCCTCTGCAGCCAGAATTAAATCTATTTATTTCTCAACTCCAACCAGCCCCTGATGGCAGCAGCAGCATGGAGGGTCCAGCAATGTCTCCCACCACTCTTGCTTGCGGTGCCCGTGTCTTTATTTAGCCGTGTCTGCTTTAGACCGCATCACGTTTAATTCACCTATCTTCCTGCAGGGTCAGACATTTATTTCCCAACAATGCTATGGCCAGAGAAAAGGAGGTGGGGAGAGTGAGGGGGAGAGAACAAAACAAAAAAACAACAACCAAAAAAAAGAAAGAAAAATGTTTGGCGGGAAAGAGGAAAAGCAAGAGCAAAGGAAATGACAAATGCACAGGTGGTGAGAAAAATAAAGACTAGCATAAAAGAGAGCCAAGAACAACACAGCTAAGAGTGGTGAAGCAGAGAGCTGAACAAGTACTGTATTTCTGCAGGGGGCATCAAAATGACTTGGGAGGAGTGACTCAGGAGCTGGCTAGTTAGCACAAAATTTGGTCACATGTCCCTGTCAGTCCGAGACTTTGGGAGCAGCTGACCAATGGTTATCTGGATTCCTCCTGCACACCGACCAGGGAACCAGAATGTAACAAAAATTCAGAACCAATCTGCAGCCTCAGAGGTTTAAGTACTGGATCACTTGAATTAAAAAGTGCCTCTGGACATGTGTGGAATGCCTCTCACCACTACATAACAGGCACCAGCCCAACACAATCAGGGATTTTAAAGCAAGATCTTCCAGTTAAAAGGCCATGGTTTCAAGGCCAGGAGCCCCCAGCATCCTTCAAAAGCATGTTGTATTGGACTTCATCTCAAACTACATCTCAAACCACTTCTTACATCAGAAAATGTTTTCCCACTGTGACTTACTTAATAAAAGGCACATGGTTTGCACCGTTTTTCTCATTCCTTCCATTCAGTGGTGGATTGTCACCAAAGCCCATGCCTACTCTGTTGCTTAATGGAGAGCTGGCTCTGCTGGACCACACTGGAGCTGGAGAATTTGCATTCCTGGATTGGCAGAGAGAGGAATCCACTTTTGTATCACAGGAATTACTATTTACAGGAGACTTGCATCTTTCAGCAAATCCTTTTTTGGCCATTTCTTCCCCAATATCCAGTAGCCCACACTCTGCTTCAGCCACAATGGTACCATCCTGATATGTGGCTTTGATTCTCGTCTTTATTTCTTTTTCAAAAATCAAGCTATGCAGAAATCTCCTGGCCTGCAAAAAAGAAAGGGGGGGGGGGGAGAGTTCAGAAAAGTTAATGAAATAGTTTGTTGTGTAAGTTTTACAATCAAGGCTGTGGTGTACATGCAGCATTTGCAATTGTGCAAATTTATCTGACAGGCGCAGATAGATCTAATTTTTGATCTTTGGAAATCAAGTTTATGGCTTCAGAGAAACCTGGGAAATGTATGGGCTGTGCTCAGTTAAAATCTCAGAAGCTATAAAGGGGCTGATAAATCCTTTCAAGATCCAGGACTGTGGTTTACCAATCTGCATTGCTTTCGGTCCCTAACTCAGGGTTAGCAGAAACCAAGTCAGGTATGCAAAGGTGTGGCAAGCATTTTTATAACTTGAATAAAGAATACACAAAGCCACTCTTATAATCAGCTCAAGCATTAATTTGACACTTGTGTTGTCCACTTACCAAAACTGGCTGACCACACTTAATGAAAAATGCAGTAATAACCCAAATGCAATAATAATCCAGATAGCAAGAAAATGATGTATGTGACATAAATGAGCTTCAGTGAGCCTTGGCGTCACACACTCCCCCATCCTGCATGGCTGTGAGGAAGAACTCAAAGACTTCTGCTATTACTTTCCCTTAATTGCAATTTGTTGTATGGTTTGGCACAACAAACTTTGGCAACACTAAATAAAGTTCAATTCCAACAAGCCAACTGTGGCGTTTGCCCGTTCGTTTGAAAATGTCTGTACAGGGGGAGAGAAAGAGTTAATAGGTAGACCAATAGAAAAGCCAGAGGCAGAGCCTACCTGTTTATAAAAGGGCTTAGCCTGAGGTTACTTAGTTAGTTAGTTAGTTAGTTAGTTAGGAAAAGGCAGTTGGGAAAGCAGTTGGCAGACAGTTGGAATTAGAGAGACAGTTAGTGCAATTGGTTCTTGTGTGAGGGAAGGTAGAAGAGTTAGAGACAGAATAAAATAAGAGGGTAAAAAGTAACGTTTTGAATGCAGTTAAAGTTTATTTGTGTCTGCAATAAACTACACTTTTCTTTGTTAACTTAAGAACCTGACTGAGACTAAGTGATTTACCGGGGAGGACCTGGTTGGTGACAGTGGATTAGTGGTGTACGGGTCAATAGTCCATGAGACGACCGGGGGCTCCGTACGAACGCCACATCAACTTCAACCCAAGGGGTACGAAGTTGGCTTGTTGGAATTCATCATGGTAAGTATTAACAACAGCTCTCAGTTTGGACGATACAGAAAACTGTGGTTATGTAAAAGCAGAGGCAATGCTCCAAAATCCTCCTCTTGGTCATATAGGATGACTAAAATGTAGCACACACACCCAAGGTGCACTGCAGCTTGGACACACCACCATAAAGCATGGCTTAACAGGACACGTGAATGGAGCCACTTAAGTTTGAAATGACAAACTTCATAATCAAAAAAGGGAACATAATATAATATTACATCTATAAACCTAAATTCTACAGTGAAAAGGCAAGTGTCAGCTTATTGCAAGATTTCCAGAGGAACACAAAACCCAGGCAAACTGCGATCTTTGGCAACTATGAAGAAATCAAGCAGGTGTTTTTCTTCCTGGTTTCAAATACAGTCATACCTTGGGTTACAGATGCTTCAGGTTGCATTTGTTTGGGTTGCAGACTGCCGAAACCCCGAAGTACAGGAACGGGTTACTTCCAGGTTTTGGCAGTTGTGCATGCACAGAAGCACTAAATCGCACTTTGTGCATGCGCAGACGCGCCGAATCACAACCCACGCATGCACAGACACACCGCTGCAGGTTGCGGACACTGCGGGTTGTGAATGTGCATCCTGCACGGATCACGTTCGCAACCCGAGCGTCCACTGTACGAGCTGTATTTGATTCCCTCTACTCCAATGGAAGTTGCTTGACCACCAAGGTATGTTTTGAGAATTCCACTGGGAACAGAAATAGCTGCTGTTTGCAATTCTGCCTGAAATTCAGAACAGAAATCAATCCAATCCAGGGACTATGATTGGTATTTGTTTGTAATCTTCTTTGGGGTTTTGTTGTTGTTTTTTAAGATTGCAACCGATACATAATTACTTCTTTTCTAAACACTGTTTTGACATTTCCTCTACACTGAAATGGACTGTGTGAAATAATTATGTTAAACCTATGTAAATAGTTACATAAATTAAGTAGGAGACAGCAAGATGGACAACATAGCATTTGGTGGAAACTGAACCACAGCACTGATTGTAACACGACAGGTTAAAACAGAAATCAACTGCCTTTTTACATTCCTGATTGCTGAACTGTTCATACACATGTGAAAAGTCTGTCTCACCTGGTCAAAATGATTTAAATCTTGATTAGCTGAAATCTGTAATCCCCACAGCCTGTACTTTTTCGCCACACTAGGAAACTGCAAGTTTTCTGGAATCTCAACTATTTCTGATCGATTGAGAACCTCAGAGTTTCCATAGTCTATATATAATACCTGGCACTGTAATAAAACAAAAACCAGTAAAACAAATCAATAAGAACCAATTGCCTATTGGAGTTATAGCTTATGGTGTTCACAGTACATTATGTCTACCCGGAAGTAAGCTGCACTGAGTTCAAGGGGACTCACTCCCCAGTTGTCTTTGCATTCCTACATGCACACAACTTTAACTAAAGAAATAGTTAGGAATCTGCAACCACTACTAAAGAAGTTTAGCACTTACAGAAAATAATTTAGTTATAGGAAGTATTTCTGCACACATCTAGCTACTAAAAATAGAATTAAAAAGCCCAAAGAAATGACTGTAATCTTATGTTATTTGAGAAGTTTCTGCCCTGTTACTTAAAATCCAAGTTAGCAGTTCCTTAAAGTTTAGTACAGAAACTAGGCAGAAAGATGTTGGATTAGCTAGGCCTGATCAAGCAGGGCTCATCATTAAGACTTGAAACCATCAACATGAAATAGCACTATCAAGTAAGATTTGGACTCAATGATTTCAGGAAGACAGTATCCAAGCTATTATCAACTAAGATTTGAACTTAAAAGATTGCAGACTGTATTTCGGAAATCAATCTGAGTAGGAATTCCTTGCCTTTTCAATATTGATAACCTTCAGTACTTTGCATCTGTACCAACATTTATCTTCAGAAAAGCATCCTCCATAGATCTGCAAATTAAAAAAAACAACAACCCACAGGTCACTTCATAAGCCTGCATGTATTTGTTCATGAATTTTCTTCAGAAGTTTTTAATTCAATGGTTTATTCTGTAGTGTTTAGGTGGCAGGCAACCTTCTCATGAATACAGATATAGAGCTGCCTTTTGAAGATGCTTAAATGTTTGAACACATACACTTATGCAGAAGTATGCAGTATAACACTAGTTCTTAAGGAAGTCACTTAAATATACTGTCAACCAAGCTTACACACAGTAGAAAATTCAACTCTGCATTCCAAAAGTGTTACCACTGTAATAAAGATAACAATCAAAACGAAAATCTTCAAACTCAACCAAAAATGCCAAATGAGCAACTGAATAGCTGATACAATTCATCTTTACCACTGTAACCCCACTTCCCGAGTCAAAAAACACAACTGAACTTTTCAAATTTGCATACACAGGACTGTAAATTCAAATGATGTCTATTAGATGTTCTTATACTTATAGGAACCAAGAAACAACATGTACAACTTACCCTGGTAAGATCAGGATTGCCAAAGACTGGGCTGGCTAGAGGACAGATTTCAGCTAGAGAACGGCTAGTCTTCAATATGTCGCTATGTCTATTAATATCCTGAATGGCACAAATTAAACTTGAAGTCAACATTTATATGAAAGGACTTTTACACTACTAATATAAGAAGGGGTACAGTTTTAAAGCGTGCTCATAAAAATATGGGCAAAGACTTGCTTTTGCCAAATTTAATAATTAGTTAGTTGCCCTGATCCCACTTTATTCAGTTAGTCATTCATCACTTCCCACAATCTTAACCTTACCTGTGCCCAAAATGTTATAGCATCTTCAACATGGCAGCTAACAACTGTGGGCAGAAAGAATTACAAGTCAGCTCATGAATTCAGCGTTAAAGAAGTAAAACAATATTAGTATGTGTACCTTTATTATATCCTGAATCCTCTTCCATATCAGCAGAACCTAAAACAAGACATGATCCATGAGAAAAATGTTTATGTAACGATAGTCCAAAGCGGAGTGCCATGTTGATTAAACATGAGATACACAGCTTAGTACCCCTATAGACTCTGAAGTGTAAATTTTACGTCACTGTTTTGTCTCCTCCTCCTTCCCCAGGATGTTCATCAGATACCATGCAATTGCCTCCAGGAAGATCTAGGTGTCACAGACAGTCCAACTGCCTACCTGGGGATGAAGAGATTCTGGTGCTACCTGGCCTGACCTGTGGGGGGGGCAGGTTTCCCCATGGCCACAGCAGAACCTATAGAAAACAACTAGAATAAGGTTACCAGACATCCCCATTTCCCAGGAACAGTCCCCGGATTTACAAATCAGTCCCCATACAAAATCCATTGACGTTGAAAAGTGTCCCCAGATTCATTGAAAAAAATCTGGTAACCTTAAGCTAGAAGTAACTTATAAAGACTGTAGTATGGAGTTTTTACATCCTTCTCTTCCTCCCACTACTTTCAGCAATCCCCATTACCCAACTTCAGCACATTTCCAGAGCCTTAAAAATGCACGTCTTACACCAGAACACAAATCTATGTGGGAGATTTTTCAAGAATGAAGAATAAGGCTACCAATGGCTACTAACCATTGTGGCGATATAAGTAGAAGCATTACACTCAAGTCCTGCCTAGAAGGCTTCCCATAGGCATCTGATCAGTCACTGTGAGATGCGATGCTGGACTAAATGAACCTTCGGCCTGATCCAGCAAGGTTCTTATGTTCTACCAACTTTCTCCACACCGTACATAACTTTACAAGCCTCACATCATGTCCCACCTTGCACACCTACCTTCTAAACTAAAAAGTGCCAGCTGCTTTAGCCTTTCCTCATAGGCAAGGTGTTCCAATCCCACCATAAATTTGGTTGCCATTTTCCAGCCTTACAATATCCTTTCGGTATATGGCAACTGTACACAATATTCCAGTCAAGGACATATATAGGGTATTTCAATACAGCCAGTTCTATTTTCAGTGAATAATCCCTACCATGGAATTTCCCAATAATCCCTAGCATGGAATTTGTATTCTTTGCAGCTGCCAGCAGACTGCATTGACACTTTCAATGGATTATCTACCATGAACCAAATATCTCTTTCCTGATTGAGCTCAACAACTTTGCGCCACCACCCCAATAAAGCAGCTCAACAACTTTCGTGGTCTGGATTTTCACTTTCTGAAATATGGCAACCCTAGATAGGGCCTATTTGCACCTTCAGCACGCACATTTCCAGAGGCGGCTTCCCTCAAAGATGTATCCCAGCCTTCCCCTCCCCCTTCTTCTTCCCAGAATCCCCTTGCCCTTCCCCAGAGCAGTTACCAGGGCAACCTTCCAAATCCCCAGTCTCTGGTCATACCTAGGGCCCTTGTCTTGTTAACGACCCTTAATGGCTCCCTATTCTTCCCTTAATGGCCTTAACTTGGCCACTCTATTCCGAACTTAAAAATGGAAAACATAATGCTGGTGGTCAACAAAAGAGCTTTAAAGACTGTCTCAAGGCAAATCTTTAAAAATGTAGTATAAACACTGACAACTGGGAAACACAGGCCTGCAAGCACTCCAACTGGAGAACACCCTTTACCAAAGGTGTCATGGGCTTTGAAGACACTCGTCTTAGCAAGGGAGAAACGTGCCAAGAGGAAGGCACCTTGGCAAATCCACACCGTGATCAACTCCCGCCCGCAAACCAATGTCCCCACTGTGGAAGGACGTGTGGGTCCAGAATTGGCCTCCACAGTCACTTAGGGACTTATTGTTAAAACAGTGTTTATGGAACTCGGCTATGAGTGATGCTAAAGAACAAGGAGACGACGACCCAGTAATTCCTTTGCATCTTGTATTTCTCCCTTCCCACCCCAAATAATAATCCTAGAATTTTATTAATTTCTATGTCCTAAGTCTATTCCTAAACCTACAACATACAGCAAGGACAGTATGTGTAAAAATGTGAGCTGTCAGGTCTCCTCCACACCGAAGTTTTACCACATGTGTGAAGACACTACAAAAGGCTTTTAGTCTCTCCCCCCACCCCGCCCCTGAAACCCGAGGATGTTAATATTGGCTGGCCTCTCTTTCAGGAGAGCCGTCAGGTTTGCAGAGATAAAAGTACCGGGGGGGGGGTGTAAAGCGCTATATAAATGCAAAAAACCTGCCGTCCACCTGCCTCAAAACACACCCACCCACCCCTCACATATTTAAGATTCAAAGGCAAGCAGAGGCACACGGTAACAGGCCTGTTTTCCCCTCAGATGAAGCCTTTCCATAATCTGGCCCTTGAAAGAAGACGCCCCGCCATTTTGCTAAGGCTCGACGCCACTTACGCGTCGCCCTCAGCCGCCTCCTCCTCTTGCTCTCTCTGTCCGTCCAGGAACGCGCCAATCCTTATGAATGGCACAGAACCTTGAACGAGAAGCGGAGTCGGCGGGAAAGTCACTGAAAGACACCCCCCTCTCTCCGCAAGGCACCAGCAAGCGCAAACTTGCGCCCTTTGCAAGCCACGCGGCTGCCGACGGTGGTTGGGAGGATGGAACAGCGCGGACTTCGTAGGACTTGCGCGCTTTCATAGGCCCCGCTGCGCCTCCTGTTGACGCACAGGCGCGTTGAGACGCAAAAGAAATAGTAATAATAATTTAAAAGTCCCAGGGCGCTCGACGGCGCTACTGGACGGCATTGAACCCCCGCTGATTTCAATGGGACTTACTACTGCGCAGGGAAAGGAGCAGTATTGAACGCAGAGACTTTGGAGAAACAAAAACGCGTATGATCTAGCTGCGATCCTAGGCACTTAAGCGACTTTATTTTATGTTGTGAACCGCCCTGAGATCCAAGAATGAAAGGCGGTATATATACGTTTAATAAATAATACTTCAGTTGCTGGGCGGGGGGGGGGGGGAGCATGGTTGGTGCAATAAATGTCGAATTCCTAAACGTGCGAATTCAGAAATGCATTTTTTTAGACTTTCTTAGTTACCCCTTGAGAGCCGGATCCCTATACCGAGTTAAGCGCGGACAAGCCACTTGAATCAATATTTGATTTCAAACAGCGATACTATCCCGTCTTTCAAATAAATTCCAGGGTGGGTCTACCTGAAACCTAACATGCTCCTATTTGTATCTGCGGCTGGGCGCTATGGAAAGGGTTGTGTGGAGGACCCGGGGAGGAGCTGCCAAGCCCGACCACCCCCTCAAACCGGAGGCATTGGCAGATATCTGACAGCTGAAGGCGAAGGATCTCTGCGGTGAGTGGAAAGATTGCAGGCGCACCATCAAAGCTGAAACACAGGACGATCAGTACACGGCGTCTTTAGGGAGACATGCAATTGAACTATGCGCTTACAGAATCTAAAGGGGGTTTGCAACCCGATCTTTCTTATGCCTGTTTACTGGGAGGTCGCCTTGAAGCTGTTCACTTGTTCTTTTCAAGCGGTTTTCCTCATAACGTGACTTGCCTTCCTTGAAAGGGCAAGTAGCAAAACCCTCCTTTGTTTCCATCCAGTATGCATGGACTGTGTAGTTTCTCTCTGAACAAAAGCTTCTGAAATAATCAAAGCCTAACGCTTGGTTGGGCCGTGTATTCGCTGTTCCACAGGACATTCCCCACCACACACCCGTCAAAAGGATCTGTAGCAGAACTGGAGAACTTTGAGTCCTTTGTTTGTTGTTAAGACTCCAACCACCATCACCCCCAGCCAGTATAGCCAATGGTGTAGGAGTGTGGGAGTTGTAGTCTCAACGTCTGGAAGGCATAGGATGTCCATATCTGATGTACTGTGCAAGGGTTGAGAACCTCAGACCTGGGGGCCAAATGTGGTCCTCTTTTTCTACACTGAGCCTAGGGGGTGTTGCAACTATGATGTGTCGAATTGGGAAGAACGGAAAGCGAAATACAGGAGGTGCTGATTTTTGGTCTTGCACAGACCACTGCTGAAATTTGAAATATCAAAGTCTGCCTCTTGGACACATCCCTCACAATTTTGTACCCAGTGTTTTTTGCCTGGCTGGAATGTGTCCTTCAACTCTGAAAAATGCCTCTTGCTTGTGTGGATGGAGGATAGGAGTGTGGGTGAGCGTAAAAACTAGTCTGGACAAAGGTAAAGTGTACATTTGTTGCTCTACCCACTTTTGCCTCTGGTCCCCACTCACCACTGGCACGTGGCCCTGTCTTAAAAAGAGTTCTGCGCTACAGAGTAAAAGAGAAGATAAAATGTACTTTATGAAATGCACTGATTGAAAATGACTGTACTATACAGTGGTACCTTGGTTCCCAAACGGCTTAGTTGACGAACAAATTGGCTCCCGAACACCGCAAACCCAGAAGTGTTCCAGTTTGTGAATGTTTTTCGGAAGCCGAACGTTCATCTTGGCTGCCGGCATTGCTTCTGGGGCCAATCAGCCAATCAGAAGCCGTGCCTTGGTTTCCGAATGTTTTGGAAGTCAGACTACCTGAATACATTGAGCTCGAGAACCGAGGTACCACTGTATTAACAAATTCATAGAAGTGCTTATAACAATGTACCCCTAAGCACCCTTACTAGGAGGCAAGTGTGAGCACACTCAATGAGATTTACTTCTGAAATAAACAGTTTAGGATCACACTGTCAGGCTGTCGTTTTAAAAGAAGTTGGGCTGCAAGCCTAATTCCATTTACCTTGAATCCAATGGGAATTCAAATTGAAATAATACTAACACCAATAAGAATGCTTCTAGGTAGACGTAGTTAAGGACTGTGCTGTTAGTTATAAGTTTAATTGAACCAAGTAGGACTTGTTTCAAGTAAATTAAACGTGTACAATTCGGCTCCACATATCTGGTATGCCAACATTTCTGCTGTATAGCTTCATGTTAAACCTGATTAGCTTTCTTCAGCCTCTAATGGAACTACTGGTCATAAACCTGTAAATATCAGCAGGTGGCTATCAAACAAGCTCACTTCTTTGTATTATCTCACCCTGTTTTGCTCAATAAAGTATACAGATAGATTGCTTATTGTTCACTGTATTGTTAATGTTAATTCCTTTCATAGGATGAAAATCATAACCTTAACAGTCTAATTTTATGAGTATTTTGGCCCCATGCTGTCCTTTCAAATCCAGAGTTTTTATCACTGGTAGCTTGATATTTTTATTAGAATAGCTAATGAACACATTTTAAAACTTTGAAGGAAATAAAACAAATCACCCTTTGACTGGTGTAAATTTTTGTAGAAGAAAAGAAGCTCCAAACAGCTAAAAGAACAGGGATATAATTTTATTATTTGATCTCTGTATTCAAACATGTTTTGCTGATACTTAACATGTGAGTGAGAAAACCATTGTCCTTGGCATATTCTATCTAGTTGGATGACATTATTTTTGCTTCCATGCCTAGAAAGAAATAGATGTACTACCACATATTATCTTATAGAAAAATATTCACATACTGAATTCATTAAAGAAAACGTATCTAAACACTAAGAAATCACAATGAATAAAAAATGTATTTTTTTGTTTTATTGGTTATCATGAATTTTTTGTCACTGGACGCTTTCCTTTCTGTTTTGCAGCAGCCTTTTCTTGCTTCAACTGTGATGAAAAAGAAAAAAGAAAACATTAAAATACATTCACTTATAAAATAAACTCTTTTGACTTAAAGACCTAGCCAATTATAAAACAAAGCAGCTTCAAGGAGTGAGCTAGGCTCATTTTCCTGCCAAATATCACATTGCCTGTACTTAGCTGCAGCCAACCTAAATCCAGCCACTTTTCTACCCTATTAGCATTAATGCCATTTCTCACTGTGAGCCACTCTGGTGTGCTATATACTTTCTGGTTTCTTCCTTCTTTTCACCACTTCTTTTCACAGTTGAAGTGGTTGGCCACTATAAAGCAAAACCAAGATCGGAGTACAGTAGACCCACCAGATACGAACTTAATTTGTTCTGGGGGTCCGTATGTACCCCAAAAAGTCCGCATCTAGAGGCGCCATTTCTGCACACACACGCGGCACAGTAGAGTGCTTCTGCGCATGTGTGTGTGGCAAAATCCAAAAGTTACATTACCCGAAGGCAATGTAACCCACGGGTCCGCTGTAATGTTGAGACTGCAATAGGAGATGGTGGGAGCACAAGGAAAAAATAATCATTATTGCTATTATTAATTTATTCATTTGCTGCTTAATGCCCAGATGGTTTACAAAACATGAAAACGTAACTGCACAACATTGTTAGAAATACAGACTATTTAAAAAAAGACACCATAATTAAAATATACAATAAAACAATTCCCTTAAAACAGCACAGCAATTAAAACAACAGGCTCTGGCCAAGAGATCAAGTGAATGCTTGGGTAAGCAGGTTTGTCTTCAAAAGCTGGTGGAAGGCCAAGACAGAGGAGGCCTCTCATATTTCAGCAGGGAAATTATGCCACAATACCAGAGCCACCAGGGAAAAAGCCCACCTCTGCGTCACCGCAAGCCAATACTAAGCAAACTTACCACAGGAAATCATTGCTCTCGGTAAATCCATTTGACCAGTTTGCGGTGTTTATCTGCTTAAATTTCTATCACTTAATAAATTATGAGAAACCTGATACTTCCTTCTCTACAACCACATTTGATTCTGAGATACCAATATAATGCCCTAAAGTATTTTAACAAAGTTATATAGAAATTAAAAATGTCTCACATTCAGCAAAAGCGAATTATCTTCAGCTTTAAAGAAATGCTTTTGCTTTAAACTACGTATGCAATGTCTTACCCGTTCCTGATACTGTCTTTCAAAATAAGCCATGTCATCTTCGTCAGGTTTTCTTAAAGAGGCAACTTGCATTGCTGTACTGGCACCTTCTTAAAAGCAACATACTTTTAATTAGATAAATTCTAGAACTGTATCTGGGCAATATCAAATGTTAGTCATACTCAAGTAGATCAAGGGGTCTTCTCTGTTGAGTATGGCTCAAGTGGATATCATCTCTTGTTCCAGAGCTTCTCAGATCAGAATGTATTAAAAATTCATTTCATTAGAATTTTGTAAGCATACTTACTGGAAAGCAAGGCTCACTGAAATCAATTGAACTTACAACCAAATAAACATGCTTAGCACCTCTAATCTCTCCTGTAATCACACTTGCCAGCACATGAAATTGAAAAGATAACTACCATCTTGAATCAGCTTGTTTGACAAGAGAATATGTGTAAATAAGGTTCACTCCTGCTTTTGACTTGCCCTCATTGTTCAATCCTTAGTACATCAAACCAAAACATACTAGCAAATGCATCAGCCCACCTCAAATGCCTATTTATAGGAACAGCATCCATGAGAAAATGTATCCCAAGTTTAACACCAGACATGGTAAGGTAAAAAAGGTAAAGGTAAAGGACCCCCTGGATGGCTAAGTTCAGTCAAAGGCAGCTATGGGGTTGCGGCGCTCATCTCTCTTTCAGGCCAAGGGAGCCGGCGTTTGTCCACAGACAGCTATCTGGGTCATGTGGCCACCATGACTAAACCACTTCTGGCACAACAGGACACTGTGACGGAAGCCAGAGCACACGGAAACACTGTTTACCTTCCCGCTGCAGCGATACTTATTTATCTACTTGCACTGGTGTGCTTTTGAACTGCTAGGTTGGCAGGAGTTGGGACAGAGTAATGGCAGCTCACCCCATTGAGCAGATTCAAACCGCTGACCTTCTGATCGGCAAGCCCAAGAGGCTCAGTGGTTTAGACTACAGCACCACCCGCATCCCTACTGGACATAGTAGTTTCTCTCAGACCCTCTGTCATCTCCCTCTCCTCTTCCATCAACTCCCTGGACTCCAACTGTACAGGGAATCCTGGAAGGAAGCTTATTCTAGTTGTCAGAACACAGGAACTGTATTATGTACTTCCCAGTCCTCAGAAGATCACATACACCCCCTTGCTCTCTGCCAGAGTACCCTACCAAGTGTTCATTACGCTCTGCCTAGAGTGACTGGAGTTTTTTTTTTTTTCTGTTGAATTTGCACATTTTAAATGTGTGCTAAACTTAAATCCCCTAAAGGCTGCAACCATTACACCATCACTGATGCTAGGTCACGTATCTGGAAAGGCCGCATTTATTCAGCTGCTCACAGTGTATTTAATCAGGTAACACATTGACTACTTAAAGAAAGAAAAGTAATTCCATTACCATCTGTTAACTGGGGACGTCCTTGCGTGGAACTAGAAGGTCCCTGCAATGCTTTTAGGAAGGGGTGATCCATGTTGGTTACAGGAGATTCTAGGAACTCGATGGAAGGTGCTCCTTAAAATGAAACCAGCAGTTTAGGGAAAAGAAATCCAAATTAACCAGAAACATGAAAAATTGCAGCCACCGATGAAAAACAAATTAAAAATGTTGCTGATTCAGTAAGACGAACAAGTAGCAAGTCCAACAAAGCTAGTCTTGAAAAAGAAATGTGGTGATCTACCACGGAGATAGAAAATGGCACCCTGAATTGAAGACCAGTTATTGGTCTCATTAAAAAACACTGAGCATTTTAGAATTATACTTGTTATTAAATTAAAACAAATGTTTGAAAATATAGATAAAAGCATAACGAAAACGGGTGTGTGCCAGATTTATTACTTTGGCTTTAGAAGGAGCTAAGTGTAATATGCCCATGGCTCAGATTTTATCACTTGCTGTCTGCCTATGTTCTGTTAATTTGCCGCTGATGTTTCCTATTTTGTTGGTGGTGGTATTCAGCATTTAATTATTATATTGTTTCATGTGCAATTCCACCCTGGGGTCATTTGAAATGGGGGGGGGGTTATAAATTGTGCAGGGAGGAGCTCTACTATTTTGGTCACAGGCTATGCAGCGTTTTAAAAGAAATCACCAATCACATTAGGCCTGGAAGAGCATGGCCAGTCATGATAGTTGCTACGAAATGGGCCAGGATTCCTAACTTTGTATTTATTTAGGAAGAAGGGGGCAACATCCTGCTGCTATAGTTTCTAAGTCATCTTCAGATACAGCTCCCTGTACTACAGTCAATCCTCAAGGCTACAAAAATGTGGGTAAGAATGACAAGCAGTGGCGTAGCGTGGGTTTTCAGCACCCGGGGCAAGGCAAGTAATTTGCGCCCCCAACCCGGGGCAAGGCAAGTAATTTGCGCCCCCCCCCCACTGCACTGTCCCTCCCCCAGATAGTCCCTCGCTCTCTCTCCGCACCACACCGCACGCCTGGCACCCTCCCCTCCACAGTGGGCGGCGACCCGGCAGCTCGGATTGGATTCGCACAGCCAGCACTGCAGTGAGAGAGAGTAAGTGAGCCAGGTAGGGGCAGAGAGCTGCGAGTGTGAGCGCCCCCCCCAGATGTTGCGCCCGGTGCGGCCGGCCCCCCCTGCACCCCCCACGCTACGCCACTGATGACAAGACCCCCTCTGCGTCAGAGCCCTTGCAACAGATACAAATGATAAAATCAGGGGTCAGCAAACTTTTTCAGCAGGGGGCTGGTCCACTGTCCCTCAGACCTTGTGGTGGGCCGCACTATATTTTGAAGGAAAAAAATGAACAAATTCCTATGCCCCACAAATAACCCAGAGATGCATTTTAAATAAAAGCACACATTCTACTCATGTAAAAACACCAGGCAGGCCCTAAAAATGACCCAGAGATTCATTTTAAATAAAAGGACGCATTCTACTCATGTAAAAACACGCTGATTCCTGGACCGTCCGCGGACCGGATTTAGAAGGCGAATGGGCCGGTTCCGGCCCCCAGGCCTCAGTTTGCCTACCCATGATAAAAATGCACTCTTCACGAGTCCCATTATCTGCTTTTCCAGGACAAAGTAGGCTTAGGAGAAATCCATGGATCTGTACCTGTTTTGCTAGGATGAATAGTACTTTACCCAAAAAAGACACAGCAAGTCCCCCATGAGAACTTGTTTTCTTTGGAATCAGTTTCAGGTTATTTATTATTTTACTTTATCACTTGTCCCCAGCTTCCAAACTGATAAGGGTTAAAATTCCAAGAGAGTGGTAGTCAACCAGGTTTTACTCAAATTTTTGAAATAAATTAAGACATCTAAATTAAGTCTATCAATGTCAAGAGGTCCACAATGAGTAAAATTTAGTTGAATACCACCCATAGATTTGGCCACACCCAACTTCAAAGCTCCAAATTATCTCTGCCAATGGCTTCATATGAATGTTAAACTGCATGGCAGTAAGGCCAAGGCTTGAGGGGTACCACAGGTGAAATCCCATGGTGCTGACCTTGTCTATCCAACTGCACATTGCTAGGAAAAACATACCATTCATTTTGTGGGGCATCAGACTACCGGATTGGTACCTCTGCACCTATATTTATAATTTAAGACTACATAGGCGTTGCAATCTGGTTAAATTATCCGATACACTTTGGAACGATCAATAAAGCAAAAAACAGATAGATGTGAATTCAATTTTTCATTTCAAGTCCCCCGATTCTTACCTATCCCACTGTCATCAAGTCTCATGTATCCTTCTGCTAGTGAACTAAAGCCAGTTAGTCCTCCCATGGCGGCATATGGGACATCTTGCCCTACTGGTTTTCCTTGGGCTAAGCGTTCCTCTTTTGTTTCCACTACTGTTTCATGAGCATATGTTGGCTGCCCACATCCACAAGTAAAGCAACTGTGAAACCCTGAACATTTGGAACCTAATTCAAAACATTTTAAGACAGCATCAGATAGACCAAAATATTTGACTCTCATTCACTCAGTGGCAGTTTTGTTTGAATATTTCCTCTCTGTAGCACCGACTACACAAACAATTGCTACAGCTGGAAATAGCTTAATAGGATGCGTAAGTGTATTCTTTGAGTCCAGGGCAGACATGGTGTACCGGTAAATCTAAGGCCTACAATATTCGGCGATCATAAATACTATTTATTCTACCGGTACAATGAAACATATTTAAACAATAATGTTCAAGTGGACTCTAGTTATACAGAAAGCTGCCAGGGGTAGAAAAAGTATCCTTCAAAAAGCCCATGTTCAGACTCCCAGATACGGAAGTAGTATCAATCAGGAAATGGTTTAATAGTATGCAAATTAACCAGATTTGGAATGTGAAATACAATGTTGAGCTTGCATGCTGAATATGAGTTTTCTAGTTACAGAAGCCAGAACATTTTCATTAGTACTCTCCACACCTACAAATATACATAGTTATACTATAAGGGACACGGGTGGCGCTGTGGGTAAAAGCCTCAGCGCCTAGGGCTTGCCGATCAAAAGGTAGGCGGTTTGAATCCCCGCAGCGGGGTGCGCTCCCGTTGTTCGGTCCCAGCGCCTGCCAACCTAGCAGTTCGAAAGCACTCCCGGGTGCAAGTAGATAAATAGGGGCCGCTTACTAGCGGGAAGGTAAACGGCGTTTCCGTGTGCAGCTCTGGCTCGCCAGAGCAGCGATGTCACGCTGGCCACGTGACCCGGAAGTGTCTCCGGACAGCGCTGGCCCCCGGCCTCTTGAGTGAGATGGGCGCACAATCCTAGAGTCTGTCAAGACTGCCCCGTACGGGCAGGGGTACCTTTACCTTTTTATAGTATCACACAATGCCTCAAGGGACATATCTGTGTAATGAAAAGCTGCTACACTTACATATGACATGCTTATTTATGCAAAACTCACTTACATGTATTGCATGGAAACCCAGATGCCGCACTGTGCTGATCAGCAAAGTGCTTACATCTACAGCGGATGGGCTGAGTCCCATTGAGAGGAATGAAGTTATAAGATTTGCATGGGCAATGGCCCACCCGACAGGGTAAAGAAATAGGACGTTCCTTTGGGATCTCTTCAAAGTCTGTTTTGTGTTGTTTATACCTGGGGGAAGGGAAATGTAAACATACTATTCAGTGATCATATGCTTTATTTATTTATCATTTATTTAGAGAATTTGCACCCTACTCTTCAGGCAAAAACGCAGACCCAGAGCGGCATACATGAAATCAAAACAAGGCACGCCCTACTTTATTATTATTATTATTATTATTATTATTATTATTATTATTATTATTATTATCATTTTAAATACATTGCACAAGTGGGAAAGGACAAGGAGGAAAAAGGGAAATAAAACTCAGGCATTAATTTCTAGACGGCTGTTCCTATATTGAGCAGCTGGCACAGTTTAGAGGCAGGAGGTGGAGTGGGGCCTCTAACAAAGCAGGTGCGATGAGCCCGGCTTCCTGTCTCTCCCACTGAGGCAGCCTGGTGGAATGGCTACTCCCAGATGATGGTTGAAGGGATGGGGAGACCTGATGGAGGTGGCATGTCACAGCAGAACTGATTGAGTGAGCCCTGCTTCTCCGCTGTCCCACTGCTGGAATGGCTGTCCCCAGGCAACAGTTGAACTATTTAAAAAATATTATTCTAAGCAATCATGTCCCAATCTTTTATGAATGGGACCAGGTTCAATAAACCACTTGATTGAGGTTGCCACCAACCCAGCCTCTCTCTCGAATCTTCTGGCACATAGAAAATTTCTATGGTAGTGAGTCAGTCTTTTACTGTGTGCTAGTCTTGCCGAGAAAAATTATTGCTGCTTCTTCAAAGCCATGACTGAAATAAGTCTGAACATTACATGTGCCAGGGGGGAAATGAAGGCGCATTGTAAGGTTAAAGCCATCGGTAATGCTAACCAAGGTTTATAAACCAATAACAAACTGTGGCTTACAAGCATGGTTTGTTTGTGGTTAATAAACCATGGTTAAGGTGCTGGGCTGGAAATTCGTGTTAAACCATTATTTAGTAAGCAATTGTCTATAAACCGTAGCTTAGCATTATGTGGACCATGGCAGAGGGGGAATCCCAGTAAAATATTTAGACGCTTAAATCTGTAGACCTGACGAGGGAACCTACCATTCAAATTATTTGGAATATACCTTTGAATGTCATCCCAAGGTACTTCAAACTCAACCTGAAAGTGCTCTTTCTTTTCCATTTTTGATGCCTTTATCATTTATATGGAATATTATGAAACAATTTTCCTGATCTAAGAAATATTCTAAACCGCCCTGTGATCCTTGGATGAAAGGCGGTACAGTAATTTAATAAATAAAAATAAATGCTTCCTAAAGCTTTGCAAGCCATAAGTTCTCAAGCTAACTGCACAACAAAAAAATACTTCCGTTGAACAGGAAATGTCTATGTAGGGCACAGAATGCCTCACCTGTGAGTACAAAAACATGGGGTTTCGGGGCCCACAAGTTTGCAGTCCATGCCAGTTGGTGATCTCCAGCTCACAAACAGTCTGTTTTGTAACCGTATAGGTAACATTTTTTTCTTGTACTTTTCATATTCTTCCGGAGTAAAAAGTTTCCCTCCATCATCTTCGCCTACAATTCTACGAAGAAGCATTGCATGCTTAATTACAAACATCGATGTTCTGATAACACACATACAAAAATGAAGACTGTTGAAATGGCTGTGGCTTGGGAGACAGAAGAAAGTGAAGAGACAATTTTGGAAAGCCTAGACGAGAAAATGTTTGCCGGGTGTTCTATTTCTGCTAATATCTATGTCCCAACATCGAAACAGTGCTACGGTCCTCAGCATGTTTCATGGAACATTCCCATTTAACTGCCTCTAACTGGAGGAAGCAGTTGAGGGCTTCATTCTTTAAAAAGACTATAAATCATAAAGTTTAAACATGTATACCATACGACTTCATATCCTAGGACCTAGTCACTCACACCTTAAAGTAAGACCTATAATCGATTTCAACTCACCACAATTAGATTCGGTTGGATTAAATATTCTTTCAAATTCTTAACAATCGGAGGCTAGCCCTGTTAAAGACACCCACCTTGTTAAAGCAAGACTGGTACCCCACGGACAGCTCTCTTATGTGTTTTGCTCGCTGACTGATTGTGGGGGGGAAGAAAAAACCTCAAAGCGTCTTACAAAGAGATAAAACAATAAAACCATGCCTAGCCGGCGCATCGCTCAGGAGTATCACGCTTAGTAGTGAAGAAGGCAGGTTGCCAGGATCTGTGCGGAAAGACGGTCCTTTAGGTTGCTCGGGGTGAAGGACGTGCCCTTTGCACATGCTCAGAGGGCCCCTCGTGAGTTTTGGGTTTTCCGAGCGAAAAGACTTCGAGCCCCAGCAAAAAGTGGAGAAGACCTGAGCGGAGCGTCCCGTCTCCTCGGCCCGCTACCTACGCAGTGGCGATCGCCGCAAGCGATCCCCTCCTCCCTCCCCCCGGCGGCCTTTCGCCCCCCTCGGTCCCGCTCACCTCGTGTATTCCAGGTATTCGTCTATGGCCGCGGCGGCCCCCGGGTGCAAAGTCAGCCGCTCCATGGCCGGGGCCGGCGCCGGGGTGAGCCGTCCCCGCGGCCGGATTTCCTTACCGAAAGAGGGAGACACGCGGCGGCGAGGACTGAAGGCCCTCGCGGGAGACAAAGAGGCGGCCCTTCCCTTTCCCTTCCCCGCCACCGGGAGAGGCGGCTGCTTCGCCAACCCTCGCTGTTTGTTGGGTCTCTAAGCGACGGTTCTAAGCGCGCCTTTCGGAGGCGGCTTTTGCTTTTTGCTGGCGGGGTGAGAACTCACGCCTCGCTAACTCCCCCTCGATAGTTCGAACTTAACCCAGTTTAATATTATTATTATATGCAATCCTAAGGCCCCAAATATAAATATTCATAAATGCACACGTATCTGACTATATAAACCATGTGTCTTGAGAGCAATCCTGAAGCCATTTTGACCTCAAATACTGTATTCCTCTGCGGTTAAGGGAGGCAAATGGGGAAAGCCTTCCCGTTTTCTCTCCGCCCCCCCCCCACTCCCCGCTTACAAATCCTGTTTTAAGAGCGTCTTTGTGTATGAATAGGGCGAGCCTGTGACCTGGATTCAGGTCAAGTAAAGTAATAGTGATCACAAAAGGATTGCCCAGGCAATGCAATCAGGGACCATTCTTGGGTATCCTGGCGGACCCGATTTCTGCTGTAGACCCACCTCCCATGATGTATGTGTGATGATTTTGGGGAGCTCTTTGGCTAAGTGGGTTGGGCAATGTCAAAAGGTTCCTGCACACTTTTGTTCAGGGTCTCTCCCTCCATGGAAGGACGGGAAGGGAACTCTGTTGCAACAGAAAACCAAGTATCTGCCTTGCTTTCCGCTGGATCCTGCCTCCATCCATTCTTCTCTGACCGATCATGGACTTAGGGGACCCATGGAATCCCATGGGGAGTTGGGGCAGCAAGAGCCAAACCCCAATTTTTACATCAATACACAGAGAGAGTGTTTTAATCCATTTTAAAATATGGCTCACACTGTTAAGTTGTGGGTGAACATATCAGACAACACAGTGATTCTTCAAACAGCTCGTTTATTCCCAGGCCAGAACTGAACTGAAGGGTTCAGCCAGCCTGCTTATATAGAGCTCTACTAGAACGCAACAGTAACCATTTTCTGTAACTATCCAATCACTGAATGTCACTTTCGATCCCTTATTTGCATATGTGGACCTGAACTATCCACAGTATCCCCCTGCTGGCCCAGGGTGAGAACTTTAGTACATAACACACACCAGTTGTGCTGCAGACTTGGAATTTTAAACTCTCAAGGTAACAGCAAAACACTTGGACCTGAGGAACGGAATCTGAACTCAGCTCGCTGCCCTCACTCATGGTTTTTGGACACCCTCAGCCTTGCAACCTCTTGTGTCTCCAGGTAGCTGCTACCACCCTTATGCACTGGAAAGAGAGAGAGAGAGAGAGAGAGAGAGAGAAAGAAAGAAAGAAAGAAAGAAAGAAAGAAAGAAAGAAAGAAAGAAAGCCCTGCAGCCTAAAAAACCTTGTAGCCATTTTGTGAGGGATTTTTGACTAAAGTGTCCTCTGGCTTGATTGCAAGGAAAATTATCACAGGGGACCGGGGTAGAGTTCCCCTCCTGCCTGGCCACTGGCAGTGTTGGTTCAGGCTGTCCTTGCCCTCCCTGAAAGCATTCTTCACTCCAGATCAGGTCTAGGAGCAGAGCTGGTGACGATGTCCCGCTATAAACATTTAGTAATGTCTCATTATTTACATTTGTTGAGACTAACAGCAGAAGACATGGCTCTTGATTATTTTGATATTTCACCTTTTATATTAAGCTCTCCATACAATTCATTAATACACAAATAATATTGCCTCCCCCCGCAAAAAAAAAATAAAGCTAGAGAAAGAACACGGAACCAAAACATTAGTTTAGGTTTCTCTGTAACATATCCAGGAGAAAAGACAAGCTGCTTTTAAAGTAAAAAGGAGCTCGCCTCCTCAAGTGTGAGAGTTGCTGTGTGAAAAACTTTAACAAAAGTGTTGTATTTATTTTGCACACAGTTCTCTTAACTTCCAGTTCAACCCCTCTCTCATAATAGGCCTCGGCCCAGTATACCTGAAGGGGCATCTCCACCCCCATCTTTCAGCCTGGACACTGAGGTCCAGCTCCGAGGGCCTTCTGGCAGTTCCCTCCCTGCAAGATGTGAGCTTACAGGAAACCAGGCAGAGGGCCTTCTCGGTGGTGGCGCCCGCCCTGTGGACCACCCTCCCGTCAGATGTCAAGGAAATAAACAACTATCTGACTTTTAGAAGACATCTGAAGGCAGCCCTGTTTAGGGAAGTTTTTATGTTTGATGTTGTCGCTTTTTTATTATTAATATTCTGTTGGGAGCAGCCCAGTATTTATTATTATTGTTATTATTATTTAATGTAGCTGAATGCTGCAAGATTTAGGACAGATGAAATAAAGTGCTTCTTCATCCCATGCATAAACTACAGAATTCACCCCACAATATGTGATAACAGCCACTAACTTGGAGAATTAGACAAATTCATGAAGAATAAAGCTTCAAATGGCTACTAGCTATCATCTACATCCAATGTTGTATAGCATACTTTCGGAATCACTAGTGGGAAAGAGTACAATGGCACTCAAAACCTCCTTACAGACTTTCCATAGGCATCTGGCTGAGCAATATGAGAAAAGAATTCTAGACTAGATGGGCGTTTGGCCTTGATCCGTCAGGTCTGCTCCTGTATATGACTAGTGGAGAATGTCACACAGCAAAGAGAAATTCTGCATCAAATTTTCAAAGGCGGTAGATAAATGGGTAGACTCATTACATAATGTAACCCAAGGATTCTTGTATGTTCCCTTATCCTCATGTTAAGGGATAGACTGTCCCGTAGCTTGTGAAAATGTACTTTGAATCAAGTCCCAATTAAATTTACTGACCAAAAAAAGTTTCAGGAGGCATAGAAATGTATGTGCTCAGGAATGTAGCCTTATGATATAATCCTGTGAAATGTATACAGTAGTACCTCGGGTTAAGTACTTAATTCATTCCAGAGGTCCGTACTTAACCTGAAACTGTTCTTAACCTGAAGCACCACTTTAGCTAATGGGGCCTCCTGCTGCCACTGCGCCGCCGGAGCATGATTTCTGTTCTCACCCTGAAGCAAAGTTCTTAACCTGAAGCACTATTTCTGGGTTAGCAGAGTCTATAACCAGAAGCATATGTAACCTAAAGCGCATGTAACCCGAGGTACCACTGTACTCCAAAGCTAGCCTCGCTGAGTTTAGCAAGGATTATTCCTAGGTTTACTTCTGAGTAGAATAGAATATACCATTACTGTTTTTATTTATTAAGTCTAGCCTGTGATATGTGACAGTTAAAAGGAAAGCCATTTAAAACATGTAGAAAGCAACCACAGATTTTCATTTTGTACAAAATCATGAATACACTCCTACTGAGGATAAGAACTTACTGGACGCTCAAAACCTTTGACCATATATTTCACTTTATTTATTTTATTCTATCCAGATGCTATAATCATCTGCAGGGATAATAATTCAGGACGGTATATAATCTAGCACCGCAAATCTTGTTCTCCCTTTAAATAAAAGTTCTTTTAAAAAAACAAAAAAAACCCTACACAGCATATTTTAAGCATAAAATACCAAAACAAACCCTTTAGAGATCATTCCGTATAGATGCAAAAACTCAAGACTGGCACTTCATTTTTATAATTTAGGATACAAAAAGCACACTGTGTAACATAGTGTACTCTTGCTGCAAATTCTCTGCTATAAGGCTAACATGGATATAAGGCAATGTTCACCTTTGCTCCCACTCAATTTAAAGTCCACCATGGAAGAGCTCGGGTTCAAATCCACCAGGATTTACTACTGTTTCACAACCAACACTCATTCAAAAGGCCATTGCAAAGCAGCAGTGCCTGAGAGACTGTACTCCTCTAGCTCATCTTTTCAGTAAGTATCAAGGTGTCTTGCTTCCCTTCATCTAAATTCAGCTTGTCACTCTTGGTTTTCTTTAAAAAGAGTAACTTAAGAGCTAGTGTTACATTCATCATAGGCTGTAGGATACTCAAATATTCACCAAAAAAACAATGGACGAAAAGCTAGCAGTGTTCAATACCTGGTAAGTGTGGCTTCTATCACTTAAGGTTTTTATCTTCAGTTGCTAAATACATACATTTATTTATTGTTAACAGCTATGTACCATCACAGATTATCTTTGATCATCTAAGCGTCCTAATTCTGTAGCAAGTGTGTGTGCACTTGGGCAGGTCGCCCTTTTAAGCTTTTACAAACAATAGTATTTTTAATACATTCTCTCTAGCTATTTCACAGATAGTGCAAATAAAAGACATTCTTTGGATCACCATTTTAGGATGTTATCCACAACATGATATCAATTGTAGAAACTATTCAGCCAAAGGTGATGTTAAAATATACTTTACACATACATAAATTTCCAGCACTCATATTAAAGGCTCATATTATCCTTCATTGCTATGCATTAGTAAACCAGATCACAAGATTAAGCTAAAATTTCCAAAGATATGTTAGATTTATATTTAAATAGATATTTAGATATTAAATCTACCTCTTTTTCATGATCATAATCTCCATGATTATCATAGAACCTCACATATGGATGTACACATTATCTACTTGTCTTACTACACTAGCTATGTTTCCAGCATCTCTTTTAAATAAGATGTTGTACAGTGTTATTTTATGAAAGAACTATGTTTAAAAGGTTTTAGAACTTGATATAAAAGAAGTTAGAACTGTATTCAGCGTTTCCTGTTGCAACAGGATGCAGACCTCCATGCCAACCATTGGTTGTGTTTTTTTCCTATTGTAACAGAACTAGACACGAGTCAGAATCACTTTGTTTACCCGTTTGCTTGTAGTTGCTGGCATCAAGTTCCCATTTGTAGTATTTGTTGCTGAGCCATTTACAACCATGTAATCAACCTTGTTTTCCAGTTTGACCAAGCGTTGCAAGATGTCATCTAGAAGAACTGCGATCGTTCGTTTTAGATCAGCTAGAGAAAAAACAGAAACACAGAAAGGAATCCTGTCTATTTTGCACTCCACAGTGGAACTATTGATAGTAAAAGAAGCATAGGTGCTCATACTAAAGGTAAAGGACCCCTGGACAGTCAAATCCAGTGAAGGGCAACTATGGGGTTGCAGTGCTCATCTCGCTTTCAGGCCGAGGGAGCCGGCGTTTGTCCACAGACAGCTTTCTGGGTCATGTGGCCAGCATGACTAAACCGCTTCTGGTGAAACAGGACACCATGACAGAAACCACAGCGCACAGAAACGCTGTTTACCTTCCCACCGCAGCGGTACCTATTTATCTACTTGCACAAGCTGCTTTCGAACTGCTAGGTTGGCAGGAGGTGGGACAGAGCAACGGGAGCTCACTCCATCACAGGGATTTGAACCGCCGACCTTCTGATCGGCAAGCCCAAGAGGCTCAGTGATTTACTGTGCCAAAATAGCTGAAGAACAGGAATTATAAAGGGAGATGCAAGTCCCCCCACAACCAAATTTTTGTTTTATTGGTCCTAGACCCACCCCTTTCCAATTAGTGCATTTAGGCATTGAATAATATATCTGGTTATATTGATTATTTATTTATTTATTTCATCTAGGTTTTTTCTTCAGAAACAGTCACACAGAGAATGGATTTCTTATTCTTTCTCATTTCATTCAGTCCAGCTGGCACAGAACTAGCCATCTCTCTTTGTTTTTTTCTTCTTGTTGTTATCCACACCACTGGTAGTGAGTTCTAGGAAATATTGTGCATAGCATATAAAAAGAATGACTGTGTTTTAACATATGCATTGATTTCTACCAGCTGCTCTCTAATTCTGATACAGTGGTACCTTTGTCCCGAACAGCTTGGCTCCCAAACAAATTGGCTCCCGAACGCCATGAACCCAGAAGTAAGTGTTCCAGTTTGCAAACGTTTTTTGGAAGCTGAACATCCGACGTGGCTTCCACAGCTTCCACTTGAGTGCAGGAAGAACAGATTAAGTTCAAGAACCAAGGTACCACCGTATTCTACAGTGTACAGTTTTCAAAATTATATACCTAGCCATTTCTAGTTTTTTTCCAATTTGATACCTTTACTACTTCTGTTAAACCTTTCCAGGTGTGGCATTTTCTAGGACTCCAAAATATGGATATATAATTCATATACGAATGAATATTATGTGTATCCTAATACCCTCAATAAACCAATGACTTTTCTCGAGGATATAAAACACTGTGCATTTCTTAACCTCAGCTGAATGTGGGATTTCATAGCCTTGATCGTTTCCATAACAGTTTCCCTGTTAATTATTAGATAATAGTTCTACAAAATAAATAAGAACTTTTGAAAGTATGCTTGGTATTGCATTTCATAATTCTAAAATTAAGAGTTAAATAGAGTCATGACCTCAAAGAAAGTTTATTATGTCTTACCGTATCCTGCCATCGAGACTCCATTACCACCATTCATGATATTCTTGTTTTCTTCCGCCAGTGCTCTAACATATCTTTTACTTAAGTCAAGTATTTGTTCACGCAATTCAGCACTGCTCTGCTGCCTTGGATGCTGAAAGGTGTAGCGCAGTAACATTATGCCCCAGATAAAACCAAACACCAGCAGAAGTAAGCTCAATTTCTGGGACACGTTTTTTCTCGAAAATGCAAAAAACATTTCTGAGCAGGCCAAAATGTCAACATAAGGAACCAAGGCTCAAGTCACAGTATTTTCATGGTAGTTAAAAAAAAAAATTCACAACAGAGTTACCCTTCTGGAGAGATCATTTTGTAAACTTTTCCCAACGGACATGGTTGATTCCTGAAACATTATTGTAAAAAAATATTATCAGTCTCAAGTCTTTGTAAGATGAGCTTTATTATGACCAACTTCTAAATTTAACTTCACCATTCATCAGAGACACGTAAATTAAACAAAGCCTATGATTTGCCACTGGGCAGTCCTTAAAGCATGTTGCAAGTCCATGATGCAACCTACAGTTCAACCTTGAACTTGTCTGGTATCTTCACTACTTTAGCTCTATAATATGGAAATAACAATGGTCTACTTTACACAGTTCCTGTAAGACCAAGACAACGTATATGAAGCACTAGAAGCACATCAAAAAATAGTGAGAGAGCAATCCTGTACATGTCTACTCAGAAGTAAGTGCCACTATACATGCCGTGGGAAAGCTGTAGGCTTCCAGATGTTGCTGGACTAAAACTTCCACCATTCTGGACTATTGGTCATGTGTGCTGGGGCCAATGTTAGTCCAGTTCCATCTGAAGGGCCACAAGTTCCCCACCACTACTATGTGCTCTCCATGAGAGCACATCCCATAGAAAACAATGGGACTTAACTTTTCTATGTATGCATGCACAGAATTGCACTGTCATTCCTAGGTAACTTTTAAGCTGCAGTCCTAAACACATTAGAATCTGCAAAGCAAGCACATTGGACAAAGTGAGACATCTTCTAAATGTATAGGATTGTGCTTTAAGTCTTATCATGGTTGTTATAAACTAAACATGTTTTAATTAATAATGTGCCTTATCAGATTAATCCATTATTTAATTAAAACTAACAAATAAAAATGGCATATTATCAAAATCACAAAAGAGGTGCATTTTGGAGATAAATATAATTTGCAGTTTATTTGCTTTAATAAAACTATCATTTGAACTGGAGTAGCCCAGAACTGATCAACAGACTGCAAGTCAAAAATGCTAAAGGCAGTATAAGTTAACTTACATTAGTTAGTCTGATGCTTTCTTTAGGTATCAGAGCAAATAGCTCAACTGGCAGCCATTTAGATGATGGAGAATCTTTCAAGAGAAGAAGAAAAAGTGAGAGTTCATTTAGGTTGTTACCACTAGGAATTTAGATATAATTGAGAAAATATTATGCAAGATAAAATAATAAAATTTCATGGTTAATCCCTAAAACCACAAAATACTTAAAGTTCAAATTTGAAATTATTAATCATTTCCAATATAATAAATGACTAACCCGCTCACCCCAATCAGTATTTGGTCTGTTACCTCTAGGTCACATCTATGCATGTAAAAAATGAATCCTAGCATAATCCACATTCTGCTTAAACCTCAATTTCTAATAATAAACAATTATTTCGTAATACCTCTTATATTTCTTTTGTGCTTTGTTTAGCAGGCTTTATTATTATGGGCCTGGCTCTGTAGGAGACGTAAGGTTCAAAGTTACACAAAGCTCTTCATCAGGCAAATTTACCATTTTTGCTACAAAGTAAACATTGCATTGAAAAGGAGGAAAGCAATTCCAAACCATTATGATTTATGAACTGGGGAGAGAATGATTACTTAGATACTCGCTATCCATCCATAGACAACAAAGCCAAGCTGCCTGATCTATACCAAATGAATACATCTAGATAAAAAGTAGGGCAGATGGGCTACATCAACCACTTCCTAGGTCATACTGGAAGACTCTCTCAAAAACAGTGTTTCATTCTCGTGGCAACATTTATGCAGCACTACTGTACTCCAAACTCCAGAGTTGCAATAAATCTGAATAAAGAGTTCCATGTAACACAGAAGCTTGTGTATTTTTACACCAGGCAGTGTACACCTATCTTGTACTTGAAAGAGTGCGATCCCATATACAGTATGTCTACTTAGTAGAAAGCACAACGGAGCTCAATTGGGCTTACTTCCAAGTAAATATTTATAAAGGATTGCGCTATTAGTCTCGGGCATTGACTTGGCCAAGTCTTTGAGTGTAAGAGATTAAAATAATCATGAAAGGGATAGCCAAACGAAACATAACGATTCAGTTAAGTGTAAGTCTACCATCGGCAGGAAGTCGGTCTAAAAAAGAACCTTGCTCGGTTTTGCAGCCTTCAAACAGTAAGCGCAAAATAGAGAGAAATGGCGGGGAGGGGATTTCTGAAGGCACAGGAGGATTTAGGGATTCGGGACAGCAGAGCCGGAACACAACAGCCTCTCTTTAAAGAGGGGAAGTTGCCATTGCGAAAGAAACATGAGGTTCTGCCTGGAACGCGTCACCTCTGCTTCAAAGGAAACAAACATCAGATCTTACCTTGCAAGCACAGCTGGCTGAAAACGCAGGGCTGCCCAAGGGCCATGGGCAAATGTCCATCAGCATTTTATGCTCTCCAGCCCACCTAAGCCATATAGGCAAGCGCGTCCGCCCTTCCGGCCCGCGATCTCCTTCTCACCCAGATCACGCTCTCCGATCCTCAATGGGGGTTACCAAGCAACCCCGCACGCTCCGCCGGAGATCTCCGCGCGCACGGCAAACGCCCCGGTTAAGCTCCGCCCGCCGGACGCCAGCCTCCGCTTACTGCGTTGTACATAGGAAGACCAGCGCGGTCGAGGCGCATGCGGACTTCACTTCCGGCTACTTCGGGGAAGGTGGGGGGGGGGGGAGCACCGAATACGGAGGGAAAGTCTGGGATATAAAACTAAACATCAGTAACATCAGTGATGATGGACCGTGTATGTCTGACCTGACGTTTCATCAGAAGTTTTTACTCGTTGCAATCCGAAAGTTTGCATTTCTGCTTTCAACCCACGCCTAGTTTCGTTTTAAATGCCTAATAGGCTTTTCCCCCCCCTTACCGAGAAATACTAATTTACTTAAATAAATAGTATATTACATGAATAGTAATTATATTGGCAGTTTTTGTCAGCTAGAGGACTCCCACGTTGTGTCCTGTCATTTGGCCTATTTGTCCAATTATTATGCCTCACTGTCTGCTTGATAATCTTGTTATCATTTGTTGTTGTTGTTTAGTTGTTTAGTCGTGTCCGACTCTTCGTGACCCCATGGACCAGAGCACGCCAGGTTGCCAATAAATGTGCTGCTGGGTTGTGCTATGACTAAGGGCAGAGTTAATCTTATCCTCTGCAGCAGTTATATGAGACAGGTGCAATGGATTTGGTTCTCCAATTCCGTCAAGTTCATTGTGAGTCTTTTGCTAACATAAGACCTTTTGCTAACATAACCACCTCTTTTGCTAACATAAGACCTTAGGATTCTAACGGTCCAGAATCCAGTTTTACACTGCAATCCAATTCTGTCCCACTGAATTAACACCCAATTAAATATGTATATGATTTCAGCTTTATTTTAGGCGTATCCCAATGGAATTTCCCCCACTCTCTGAAGAGCACTCGCTATAATATAACACAAACTGCTTTTGAAACTCTTCTCACTTACAAAAGGAGTTTGCTGGGTGGCATTGGGGAGCTGCTATTTTAGAAACCCAAACCCAAACTTCCCTCATGCATGCATAATTTGTGAAGCAATTAGGCCAATCAAAATAGTAGACTAGCTTTTTTTGTCCAGAACTCATCACGAGGCTGGATGTTAAGCAAAGAGGAATGAGGAGAAAGGTGATGGTTTTGTATTAAAACTTATAAAGTCTCCATTGGTATCAGTCTTAAGAGTGTAGGAGGATGGGAAAGAGAAGATTCCTAATTTTTAAAAAAGTATATATAATCCAGCATACTGTGACTGCTTGGGCAATGCATGCTGCTCACAAGGCAACATGTGCGGGCATGCCAGACACCGGAATAGGCCTGTGGTATCTGAAGAAGTGTGCATGCACATGAAAGCTCATACCAATAACAAACGTAGTTGGTCTCTAAGGTGCTACTGGAAGGTATTTTTTAATTTTGTTTTGAAGCCTGTTACAGGGATTGCAGAGGTGGTGGGTGAGTAGGCAGGGGAGATTACGTACCTAGTCCTAGGTCATTGCACAGCCTCTGATTTGCCCATTACACACTTCAGTCACTTTCTCCACCGTACTCTAAAACAAATATAAAGGGCTTTAAAAACGAGGTCTCTCCCTGGTGTTAACAGCAATTGATGCAGTTGGCAGAGCCCATCTAGGGTTGCCATGTGTCCTCTTTTTCTAAGACAAATCCTCTTTTTCAGGGGTTAAATTTGAAACAAATTGCATTTGCTTTGAACGGCCATCATAGTGTTCTCTTTTCTGCTTTTCAAAATATGACTACCCTACCTTAGGCACATCCAACTTCCAAGAGACTGTGATCTACTCCAACTATAAAAAAACTGGCAGTGATCTACCCATTGGATTGACTACAGTTGTCAAGCTTTTTTGGGGGGGCCATCAGGGTCCCATGATCGATCGACCAGATCAACCAGTTGGACATCCCTGCTATACCTCATGACTTCACATGGAAGTGAGCAGTTGAGGGCAAATATGGCTGGAACATCATTACTGATTTATTGTGACTTACAAAATTTATAAACAGCTTAATTGCACCCCCCCCCCAAATAAAAATCCCTAAAAGTGGGTTACAAAAAATAAAAACAGTAAACTCAGGAAGAATTTACAGCCCTACTTTAAAATATACTAAAGTTAAAATACTAAAACCGATTAAAATTACCTCAGCTTTCTAAGCATCTGGGTATGCTTGTCTAAACAGGAATGTTTTGGGCGGGTACCTGCTTGATCTCAAGAGGCAGGGAGTTCCAACACTATACAACTGAGTTATTACAAAAGTGGGATAGGAATTATGTTGCACCTGTCATGCCCTTTAAAGAGAATGGGTGTTGTGGAGCTTCAAAGCTAAAGGGATCGCCGGCAGTATCTATTGGTTTAGCAGCTACAGTGTATAGAGAAGGAATGGACACCTGGAGATAATGTTGCGTGGGGATCTTGCCTGATCTTACACAGGAGTTAGTCCAGCCTAGAGTCAGCTGCCTTTGCTCCCAATGTAGATGCTGTGGAAATCCTATAATATATAGTACATCCTTTATTACAAGCCCTACAGGGCAAGGGAGCAGGCAGGAGCCACATTCCATGTTCATATTCCTCCACAGATCCAGAGGAGAAGGAAGCCAAGGCTTTGAACCCAGAAACAAAACAGCTGTTAACTATAGACCTAAAGGAACTGTAATCACTACAACGTCAGCCTAGCAACGGCCTAAACAGGAGGGGCTGCGTGGACTCCACTGCGCTTGCGCCACTCCTCCCGCCTCCCGCTTTGCTCTTGACGGCGGCGTCGCCTCCATTGTGGCCTATGGGGCGGGGCATTCGGTAGCTCCGCCCCCTCGCGCAGTGTCGGGCGCAGACCTTACGGAGCGAGGCGCCATTTTGCGCTGCTGCTGCTGCTACTGCCGCTGCCGCCGCCTCCGCCGCCACAAGAGGGTAGCTGGTTGACTGAGGAGACAGCCTCAGGAAAAGGTCGTGGCGCTCAAGCGCTCCTCGCCCGGGTTCCCGCTCGTTTCATCCGCCTGCCGGGTTGGGAGGAAAGCGCCGCCATGAGTGACGTGGAGGAGAACAACTTCGAGGGGAGGGTGAGTAGTGAGCGCTTCTCTGTCCAGGCCGAGGTGTCGGAGGCCTGGCCTGGCCCCGAGGGCACGAAGTCGCTCGAGACGCGGGGGAAACGGAGCCTCCCAGCCGGGCGCGGAGCGGGGCGGAGCCACCCGGAGGAGAGCGCCGTTGTTCCTCCAAAATGGTTTCCTTCGCCTGAGGTGGGGGCCGCGCTGACGCCCGCGGGGGCCGTTTTCGCGGTTTCTGTTCCGGGCCTAGCTTTCCCGCCCTCCCATTTCTCAACCGGGATCTTTAGTCTTAAAAAACAAAACAAAACCCCAAAAAACGTGATCCTGGGATTCCGGTTACGCTTTCTCCTGATTCCTAGCCCACCCCCTTCCCAGTTTCTAGTTCTGAGCTCTGCCGTTATCGCTAGAACCCGATGAATCTCTCTATATATTATTTTTAAAACTGCAAAACCAACCCCGTTTTCTTGCTTTCCGCCAAATCCTGAGCGAAGTTAGGATTTGTTTGGTAGGGAGGGATCTCAACGCCTCGTGTAGATCAGGAAATCCGGCGCGTGAGGACCGAGGCGATCTTCTTCTTTCTTAGGCAGAAAAGGCTGTTTTCCCTCCGGCTCAATCTTTTCAGACCGAAGACCCACCTTTAGCCCACACATGCAATTGGGGACCTACTTCTTAATAATTCTTTTCCTGATACATTGCTATGACGGTGGTTCTGTAGCGACCCAGCTTTAGGTCAGGGTTCCTACTCTGCGGTTGAAGGTCAGCGTCCTCCTAGGCAGCCTTCTTGTATCTCCAGTACGACTTCTAGTTTAAACAAGGAAAGCCAGAATCAATATTTGTTGTGTCTGGGGTGGCGGCAGACATTTTGCTCTGTTTAGGTTTGTTGTTAGTAACTCAACGGTTTGATCCAAAGCCCGCGCCTGTGCTTCACCCGCGCTGTTTTGTTATTTATTATTGTTATATATGTTTAGGAAATCCTTCGATTGACCCCTCGGAAGCTTTCTGAAGGAGAGGTGTGAATCCTCTCTCAAATGAATTGGAGGCATTATTTAGTAATGGCATTGGGATTCATGCCTGGGGAAAGTGCATTATCTTAGCTTGATTTATCAGGGTGTTTTATACTAGTGTTTATCTACCACTATACAGCAGCTTGAGAGACTCCCTCCCTTTCCCCTGCCCTCCAGTATAAAAAAGTATGAGGGAATTTCTTGATTCTGAAATATGTGTCTTTGGCACAGCTTGCAACTCACAATTTCCCACATAAATCTGAAAAGTAGCAATAGGGAGGTTTGGGTGAGTGTTGTAAGCCGAACAATTCCAGCCATTCTTGGGTGGAATACATTTATTTGACCCTTAGCAATTATGGTCAGGCTGGGCTGGATGTGGGACTGGAACAGCATTAGTTACACTCGGTGAATGATCTATACTTGGAGATGAACAGGGAGAAACTTTTTTTGGACCTCTCAGCACCTTTAAGGTCATTCCATTATTCAATTCCAGTTTGAACTTTTAGTCATAATGTCTGGGCTGTTGGTCAGAATGATTCCATGTTGTTTTTTAAATTGGCTACATTCAGCATGAGGATATTTGGAAGACTCGCTTAGTGCTGTGGGGATAGGGCCTGCCATATCAATATGCTGATCACATCCATCTCTGTTCTCTTATGTAAGCATCCAGGAGTGACTATCAGTGTTGAACCAATGTATGGTGGCTAAGACAAAACAAAATGAAATTAGGCCAAGGAAGACATGGGATCACCCACTACCACCACCTAAGTCTTTGGCAGGGAGGGGGTAGTAAAGTAGCTGGACGCAGATTCACTGCACGACTAACTCTGCAGTACTGTACTGTCTATTATGCTATATTTAACACATTCACGCATGTGTGCATACAACATGTCTTAACAGGAAAAGCACACTATTTGTTTCCATATCCATTTTTTACCATAGAGAGAATGCTAGTTCTGTTTTTTTGGAATGCTTTGTTTATGGATAAGCAGGTAGTGATAGTCCAGGAACACTTTTTACCAGCTCCACTTCTCCACTGCTCTGTTTTTAAAAGCAGGGGTGTCCACTTTTAGCCTGTAAACTTCTGTGCCCAATTCAGAGTTCCTGTGCTTGCCTTATAAATCTTTCATGGTCTAGACCACCCTATCTAGAACCATTTATATCTATATGCAGGGCTAGCCTAATATATTTTGCCACCAGAGGCAGATCCCCACCAGGGAAGAAGGGGTGAGGGAAAATCTACATCAGAAACAAGGTGAAGGGAGATTGACATGGGGATCTGCTACCCCAGTGAAGTTTGCCACATGAGGCAGTCATTTCACCTTGCCTCGGGTGGGCCAGCCTTGTCTATATGTACCCTAATTCCAGCTGTGGTGATTTGATCAAAGCATTCTGCGTATTCTCTCATTATATGAAGTGAAAAGTTGCCAGCTAGCACCCGAGCTTTCACTTTAACTGGCCTGGAGCTCTAAAACCTGAGCGGTAGTATTTAATGCTGATTGAACATTCCAAGAAAATACCTTGCATTCTTTGTGCATTCAAAATTAGTTTTGAATGTGCACAAAATAAAATAACATGTTTAACCTGTGATGATGAGTGTGTGTTAAATATATAAAGCCACATAGCTCTGTAGAAAGTTAGCAGGGCAGAGTATCTGTGTTCAACTAGTTCACTACACTTAGAACAGATATGCACAATTTAAAGCAAACTGCTGCATCAAAAGTGGTGTTCTATTACAGAATGCTTTGTAGTCATTTGGGATACGTAGAGTGTATCTGTTTGGTTTTCAGTGCTTTGGTGCTCAGTACTGATAATGGGTTTGATGATAAAACACTTGGTGCTCAAAAGAAAATTTTAAATAGCTTGTAAATGAGCCCACAAATACTTTGCTATACCTGTGTTGGTTCTGGTTCTTCTTCTTCTTCTTCTTCTTCTTCTTCTTCTTCTTCTTCTTCTTCGCTTAGCTCATTCCTTGCCTGCCTTCCTGGAGCCAGTTTTATCATTCTATATCTGCATTAGAGTTGGGGCTTGGCTCAGGGCAATTTTGTATGTTAAATGCACTAGTTCTGTACCAGAGCATGCTTGCTCTTATATTAGTAGTTTTTGTAGGAAAAGGCAGATGACTGAATACATTTGAGAAAGATAACTCATTGGGCTAGTGTTTCTCAGAGACAGCCAAAACAAAAACAAAACAAAAAACATGCCAACCTGACAATTACTTAAAGGCTTCAGTTGTAGAAGTGCATTTTTAAGCAGGACTAAACGCTACTACTGTTTCCAATAAATACTTGACAACTTGAGTCGTTCAAAGTTAATTCTATATTTTCTTAATCCTAAATAGTTGCATAAAGTATTTGGAAATTGCAGGTGATTGGATGTTTGATGCTTGGGGATTTAACAAAATATTGGCAGTCCTATGGTTGGACCATACCTAAAAAACATAGATGCAGACTTCTAATAATTTTTTAAAAGATTTTTGTCAGGCTGTATGTTAGATCTGTATTATAA
Organism: Podarcis tiliguerta; assembly: GCF_965153285.1. Classification (NCBI taxonomy): domain Eukaryota; kingdom Metazoa; phylum Chordata; class Lepidosauria; order Squamata; family Lacertidae; genus Podarcis; species Podarcis tiliguerta. The sequence goes on from NC_139545.1 coordinate 25,592,524, forward strand.
TTGCTTATGTTTATTGTAGTGTTCAAAAACACTGCCATGTAATGTCTGAACCCCTTTTAGATTCTAACATGGGAGCCTGTCTAGCAACCACACTCTTGGGCCTTGGAGGGCTGTTAACCCTAATCCTAGAAGTTTAGGCCTTTGCTCTGATTATTTAGTAATGAAAGCAGTGCCCTCCTTTATTGTTTCTAAACATTTCAAGGCTAAACATGAATGCTTAGAAGAAATTCTAGGGCTGAATTCTCAGCTTTGGATGACATTTAAGGGAACTATATTTCTAAGCTGCACTGGTGTGTTTATCCTGTCCATGCTTTTAACATAACAAAGGCAAACAATTCAAGTGTTACCTATATTACATTGGTGCTACTTCCAGTTATGCCTTTGAGCTATTGGGTTCTAAACATACATTCAGAAATGGACTCAGAATGTGTGTTCCATGTTGGAATGTTGATGTAAAGCAGCAGTGGGGAATCGTGGGCCCTGGGGGCCAAATCTGGCCCTCCAAACCTCTCTGTTTGGCCTCTAAGATTCACTTCCAGGCCTCACTCCTCATCATTTCTGCTTTTCACTATCCTTGAGTGGTTTTGCCTGGCCAAAATTTGTCCTTGAGCTTTGATAATCCTTTTGCTAGTCTGGATGGAAGATAGGGTTGTCTGAGAGAGTGTGTGGAAACAATCCCAGCATGTGGTCCTTGGAAGTTTTCGCTTTCCCGTGGCAGCAGGGACCAGTGCAGGGCCATGGGGAGCAGCCCATAGGGCAAGCTGATGGGCAATCAGCTGTCCTCCAAGCCAGGTTCAGCACAGCTGCTTACAGTAGGAACCCCAGCCTGGCCTCAGAGGCGGAAAAATGTCTCCACAAAAGATAGAGTTGTCTTCTGCACTATAAAAACAGCATGGTATATTGGTTCCCCAAGGACCAGAGCAGATACCATGCTGTGTTTATAGTCACTAGGCTGCAGAATCTCGCACTTTCATGAATTCGTCTGATCTCCTTTTCTATAGCTTAAGGCAGGTTTGGCCAACTCCCAAGAGACTGTGATCTATTCCCAGTATAAAAAAAACTGGCAGTGATCTACCCATTCAAAACTGGCAGTGATCTACCCATTGTCATTGAAGGGAGGAGCGTGCGTGGGGTGGGTTGATTGCCCAGAATTTTTTTGTAGGAGAGAAGTGCCCAGAGTTGTTGAGGTTTTTTGGGGGAAGATTGCACAGAGTTTTTTTAGCTTTTCCCCAATAAATTTTTGTACAAACTTTGGAGTGCTCTCAACTCTAGGGAACATGGGGTTCCTGAATTGGTGCTCTTTGAGGATACTGGAAGTACTTTCTGTGCAGACAGAATTGCCTGTGAACCAGATCATTGCCCTTCTTCACCGAGTGCCCCCTGAGCATACTGGTTTTATTTGGAGTTGATGGTATCTTAATTAGCTTTATTGAGCTTTTATTGCTAGCTGTAAAACTTCTATTTCTATAGCACTCTGGTGTAAAACTGCTTTACAATGCCAGTTCTATTCATCTTCTCTTATTCAACCTCTCAACAACCTTGTTAGGTTGAATGATGGTGAGCACAGAAATTATGTGGCTCATTAGGAATTTGGACCTAGGTCTTGGACTTGCCAGGGCATAGCAAACCCCCCCCCCCCGCACTAGGGTTTAGACTGGTAAAAAGATACCCCTGTTGTCATGAGGGGAACTGTAATTGAAGATATTTTTTTTCAATTGATCACACCTTTTAATTGATTTACTCTTGCGACTCTTTAGGCCCATTTTAAAGTGCTTGAGAAACTTTATTGTCCCGTCTTGTCGAAGGTATCAGCAAAATAAAATTAACTATTTTTAGATTCTTATTTGTATACATTTATCAATGTTATATAACAGTATCATTGTATTTGAAAGGGCTCATTTGACAAATCCTTTTAAAAAATAGTTTATTTTATTATTTATTTATTTATTAAATTTGTATTCTGCCCTTCATCCAAATATCTCTGGGTGGTTCATATATCCCACGCATCATATAATACAAAACTTAGTTGTTTATCTACAATATCAGTGGTACCTTCCATTCCGCTTTGTTTATGGCAGTCTTCAAAGTTGAATGGTTGTTTCTCACAAGACTCTTAAGGCTGCACACTCAGGAGTAAGTCTTATTGAATTTGGTGGTACTTGCTTCTGTGTCAATATGTATAGCATTGTCCTGTAGATTTGTTTATATTGGGTCCCAAACCATCCCAGTCATCACACACTAGATAAAGAAGTTAGCTTTCTCCCACCTTCATATATACCTATTTACATTTTGAATATTAAGAGTCACAAATTTTGGTGGACCTAGTGATTATTTGTGGTTTTCCTGACCTCTTGTCTGAGTCCTCTGCACAGAGAGCTCTGGGAAAGAGTCTCAAGTTGTGATTGGATTGGGCAAGTAGCTGCCAGGAAGAGATCCATGGTTGCAGATGACGAAATGACCACCTCAAGATTCAGTCACGGCTCCCCTATGGTTGGGTGTAAGTTAAACATGTGAATAAATGCTAGTCTAAAGGGTTGATACCTTTGATTCTGCTCAGAAAGTTTGTCCTGCATTCTTGACACTTTTACGTTATGAACATAGTTATCTGAAGGCAACAGAAAGAAAGCTTAATCAACAGTAGTTGGGCTCTGACTATTAAGTCTTCTCTTAGCACCTTAATTTAGGCTGTTATCCTTTACTCACTTACCTGTGGATAATTCCTATCGAATTACTACTCCATGGGGCTTACTTTTGAGTAGGCATGCCTAAGATTGCCTTGCCAGTGTGAAACAATTTCATATATGAAAAAAATTATTATGAGTTATATTTTTGTTGCCACCTTGTGAGAGTGTTAAGCTGGCACTGCACAGTATATTCCTTCTTTACTAATTGATTCTTGTGGAAGTTTGCTGATGGGAAGTTTGGGTTAGAAACTTAGTCAATGAAGTGGGCTTTTTTATTTTTTATATGGGCAAGCATGAAAAACGAGGCACCCTGCCCCCTTTCATATTTAATATTTTCTTTGGTTAAGCATTTTTCCACCATCAATTTCCCTGTCTTTCTTACCCATTCCTCCTAATGTTTTTTTAAAGAACATTGTCTTGTTTTGACAATTAGACACAGCTCCACAATATGGTATTTTGGTCAACTCGGGGAAAGTAATGGTGCTGTTAAATTGTGCATGTTTAGACTACCACGAGTATGCAGATTCCCTTCTGAAAAATTCACTACTTCACTCTTCAATATGACATAAGTATGGGAAAACAGGTCTGAAATCAAATGATAAAATGGCATCTTTAATGAGAAACAAAACAGTAAGAACTATAAGACAAAATGACATTTGGCAAAATAAATGCAATAAGCAGTTTTAATTGGCTAAAAAGGGAATAAGCTAGACAGAGCAGTACAGATTGCTGTGCAAATGAGAAAAGGAGGGCACAGTTTTGATTTATCTTAATGTTCATGATATGTACAATGAAGATTCAAATTCAAATATGCGACATCTTTCCATAAAATTCTTGATCTGTTCTTTTAGTTTCCCTGTTTGCCCAGTCACCTCATTTGAGTGTGCTTATTCAAATATCTTATTTTCCTGTATTGCTTGTTTGATTCATCTGTTCTGACAAGGAATACAGAATAACAGTCTCAGTTCTATAGGTAACTTCACATGGCAGCCACTACCGAAGTTGATTTAAGTTGTTACTGAAGAAGATCCTTAAATTGGCTTTGTTTCTTCCCTACTATGCACATATTTTGTAGGTTTTGGATAGAATGGTTAGGTTTAGGAAAAAATGTATTTTGGAATATTCAGATCATTGCCACATCTGTGGCCTGAATCCCAAGAACTGCAGCTAGTTGGACTTGGTACTTGTCTGTCATGAACACTGCTCCCCAAGCTGCATGTTAAACTTCTTGAAGCTGGGAGTTTAAAAGTTTGTGATGTGGCCTGGGGTGATGGGGAGCTGGGCATTATATTAGGCATGTCTAACTCCCTGTTTGCATCTAGTGTAGCTCTTTGAAATCTGGCCTACCAGTTTTGCTTGACATTTTTTAACTTCAGGCAATCCTAGTATTTAAGGTAACACTGAAGTCTGTGTGTATCATATGGAATTGAACGAGATTAAAGTTAGAAAAGGAGCAGGATAGATTTAGAACATTTGGGAAATGTTGCAAGGAAATCAGTGGACTCATTTTTAGAGCCTATATGATTACACCAGTTAAAAGATTTTTTTTGAAAAAATGCTTTTATAAATTAGTTATTTGCACTTTACCTGCTGGCTATTCAATTTTGGTAGTTAAAAGTCTGAAACTCCAGCAGAGTTTTATAATCCCCACATGCTTAAATATACTAAATGTTCTTTTTCCATTAAGGTTAATGTTCGTGAAGAAATGGAAGAGTTTTTTCCAAGAATGTGGAAGATAAATCAAGATAAAAGAAGGCTAATGAAAAGTGTTAAAGATCAGAAAATTAAAATTGAATGGGGGAAAAAATTGAACAGAAGATTGGTCAGATAGAAGCACTTGAATATTTTTAAGGCTATAATGAATTGTTTGAATTGGGGAAGAATACACGAAGTATGAAAAATGAAAAACTCAATGAAGAATGAAGAAAAGTAGAAAGCAAGAGTGAAGTAGAATTAAAAGAATCTGGAAGAATGAATGGGTCCTAGGTTAAGTAAATGTATGGTTTATGTTCCAGTGTCTGTATGATCAAGTTGTAGATGAATTTGCATGATTACTTAGTTAATAGAGCATTGGTCATCCGGTTCGAGTAGGGAACTATTTGAGGAAATCACGCAAAGTTAACAGTGGGTTAAACAGAAGTTTGTCCTGGAGGGTATTGCCTAACCATTTGTTTTTCAGGCACAATCAATAAAATATAGTTACTTTAATATAAGAAGGTAGGCATTTGTGCAACCACTACCATTTGTAATACTGCTTTTTTTGTTAGGAGTCGCGCTCCCAGTCAAAATCTCCAGCTGGGAGTCCTGCTCGTGTAAAATCTGAGAGCAGGTCAGGATCGCGTAGCCCATCAAGAGCTTCTAAACATTCTGAGTCACGCTCTCGATCAAGATCAAAATCCAGGTATGTGTCTGTTGTTATACATTCTGTCTTTGCATAAAACTTACTTATTTTGGGCCTTCAAGGTATTGAGGGGTTTCATGGAAGAGATTTTGAGTTGTACTTTTTAAGAATATTTTATATGGATTATTTTAAAACGTCAGACCTTGTTCTTTAGCAAGGTTGAACTGCTCCTCAGAGTAGCATAGAATTATAGGAAGCTCCCTTATACAGTAGACCGCTTGTCCATCTCACTCAATACTGTGTACACTCGCTGCTTGTCACCACCCAGAGCTTCAGACAGCCCTAGCGGGAGATGCTGGAGTTTGAAACTGAACCTTTGGCATGTGAAGCTTTTCCTGTGCCATGCAGCTACAACCCTTCTCCACAGTGAGGTTGTTGTACCTCCTCATGGCCTAGTTGCAGCACCAACTACACTGTGGAAGTGCTCTGAAAATTTTCCACCATGGAAGTGCTCTGAAAATGTACCCTGATAGCTATAGGAGATATGAAAATTCTCCTTTCTGATGTCACAAGGCTTTGTGCCTCTAACTGGAGAACAGTTTGTAGATTACCATCACATAAGACAAAACATAAGACAAATCAGATCCTAAAATGTAAGAAAAGCTATCTCCTTTCTGTCCCCAGTGACAGTGAAGCTTCCATAAACCGGCATTCCATACAATGGCTTGATTTTCACACAACAATAAATCACCTAAGAAATAAACCATGGCATCCTGTGAATGAGAAACATGTGTGCACACTGCACAGCCACTCCTGCTTTGCTTCATTCTGCCTGGAACCAAGAGAAACAAACCACAAGGCTGGTTTTGTTCTCCTTTAGCTTCTACTCGTGATTTAACTTGGTTCCACGACAGACCAAGCAAAACAGGAGTGATTGAGAAACGTGTGACTTACCATGACCTGCACAAGTAGTTAAGAAATTCAAATTGTAATACAATAAAATGCAATGAAAGAAATAATGAAGCGGTCAGTACAGTTAAATCATATACCATCTAGCACAGCACAATACAGTTGCTACAAAATGCAGAAAAATAATTGAGTGGTCCACCAAGACCCTAATCAATTTTCATGTGGTCCTTGTGGGGGGAAGTTTGGGAGCCCCTGGAACAGATAAAGGTTGAAAATGTTATTTACATTTTACAAAACGTTTATTTTAAAATACTTGATATTTTAAAACTGTGCCAGAAACTTACTTTGATATGCTTTCAGGAGCATATATATATATAATAATGCATGAATTTATGAAAGCTTCAATATTTCTATGGTGCTTCACAGTTGTTTTCATATAACAAATAAAATGTCTCATTTGAAGGTCCAGGTCAAGAAGGCATTCTCACAGGCGTTACACTCGCTCTAGATCCCATTCTCATAGAAGGCGATCACGAAGCAGATCATACACTCCAGAGTACCGGCGTCGAAGGAGCCGCAGTCACTCTCCAATGTCTAACCGAAGAAGGCACACTGGCAGCAGAGTATGTAGTGTAAGCTTGTAGGGAAATTATTTTAAATCTCACTATGAATATATGTATAAGAAAAGCTAATCCATTTAACTAATTTATTTTTGTTGATTAGGCATAACATCCACAGCTTGCAGGTTTCTGCGGTCAAGAATAAGAGGAGCCTTGGCATTTTCTGCTTGTCAGGTCTATTAGCGTTTACCCTAGCAACCAGCAGTATGAATACCCCACAGTACTTTCCCAAACAAGGAAGTGTAGGGGAGAGGAGCACCCTGATTTTCTCTTAAGGGGCGGGGGGTCTGGTGGTGGACAGAACTGGTGGCTTTATGGGAGGAGCCCCCCCCCAACCCAAACCCGAGAGGTGTGTAGTACTTTACAAGAACAGACAATTTTGAAATCTAATAGCTTTCAAAAGATTTACAGTTGGGCGTGGGAAATGAGATTTAAATCCTTGCTGGTATGAAGATATTTGGGTAGACTAGATCAGCTGTCCCCAGCATGGTGTCTTACAGATGTTTTGGACTACAACTCCTATCAGCCCCCACCAGCAGGAATCACAAATACAATTTCTTGCATCTATCTTGTGCCAGTTTAGGGAAAGTTATATGTCAGAGGCATATCATGATCAACAGTTGATTGACTTCAAGTGGTCAGGCAATCTCAGTGGTTATTTTTGGCCCCGCCTTCCCTTTTGAAATTGAGGTTTGGTGGAAGCAGCTGAAATTGGCAAAACCCCTCTGGTAATTATGGGCGTTGGACTCTGTCTTTACATTAAAATTATTTATGTAAATATTGAGGCATTATGGGATGCAGGAGTCTTTGTAACTCACTCCCATTCCAAGCCACCATTTTGCCTGCTGGCTCTGGCAAAAAAAAAAAAAAAAAAGATCCTGCAAGCCAAAAGACAGGTGTTTCTATATTTCCTATACTGTATATAGAAATGATTATAGATTTTAAAATTATGGAATTACAACATCTTAAGGCTCTTAAGGCTTGGGACGCGGGTGGCGCTGTGGGTAAAAGCCTCAGCGCCTAGGCTTGCCGATCGAAAGGTTGGCAGTTCGAATCCCCGCGGCGGGGTGAGCTCCCGTTGTTCGGTCCCAGCACCTGCCAACCTAGCAGTTTGAAAGCACTCCCGGGTGCAAGTAGATAAATAGGGACCGCTTACTAGTGGGAAGGTAAACGGCGTTTCCATGTGCGGCTCTGGCTCGCCAGAGCAGCTTCGTCACGCTGGCCACGTGGCTCGGAAGTGTCTCCGGACAGCGCTGGCCCCGGCCTTTTGAGTGAGATGGGCGCACAACCCTAGAGTCTGACAAGACTGTCCCGTACGGGCAGGGGTACATTTACCTTTTACCTTTTAAGGCTCCATTTGTTAAACTGATCTGATTTTAGGAGTGGGAAAGGAACTTGAGATCCTTTCTACTCTCCTTGGAGAGTTTTGGAGCACATGTGCAGGTGGTACAAAGCAGGTAGGTTTCCATTGTATGGCTGATTAAATGTTCCCTCTTTTGCAATAAGACACTGAGGAAATTAACAAGACCTGTTTGGCTGCTTCAAGGAAGTTGTTCTTGAACAGAAAGGAGAATTGCAGGCAAATGTCTGAAACATGAAACCAGAATGCTATATCATTCCATCTGCCCATCACTAGATGGTAAATACATTTTTTAAGCTGTAAAAGACTAAACCATCATGACACGAACAGAATGCAGCATTTTGGTCAGATTTCAAAGAAGTAATTCTCTTGTTTGCAGCAAACATGCCCTTTGCATGTTGTGGGCTGCAGTTTCTATCATCCCTAAGCTTTGGTCATGCCGACTGGGGCTGATAGAAGTTGTAAGTTCAAAACATCTGGAGAACCCCATGTTGGCTACCCCTGCAATATAATCTTGTAGCCCAAAACATCTGGAGTGCACCATGTTGGCTACCCCTGCATCTTGCCATAACTGCATTAGAAACCCTCTAGCCAGTATATTGTCAAACCTCTGTAGGATTAGCTGCTCTGTAGTAAGTCCAGCCAGTTTGCTGTACTCTCTCTGCAGCCAATCTGCCCCTCCCCCTAGTCAGCATAATGAAGCGAGACCTTCTGAATCCTCTTTCATTATGAGAATTGGATCCAGTGGTGGAGTAGGCATAATAGATCTTCCTTTCCCTTCTTGTGTTACTCAGAATGTGCAGTTATCTAAAATACCTTGCTGCCTATGTCAGTGAAAGAATGAGTAAGTGTGCAACTGGCACTGTTCTAGACATGCTTTGATACTTGAATTTGGTTCATTTTTTAGGCTAATCCAGATCCTAATACATGCCTTGGCGTGTTTGGCCTCAGTTTGTATACTACTGAGAGGGATCTTCGTGAAGTCTTCTCTCGTTACGGACCTTTGAGCGGTGTCAATGTGGTTTATGATCAACGAACTGGACGATCAAGAGGATTTGCTTTTGTTTACTTTGAAAGAATAGATGATTCTAAAGAGGTAAATTTATTAAGTTGGGAAGGTTGCAAAGTTTACCAGCGATTATGAGGCTGTAGAGGTTTCCCCACAGAGTTGAGATTCTCTGGAGACTTCCAGGTCATTTGAGAGGCCTGGAGGAGTCACACAAGCCTTGGGGTCAAGGTAGAACATAAGCATATATTGAAAGGCAATTCAACACTCTCTCTCTCTCTTTTTAAAAAAATGTTGTAATAGTACTGTATAAATCTGTGAATCCGCCACAGTTGTCCAGTGCAGACCTACCTCCTAATTGCTAATAATAATCAAGACTAAATGAAGACTGTGAGAGTGTACACTCTGTGCCCACTTGTATGTAAATTTCCTCTTAAGCACACTGTAGGGTTATACCTGATAAATGTAAACACTAACCAGGATTTCAAACTAGGCATTTGAAAAAACTGCATTTGAGAGAGGAGAAGCATAAGCTTCTGAAAAATAAACTGGCATTAAAACTTAAATTTCAATTTATTTTAGCTTCAAATCAGCATAGTAGTAATATAGTTTTAATCAAATCGTGTGGCTCCTGTAATACATAATTTTGACTTAGAATGTTTCCTTGTGTTTAAAGTACGCAGTCATATATAATATGAAATTTGATCTGCTGGTTACTGTAATTCTTAAATCTACTTGGTTGTGCCTCATTCATGAGGGGGAGGATGTACTTCAGGCTTTTTTAAGAAACAACAACTATGCTATGTCATTTGGGTCTGTTTGATTCCGGAGACTATGTTGATGATGTGTCACTACTTATGTGAAGCCGTTTGATAAAAGTATGAAATTTGAATGGTAGTCTTTGTTGGTGTTACTTTGCATAATAGCATTTTCCAAGTTGTCTTGGAGTAACTATATATTCGTATGACTAGTGCTATAATCTATGATGCTTTGATTCAGGAATTTCATTTGTTTTTGTAGTGTGGACCTTTTGGCAAGAGAAGATTCTTTAAAATAGTGCTTTCTGTGTTTCAGTGATAGAAAGAAATCACTAGGTGGCGATATAGTCCACATTTAATCACATTCGAAGTACTGAATGGAAGTGTAGAATGTTCTAGTTTTTATTTTTAATTTCTTACAATGTAAACAGTAACCATGTGGAACTTGATTTTCCCCTAGTTTAGGCCCTAAATTATGAATAAGCCTTTTTTTCTAAACAAAAATCCAGTGCCAAGAATGTAATACAATCAAAAACCTGAAGTGAGTGTTCCGGTTTTCGAACATTTTTTTGGAAGCCAAATATCTGACGAGGCTTCTGCGGCTTCTGATTGGCTGAAGGAGCTTTCTGCAGCCAATCAGAAGCCACACTTTGGTTTTCGGATTCTGTTCGACTTCTCAGGTACAACTGTAATGTTTAGGTTGGGTCAAAAGCTACCATTTTGTCCAAAGAAGGGGTTGCCTGCTCACAGAAGGGCATACTGTGACATTTTTTAACAACTGCAAGCATGACAGTTGCTGTAGAGCCTTTGCTAGTACTTCCATAAGCATTTGTGGAAAAGCAGTGCCATATATTTTCTCCAGTCCATATTAAGCAAAGAAAAGAAAAAAAAGAAAATATTTGCATCAACAGACATGGAGCAACCAAGATTCTCCACCACAACCACACACACAAAAGGGAGCAAGGGTCAAACCTTTTAACAGGATTTATGTAAATTTGCTCATGGATTATTAATAATAAAATAGGGGTAATATTTTTCTTTGAATGTATTTTAGTGTTTTTATATTGTGAACTGCCCTGTGATCTTCAGATGACAGGTGGTATAGAAATTTAATAAATCCTCATTATATCATTGTCCATTATTGACGCTGTCTAATTTGCATGATTTAAGAATAGAGCTAAAAACCCATTGTTAATTGAGGCAAAGCATATAACAACCATGAGAGTGCGTTGGAGATAGAGCCTGATGTGGAGTCAGTTCCTTAATGCATTGTTTGAGTGAACTGCCGTGTGGTGAGTGAGTAATTAGGAAGTCGTATAGGCTGAACCTGCCATTTTACTAAGCTCTGCTGGAATAGGTCCTTGTAAGTGAGATGGCAGGAGACAGAAAGCATGAAATGGCAGCTGAACAGCAGTAGTAACCCAGCCATGTGCACTCTGCAGGAAGCCATACTAGTGTGCGGTCCCTTTGCTTCAAGGGAAATGGCTCCCTGTTTACCTTTTTTGGGAGCTTTAAAGGCAAAGTGTCAGGAATGCATCAGCTTCTTAGCAGGGTGCTGGCTTTAAAAGGGATCCTATTTCACTAACTTTAATGCCCCAAGTCAGTGGAGACATTTTAATTCTCTCTGCTAGAGAAAAGACAGTCCACTGATTAGCAGGATACTAATAACTAAAGACAAGCTGATTTTGCTTAATGAGAATAAGCACTAATTTCTCATTACCGGAACTAAAGTATATGCCTTCTTTGCAGGCAATGGAACATGCAAATGGAATGGAGCTGGATGGCAGGAGAATCCGGGTGGATTATTCTATCACAAAGAGAGCACACACGCCCACCCCTGGAATCTACATGGGCAGGCCAACCCAGTAAGGAGTTTTCCTGGCTTAATCAGAAGAACTGCATTTTAGAGTCTGTGATTCATAAGAAACTATGTTGTCAATAAATGCAATAGTTCTGTCTCTTCATAGGCTAATCTCTGTCTTACTCAAGAAATTCCTTTTGAAAATCCATTTGTTTCATGTTCTTTAAACTTATTGTCATTATTTTCATGCCACCTCATAACTCACTGTTGCCGAGTAGCATGCATTACAATGCACTGTGAACAATAATTACAAATACAATTAAAGGCAGACAGTTCTGGATAACTTTTTAAATGTGAACTCTGCCCATTGAATGGTCTAAAGAGCTATCTAATCCTGTAGCTTAAGCCAGTCTGTGGACCCGAGTAATACCTTGAATGGGAAACCCTGCGAGCTGCAAGTTTAAATGTTAAAAATGTGGGTTTTTTTCTTGAAATAAGAGAAATCCTAATATTTTGCATAATGCATCTTGTCTTCCCTCCCAAAAAAGTAGTGGAGGTGGTGGCGGAGGAGGAGGAGGTGGAGGAGCTGGCCGTCGCCGTGATTCCTATTACGACAGAGGATATGACCGAGGCTATGACAGATACGAAGAATATGATTACCGTTACAGGTATGCATTCCGATTTAAATGAAAAGACTCAGAGGAAATCTTTGTCACAAGCATGAACATTGCATAGGCATAGGCAGACACATGGGCAGGAGCTGGTTACAGAGTGAGGCTGTGGTATGCAAAGTTGGAGAAGAAGGTAAAAGAAGAAAGGGATCGTGTGGCCCACTGAGTGTGAGGGGAGAGTGAATGGGAAAGATGGGTTCTAAAGCAGGCATAGGCAAACTCCGGCCCTCCAGGTGTTTTTGGCCTACAACTCCCATCACCTGTAGCTAACAGGGCCAGTAGTCAGGGATGATGGGAATTGTAGTCTCAAAACATCTGGCGGGCCGGAGTTTGCCTATGCCAGGTCTAAAGGGACAAGGAGACTGAGCAAGAAGAAAAGGAGAAGCCTTGGGTTGCTGTAGAGCCTTCTGGTCCCTGTGCTGCTTTGTCTTCTGGACACACATACCAGTCCCCCCTTTATTCCTGTTTGGTTTGCTGGCAAACTAGATGAAAGGTTTGTATTTCAAAAGTAGTAATAAACTAGGGAAAGGGATAAGAGTGGGTAGCTGTTTTAGGAAGAGGAAGTTAATGTGAAAGGAACACAGAAAACGGATGAAACATGGGGGGCTGGGATAGGAATATTAAAAGCTGCCTTCACTTACCCTCCCTGCTTTAAGCAGAATTTGCTGATCCAAAGTCATGTCAGTACTTGAGCTCCCTGCTGCAAGAAGATTGCTCTGGCACAGGATTGAGCTGTTTCTAAAGAAGGGTTAAATGTCAATAGAAAATGTCTGTAATTGCCAGGCAATTGTGCTAATCTCTGGGTTCATCCATCCATCATTTAATTGCTGGCTCCATCCTTCCACTACCATTTTGTGACTGGTGGGCCCCACTAATTTTAGCCCTCAAGTAGCTCCTAGGGATAGAAATTTTGAGATAAGTTTATAGTCTTCAAAAATTCTGTTAGTTCATATAGTGATCTATAGTTTGTATAGTGATTTATGGTTTGTTGCAAATAAGATTATTGCATCCATATAACTGCTTTCCAATTTATTAAAGCACGTTTAGCCTGTTTTACAAACTCTGCAGTAGTCTCAAAGCATATAACAATAAATATTTTGAAATGAAATAATTAAAGCCAAATCAGCCAAGTAAAATAAGTCAAACATCTTAGAACCGAGAAAACAAAAAAAAATGTACCTGATAAAACAGGGAATTAAAACTATTCCATATAAAAGCTAACCTATGGTCAACAGTTTACAGTAGCATGTTGTAATCATATATGTTTTTTTCACACCAGTCTAGTTACATCTCTCTGAAAATCAAACTTATCCAACATCTCTTCTAACCAGGGAGCTTGGATAGCAAGTTGTGTTTATGTAGTATTACAACTTAGTGTGCCATATGATGGGGTTGAAATGACGGGGTTGAGGAGGACTAGATTATCTTTGTAGTACCTTTCAACTCCAGGCTTCTTTGGCACAAGAAACGACTATTTGTTGCAGCTGCAGGAGCATGTTTGAGGGTGAAAATATCATGCCCATATGAGTATGGTACCCAGAAATTAGTCTGCCTTACATTTGGTCAGGTATAACAGTAGATACTTAGGAGAGCTTAAACATACAGACGTGTGTGTGTGTGTGTGTGTGTGTGTGTGTGTGTGTGTGTTCTTAATCTGTTAATGTCTTATGGTTTGTAAAAACAATGTTTCCATATTAATCAGCACCTTAAATCACTGTGGAATACTACCTACAAATAGGTGTCCTTAAATTTGTCCAATATGCTGTGGGGGAGAAAGAAACCATGCAAATGAAGCTTGGTTCTTCCACTTGGTTAAAATGTGTATGCTGTACAGATCATTTGACAATATTTTTTAAACTCTTGAATAGTACATAACACCACATGTACTAGAGCCACTGCTAACAAATGTATTTGTACACTTTCTTCAAAGGAGGCGATCACCTTCACCTTACTATAGTCGTTACAGATCACGGTCAAGATCCCGTTCCTACAGCCCAAGTAAGTATAACAGCAGTCTCACCAGAGCGGTTACAGCAGAAGAAACATCAAATCAAAGCACTGCCAGGCTCCCCCCCCCCCCCAAAAAAAACCCCACAGTCCTTCCAATTTGCCTTGTGGATATCCTCTAGTGATTAGACAGTAGCGAGGATACCATGTTCAGAGCTCCTGTTCGTCTGTGGATCTCCCTCTCCGCTTGCAGACAGGGATCCACAAAATCCTATAGTGCATGCAGCACCTTCACAGGGACCATAGCATTACCACCCTAAGTAAATCATTTATATCTAGTAGAAGTTGTTTTTAGCAAAATGAAGTGTAACAGAAGGGGAATGCACTGATACTGGGTGGAAGGAGAAACAAATGAATATGGAATTATGAACTGATGGTTACAGTGTTCTCTCTTCTTTCTTTCAGGGCGCTATTGAAGAAGAGAAGCTAGTCACAGTTGCAAATACAATTTTTAAACAGCAAGTTCTGAACTTCGCTTTCCCTATAGATCCCCTGCAGTTATCTGAAACCCTATTAAAAGGTCCTTGGTTCATTTAGAATATATGTATTTTCAGTTGAAATACCAGTTTTCCATCTCTTCTTATTGTAATACTCCAGGTGTAATTGTTGTAGCTTTATGTACTTAAATATCTTTAAGCGAAAACTAAATAGGAAACCCAAAGTGGTAATACGTTTTGTGAATTTTTTTTTAAAGCAAGTGGATTTTTGTTGAACGTAATGGGGAAGGAAAACAGAAGTGTGTTAAAGCCCTGCATGTTGTGTTTCAGTAGAAATCTACTATTTTAATGAACTGTTCATCTTTCTGCCTATTACTTTTGAGGAAGAAAGTGTTGTTCTGTATCTTCAGTTATAGCCCAAGTCAGTGCATGCTCTTAAACCAGAGCATTTTCACTCATTTTCTCAATGCAGTGATTTAATAATAATAAAAAACATTGGAGGGAAGTCTTTAAAAAAACAAAATTCTCGTATACTACAAATTTCACCTTGGCATGTGTTTAATATAATCACAGTGCTAATATGGATGACATTTGAAATTTGGTTAATATTAAATTGACTGGAAAATGTTCTTATGTTTGCCCCATAATCAGGACAGGCCTAATTTACTGGGCGTAGAAAATATTTGATCTGTTCTCAGCAGTTCTATATGGAAATAAAATTATGGTTAAGCAGGTTCTGTTTGGTACTATGGATTTCAAAACTATTATTTTGCTTCTCTAAATAAATTTAAATTCTACCAGTGCAGTGTTTCAGCATTTAATACAGTTGGTTAGATATGTTAAGTTTCTTGCAAGGAATTAACAAGTAGTATTTCCTGAAATCTTGGTATTAGATCCAACCTAGGTTACCTGCTCTTTAAGTCCCATCAATTTCAGCTAAATTAGACTGGAACCAACCCTTAGATTTAGAGTTGGGGTAGCGGTGTGCACAACATATGAGTCTGGAGAGAGATCCAACAGCATCTTCCCTATAACGGTGGACAATCTGGAGTCACTGAAATTCAGCACATGGAAAAAGAATTGAAGAATTAAGCTCTGGTGTCTCACTCCCTGTATTAGTAAAGTGAGTGTGCAGATATATCGAACAGCAAAATGGATGGAGAGATAGGGCAAGATGGGAACCCAATAAATGGGAGAGAGCCTATGGGCATGCAAAAATTATTATTATTATTATTAGTTCGTTAGAAGAAAGCTTCTCCGCAGAATCAACAGGAGCTGTGTATGTGCATCACTCTTATGCTGCATGCAAATATGGGTAGCAGAAAACAGCATGGAGGGGTTGAGCCCTCAGCTGGCCAAAGACAGGTCCCACACTGAAGAGAAGCAGGAATCATTGGGGCAGAGGGAGAACTGGCATCTTGGTGTGTGTGTTACATCCTAGGTGGGAGCAATTGCCATTGCTCCATACACTGCAAGACGCTAAAAAAAAAGTCATGGTGCCCACATCACCTCCTGCTTCACTTTTTGGTTTGTCTTGCAAGAGTACCAAAATTCCAGGAAAGCTCAGTATTTAAAAACAGGCAAACATTTTCTTTTCCCTAGTTGTCCTTTCTGGGAGCAAACACCGCTTTGTGGTACAACTAACTAATGGTCAACCATACTACAATACTGTGTGTAACTTCTGAGTTGAGTAAACTTTTCAAATCTTGGTGTAAGGGATGAACTGGAAGGCACCCACAACAAAACTTTAAATTAAGAAACAAAACAAAACAAAACAGCATTAGAATGCATGATATTTACTTGGAAAACAAAGAGTAGCAAGTATGTACAACCCAAACTTTCTATCATTAAGCATCGTTGGGCTTAAGCATAAGTGCTTATACAATACATACTTGCATAACCTAAAGTAATACACGTATCTGTGGCCAAGGAAGAAAAAAGTCCTTCTTTCTTGACAGAAGTTTTGACTTCATCCTTTTGAGTCTCATACTGTGATGTGGAGATTTCCTTTCATTTGTGCACACAAATTGCCTCCCTTTTTCCTCATTTACCAGCTCAAATGCGTACTGGTCTGGGCAGATAATGTTTGATGTGCAAAATGGTTTGGTATATAATTTCAAAGCATTCAATACGTAAGACAAATGTTCCATATCCTTTCTCATCTGAAATTTACAGGCACTTGGAATGATTGAGAATCTTCACCATTTTTAGGCATTTCGTTTGAACTCACAAGGGGCAAGCAGTCTGCCAAGCCCTACCCCCGCCCCCAGTTACACTGCATTGGCTGCAGAGTGTGCCTGGCTAATGTATGAGTGGCATTAATCTGAAAGGGGCTGCTTTACTTGCATATTGAGGATGGGAGACCCGATTGAGGAGAGTTCCCATCCCTATACACACGGAAACTGCTTAACACCAATTGCACATTAGCTGGGGCTCACCCAGTTCGCTACTGCTTGTTCTTTTGCATGTTAAATGTGAATTCCTGAAGAGGAGTCATGCTGCAAACTTACGAATTCTGGAAGAGTAGTGCTGTTAAGCCTGTTGCAACAGGTAATCTCATGTCACTATAAACTTAAGATGCTAAGCAACTTTGTTTCCCAAAAGCGATAATGTTAGGATTCCTATTTCCTAAAGTTTCTTTTTCATCCAAGTGCTCTCCTTTTGTGTGGTACTTAAAAAGCATGCATTGGGTTTATTTGTTCACATCACTAATCAATTTACATGCCCTTGTCCTCTGATATTTCTCCACTTTTATTTTAGATAGATAGGAAGGATTTTTAAATCCTGCCGCTTTTGAACCTAAGATGCATTACTAATGGTTTCACAATCATATGATGTCATCTAAATATTATTTCAGGTGTAATTTGCATGGGAATTGAATGTATCTGTTTAGGTGTCCTGACACCAGAACTACTTAGGATCCATGTGGATGCATGCATGTGTTACAGGAAGAGATTCATTACTACAAAATACTGTGCATTTTATAGTAATCTGTGGTGGAGCTCATTGTGAATCGGTTTTACATCTATGTTAACAGAAGTTAAAACTAACTCTTATTGGGGGGAAATTTAGGGTGGATCTAGACACAGGTTAAAAACGCTATAAACAAGCCAGAAATTAAACTGTTACCACAAAAGGGGGTGGGGGAACCTATAAAACAATCCATATAAATTCCATTTTGCTCTCTGGCATTATCTGGTGTTGGATGTATATAATGCATTCAAAATGTATTATTGTGACGAATGTCCTAAGCCATGTATGGCGGTGAAGGCTGTTGATGAGATTTTTCTCTAAGCTATATCCCTGTTCAGATGTTTATAAACTTGTGTTCTCAGTTATGCAAGTGGGGTACAGCAGGTATACACATTAAGCCCACTACATCACATCACCATGACAGGCCCGTCTACATTGTAGGGCAGGCGTCCTCAACCTCGGCTCTCCAGATGTTTTGAGGCTACAATTCCCATCATCCCTGACCACTGGTCCTGCTAGCTAGCGATCATGGGAGTTGTAGGCCAAAAACATCTGGAGTGCTGAGGTTGAGGAAGCCTGTTGTAGGGTGAAAGTTTGTAGTGGGAGCTGGTGGTCCTCAGGCGGCTCCTGTGATTTAGAACCTAGATACTATATCAAGTGGGGAATCTGCATGATTGCATAAATTCAGCCTCAACATGTGGAGTAGTATGGGACTTTCAGGAATGGTATGGAGGAATAGAATTACCGTATTTTTCGCTCTATAAGACGCACCAGACCACAAGACGTATCTAGTTTTTGGAGGAGGAAAACAAGAAAAAAAATATTCTGAATCTCAGAAGCCAGAACAGCAAGAGGGATCGCTACACAGTGAAAGTAGCGATCCCTCTTGCTGTTTTGGCTTCTGGGATAGCTGCGCAGCCTGCATTCGCTCCATAAGACGCAGACACATTTCCCCTTACTTTTTAGGAGGGAAAAAGTGACTCTTATAGAGCAAAAAATACAGTATTTAGCACGTCCCCACTCACCTAGTGGAGAACAAGCAAGTTTAAATACCTGAGCAGGGCTTCTGTTGTGTGGTGTTTCCTGTGACTATGGAGACAATAGTCATGGTTGCTCAGCAATTTGCTTCTGATCACTTCCCTGTAAGGTGGTAGTTTATTTCTGAAAATACAGGTTTTCTAGTTTTCATTATTTTGTCATCTTTAACTCATAATTTTTTGTCATCTTGCTCTCTGCTTGGACAGCTTTGGGATAAAATGTTTTGATCAAAGTGTTTATCACTCTCTGACTCTTGTACTGAAACATTCTATACTTGGTATCGTCAAATTGTTTTTGTTTTGTTTCTTAGATCCTTAGTCTTCGGGTTTAAAAGAACAATCTGTCATCAAGATCATTGGGAGAGATCAATTTTCTTAAATTCTTTTCTCAGTATGTTGAACAGCAGGAACAGCTCCCTTTGGCTAGAACGTTATAGATCCTAGCGCTTAAAAAAAAAATACTCCTTTACTCCTTTCTCAATTTGATTCTCTGAAGGTTGTTTGATACCAGGTCACAGTGGTATGCAGGAAACTCATACTTATTTTGAGGGCAATCCATAGGAAACTAAATGTAACACTGAAGCAGATTATTACCCCTGTTGCCTAAACTAACCCCCCCCCCCCCGCCATTGCACAGAAAAACTTCCAAAATAGAAAAATTAGCTTCAGTGCACCTTTCTGACAAACTTTGGGGGTATTGGTTTTGCAAAATAAAAAAATTAAAACCTGCTGAAAGAAACAACTATGCTTCCTTCCCATTTTTGGTGATAGGTGGCAGTCTGGAGTGGAGAGAAATTAACTGTGGCCAATCCTTTGTTTTCTTGCTCCCTCTACAAGAAGATTAGAGAAGCTAATGTACCACTTTCTGGCTGTACTGCGGGTTTTAGCACCTGCTGCAGAGTGCTGAAAATGTATTACTTCCTGACGACTTAGTTTAAAATAGCATGCATTCAGAAAAGGATGAAGGCTTTGTAGTGCATGTACCCTACGCCACCTGGCTGATGATCAGCATTCACCGGTCTCCACAGTCCTCACTGTTGTTACCCTGGTGCCGTTTTATCCTTCACAAAATGTATTAGTGGATTAGAGACAACCATTAGAGTGAGCTGTTGAGTGATGGTTTTCTGTTGCATATTTGCAGTCCATATATCACTGTGGTGTAAGCCTCGGAAGTGGAGCCTGTTACATTAGGTAACTATTTTTACACCGGCAGCTCTGTTTCAGAAAACGTGTAACTGCAATTTAGCCTGGGATGAAAGGTGGGGCAACATCTCTGTTGTTGGTTAGGACAGAGGGGGTCTTGTCTCTTAAGCCTTTTAATATGTAAACAGCTTAACTTGAAGGGTACTTCGAACTACATTTAAAATAAAATAAAAAGAAAATGAACAAGGTGTAGCTCAATTTACTTGATGAGTGTTCACCTCTGCTCATAAAAACACACCTTTTTACCCTGGCTTTTGACACTTGAGATGTATGTTTTTAGATGTAACGTGATGTAAGCTGTTTAGAACTTTTTTACACTGTGTTTAAATTGTTATAACCCACATTGGGAAATTAGGATGAAGGGTGGGTGATTGAGAATAATGTGCCTATTGTTTGTCACACACACAATTTGTTTGTTTGTTTGTGCATGTTTGTGTAATGCTTGGAAGAACCCGCTGGGAAGAAAAGTAATGTTATGGGCAAGTAGAGGTTGCTACGTGAGGAAGACTCACTAAATAAGCTCAGAAACAGCCTGTGCTGATGTGCATTTTTTTTGCATCTATTATAGAAGCATAGAGTTCATCTGAGAATCATCTATGTCCCGTATAGGGATCGAACTTGCAGCCTTAGCATTATCGGCACCACGCTCTAACCAACTGAACTATCCACTTGGATTAGGAAATAATAAAAGGGTTAGGTTACATGATTTGTTGAACATGTCTGCTGTTACCACTTTCATATCCCGTTCCACAAACAGTTTTAACATTTAAAATACTTCACCTCAAAACAGTAAAGAAACGAAGCATTTTAAAACAGTCGACATATTTTACACTACCACCAATCAAAGTCTGAACACATTGGTTTAGGATGCATTGGTAACCTTCAATAAGGCCCAAGCTAGATCTGGCACTAGTCATGTGGTCATCCCTAGCATGTAGGATTTTAAAAAAAAATCAAACTGCAGACATGGGTCTCTGATCCAGAGTAAGAGCACAGCATGGGTGGAAGGGGCCTTTAACTCTTCTCCCCCACCCACCCACCAAATGCGATCCTGTTTCAAATCAACAGACCCAGTCGTGCGATTTCAGGGAGCTCCCCAATCCATTTGATCCTCACAACCCTGCGAGGTGGTTGCTGGGTAGCTATTGATAGCTGCCTCCTACTTGCTCACATTCTAGCAGGTCCCATTAAATGTACTGAGGAATTCGGATTACACTTGGATCACTTTTGGCGTGGTGTCTGTCTCCCATTCCCTTTACACACAACCGTCCCTTTCACAAAACTATTACTGCTTCGGCAGAGGCAGCAGCCTGTAAGCCTGCATTGTAAGAGAGGCTGAATGTCGGAGCAGAGAGTTGATGCAGCTATTTTATTTTATTAATCCAAATAAGGTAAGTAGTGGTATTGATGAAAAACTGATAAAGATGTTGGAACCAAATCACTATGCTAAATGTGCCTGCATGTACAGGCTTTCAAGTTCTATGGAAGCCTTTTCATACAACTTTTAAAACTGTTCAAGCCATGGGTAAGCAAACTAAGGCCTGGAGGCCGGATCAGGCCCAATCGCCTTCTCAATCCGGCCCGTGGACAGCATGTTTTTACATGAGTAGAATGTCCTTTTATTAAAAATGCATCTCTGGGTTATTTGTGGGGCATAGGAATTCATTCATCCCCCCCCCCCAAAAAAAAAATATAGTCCCCCCCCCCCAAAGTCTGAGGCACAGTGGACTGGCCCCCTGCTGAAAGTTTGCTGACCCTGGTTTAAGCCTTTTGAGCTGTAAATGTTTACGTTTAACTGTATAACCGGTTTACAGTGTAGACTGCTATTCTCAGACACAGCCTTAGGTGGCAGTATTTCTTAACAGTCAGCACTTTAGCTGCTGCAGCAAGGAAGCGGGTAAAGTACCGTATTTTTTGCTCTATAAGACTCACTTTTTCCCTCCTAAAAAGTAAGGGGAAATGTGTGTGCGTCTTATGGAGCGAATGCAGGCTGCACAGCTATCTCAGAAGCCAGAACAGCAAGAGGAATTGCTGCTTTCACTGTGCAGCGATCCCTCTTGCTGTTCTGGCTTCTGAGATTCAGAATATTTATTTTCTTGTTTTCCTCCTCCAAAACCTAGGTGCGTCTTGTGGTCTGCTGCGTCTTATGGAGCGAAAAATATGGTACTTCTTCCTAGTAATGTGTTGGCAAACATCATTTGCCGTTCCCCTATGGAGCAGGTTAAAGGAGAGGGATAAGGGCTCTCCGAAGCACCCTGGGGTACATCCCAGTTACATTATACATGTGGTGCCTGTAATTGCCTTAACAAGTGTACATCCATGGAGCTGAAATACAACTTTGAAATTGGTACTAGCTTCCTGAATGCAGAAGGAGCAGTACTGGCTAATCTACACTGAAAAGTCTGGTGTGTCTTAAGAACATGGGAAGCCATACCAAGTCAGTATGCTGCTCCATCTAACTTAATATTGTATGCATTAACCAGCAGTGACTCTCCAGTGTTTATTGGGTTTTCTGGGATCCTTTTGCATGCCAAGTTTTAGATCTGCTGCGGGGTTTTTTATGCTGTTTTTAATGTATGTGTTATTTATTGTTGTGAGTTGCTTGGGTTACTTTTGTTTAATATGTTTAACCCTCCTTTAGAATAACTGAAATTCAAATGTCAGTGCTATGTTAGTTTGTGCTGTTTGATCTTAATCCAAGGACATTGCTGCAGAAAATTCAGGCAAAAGGGGTATTTTTGTTAGATGGAAAAAAGGAGAGGGATAGAAATAACAGTTGATTGTCCTTCGGCAGAAGAAGAATCAAGTCTTCTAAGAACTCCCCAGAAGGGTTTTCAGTACTTCCAATAAGCTAACTCTGATTCCAGCACAATATCCATTTAATGTGACACAGAATTTCTCAATTTTTCAAGAACAGGGACACCAACTTGCAGTTCGTCAGATATCTATGAACTACTGTGTTTGTAAAATATGGAAGTTGCTTTGTGATTCTTCTTCTTCTTTTGTCTGTTGTGTTTCTTTTAACCTGTCCTCCCAGTGACCTTGAAAGGTTGACCCTTCAGTCTTATGCTTGAGTTAATAATGTGTCATATCTTGTTGATAAGAACAATTTCTAGCCAACATATTGCATTATTTTATCCCATAGTTCTCCAGCTGCCTTGATTATATCAATTATTTTGCCTGTCTTGCTGTCTTCTCTTAACAATTATAGCTGGAAAATCCAGTGCATGAAAAATGTTGATCTTTTATAGAAAACACCTGTATATGTGTGCCGTTCTGGTCACCGCACCTCAAAAAGGAAAATGTCAGCTGGATCTCCATGTAATTAGCTTCAGGATACACAATTGAGCTTAAGTCATTGATTTTTTAATAAGCTTTTGGGGTGACTTGATTAGCAATGGCGCTACGTAGCTTAAATTTTTCACATAACAGCACCTATTCTTCCTGTGCCATTTAACTTCATTTACCCCATCTCTGCACCACCTCTGCACTGTTAGATGAAATGCTTAGTTCACATTGTGATCTTATTCAGAATCCTTGTGCCCAAACACACGGAGTATTTGTTGAGCAGCGGGGCTGGCTCCAAAGAGGAATGGCTTGATTTTAAACACTTTCCACAGTTCTATTTTCTCTCTCTCTTGTGAGCTGTGTGAATTGTGTGATGGTGGTGATAATAATAATAATAATTTATTATTTATACCCCGCCCATCTGGCTGGGTTTCCCCAGCCACTCTGGGCGGCTTTCAACAGAACATTAAAAACAGAATAGAAATTCAAACATTAAAAACTTCCCTAAACAGGTATATAAAGCTTATATACTAGCTTTATATGATACGCATGAACAAAGCTGCTTTTCAGAAAACCATTGCTTGCATTTTGTAGCCTTGTATACTGGAGACTCAAGAGTCACCTAGTAGCATACGTGTTTATCTCCTTGATACCGTATATCAGCAATTTACAGTAACAAACCATATTTTGATCCACTCCAAGGGACCAGCAGCACCAGAGCAACAGAGAGCCAAGGGCAGTTCAGCAACACGCGAAAGAGCAGAGCAATACATAGTGGTAATAAGGAAGCAGATAGTTCTTGGCCACAACCCAAGTGGCAGCTAAAGCATCTCACTGGCATGATTTACATCAAAGCAGTTTTGAATGGGTAGCAAGCTGAAAACAGGTCTTTGGGGTTTTTTGCCTTGCAGACCCACTTTACACCCCAGACAACTCAGTCAGTAGAACAAGAGACTTAATCTCAAGTTTGTGGATTTGAGCCCCACGTTGGGCAAAAACATTCCTGCATTACTAGGGGTTGGGCTAGATGACCCTTGTGATCCCTTCCAATTGTACGATTCTTTTCATTCCAGTACAGTATCTGAATACCAGCTCAGTGCATACACATCACCAGAGTTTTAAATTGCAAACTATAAAAGGGCATGCAGTACTCAAACTGTAAATAAAACTCAGTACAGGCAAGCCCCTTATCAACCACTGTTATCTCTAGAAAGGCTGTGTCATATGGTACACATTTCCTACTTGGAAAGCACTTTGCAGGGAGGGAAAGCATCTACCATGACACATGCTGATTATCGGATGCAATGATAACGTATGTGCCTTTTTTGAGTTTGTAGTCACGTCGGACTGTGGTTGGCCCTGGCTTTCCAAGCATGCGTTTACTGTGAGCATGCATACTGTCACATGTGGGTGATTGGCACAGGTGATGATGCATCTGGAGGTTTCATTCTAAATCCTACGCAAGAAGCCTTCCAGCCCCTCGCAAGCTGCACAGAACAATAAGCCTTTTTAGTCCTGCAATTCAACAATTGATATCACTGTAGCGAGGGCAGTGGGGAAGTATGCATAGTCAACAAATAAAAAATGAAGCTGCTAATTATTTGGCTGCCTATATAGCGAGAGACCATTAGGAGGGAGCACAGCAGGGTGGCAAAATACAGGCTTTGGATTTACAAGGTCCTAGCTTCAATGCCCGCTATCGCTAGTTTAAAGGAAGAGATAGCAACTGGTTACGAGGAGCTGCTGGTAGTCAAATGAGATAGTAAGAATCTAGACCAGTAGTTTTAAACCAGTGTGCTGTGACACACTGGGGTGCCTCGAATGATGGTCAGGGGTGCTTCAGGCGACTCTTTCCCTCTATCTGATGCACTCGTCTGCCTCCCAAAGGCTTGTGTAGCTGTTCGTTGCAGCAGGCCTGGCTACAAGCTCCCCAGGTGAGTGTTGCCTCTGGGGCTGGCCAGGGGGTGCTTCCCAGGCCCCTGTGGGGCAGTGTGAGGAGACACCTCTTTGGGGGGCAAGGGGGCAGCTCAGAGATCAGGGGCTACAGCTGCGACTGCCCAGAGGACTCCTAAGGGGAGGGGAAAGAGCGGAGGGAATACTCCACAAAGCAGAGTGTTCGAAAAAGGGTGAGAGGCTGCCAGCTCTGCAGGCAAGGGGTGACGTGACTGGGCTCCTGAGTCCCACAGGGGTGCCTCAGAAAGAACGTACAGTGGTACCTCGGGTTACATACGCTTCAGGTTACAGACTCCGCTAACCCAGAAATAGTACCTCGGGTTAAGAACCTTGCTTCAGAATGAGAACAGAAATCATGCTCTGGCGGCGCGGCAGCAGCAGGAGGCCCCATTAGCTAAAGTGGTGCTTCAGGTTAAGAACAGTTTCAGGTTAAGAACGGACCTCTGGAACGAATTAAGGTACTTAACCCGAGGTACCACTATAGTTGTGTCAAGGGAACCATGGACTCAAAAAGGTTGAAAACCTCTGGTATAGACTGACAAATGATCTAACCGGCTTCCTATAGGAAAAGGAAATTGGGGAAAGGAAATCAAATTGTAGTGTGGCCAAAATACAGTTGCAAATAGGTGTACTTGATTAAAAAGTGAGAGAATTGGAAATAAAGCTTAAGTAAAGCTTATGGTTCTGCGAATGATTGTTGTGTTTACATGAGTAAAAAGCTGTTGTGAGTGGTCCACGTAGAGCCGATGAAAAGCAGTCCCAGAGAACCTAGTTTATGAACACACACAACATGAAATAAAGCAGAACAGTTAAGCAGCTGATTAGAGTAGCCAGCTTGGATTCAGTCGTTTTGCAGCTTAGTCAGTAGGAAGGGATCTATCATACATAATTAAATAATTCCGGCATTTCCAGGGATAGTTAAAAAAGGTAAAGGACCCCTGAGAGTTAAGCCCAGTCGCAAACGACTCTGGGGTTGCATACACAGAACATCAAATATTTGCACAAAGGATGGGTACCAAATTGGGCTTGAAGATTTGGCCTTTCCTCATGCTCTATGAGGGACGCGGGTGTGCCTAAGACTTGCAGATCGTATGGTCGGCGGTTCGAATCCCTGCGGCAGGGTGCGCTCCCGTCTTTCAGTCCCAGCTCCTGCCCACCTAGCAGTTCGAAAGCACCCCTAAGTGCAAGTAGATAAATAGGTACCGCTTTATAACGGGAAGGTAAACAGCATTTCCGTGTGCTGCGCTGGTGCTGGCTTGCCAGAGCAGCTTCGTCACGCTGGCCACGTGACCTGGAAGTGTCTGCGGACAGCGCTGGCTCCCGGCCTCTTGAGCGAGATGAGTGCACAACCCTAGAGTCAGACACGACTGGCCCGTATGGGCAGGGGTACCTTTACCATGCTCTAAAGGTGGGTCAGAATTAGGCAGCATGTGTGTTTGTGGAAGCTTCCACATCCAAGTCTGCTTGTTTATTTACTTGTTAAGACCATTTGTACCCAGTTCTTCCATTGCAGTACGGAGGGCAACTTAGAAAAAATTAAGTTTTAACAGAAATTGATTCAAATAGAACAGTGTTAAGACAGAGACAGATCAGTCCACAATCCAGAATGAGGCAGCTAGACTGGTGACTGGGAGTGGCCGCCGGGACCACATAACACCGGTTCTGAGAGATCTGCATTGGCTCCCAGTACGTTTCCGAGCACAATTCAAAGTGTTGGTGCTGACCTTTAAAGCCCTAAACTGCCTCGGTCCTGTATACCTGAAGGAGCGTCTCCACCCCCATCGTTCAGCCCGGACACTGAGATCGAGTACCGAGGGCCTTCTGGCGGTTCCCCCATTGCGAGAAGTGAGGTTACAGGGAACCAGAAAGAGGGCCTTCTCGGTAGTGGCGCCCACCCTGTGGAACACTTTCCCTTCAGATGTGAAGGAAATAAGCAGCTATCCTATCTTTAAAAGACATCTGAAGGCAGCCCTGTTCAGGGACGTTTTTAATATTTAACGCTGTACTGTTTTTAACACTTGATTGGGAGCCGCCCAGAGTGGCTGGGGAAACTCAGCCAGATGGGCGGGGTATAAATATTATTATTATTGTTGTTGTTGTTGTTATTATTACAAAAAACCCTCTCAAAATACTGTTTGTCTGGAGGAGAGATATCTGAGATGATAGGATCTCCATCCACTCTGCTGAGACACCAGCTCCATCAGGATCATCCCTTAACAGTCATCAAGAAGATGTTCCACTGGGCTTCAACAGAGGAAGAAACACAGCTGGAGGGTGTCCACTGGCTCAGCAGAGAGACTATTTGGCTCCTCTCTTCAATGGTTTCCATTCCTGGTCAGGAAGGCATATGAGGCCTCTCTGCCTTACCTAATTCAGCAGCTCTGGGTTTGGTCATTGCCTGGATGGGAGACTACCCAACAACCATATTTTGGTTGTCTTGGATTTCAGGATAGGTGGGCTATGAATGGAGAAATAAAGCATCCAGCTGGCTGCTATAATTATTTTGTAAATAAGAACTAGTGCCTGAGTTTTTTCCCTCTCTCCCAATCCTTGTTTTGTGATGTCTTTTAGATTGCAAGCCTGAGGGCAGGATCTGTCATTGTCATTTCTAAGCTGTTCTTGAGTCTCTTTTCAGCTGAAGACCAGGGTAAAATACCTTGGATATATACATATCTCAGCCTGGTGAGTAAAACCTTTGGAATAAAAAATGTTTTCAGTAGGTGACGGTCAGGAGAGATGGGGCCAAATTAACCCCATGGTAGGGAGAGCCAGTGTGGTGCAATTGCAAATCCCAAATCCATGATTTAGGTTTTATTAACTGTATATCACATCCCATTAAAAGGCCCAATGATTTATAATAGTCCCTCTACAACCATTGAGCCCCAGAAGAGCCTCCCCTTCAGATCTGAATGAGCCAGTAAATTCAGATGCTAACTAAGTACAAAATTAAGAATGTGACAAAACAATCAACAATGCTGAATATAAATCATGCATCCTCCATGTGCAGACTTTAAAACACCGCAGGGTATGTGATCTCGAGGTTTGTATAGGGAAGTCAACAAATGGATGCAAGAGCCCTATGCCTCTAATCCATGTTCCTGCCATGATGTTAACATAACTCTTCTCCCATTACATTTGGCAGGCCTGGGATTGTCAATCAACTCCTATGCAGCAGAAACAATGTCAAAATTCAGATTTAAGCCCATCTGTTCACACAGGCTGTGAACACGCCATACATTTACAGCACATTGTCTCCATTCAAAGACTCCTGTAGTTCGATTTTAAAGTCTTGCCACTAGTGCCCAAAAGTTCAAGAAATGCAAGTCCGAAGTGCTCTTAGATATGTGGAACTAGCAGGGCCAGTGCAAGACATTTTGCAGGCCACAGCAAAGGACAAAACGTTGACCCTCCCCAATTCCACATACAGAAAGCTGGATTGGCATTGAATAGGACTTCAATACTTGCTGCAGGTTAGCTCTCTCAAGGGTAGCTGGCTGATTTAAAGGAAGCAGGACAGCACAGGCGGCATGCACAATTCTAAGAACATAAGAGTCCTGCAGAATTAAGCCAATAGCCCATAAAGTTCAGCATCCTGTTTTCACAATAGCCACTTGGATCTGCCTATTGGATCTGTTCTCTGTTCTCCAAGGGGACTCAGGAGGAACAGCCAGGGAACAGCCACTAACTGCTGCACCCTCCCACTCCCGCTTGAGGTTATCTCCATATGCCTAACGGTAGGGCCAGCCCTAGGAACTATTTCTGCCATTTTCTCGGCATCAGTCCCATCTTTCTGTACCCCTCCCAGAAAGAACAACACGACAGGTAACCCTGCTGCACAATCCTAAGCCAAATTTTATAGGCAGCAGGCTTTCCAAATAATGGGCCTAGTGTCCATGCGCCAGACATCGATCCAAGTGGGGCTGTGGGACTCGGCCTCAAAGCAGCACCTGTTATACCCAGACCAGCTGTGGCGGGTCATGTTCGTGCGTAGCGCTTTGCCAGGATGCTTTTTGCACAGGTGCAAAAACAGGACTGACCATCCCAGCCTGTAAAGGGTGAATATGCAGCGCACAAAGGAGACAGACTTGGGGTAAGCTACTCTGTACGTCTGGTTGCCTGAGAAAGCCCTGGAAGGGGAGCCATCAGTGTCTTTTCTTCAGAGATGGTCTCATCTGCACCATATATCCAGAGCAAATGTTAATGCATGTGGCTTCCCACAAAGAATCCTGGGAACTGTAGCTCTGAAGGGTAAACCACAGTTCCCAGAATTCTTGCAGGGTGTGGATGAGACCCCAGAAAGATGAGTATCTCACAAAATCAACTACTGCTTGAGCTCATAATTTCACTTGTCTGGGTTGTTGTTGTTATTATAAAACGGCTGATGCAAAAATGTGTCCCACATTATTTACACAAGCTCCTGACCTAACCATTTTTTCAAATATGGGCACAGAGCTCTAGCTCTGAAGCAGTGAGACCTCTTCATCACCATTTATTATCTCTCTCCCATCTCCCTTCCCTTAAGCCCAGTCCTGGCTGCTGAAGCTTGATTGGGGGAGGGATGCAGGAAGAGCCTGGTCTGATGGAGAAGGACATTTGGCAGCTGTGTGGGGGATGGGAGGGCTAAGACAGCTGGGAGAGGGGTGGGGGAAGGGCAGATGGTATATCTGCATCCCCAGAGAGCCAGGCTTGCATATCTCTGAAGGTCTCCCCTCCCCACGGTGCATTATTATAAGGTTGCTCTTAGGTTACGAGGGTTAACATTCTCATCTCATCTCAAGAATAGTTTCTTCAAGCTGAAGTTCCATGGGATTAGTTTTATGGTGCATATATATATATATATATGTATATGCTGGTTTTGAAATTAGTTAACTACAAACACAGGTTTTTTGGGAGGGTCACTCACAGTTGATTTCCAATTCCAACAACAGTTATGTACAGCACAGCTCATGGAAGGAACGTCATTTTCTTCATAAGCAATGCCTTCAAACTGACAATTCAGCCAGAAGAACAACCCTTCAGAAACAAAGTGTTAAATCACAGCTGAAAATCTTACTCCTGCTTTTGGAAATTCAGTCTAGCCCAAGGCTCCACCGCGTGCTTCTAACGCTTTAAAGGCAACCTGTGCATCGTTCCATTCCAACAATTGTGTCATATTTTGGCTTTGCTGTTTCCATCCTATCAATTGCTGGCAGGGTGATGATTTCCATATCGATCCATATATATTTACCTGGTGCTATTCCCAAGTGTTTAAAGTGCTTCATATACATTTACTCAATGGTTCTGACAGTAACCTGAAAAGTAGGTCAAAATTATTATCTTCAAGGCACTGAATCTGAGACAATAGAGATTTCCTGATGCGACCAACTGACTTTCGTGGCTGCGATGAGATTTGAAATTGAGGCTGCATACGCACCCCACATCTAAAGCACCTTCCCCAAGTGAAAAAAAGGATCCTGGGAACTCTAGTTCCCCTCCCCCAGGAGCTACAATCCGCAGCACCCTTAACACTCTACAGTTGCCAGGATTCTTAGACGGTGCGGATGTGTACTTTAAATGTATGGTGTGTATGCAGCCTGAACATTTCTGGTTCACAGCTCACACGGTTAACAGCACAATATAGGGATACAGTCTTACACCAAGGTAAGTATTCAGGATTGACATGTAAATCCTCTTCACTGTAGGACTTGCACTGTTATGCTCCACAAGCTCTCTTTCTAAAAGATTTCAAATAAAACAGGTAAGTCATCAAAAAGATTACAGTACATCCGTTTTTATTTTTATCTACTGTGGGATATATATAGATATGGAATATATATATATTAGGAAGTGAAAAGGTCTGAATTCAGTTACTTTCCAGCTCTTTTTCTGCTTATTTCAAAATTGTGAATATGAACACACTACCAATTTTTTTGTTTGGGGATACCCAAAGGACTCCTGTCTTCTAAAGCCAACTTTTGCTACCATCCTTGGATTATCTCCTGGATTGGCCCTAAAACAGTTTAACCAGTTTTATAGGCTTGTAAATGTCATTAAGCATCTTGGATCTTAGCATCCACTGCAGATCTCAATTTAGCCTCTGTTCAGGGGTTGACCAAAGTAAATCTGGAACAGAAGGGGTTGTGGATTTTACACATAAGACATTACCGCCTGCAAATACTGTATAGCGTTTGTCTAATTGTAACAACATTAGCAATCTTGCATCTCTCTCACAAGTAGGTGAGCAGCGCCTTGGTTCCAATTATGTTACTTGTTAAGTGTGATATTGAGTTCCATGAAATATACTAAGAGTAAATTAAGTCCGCTGGATAGATAACCAACTTTGACTCTAGACCCAAATTAAAAAACATTCTGCATGGGTCCATTGTGTGAGGCCACAGACCAGGTACTGTATACAACCTCCCACTCCCCATTTCTAAAGTGGGAACAAGAGTGACCTATACCTACATCAAAGGGTTCTTCTGCAACAGATAGGAAAAGCACTTTATTTGTATCATGTCAAGTTACGAAACCTGTAAACCTGCATCTAGTTACTAGAACAGTCCATATGTCTCTGTACTGGGGGTCTGAAATTCAGCCTATGTAGACCAAAATTTCCACAATGCATATTTAGGGTGGCATTATTTCACGCACTTGCCCTAGCAGTGATCAAGTCCATCAGATATTAAAATGTAATAGCTTCTATTCCATTGTGCTGCTTTTTTTCTCCTTATGGAAGAAATGCGATTGCTTGTTTGGTGGAAACGGCTAAATTTACTCCTTGCTATAGTAAATATTTATTTCCATTCAGGTTTGCCATTATGCCATTACAGAAGCTGACAATGGCAGGTACTTAAGACGTAAACCGAGCTACTTCTCAAGATCAGCCTCTCTCCTCTGCTTACTTGTTATTACTGCAGGATTAACTTGCAGGTAGCGTTGCCACCGATTATTACGACTATGAATTCTCCAGGATCACTATGGAAACGTTTTTGGGCAATAGCCAACGTTTGTCATACTCAGACCACCCATTAAAATAAATACTGGGGAACTCCCTCCCCTTGAATATTAGACAGGCAGCCTCTCCTGTCTTTTCAACACCTCCTGAAGATGTACCTCCTTCAACAAGGCTTCTTTGCAGAGATCTTTTCCAGTCTGGATTTGTACTGAATTGTTTTTAAGATGTTCTTATTGTTTTATC
Source organism: Podarcis tiliguerta (assembly GCF_965153285.1). Lineage (NCBI taxonomy): Eukaryota > Metazoa > Chordata > Lepidosauria > Squamata > Lacertidae > Podarcis > Podarcis tiliguerta. The sequence goes on from NC_139545.1 coordinate 25,624,749, forward strand.
ACTTGTTTGCTGCTCTACATTTTGGAAGAGCAGGATATGAATTTAAACAAGTCCCATTTATTTCAGTGAGCATATTATCAAGTATAATGGTTGGCCATCGCCCTTTGTTATCTTGAGGAAATGAGCGAGGGTCGTGGACTTTTGACAATTTTCAGCTCGCCACAGTATCAGTCTTGAATATATATGCCACTAAATATAATTCAGTTCTAGTTCACTGGTGTTCTGTTTTAAACATTGCAACAGAAAGAGAACATTTCTTGTCCAGCTAGAAACATAACAATGGACACAGAAAAAGAAGATAATGTTGTAATAACTTTTGAGGAAAGGCATTACGCTGGTCTATTCAGCGGGGAAACTAACCAGGGACCATAAAACAGGGGTGGTTACCATCTATTTTGAGTGGTCTACTTTAAACAGATGTATATATTTAAAGCATTTTTTAAAATTTGAAATATTTATGTACTGTCCTTCATCTTACTAGAGTTCAGAGTAGTTTAGAATGGAAATAAATATGTAACAATGCACAACCAACGTTTTAAATATTCAAACCTAGAGAGCATACTCAGCATCTCTCAGTAGTTATGACATAACTAGTTTGTGTTAAATAGCCCTGAGCACTTGCTTTAAAGAATATGAGGACTGCCTTTTCCGGATCAAGGTCCACCGAATCCAACTCTTTGAAAGAATCCGAGTGACCAGCCGGCATTTGTGGACACTGAGTTCTCCTTACGCCTTCTATAAAACACCATCTTTATTGGGGCTAACAAAAATCTTTACAGGGCTTTCTCCATTACCACCATGACATTACTTCAGGCATAGCTTGACACTGCTTCCTCTCAGCAACACATTTTTCTCCCTTTTTTCTGATAGGAAAATGCAACATTTAGTTTGTGGAAGAGGTTTTGGTAACTCAAACAAACAAACAAACAAAAACTGGTGCTAAATAAGACATCAGTTTACCCTCCTGGTATACAAGCAGTTTGAACTGCAAGATCCTCAGAGGTTAGTACTGCTATCTGAACTTTTCAAATGTATGTTTGTCATTTTGTAAAGACCTTGGAGACAACTAAACGACAACAACAGCTTCACACAGGTTGCAAAAAAAACAACACAACCCAAACCCCCATGTGTTTATATATCTCTAATGCAGGATAAAACCTCATGCATCCGATGTACAAACAGGACTCTGGCTTATAGCATGACCATCTGTTAGCCCCCAAGGTGCCACAAGACTCTTGGTTGTTTAAGACAAATCACATTTCTCTACTCTTGCTAGTCTGCATTTTACATGACGAAGTCACTGCTTAATATTTACACCGCAGTTGTGTTCTACTTGGTGAAAGCCTCTTGGTTAAATTTCAGAAAAGTAGAACGTCTCCCAAGAACTATAAAAGTTGGATGTGAGATTGTCTATTTACAGAGATAATTCTATTTGTTCCAGTACCAATAATCTGCTATCCCCTGCCACCACTCCATCGCTATAAACACATGAGCTTTGAAAACTTGACATCACTAGTTCTCTCTGGCAAAGGAAAGTGAGGGAGAAAAAATAGATGGATAATTAAAGCTGTAAACTTTTTATGAGCTTTAAAGTTACATGGGAGGTAAATACCCAACATGTGCAACTTCCTCGGTTCTTCATACTGGTAAACACTTTAAACTTTGCCTGCTTCGGATTTAAATTCTCATTCTGAGCATTGCCCAGAAAAATTAGAGAAACCTATATTTGATTTAGAAGAAACCTATATTTGATTTAGAAGCAAAACTTTGCCTAGCACATTAAATGTGCACTTTTCAAGAATATTCTCACTGATTCCTCCCTAGCTAATAATTGATGCTTGTTTTGATTTAAAATAAAATAGTAAAGGTTTTCTAGTATACCCTTGCCCCCCACACCTCGTGTCTTACATGTACTCATACCTGAAGACTGCAATAGAAATTCCACTCAAAGGTTGAGCAATCCAAAACAGAAATGTTTTAACATTTCAGCCATCTGAAATTAATAGTTTTGTTTCTTTGTATTATCTCACCTGTCCTTCTCTTCTTAAGGCTGTAAATTGAAGTCTTGATGCACTTGCAATAAACAAATTTTATTGTAGCCTTTGTAACTTTTCCTCTTGGATATTTTAACTACTGGTTTTGATTAGTCTGGAGGGGGAGGGTTCTTTTTTCACCAGTTTCAAAATCATCATTTCAGACTTCCGTCATGGGAGAGGAATGATTCTGCACTGCCAGTGTGTGTAAGTGTGTGACATGTTTTAAGACTGAAGAATGCAGCAAAAAATGCCTGCACTCAATGTTAGATACCACCCATGTGGTATGCAAACAGGATTTTTTTGGGAACAAACTTAAATTGTACAAATAAAGAAAGCAGATCTTCCTCCCAGGGATTTCTCAAAAAGTGTATTATTATTATTATTTTTCCAATGCATATGCCAGAGTTTTAGAACAAGTTAGATGCAGCAGGTAAAGTGGATATTTACTTTCCCTTAACTGCTAGTAGGATACTCTTGTTTGCTCATAGGTTGCTGCTTTTCCACAGGTCTGATGCAACAAAACTTCAGTTTCCCTCTGCCCTCAGTGACCTCTATTGGGGAACTTTGTTAACCTGCATTCTCAGAAGTTACTACCCATGTGTGTGAGAGAGAGTATTCTTCTACAATGTCCAGCTCATAACAAATGAATGCGACCACTGCTTTGTCTAGGATAGTTGAAATTTAATTTAGCTAAATCAACTACAGTACTGAAACTTATTTTCCTGCAATGTTGTGTGTTGCTACTGCTGTTTCCAGCTGTAGGCTTACTGATATTGCACTAATAATTCTTTTTTTAAAAAAAATTAAAAGCTGTGGCATGCAGCAGTAGGATTTATTTCAATTAAAAAGGTTTTCATGAAATAGATACCAGTGCCAAGGAACCTATTACATTGCCCTATAGATAATAATCTACAACAAATTTAGAACCAAAAATTGGTTGATTTGGAAACAGACCTATTGGAGGGAGCATTCATCTGTGAAATCTATCACACTGAAGTGCTATAAGATGCTTGTCAAGAATGGAGTAGTCTGAAGCTCTAGGGAGTAAAAACTTACTGACTGAAAGATACCTCCCCAACTATTATTTTTCAGGGAGTTCAAATTACTTGGGCCTGAGTTACAGCCAAGTAATATTTTACAACATGTGATAACCTAAGTAAACTGATACCTATCTGCTTAACTCTTGAATTGCCAGGTTCAAGGTTAACAGAAATGTATAATCATTACGGTTTCCACCCCAAATCCCTTACTTACTTACTTACTTGGAAGTAAACCTCACTGAATACAATAGCACTGACTTCCAAGTAGACATGGTTGGGATTGCAGCTGAAATAATCTTCCTACCCATTATTTTTATACTACTTATTTTATGTTTTGTATATGAATTGCTTCAGAACTAGCAAATGAACTAGTGGGGATGACCAAATCACAGATTTACTAGGTAAAAATAATATACCTTATACTAAACTATTTTCAAGCACGTTTCCAGGTTCTAATTTCCAGGTTCAAATGATCAAATTGAGTAGAGAACTAAATAATAAGATTTAAATTCACAAATTGCTTTGTAATTTTGCAAAGTATAAACACAGCAGCTTATAATGACGACTGAATTCATCTGACAATGTATTTAGTATAGTATTTCATGAGAGAATGTGTAGAAATGTCTGGCTACAAAAACAGATATAACACAAAAGAACCTCTTTGCTTCATATATATCAATATATTCCTGACTATCATATAGTGGTTTGGATCCACACTAAGGATCCAATCTGATACACACCAACCTAGGAGAAAGTTCCACTGGCCACATGGAACATACTTCTGAGTAGGTATGCAAAGGATTTTGCTGTAAATTAGTTGTAGCTAATTCCCAATAGGGTAGTCAGGTAAACAAAACAAAACAAAACGGCTCCTATACCTTTAATAGTTATCAAGAAGAGGGAACATCATCAGGTGTAGCTTCTATACAACTATAAAATATATTAGAGTCTTGTCCTCTTTTTTTTAACTGACCACCTTGGCTCCACTGAAATAAATGGGACTTAGTCATGACCAACTGTTCACATTAATTCAACAGCACAATCATATGCATTTCTACTCAGAAGTAAGCACTACTAAATTCAGTGGGACTTACTGAAGAGTTTATAGGATTGCATCCCTACTCTGGATCCAGATTAATGGCACAATCTTAACCATGTATGCTCAGAAGTCAGTCCTTCTGAATTCAGGGCTGTTTTACTCCCAGGTATGTGGGTTTGGTGTTGCTGCCTAAGTGGATCTTAGTCTTTTAAAGTCTTCAGTCCTAGATATACTTATTTGCAAGCATATCTCACAGAAATCAGTGGTTCTTGCTTCCAAGTAAATAAGCTTTGGGCTGCAAGAGAAAATGCCAGCATAACAAATATTAGCAAATTGTGCAACTATAAATTATTACTAAACTTCATCATTCAAGGTATTTTGTCGTTCTTATGAAATGTTTTAGAAAGGAATGTAATAGTGTTAAACTATTTTGAAATTTTAACAGAATTACTAGTATTACCTGAGTATTGCTTTGGAAACATAAGGAAGGAATCCATTTTATGCTTCTTATTCCTGAAATGTAAAAATATTTGCCGCAGGTATGTTGATTCTAAGAAAAGTGAAGCAACTGAGATGCAAACACTAAAAGTAGTTTATGAATCTAGAACAAATCCTAGCAAGTTATTAAACAAACATTTAGGCTGAATCCCCAACACATACTTACTTGGGAATAAGCCTCACTAAACACAGTGCACATAATTATATTTCACAGATGCAGTCCTAAAATTACTCACATAAAACCAGTCAATGGTATTCACTCCCATTTTTTAAAGACTGGTAGTGAGACTGTCCATCAGCTACTTATGATGCTGAATGATGTATGGAATATCAAAATAATTTAATAATAATGATTAACTACAGGGGGATTTCATACTTTGAATTAAAGCCATTGAAATCAATGAGACTTACTCCCAGTTAAACAAGAATAGGACTACAGTTTATATAATCCACCCCCTTTGCAAAACTTTTATTTTATTCAAATGATAATCAAAATCTTAAACTAAGTGAGATTAACCCAGGCATCTGGAGTGTCTGCAGCACCTATGAAAATATTAGTGGGGTGGCATTCTTAATTCACAAACACCCATCTAAATCCTACACATATTAAAAGCTATACAAAACAATTACTATTCTCATATATTTGCTGATCATCTTAATTCTTCAGAATCTAGGCTTTACATAAGTTTTACAGACACCTTGTCTACTGAAAATATAGTACAAGACATATTTTTGTTTCATACTGCAAACTGTTAACATACATTTTGCTTCAAATTTCATATACATTTATGTCACATTGCTTAATCTTTCAGGACTATTTGTTTTTCGTTTGTAGCATGTGTGAATCCAATGCAGACATGCAAACAATATTTATTTCGAACATTTTTAGCCACTTAATTGCAAAACTCAGCAGTAAATCAGTGGACAAATTGTGGATATTATTGCATGTTGTGGCTTTCCAGCTAATAGAATACAATATTCTTTACACACTTGAAAATACTGTATTAGATTATACCAATTCCTATAAATTGCTTGCAATGTTATGTTAAAAACACAGATGCTAAGCTACAATAAACCATGTAAGCAGACAAGTTAGTAATTAATTTCTATAGTGAAAAAAAATCTGGTTGCTTCTGAATTTGTTATGCTAAGGAAATTAGTTACTCCCTTTATATAACTCCAGATTAAAATAATACATGGAACAGTAGAATGCAAACAAACATCCTATATATTAGATAACAAGTGCTAACTATTCCATTGAATTTACCATGTGTTATGTTTATTTTGACCCCAACTGGTAGCACTTAAGAACCAAGCTTGTCACCTCTCTTTCTGGCAGGTTCTCTGCATGGTCTTTTTCAATACTGTGAAGACTTCCCTGATGTAGACATGCATCCAAGGGATCTTTCACCTGCTCAATTGTTTCCTTCTCATGCAGCTATTTAAATCTACAGAAGCCCTGGCTGACAAGAAAGGTGCTAGCATGTACTGCATCATCAAGCTGCTGCAGAAATTTAGCAGCAGCACACTGCTGGAGGCAACTTTTAAGCTTCCACAGCTAACGATGAGACTCTTCTTTAAATACTAATTTTTTAAAAGACTGCTGAGTAGTTTTGCCTTCTTTCCTTAGATCCTCCAGAAAACTGCAGTGCACAGGAAGAAGGAGCCGTTCACCTCTCCTGAGCCTTTAAGTGGTCTGTTGTTATTCCTTAAAGTGTTACCAACAGGCACGTTTCATGGAAGACTCTGCACCTTTAAACATTTCAGCAACAAACAGTGCAGCTTCCATTCGATAAAGTGGCAACTGTCAGTGGGGAAAAAAGACAACCATTGTGGGCGTTTCCTCGTTGCATATTAGGCAATATCCCAGGCTCCCAAACGAGTTAAGGAAAGCCATAAACCGAGCTTATAACACAATTCCCTCCCCACCCAATTCGAATACTAAAAGCGATGTACAATTCGGAATACTTAAAATACCCAACGAACCATCCAAAATTGCAAGGCGAGGCTGCCAACTTGCAAAGTGTAGGGAGAAGCGGATCTCTGTGGAAACGCGCGTGGGGGGGGGGGAGCCTTGCCAAGCCAGAAGTTACAAGTTGAGGTGAAATGGCAAAGCCCCAAGGAGGATTCCTGGAGCAGCCATTATTGCAAGGCTGAGGGGAAGGAGGCAGGAGGGAACCGCAGGAAGCCCCTGGGCTGCGAAGGCGAGTTGCGCTTCCTCCTCTTTATTTCAAGGAGCCCCCTCAGCGCAGCCAGAGGGGGAAGGAGGAGGAGGAAGGGGAAGGGGAAGGGAAGCCGAGCCGCCCTTGGCGAACAAAAGAGGTTCCCCGAGCTGCAATGGCGCGAGGCGGCGAGCCTCCTTTTCGCGCCACAAAGACAAGCGCGGCCGCGACGGCCCAAGGAGCCCGTGAATGGAGAGAAAGGCGAGCGAATCAGGGAGCCGAGGGCGCCGGCGCAAACGAGGCCGAGCGCGCTGGTAGGTGCAGCCCTCGTCCAATCGGGAGCCGGCCTTGCTTCTCTCTACACACACACACAGCCGGGGAGTCTCATCCCGGAGCTCACGCGCGGCTTACTACGATTACTACGGCTACTCCCATGCAGCGCGCGCGCGCTTGTTGCTGAATTGCAAGCTCGTCCTGCGTGATCGAGGCTGGGGGGGCAGTGGGGGGGGCGGGGAGGGCGCTTCCTTCGCAGTTTCCACGGCGCTTGGATTGGAAAACCTAAGGCCAGCTAGAAGAATGATCCCCCCCCCCCTCTCACACACCTTTCTTTTTAAAGGTTACATATATTTTAGAGTTTTTCCCCCCATCCCCCAGCTGCGGGTGGGTGGGGAGGAGAGGATCTGCGCGGTTCATACGATTATGACACACAGCGCAGGGGCAAGAAACGTGTCTTAAAAAGGGTGTTTCGCGCATGAGTCAGCTGTGGGTATGTTCCGAGCCAATTAAATCTGTGTCCATGGCATGCGAGGGGAAGCAATGCGTTATGCCAAAGGCAAAGCGAGGGGCAGGATGGGGGTGGCAAAAAAACAACCACCCCAAACCGACGTACTGCAACGCTGATCAAGGGCACTTTTTCTTAAAAATGGAATAATGCTGCTGACAGGTTTGGGAGTTAGCTGCTTCTCCCCGAGGTGCAGCCATTTCAGACATCCAGACACTCCCCCCCCCCCCAAGCGCGTTGAAAAACAGGAGCTTTCTCGACACGCGCGCTCTCTCCCAACCCCCCAAAAAACAACAGTTATAGGCAGCTCAGCTATATTCCTAAAAGCAGGGTGAATGTTCTCCATATTGCTTGCAGAGAATCCCGGGAAACCCAATAGTAAAAAATAGGTCATAGTTCATTAGATCAGGCCCAGGACTTCAAAACAGAGTAGACAAACACACAGGCTTGCTTTTCTACAGCAAGTGTACCATTATTTAGTGTTTTTATCATTTTTTAATTGAACTACTGACAGCTTAGTCTTGGCTTTCATAGATAGCCTTTCAAAACCCTTTCCAATATTTCTACTTCCAATATTACACTTCTGCTCAGCGATAAACAACTTTTTGAAACCCATTGGCCGCTTGCCATGTGACCCCATGCAAGTCTACTCAGGAGTAAGTCCCATGGAATTCAGGGGGCTTAGTACCAACTGAATATAGCATTGCAGCCTTAATTAAAAGATAAATTCCTCATTTAGGCTACTGCAACAACAAAAATCAATTTATATTTAATCAAATTGGTTTGGTCATCCAAGAATGTTTAAGATATTTTTGGTTTCTGATCCTTTTTTTAAAAAATAAAAACCAAAGACCTACAGCAAGACCTATTAACTATTCATGCTACTTACAATATTAACCTCTTCAGTCTGTTCTGATAGAAAACATTTACCAGTTAATGCAATAGAAATCTTTGGATGTTTTTATTTTATTCCCAAGTAAAGTTAAATGAACACAGCTTATTACCAGGAAGCTCCCCAAATCAACCTAACTAATACATGATAGTCTTGGAAGTATTTTGAAATACTATAAAACTAGACCACTGCATTTTCAGCATTAAATGTATAGTTATCAAATAAATTGAAACAAATTAACTTGTAGTTAACAAAACATTAGTTTAATTTTTGCAAGTCAAGCTGAAATAATTTGCTTGCAGATTGGGCTCTTAATTTTCTCTTGACATCAGAAATGCTTTTTATATACTATCAGGATTTTAATTTTATAAAACTAGCCAGTCCTTGGTCTGCTTCTCTTTTACAAAAATGAATTCAATTATTTTAAAGAAAACATTTATGGAACAATCTGATTTATTTTTTTAGAAAAGTGGCAGATTCAAAACATGTTTGTTCCAATGTAGTAAATTCTGTTGAGCTCTGTGGAACCAATTCAGTGGAACACAATGCAACTTACATCTTTGAATAAGCTTTCTTACATTTCAGTTTAATTTAGTTATTTTTAAACTAGTGAATGTAAAATAGAAGAATGTTTAAGTCAAGCAAACAATTATACATTTATAGTAAGCTGTGTTCGTACTTCATATTCAAAGAAACATAAATGCAGTTTTTGCAGAATAATTGCAGACCAAAACTCCCAACTTAATTATTGGTAAAATGAATTCTAGAAAAACCCATATTCAAAGACTTCCCCCTTTTTTATTCACAAATATTGTATCAGAGACTCAGAAACAATTGTACCAAATTATACACTTCAACACTGAACGAAGAAAGGTTAGATTTCTGAACAATGATCTAAATTATAAGATTTTTCCATAAATTAGAACTTTTGTTCTAAATTAGAATTTTGTTCTATAACAAAGTCTAATTCATCTTGTCTAAATAAATTTATGAAATAATACCTGTTCATGAAAAAAGTTGCTTCGCTATAACAATTAGTTACAGGGGCTAGTTACAACTTTTACATGGTTTAAAATACTCTACATTTCTGCATCTTGTCATTCTATTGCAAGTACTATCCTGTTTTCCATTTGCAAAGCATACATACCAAAACATTTGATCACTACTTTTGTCTGACAAAAGCACAGCTCTAACAAAGGCATTCATTAATGATACTTTTGCAGATTAAAATTACTTTTGCTTACTTTATAGTTTTAGGACTGGAGTTAGTAAGTTATAGCAAAAACAACAACAACAACCCACCCCTATATTCTCACAAAAGTATAGTGAATGTGATTGTCACTATGTAACTAATAAAAGTACTTAACTGTTTACTATACCAATTATGACCCAATTCCTCCCTCCCCAGTCTATGCAGCATAAATGAACCCTTTTACTAAAGTGAATTCTTAAACAAAACCTACTGGATTCCTATATATTAAAACAGTGTTGGCTTTCATTTCCGTATCCTTTTCTTCATCTTCAGGCAACATTTTGTTTGCTCTGGAACAAGGCTCCTCACACTCTGACCCCTCCCCCCACAAACCCACCATTGTGCTTTACAAATGTTGAAAATTATGAATGGTTCCTTGAACCAAGAGGGGAGGGGGAGGGGAGAATGGGGGTAGGTGGGTGGATTTCTCTGTGTGCTATGGTAATCCGAGGGCTATGTTGTCCAATCATCCCCATATTTTTTTCTGGGCTAGAAAAACCACCATTAACTCGGTTTAAAAGAAAAAGGGGAAGGAAACAGCTTGGGGTGGAGGTGGGGAGGGAAGGAAAGGGGGGGGGAGGATGTGTCCGGAGTAGCACGCTCATCTCTGCCCCTGCGCACTCCCACTTTTTAATCACCCTCCAACTGGCCTCCACCCCCTTTGTCCTCTCCGATTCATAACGTTTGAGCGCTAGAACCGCTGCAGCCAACGCTCATCAAAACCGCCAGGAGCATTACTATGCAGGAAGGAAAAGCGGGTGGGTGGGGGTGGGGGGTAGGAGCTGTTTCAAGGAGACCCTCGCTTCTCCCTCCCTCCCTCCCTCCCTCGGCGAGACCCCTCGCTTTTTCTCTGGCGCGCAGCCAATGGCGAGCGAGGGCGCAGGCAGCGCCACCAAACACGAAATCGCAGACAAAAAAGTGGCAGTGGAGCACATGGGTCGCCCCGACGAGGAAAGCATTGTAAGGGGGGGGGGTCCCCCCTTCCCCAATCGAGCTCGCCGGTTCCCCTCGACCACGAGCTGCAGTTGGCACCCCGCGCTAAGCGGTGGCACTTTGCGCCAGGAAAGGCACCGAGTGGCCCTTTAAGGCTGCATTTGGCCTCCTTCCTTGTTCTATCTCGCCCCCCCCCCCCCTTAACCAACCAACCCTTTCCGATTGCGTTGCGAAACGTAGAGATAGTTCCCGCAGCCCTTGCTGTATAAGGTCGCTCCTTTGCCCCCTCCTCCTCCCGGCGAAGGATTTTTTTTATTTTTTGAACGTCGGAAGCGAAGCTTTTGATATGTGTGTTTGTGCGCGTGTGGAGCAACCAAACGCCGCCGCAGAAAGTAGTAAACAGGGGGAGGGGAGAGAGACCACGCGGTCCGGGCTCCGCGCCCATCCAACCTCCCAGTCTTAAAAACTTGTCCTGGACAGCCAAAGCCAACTTCGCTTCTCCCTCCTTTGTGTGTTATGCGAGCTTAAAACCTGCAGCTATCTAATTGAGGCGTTGGGATTCCTCACGTGAGAAGTTGATTTGTAGTTTGAACACGTGGCTCATTCAAAAAGCCGGAATATTCAAGTGATTTCTCTCTCTTTCTCTCTCTCTCCTCCCCTCTCCTCCTCCCACTCTGTTTTTTTTTCTCCCTTCCCTTCCTCCCTTTTTGGGAGGGGCGGTGCCTACATTCACGTATTGTAACATTTTCATACTCCGCCTGCTGCTGCCAAAGGGGCTTGGGGGCAAGACAAAAAAAGTAGTTTCTCTGCCCCCCATCTCTCCTCCCTTTCCTATCTTTTCTTTTTTTAAACCGCCATCCTAGTTCCAAAAGCGTCGTGATTTCCACTATCGGTTCGGATAACGTTGTGAACCTTCAGTATTCGGATTTGGTCACGGGCTTCTTTCCTTTTTTTTTTTAAACTGGTGTGTGTGTGAGAGAGAGAGGGAGTGAAAGAGGGAGAGAGGGGTGGGTGGGGGACGGACGGACGGATACAAGCTGCAGTTGTGTGTGTTTGTGTGTTTTTAAAGCCCCTTGGCATTTTTATTTTACTCCCTGGATCGTTTGAGGGGGCGTTTATATATATTTTTTGCATTATTGTTACAAGACGGCGCGTGGTGGTGGCGTCGTCGCCGTCGTCGTGGTTTTTTTTTATTTTTACAAAAACATTACTACTATTAAGCAGAGCTCTATTTTTTTAATTAAAACGAGAAGATGAACAAGCTGTACATCGGGAACCTGGGCGAAAACGTAAGCCCTCTGGAGCTAGAAAGTCTCTTTAAAGAGTCCAAGATCCCTTTCACCGGCCAGTTTCTCGTGAAGACGGGATACGCGTTCGTGGACTGCCCCGATGAGAACTGGGCTATGAAGGCCATCGAGGCACTTTCAGGTGGGTCCTTCTCCTCCTCCTCCTCTTCCTCCCACCGGCGTCTCTGCTTTTGGTCCCCATTATCCATCCTCCTTTCTTCCTAGGCGCCATCCTGCCCCTTCTCCTGCTCAGACCCCGAGCTATTACTCCTACCCACCCACCCACCCCTGGGGGGCCACTCGGCTGCCCGCAACGCTTTAAATCGAAATGACCGGCCGCGCAAGGATGCCCCGGTTTGTAGCCGAGGGCAGTTGCTCGGCCAGGCGTCGCCACGCTGGGTTGAACTGAATTTATTTCGGAGGGCTTCGGCGGCGTTATAATCTGGGGCCTTGAACGAGGGGGGGGGGTGAGGCTAAGGCTGCTGGTGCTGCTGGGCCGGCCTTCTGCTCTCCTCTTCTCCCCCACCCACCCCCATTTGCAACTCTTAGACGCGCAAACTGTTGGCTTTAAGAAAACCTCGCCCCCCTCACCCCTTCCCCTAATGGGGAGCGGGAATGGGGAGCGCGCAAGGCCGCTGCGCTTGGAAGAGCTTCTTTCCCCACATTCCTAGCATGAGTATATAATCTTAAAAAAATATTGGCGGAGAGGTGTGCGCGCGCGAGGTGAAAAGAGAGCTGCGTTTGCGGGAGGAGGAGGGGGTGGGGAGCGAGGCGCGCAAAAAACATCGCCCCTTCCGCGCGCGCGGGCGGGCACGCTCCCGTTCGCTCGCCTCAGACGCATGCCAGGGCCCAGCCAGCAACCGCCAGTCTCTCCCCCCACCGCCTTGCGAGGGGTTTCTCCGTTCGCCACAAGAGCACCTCACACGCGCGCACGCGAAAACCCTCGGCCTCCCCGCGCTCTGGCGGGAGATGCCGGAGGGCAGGTGGCGGGGGAGAAAAGTGAGGGGGGTTCCCCCCCCCCACAGACACCCCGCCAAGGGCAAACGCCCTCGGTCCGCGGCGCAAAGTCCCGCCAGCCTCCCTCTCAATTAGGTGCCCTCGCTCGGCTCCCTCTGAGCGAGGGCGCGCAATCTCCCGGCTTGCTCAAAGCCTTGGCGTGTTAACACGAGACGCCAAACTTTGGACGTGTAAACGGAAAGGCCCCCTGTTTTCCCGCTCCCCACGGCGCGCTTGGGAGAAGTCGAGGCCTGGAGGCCCGGCTAGGGTGCGCGCGCGCGCCTGCACCTTGGGGGTCATTTATTTCGCTTTCGCTTTGGGCTCTCGCGCCCCTGAGTAAAGCATGTCAGTTTTTCTTAGCTTCTCTTCTACATCCTGTTTTTGTGTGTGTGCGCGCGCGAAAGGCAGCTTGGCGGGCTGAACGAGGGAGGGTTGTTTGGTTGCTTGGGCGGGCTTGTTTGGGTCTTGGTTTTTGCTCTACTCCGCTTCATGGGGGGCGATGGGGGGGCGACTTTGGCCCAGCGGGTCGTGGTAGGAGGGGGCGTATGAAAAGAGCTTAAACGGGTGCATTTCCAGGGGAAAACGCGTGGGGAGCACACTCCTTTTTCACCCAAACCACCAGTTCCTGTTTCCTCGTGACGAGTTCTTAGAGGCCTGTTAATCTCATCAGGGGAGGCGTACATATATGCATGTGTGTGTATGTACAACTGAGTTTTAACACACTGGAGGATAGTAGAGGTTAAAAGAGAATAACTTCCTGCTTGAGAGTTGCCCTGAATACATTTTCAACCATTTCTCTCGGAACTGGCTCTACTGTACGCCAGGTTCTTGGCGTGTGGCTATTTATCATTCCCACCATGCTTCAGTTGCTGCCCTGTAACTTTTGGTGAGCAAACTCTATAACATGTTGCATTTGTGTTTCCTTTGCTGTTTTACATCATCATAAATTCATATCGGGAGTAGGGGTGGGAGAGCACCCAATTAATTCTAAAACCACTTGTGTTACTGTTTGTAGGTAAAGTTGAACTGCATGGTAAACTCATAGAGGTTGAACATTCAGTTCCCAAAAGACAAAGGTACGTAATGAATTTATTTTCTTTTATCCCCCCCCCCCCTTTGCGAATGGAAATCTTCATCATTCAGAAGAAACTGGAAGCAAGTTGATCTGATGTTTAGCAGCCTAAACATCAATTATTACTTTGTGATATTAAATCACTCATTAATTTGTGATATTCAGTAATGTTGTTCTTATATTAATGATGAATGCTGTCAGGTAACTGTGGCTTTAAAAGAAAGTTGAACAGTCATAGATGGTCAAGAGTAAAACATTTGAACAATTTCATATTGTAGTTAGGAAGTAGTGGAGCATTAAGAATCGGTGTGTTGAACCGTGATATAGACAAACTACAAACATCTTGCCCATCTCGTGTTTTTGTTGAAGTTTGTATAATATTTATGTAGAGAAAGTTTTATTTGAGTCTGTAACCCCACTTACCTTGGAGTAAGCCCCATTGAGTAGACATGATTAAGATTGCACTGCAAGCTGAGGTATTTCTTTATCACCAGATATTTCTGTATGGCAGTATGGGAGCCTTTTTTTTTTTTAATGCAAGGTACAGTTGATACATAGTTAACTTTTTCTGTTTTTTGTGAAAAGAATACTTTACACTGAGTAATACAGCTTCTCTGGGCCAGGTAGATACAAAGGTTGCTTGAATCTAAATCAAAAACTTTCCTGGAGTAGTTAAATCTGCTTTCATAAATGCATAGATTATGAAGCAATCTTTATTGTGCTGGTATCTCACATTTAACAGATGCTTCTTTAAAATCTTATTCTGTACCTAGGCAAGAATACAGTCCAGATGAAAAAGCTTTTCTTAAAGAGACAGGCATTTTTAGGCCTCTAAAATACTTGTTTGGAAGTGTTAGCTGCTGATTGTTATCATTTACTTTGTGGAATTAAAATATGCAAGGCTTATTGAACGTTGTATGAAAATTTACGTTGGAACCAGAAGAGATTTGTGGACAAATACAATTAGGAAGCAACCTCTGTTAATGTATTAAGGCATATTGTATCTATTGGCATGCATTCTGGTATGCTTAATACTTGTTTGGTTTACACACACTGTCTGCATTGAAAATGGGGTAATTCAACTTCTTTACTAGTAATATGTATCTGTTTACTTAAAGGATCAATTCTTTTGTGTACCCTAGCCATTTTATAAGTATTTTCAGTATAGTATAATGTAAGGTAGTAAAGTAATGGTTGTATGTGTAAATGGAAATCTTACCTTACTCCAGAAATACTTGTAATAGTAAATTTTAATTATGTTGTCTTGTTGCTGTGGTGTAGTAATGAAAATGTGATTTTAAAATATTCACTTCCTGATTCTTACTTTTTTCTTCCTTTCCTCCTTCTTGGTGTGCAGTTAAAAATGATGTGCATTAATGCTACAAGTAGCTTTGAAGAAACATGTGAAAATTTGTTTAAAGTAATTTTGTGATGCACAAAATTTTCTTTTTTAAGATTTTTGCTATATTTTCATCCTTAATAGAGTTTTATATAATGGAGATACAAATCTTTAATGAAATATACAGACACATGTGCTTTGTAGACTTAAGCATCTTTGATATGGAACCTAATTTAAAACATAGGCTGCAATTCTAGTTATGTTTTGGAATAATTCCCATTGAACTCAGTGAGACTTGCTTCATACTGAATCATGCATTGGACTGTAAAGTATAGTCTCTGTGTTTGTGTTTTATAGCCAACATCTCAAAAGTGTGCCATTCTTCCACTTTGCATCTAAGGAATGGACTTTCTGTGCCATGGAGCTATCTTGTGTAGTGTACAGATAAATAACTGTCGTAATGTCCTACCAAAAAAATACGAAGAAATAATGTTATTTACAGATGTTTCTCTGAGTTCATATAAGACTTCCAGATCAATTGATCTGTACATCATAAGATGTATCTAGGAATTTGCTGTTTTGGAACCCTAGGTTAAATTACTTCTTCACCCTTTCATTTCTTAAACTCTCTTCTTCCCTCCCTTTTTCATTTTAAACAGAGGGTGCATGCAGCTATTACCAGTGAGTCAGGGACTTTTGGTTGGATAAATGCTTCAGTTAGAATTAAGTAGTAGTTTGATACAGAATATGGTGAAGTCCCATAAAATATATTTATTAAAATGTATTGATATTTTTCAAAAAGTTCAAAGCAGTGCACAGTAGTATATTAATCTTTATCATTGAGCACTGCTGATATGAATGTTCTCATCTATCTGGTTATAGATCTACTTCTATAGAATATATAGTTCATGCTGTGTAGTTATAGATATTCTCCCTTCATTCATTTTGGTGAAATTGTGCACTAGGGGTAGACACGGGAATATTGTTAATCCATATCCTCTCATAATAGTGTCAGGAGCTCTTACAAAACTAAATTAAATTTGAAAGGCCAGTCTCTGTAAAGCTAGCCTGGTTTGTTATTTAAAGGGAGTTTTAAGGCTCAGCAGTTGCATTCCAGCAGTTTGGACTTTTAGATTGAAAGAGGACACACCCACACTCGCAAAAGCAACCTTTATACCTGCTGTGAAAGGCTGTTTAGGACTGTGGTGTTCTAGAATGGTCGTTGAGACAGGCAAATAGGCTATATTGTGATTGAGTTGGGGTAGAGGGAATGGTCTAGATTTTAGTTGAGAGCAGAGAGAGAGAGCTGTTTGTAATATGGCTCTAGCCAGAAGCTGATTTCTGTCTTACTATGGAAACCTCAAGGGAATATGAAAGGAATGTAAAATTTTTGCATTCATAACCTCGTGGATCATAGAAAACCTCCAGATACTTGAGGGAAGCTTGGATCACTTCATTCAAAACTTGGAAACGGCATTGTAACAATGCGGGCTGCTAGTCACGTGTTACGAAAAGAATGTGGAGTATTCTTAGCTGTGATCATCAGCTACCACAAATGTTTGGGGAAAAAATTATGCAAAACAAGATAGTACATGTATATTGGAAAACTTTTGTACAAGCCCTTTAGATACTCCCTAGCTTGCCACAAGAGCAGCTGTTATCTTGGTGGGGCAATATACATACTGGAAACTGATTATTCAAATAGCACTGATGTCATTTGTTGTGTGATGGATGGTTTAGCTTGGCAGGGAGGTGGGTGGGGATCTGATACTGGCCAGCTGGGGGCTGCATATTGAGTCAGTACTTGATAAGCTTGAGTCTTGTTAAATCCTTATAGATTTCGTATTTCTGACATTTATTCACTAAAACTAGAATCCGTATTGTACTGTTTCTGCTTCAAGGTTGGATGCCAACCCATTTTTGTATCACTTTTGTTTTCCCCTGTGGGTTTCAAAACAAAATTTCATGTTTCCCTAACCACATGGGAGTGATGGTTTGGTTTTCAGAAACTGAACCACAACATAAGGTTGGGCTGTGTTGTAATCAGGATTTCTCTTATTCATTGTGAATACCGTGCCAGGTGCAATATAGAATCTATGGAATCAGCAAATTTTAAAAGCAAAAACAGCTTAGCCTTTGGATAATTTGGTGCTGAAAGTATTTAGGCCAGGAAGAAGGCTGAGGATCCAGTGATGATTTGGGGTGAGGTGGGAGCTCAGGTAGCTATTACAGTTATTACATTGAGCAGATGTTGTGCTCTATGTTCCTCTTCGTGTCTTCCATGCAGCAACACATTATTTGCTTCTTGTGCTTCATTCTACATCTGCCTTCCTATCCTATACAAAACTGGTCTTTGCAAAGCATATGAAGTTTTGGTTAGAGTCACTTCAAGCAGGCAGGTTACAAAATTCAGCTTTATAGTTTCCAAATATTTGTTTATCAAAACGTGTATCCTTCCCTTTTGGGTGAGCTAACAAAATTTTTAAAAATATAAAAAGAACAATATAAATCATAACAGTTTAAAAACAAACATAAAAATATTATCTGCCACATATACCAAAAGCCTGTCAGAATAAAACAGTTTGTTTCTACATTAGTTATTAAAAAAATTATGTTAATACCTTAAAGATCTGTTAAAATGGCGTGTCCTAAAATGGGATGGGGAATTTATGACCCTCCAAATGTTGTTGGACTCCCAACAACCCAGCCCCCACATGGTTAGTGATCGGGAATGATGGGAGCTGTAGTACATCATCATCATCTGGATAGCCACAGGACTCTGGCCCCTGGTCTGGAGAAAGTACAAATCTTTTATAAAGTGTAATTTACAGTTTGCAGTCCTTCATATCAAAGAAAAAAAAAACCTTTAATGTCTGTGGCAGCATGATAATCTTACTGTATTTTGGGCAGAGTTCTAAGTAACGTTCAATATAAATTATACTAAACATCCATAGAAAGTATATGGCTGAAACTCTTCTGACAGTTCTTGTTAATTTCTACAGTGTGACCCTTCCAAAATGGAATGTAAGGTATGGTGCTGCTGGAAAATGTCTTTTCATCAATATGTTTTCATGTTAGTAGATAAGCTTGAGGATGCTTCAGTATGATTAAAAGAATAACCATGGGGAACCACATCTAACACCTTATACCGAAGCAGGATTGTCCATTTCTAAACCATCCCAATACATAGATTTGGTTAGTAACACACAGTCAGCATTTAAATTTGTTTCCTTCCAATGTAAGCCTTTTGTATATTAGTTTAGGAAACAACACTTCTGACCCTTGTTGCTCTTATTAATTGGTATCCCATTTGCACTTTTTCCTGATCAACAAAGCAACCCTAAGTTTGTATTCATATAATGTGAATCTGCCCCAGGCTCCTTTGAATGGAAGGGCAGGGTATAAATTTTATAAATTCAAATAAATAAATCTGTCCTCTTACTTGCCGTTGCTATTCTTCTAAAAATAGTGTTTGTAAAACCCAAATCCAGGCTTAATTACATGTCTGGGTTAGAATAGGATGCTTTTTCTGAGTAGTAGAAAATGCAATTATATTTTGTTCAGAATGAATGATATTATTTCAATAATTCCTTAAAGAACTGAAATGTGGCATTGCTGAACTATTTGACTGCGCTTTGCAAGTTATAATTCAGGAGGTGATCAGTGCTTTTCTCCCCTTAAAGCCATCAGAAACGGAGGGTGCAAGGATGTGCAGCTGCTAACTCTTGCAGCTTCTTTTCTACTTTGTGGCTATAAAGTCAGATGGCAGGGGAGGGACTGACGCAGTCTTTGGTTGTATATGTTGCTGTACTAGGCTTCCTTGCTAGGAATAAATGCCGGCATGCTGTGGCTGCCCACGAACTGGGCACACTCTGTTCCTGCCAGGTCTGAGGGAGACAGCACAGACATGGCAGCCACTGTGTAATGCTGTATTTCACCAGCTGGATTAACACAGATGAACATTCTACAACATATTCTGAGGGGGCCCTCAGGCCCTATAGTTAATACTTGTAGATAATTATTACTTAAATTTATTTGTTAAAATAGCTTTTCCAAAAAAAAAGTTTTCCAAATTGGTTTATGTAACAAAATACACAGGCGCCAAACAACAAAATTATAGAAATAACAGTATAAAAACAGACGCAGGGGATAAAATTGTTACAAAAGCCTTATGGAAGAAGTGTGCTTTTTCTTTTTTGATTGGGGAGAAAGGGTCTAATTAGGTTGTGATTACTTGGAAATCAGATCTCAGGGGCATTGTAGATAGAAGGCTGAGTAAAATAAGCGGTACAGTGTGGTGTGGCAGTGAAAAATTGCAAATTAACTTGTTAGGAATTGCTGGGTAAGGAGTTGAAGCTTTTAAGTACCTGTGACAAAACGTTATTGAAGGGGAGAAGAAGGTCAAGACAAAGAGGATGAAATTGCTTTCGTCCTTTTACCATCCCATTTTCCAACACTGCCCTGCTCAATAGGTAGCTCAGGTTCTCCTCTGGTTGAGCAAAGGAGTCAGAGTAGTGGCCTTTCAGTCCCTACAATGCCATTGTTGGCTGAATGTTGTATATGTGAGCTCTCTCACTCCTGACTAAGCCTCAAAGTCATCTTAGGGGTTTGTCTTGGAAATGAACATAGCAAAGCATGCTGCCGATCTCAAAACACTCAAAACAGTGGCATAGTTAATGAAGGGGAAGATCCGTTCTCATTCCCTTTCCCCTCTGGCAACCTCCCTATTAAACCCAACTCCAAGGGAAGCAAATTTTGTGATGTGTCACTTCCTGAAGCCAGCACACCTCCCCAACATCTTTACGTTTTGAGATGGAATGGTCCCTCTCGACTTTAAAGATATTCTTTGGCACCTTAGGAGGTGCCCATTTCATGGGGCCAATTTCATTTTACCTTGTGAGATTCCTGAAGTTGAAGAATAGGTTCACTCTGGTCATTTAAAGGAGTCTGTATGTGGTGAGGTGATAGGTTTGATGAGGTGCATATTCTCCAAGGCTGCACCTCTCTTTTGCCTCAGACACGAAGGCCTGCCAGTCTCAGCTACCCTTCAGCCTTGATTCCATAGCCTTTGATTTCCACGGCTCTTTGGGTACGCTAATGTGCAGGAACAGGAGCAATCTGCTGCCCTCCTCCTATGCCTGTTAGTGTCATGTATGTATGTATGTATGTATGTAACATGCCATTTCAGTAGTATAGGATGTGATGGTTGAACCTAGAATTCCGTGTGTGATTCAGTTTCTCCCCAATCAAAAAAGGAAGACCTGGGAAAAGTATAATAAACAAAATTACAAATGCTTCCCAGGCAAAGGAAGCTTAATTAATGCTACCTGTACCTCTTGGGTGCTGAGTTGAATAATATCGAGAAGAATCTTACTTTTGATCAGCGTTACATTTAGTTATATACTCATCCTCCGTGTTGATTGTTGTAATGTGGTGAACAGAGTCTACGGTATTTGTCCTCCTGTTTTTTAAAAAGTAAATCAGAATGCTCCAAAGCAAAAGTTGATACCTGAGTGTGGCTTCTCTAGATATTGTGGACCTACTTCAGGATTTCTGATATTTACTTCTAACTTGGATTGCAATCATTTAAATGGAACCCAAAGGTTCAGGTTGCTACAAGTAAAAAGTAAAGTGCTTGCAGAACAGGTATCACTAGTTGACTGAACTGGCTGTTTTCTTTAGAAGATACAGTTGTACCTTGGAAGTTGAACGAAATCCGTTCTGGAAGTCTGTTCGACTTCCAAAACGTTTGAAAACCAAATCACGGCTTCTGATTGGCTGCAGGAAGCTCCTGCAGCGAATCAGAAGATCCGTCGGATATTCGACTTCCAAAAATAGTTTGAACAGGCACTTCCGGATTTGTGACGTTTGGGAGCCAAAACGTTTGGGAACTAAGCTGTTCGAAAACCAAGATACGACTATTCTTCGTTTAATTAATCGATACATTGACTACTTTGAATGTGTACTGACTCTTGGACCTATGCACGTCTCTCTTTAATGGAGAAGTAACAAGTACCAAAGTTGCTCTAGTCAAATGTCTGCATTAATTAGCTGATCATGTACAGTTTGCATATTAAGAGTAGTCTGCCAAAGTGATTAGTCCCTGTTTGTCTGTGAATGGCAATGGACACATTTTCCTATATCTATTAGAAAAAGAAATAAAAGAAACCACAGGCACACAGGCTATTTTGGTGATTAATATTTCTGTGCTGGCTGAGTAAACTAACATTGTCTCAGTGGGATGGTTCATTTGAGATTCCTAATGTGAAGTTTTTGGAAATGCGAGTGCTAAACCTTATTGGAACTGGACAGATGTTCTTCAGTACTTTGAGGTCTAATCAGCACAAAGGAACACGGGACGCTCCATGTGAACATTTTCTAAGTATTATACCTGTGCATTTACATTTTGCTTGAACACTTCATCAAGAATTCCTCTTTAAAGAGAGTCTGGAGAGCCTGTGTTAGTGAATGCTTTTGATTATTAT
This sequence comes from Podarcis tiliguerta, assembly GCF_965153285.1. Classification (NCBI taxonomy): domain Eukaryota; kingdom Metazoa; phylum Chordata; class Lepidosauria; order Squamata; family Lacertidae; genus Podarcis; species Podarcis tiliguerta. Next base: position 25,646,560 of record NC_139545.1, read on the forward strand.
TCCTTCTCCATATAATTTGTTTCTCTCCTTGGTCAAATGAAACGTGCTTCATTTAATCCTGAATAAGGTGTTCCTCTTTCTCTGGCTGTGTGCAGACACAGGGGACTCTCAGAGAAATAATGATTTGCTGCTCGTAGTTTGTGCTCTTACTCTGTCGGTGCACTTTGAGTTTATCATCCTTCGGTAGTACACAATCATCAAATGTAGATGATTCTATAAATAGTCATTCTATAAATAGGCAGGAGTAGAAGAAAGTCACAAAAAAGCTAGTTTAAATTGTGTAGAAAAAAATTACAATATGTTTTGAGAGAAGCTTTCTGATGTTCCTTTTATAAGCCATACAAATGCTATTATTTTCCTGCATCTTTTAAATACGTGAAAGTTTAAAATACTTACATTAGAGCCCTTTAATTCTAGAAATCTAAAAGATGAGTCTGTTCATGGAGCTCAGTTCTTGCCTATCAGATGTGTCTGAAATGGCATTTACTTTACATAAGGAATATTTTGAAATGTTTAGTTTATATAGAAGATGTCATTAATTTTGGCTTAGATGTAGCATATTCATGTCTTGCTTCACACATGAAAGCACTTATCTATATATAAGAATTTCAGGGAAACTGCAAAATTTATCTAAACGTGTGATTTAATATTCTTGTTTTTACACTGTGTGTATGCCTGCCAGGCATAAGCGTGTATCTTTGAGTATCTGTGTGTGGTTATGTTTTTTATTTGCTTGGAAAAATGTATTAACTGCTTAATCAAATAGCTTTCTAAATGATGTACATAATAAAATTGTAGATAAAACACAGTTAAAATCCACAAACTGTTTTCAAATATATATACATAATTATAAAAAAGATAAAATCAGTTAAATTAAAAAAAATTAACATACTAAATCATGTGCTTGGATAGGCTTGCTGCAACTAAAAAAAATTTGGCAGGTGTGTAATGCAATGTAGTGAGGGCATCTTCTTAGTTCTATCCTGTGAACACACATAGGCCTTTGAACTGGGATTCGGTAAAGTGAATTGCTCCTCACTTTTTTTGAGATGCGTGAGATTAAAAACCTCATCAGTGCATGCTGGTTTAATTGCTTGTGGATGTGCCTAGAACTTTTCTATCTTGGAAGCAGTGTAGAGCTTGTCTACGCTGGAAGTAGAAGTGTATTGTCTCATGGATAAGAATTTTTAGCAAGCTTTTTAAAATTACAAGGTTGAGCACTGTTAAGAACTGTTAAGAAATCTGCAAAATGGCTTTTTGTTGACTGTATGCCCTTTTTCTTGATCAAATCTTTTGGAAACTGTCTAAGGAGCTTTTTAGTATAATAGCTGATTTGGTGTCTTTTCTGTGTTTGTGCTTTTTAAATTATGTACTGCTAAGTTGATATTAAGCAGTTCCAAAATTGTGGTGCATATGTAGTCCAATAAAATGGAAAAGTCACACTGGATAATGAAGGGGAAGTCACATTTTTAAAACTTTTGCCTATATATCGAAATCACTTTGCAGTCAGAAAACTAGCACTGCAGGGAATGAGCAGGATAGATCTTTTTTTCCAGTGGTGTTTTCACTTGCGGGAAGTTTTGAACATGAGAGAGCAGTAACCCCCCCCCCCCGAAGTTTGAATTGGTGTAGTCCATTGCAGCACAGAATCTACTGGGATCTACTGGTTGCATCTCAGAATGGGCTTCCAGTTTCCAGTGGTTTAACCATAGCAACAATAACAAATCTTTTTTTTTACTACTTTGGTAGTATAAACACTATACCTTTAAGGCACATTTGAGGCATATTTCCATCCACAAAGAATTCTGGATACTGGAGTTTGTAAGGGCTGCTGGGAATTTTAACTTTGTAAGGGGTAAGCTACAGTGCACAGAATTGTTTGTGCTTTAAAGGTATTCTGTGTGCGCAGCCTAGTGGGCTGCTGAAATCTAGGAAGCTTGAATTCTCAGCCTGAGCATGTTCTCAGAGCACCTTGTGTCATAATTCTGTATCTGCCTTCCTGAGCCACACTTCACAGCTCTAGTTAGTGGAAAAATGAAGTTCCTCTTGCAAGCCTTAAACCTGCCCACCCTATGTGTTGTCTTAGGACTCTACCAGAATCTGCTGCATTTAGATGCTGTCAGAATGCGACAGCAGCCACACCCTGGAAAACTGCTTTATCTGGCTTGCTAAACCAGGTGAAGGTAGCTGATGGGTCTCAATCCCTCAGTGAGTTAGGCTCTGGTGGATTGAGCAGAAAAGACCAGTAGTGGGTCCAACAGTCAAGAAGGTGGTTTCTGCACATGGCACCAGATGCATTTTGCACCTGGCTGTCAACCACTTGTGACCAAGTGAAGATGCACTTGTGCTAGGATGGCGTCTGAGGTCTCCACCATCTAGAGTTGCATGCCTGGGGATCCTTGGATCTTTCCTGTTTTCACACACTAACAACACATCCTGTTGAATTCTATTTGTAGTATTTTATCTGCACCATCAGAACGAACTTCAGGAACCAAAAAGTTGTGTTGAAAAATAAGATTTTCAAGCCATCTGGCCCCACACTGGCAACCAGACATTCTGTTTTGGTGACACTAATCCTGGTTTAAGGAGCTATTTGACACCTAGCATATATATCTGAGCTTCTAACACGGCTGGGAAGGTAGCCCATCTAAAACCTCTGCTGCCTTGTGGGATCGCTTCAGGGGAAGAAAAAACTAAGAAGTAAATCCTACTTAAATCTGCAGTTGAGTCCCTTGCACACCTCTTTCCAGAAACTCCTGCAGCCAAGCTGGGCTTTCCTTTGGACCACATCAGCGAGGCTGAGGGAGGCGGTGTTGTTGTCTGGGCAGTCCAGGACCTCCATACACACTGCCCAGGCTTGTGTCCCAGGAAGGTAACTTCAGTACTGCTAAGTCAATAGTTTGACCACCCCTGGAGGCACACTCCATTGTCTCTTGAGGCAGATGGATGCCTGCAACAGCAAGAGGCAAAGCCTCACTTCAACCAGTTGTCTGTAGCTTTTCTTCTTCCATTTCTTTGTTTGGCTTCTCTTTATGTATTGCTTCCCAAGTTGTATATATGGTAAATAAACCACTTTTTCCAGAATAAGAATCAGTGGTTGAGAAACCTTTTAAATTTGTGCTAATGTTAAGGAGGTGAATATGGTATGTATTGTATTACAATACATAAATTGGCTAAGAGATTGATGAAAGATTGAAATGTGTGTGTCTTTCAGCAGTAGGCAACTGGGGATCACCTGTGGAATTCAGCTAATGCTGGAAACTTTAGTGCAGTAAATGCATGCATGCAGTGGAAAGACTAATGTATCATCAGAACATTAATGCTATTGTTCTATCACCCCGTCATTGGCTAGAGAAACAGGGTGCACAGTTTCTTGGTGTGCTCTGCAGTCTTGGTTCTCTGTAGTAACACTGTCATTTGTATGCAAAACAGACTAGCTTTGACCATTTTGGGCTAGGAGAACTTAACAGTACTACACAGAGGAAACGGCTGAAATACTTGCAACTGATGCCTACTGTATTTAGCACCCCTAGCCTTCACATTTAGGCTAGCATTTGCACAGAGAGAAGTAGGCAAACAGTATTTTAATGAAAATATGTCATTATCCCATTTGCATTTTGTGTGTCCTTTTCCCTGTAAAGAAATTATCAAATATTGGCAGGGCCCTTTCAGTATGTTTGATGACAATTGAGGCAAGAGTGTTCAATTCTGAAAGAGCTATTCTCCCTCGCATCCCCAACACCAAAAATTGAAATTTTAGTAATTATGGTGTTCCCTGTGGTATTGAGTTAACATCCAGTTTTCAATAAATTGATTGTTATCCATTTCTTATTCCATCAAAACTCATTAGCTTTGCCATTTATTCTTTCTGTCAGGTAGCTCTAAAAAGTTACCTGAAGGTTTCACTGTTGTTCCTGTATATAATAGAAACAAAATAAATATTTAAATTCTACCCTTCAGATAGTTTAAAAGCGACAGACGACTCCAGTCATTCACATGCCCCAAATCTTTGTAGTTGTTATAATTATGTGTTTAAGGAAAGCACCATTTAATTTTTTTGCACTGCATCTCCATACAAATGATACCTTTTTAAAATTGGGCATTTCATGGTTTTAAATGGCAAAACAGCTTTTGGAATGTGCTTCTGTTTGATTTCAGTCAGCCTTCCAGTTATTGCAAAGTGCAAGCCAAGCTAAGGTTTTGGTGATAGTGACAATGCAGTTGCATTAAAGCGTAGTTTAATCTTATTTTTAAGGTATAGAGCCAGCACTAGTATCTTTACCTGGGTAACAAGAAAACTATACCTCTGTTAGAATACACATTTCATAGTATTTAATGTCCGTAGTTCAGATTTGTGCTTTCCCACCATAACTCTTTATATGAAACATTTTGGAAAGGGGATATTGCCACTTGGTGAAGAGCTTGCAGCGTTGCTTGTTTTTATGCTGTGTAAAGTTCTCAAAGTGTAGATTGCAGTTATCAGCTATGTTGGCCATAAATTGAGTGCCTTTCTTCCATCCAGCCCCCTAAAAATAGGTTAAAGAAACAAAGAAGCCCCAAATGGATAACATTCAGTTTCAGGATTGGGCCCCAAGAGGGTTCAATTGGGCTGGACATAAAAAGGTATTGAAATGGTTTTTGGGGAGCTTCACTATAAAAATGTAAGACAAAAATATATTGTTTTTTAGGTTTTGCTTATGGATAAAATTGTTCCTAATGTGTCTTCAAATTGTTTATCATTCCCCACCCCGATTTAGCCTGTTATCTGACTGAATGATTAGTGGCTGGTTATACCCCCATTGTGACAACATTCCTGGTGTAAAACAATACTATTTCTTCACACCCCACCCCCTGCAAATCTGTCAGCACAGTTCCTTCCAATTACATGGGCCTTAAAATGGGGTTGTCAGTAACTTGTGGAATTAAGCTAGGTACTGTTTGTTTTATAGCTTATGATCCTAGTAAAATTATTAGCTGTAATGCAGGTCAGTCATGAATAGATATCACAGAAAAAGCACCTTGGCAAAATACAACCAGATTTTAAATTAAAGCTCTTATGTATTCATCCTTTTTGAGGTTTTGTGTCTGCAAGCCCTTTTGATTTTGTATTTGATTCCTGTCCTTCTGGTTTGTAACTTGGTAAAGTACAGTGTCTAGTACTATTTGCATTCATTTTATTTTCCATATTTATAGAGCAACCAAACACTTTGGGTGGTTTGCAAGTAAAAATCAAAGCAATAAAATGTCCAGAAAAGCATTTACAGTTTTCAGGAGAAATCATTTGATTTCTCCCAATGTTTTGTGGCCAGTTGATCTGAAGTGGCTTACAAGTTAGAAGCCTCTCAAATTATATAGAAATAGGTCCAGGGTTTTTTGTGCAAGAGGTATTTATAATTATGGGGTGTTTGTGGGGGACGGGGGAGGAATTTGCTGTGGTAACTTTGTAGGTTCCAATTCAATAGCCTCATACATGCCCTAGGTTGTACTTCAGCATCCTTCTGCTTAAGCAGAATTGGGATTGGAGAGTTCTGATAAAATCATTACCTCTGATTACAAGCTTGTCCTTTCTCTTCCCTTCCTCCCTCTACTCTGGCATTTTCAGTGTATGGTAAACTTTACACTATTTTCATGTTTATCAGATACTTGTGTGCTGTGTTTTTTTGAGGGGTGTGATCTGAAGTGCCATGAAATGAAGTCCTTAATTTGGTATGGAGAACCTCAGACACATCCAGCTTTGCTGGATTCTTTGAATCCACTGCATGCCGGTACGAAATTAAATGTTTAATACCAACACTCTGAAGTGGGCGCAGAAACAACTGGAAATCAGTTTTTACACAAAGCATTGTCAATATATGACTGTATCAGCCAGTCCTTGTGGGCAATCTTGCCTCCTTCTCTTCAACGGGATGATGCTTCCAGACCACATCCCCATGTGCGGTACATTGCAGTAGACCAAATGGATAAGTGTAGCTAGGCTGTCTGTCCAATACAGTGGTACCTCTGGTTACGTACTTAATTCGTTCCGGAGGTCCATTCTTAACCTGAAACTGTTCTTAACCTGAAGCACCACTAGCTAATGGGGCCTCCTGCTGCAGTGGCATGATTTCTGTTCTCATCCTGAAGCAAAGTTCTTAACCCGAGGTACTATTTCTGGGTTAGCGGAGTCTGTAACCTGAAGCATATGTAACCCGAGGTATCGCTGTAGAGTTGTAGTTGGTATTCAGTCACAGAGCCCAGATCACCCTCAATACAATGGTACTTCGGGTTACAAACACTTCAGGTTACAAACTCCACTAACCCGGAACTAGTACCTTGGGTTGAGAACTTTGCCCCAGGATGAGAATGGAAATCGCGCGCTTGCGGCAGGAGGCCCCATTAACGAAAGCACGCCTCAGGTTAAGAACGGGTTCAGGTTAAGAACGGATCTCCGGATCCAATTAAGTTCATAGCTCAAGGTACCACTGTATATGAATCTGATAAATGATACTTGAAAGCAGTCACAAGTGTTTCAGAGAAGTAATATTTATTCAGATGAAACTGGTGATTTGTCCCATCAGCAGATATTGGCTCAGTATCCAAGGTAATCGGTTGTCATGGGGAGATAAAGAATTTGGGTTTCTCTTGGAGGTTTAATGTTGCCAGCCAGTATCTCTCAGCTCTGGTTCCTCATCTGTAAAATTGTAATAATAGCCTATATGTGGGGGCTCTTAACAGCTGCTGAGCTTACTCAGTTTATTTCCCCTATCCAGTCAGTGCAAGATGACAGTTGTCTGCTGCTGCTGCCCAAGGATAATGCTGGAAGCTGCTGGTCATTTGGGAAGTTGGGGCCTCGGTTTGATTTATTATCAAGCTATATTGCAGTTATTTTGGGGCATTTCATTGCATAGTCAAGACTACGCCTTAAATACATTAACTGAAATGGGAGATGTGTATGATATACTTTAAGGAATTATTCACAAGAGACACCATGTAAAAACTAATGCTTTAAAATTTACGCACTTTTTCCTGATATACTTTACATTAATTTTAAATTACTTGTAAACAATATACATTGAAATGTCAGATCTTGGCTCATAGTGCAGTTGCTGATGGTTTTCGGTTGATTCATTGAATCTCCCAACTAACCTACTCTGGGAATTTTAAAATTCTTAAGCATTAATGCTTACAGATGCAAACATTGTTCTGTCTTTATTGATGGAACAAATTTTACTTTTAGTGTTTGATTCTGTTGCTACTTATCTGCATGCACATGGAAACTTTCCAGCTTCCCGTACGCTCCATTGCATGAGGAGTTGGTGCTAAAAGGGGGAAAAATCCTCCATACGTACCATGCTCATATAAGTACTTTGCTTATGTCCATGCTTACACAAATGTCCTCTCTGTATCTGGCATTTGTTTGCAACCTAAGAATTAAATAGAGATAAATTGAACTCACATGTAAAAACTTAACAATAAGATATTGTCAAGAAATAATTACTATGCAAAAAGTGCATTAATAGAAATAATTTCTGTACCAAGTGGATTTAGATAAACTGAATAATAAGTGGTAAAGCTAATGGATGATGTTTTGAATATGATCCTTTAAGTGTAGCCTCTGACCTGGTTTTAAAGAGTAGTCCTGTGATTTGAAATATTGCCATCTGGCAGTTATATTAGGACAACCTTAATGACTCTCAAAATGAAATTGTTAATTTTGAAGATTTTGTTTTTGGTGTGTATTCTTGGGTAATGCTGGAAGCTTAAAGAAAAAATATAATAAAGCATTGCTTAAAATACTGCTTTTGTTTGCTAACGTAGATCTGCAAGGCATCTTTTGTATACCAGCTCTACAGGAATTGAAGCTACCGTCAATCATGTAGTCTATTAGGAATGTATAGTGATTGATAACTTAATGGTAAACTTCTATATGTGTAGTTCTTGAGTGCTGCATTTGTAATTTTCATTAAATGATAAAAATTCATTATATGATCTGCAAATTGGGAAGTGTCAGAAAGTTACCAGTTCATAGAAATATTTACTTAATTGACTATGCTTGTGTGCTGTTTGCAGTTAGGAAGCTGCTGTCCTAGCTTCCTAAGGACAGGGGAGTCCAGGGGAAAGGAATAGATAAAGGAAAGGTGAAGCATAAATAGCAGTGTTTCCTGGTTGATCAGACAAATGAATGTTCCCTGGACTTTTTATATGTGTTACCCAATTCAGCAACTGCTTGACCTGCTTAGCCTATTGCTAAGAGGTTTGCTGGATTTTATGTATTGAGATAGGTTAAATGATTGATTGCTGAGGAAATGAAATCCAAGGATTTTAACCAGCAGAGGAGCAAAAGAAGAAATAGGTCTTGGAAGAGGAGCAGGTTACCCCCTTCAGAAGAATACAGACATTTCCACAATCATGACCACCACTGCAAGAGGCAAGAGCTACTTTGATGGTTTTAAGCACAGGAGGGATCCATCTAGCAGCCTTTCTAGAGATTTTTATCATTCCTGTTGTGGCCCAGTTTTTAGGCATCTAGAAGAGCATGGTCATCATCCCCAAAGTCTCAATCTATTCCCAGTAAGTGTACCGAGTAATGGAGTGGCACCCCTGTCGATGCATTTCCCTTCTGAGCTAGATACTTCTATCATCCCTTAAAACTAGGAGAAGGATGAGTGGTAAGGGTTCATTAATGCACTTGCTGCTTGCAGGTCCACCTTTTAACATGGCATGTATAATGAGAGGAAGAATGCTCACACTTCCCTCAGCTCTGGCAAAGGGAGAAGTGGCACTGTTTTCTGAATGTCTGCAAGGTTTAATTTTATGGGAACAATCCCTTGCCTTTCCTACTCTTTCCAGCTGTGACCTCCTAGGGCACAGAAGTGGTCCTCTCTTCCTTTAAGGTAGATGTAAGCTTTTGGTTGGTTTAACACTTTCTCTGCAAAGTAGAATCAGACTAGTTGTCTGTAACCCTTTGTTACAGGGTTTTAGGCCACAAAGGAAAGTTCCCACCCAACACTTCCTTTCCCCTGAGCTAGGAGTGTTGGGGCTTGACGGTTGAGGCATTTGGATCCATCGTATCAAGAGAGGAGTAAGTGACAGTGGGAAGAGATGGGAAATCTCCTATGGTTGAGATAGGTTATAAAGGCACTTGGTATTGAAATTTGAAAAAGAGGCCCAGGAAAACTGTTGAATTGATAGTTTAACATAATCCCTGAACTAAAGTAGAGTTGTCTGTCTGTTTGTTGTAGTGCTTTGCACACTTTGGTGAAAAAGCAATCCGTATTTCTTAATTCTCACATATATGGTGGGGAAAATAGGATGTGAACCATTTTGCTGAAAATCAGAATTAAGAATGGAAGGAAGATGATGCAGTGTTGATAGATTACAATGTTTACCATAAACCATGTAAAGTTTTCTATCCCTTTTAAAGACTTGTTTCAGTTGTATTCCATTGTGCAAATTGGTAGGAAAATGCAAAGATATATTTAAGTACTTGGCACAAGAGTTGTAGCTGCTTTACTAAATCCTTTTGCTAAGTCACACTTGGGAATTATCAAATTATGAATGTAAGTTTTTATAGCCTAAGAAGTGTGAAGAACAGTTGGAAGTCCTTGTGCAATACTTTCAAGTACACATGTTGTACAGAAGTTAATTTTTGTAAGACATAGGACGACACTATTAAAAGCTTGACTCCTTACAAGCATGGGGAAGTTACAAGCAGCCTTCTTCAACCTGGTTTCCTCCAGAGTAAAAACGGTATTCAAAATATCTAGAGGGCACCAGGTTTAGAAATGCTGCTGTTCAATTTTCCTTCCATGTGTTGACCTCATTTTCACATCTAATTTTCATGAAGGAAGATACAACTTTTCTACTTGCATTTCATCTTGTATGGAATTGCTCCCCCCCTCCCCCATTGCTTGGTTTTACTATATAATAGTGTGGCTGGTATATTTTAGCTCTTAGCCAATATGGTTCAGAAGAAAAACATAGTTCCATGTACCCAAGGGAGGTTGTGGCTTTTGTTTTTCAAACATCAGGCCACCAGGCCACCTAGGAAGACACTTTTGAAATTGAACCAAAAGTGGTTGTTATGGGCAAGGGTCTACTTATTGAAAGGGGGAAAATCGCACTGGGCATGTTCCAAACCCTTGGACATGTCTAAAATAGCTCTTTTGATCTCAGCCATGTTCTAGTCATAATTCAGCATCCAAAATGGTTTGCATGTGCCCAGCAGTATGTCAGTTTTTGTTTTGCATGTTTCTGGAAAGTTGTCTTTCAGTGCAGTCTTATACTCCAGTGGTGGCTAATCTGTGGCCCTTCAGATGATGTTGGACTTGGTCTTCCATCATCCCTAGACAGCATTACCAGTGTCTGTAGTCCAGCTGAAGCCTTATTTACCTAGGGATCCATTAGCCACGCCATCCCCTGGACCTCGGAGGGAACAAAAGTACCAGGAAAGCAAAATCTTCTTTGGAGAAAAAGAGTTTATTGAGATCTGAGCACAGAGTCAAGGTCTGTACTCAGAGACAGCCTGCTGGTTAGTTCCTAGAAATACACTGGCTGTAAAGCAAGACACTTCAGCAGACTTTCTTATGTGGTGGACCCAAGGGGTGGTGCCAGCGACCTTCACAGCTGTGGGTGTGGAGAGCAGATGGGCCCTTCCAGCACGGCGGCAGTGGTGCCTGGGACCAGTCTCATCCACACCTCGTCACCTGGCTCAAACTGGTCATGCAAGAAGTTCGGGCCTGGGTTGAGAGAGAAAATCTCGAGAGAGAGAGACTGTACATAATTGTTCAATTCCACATCTTGAGCAGGGATAGGTGAAAGCATGCACACATAAGGAACCGGTCTCCCAAACATCACTTCAAAAGGGTGACAAGTGAATACGTTTCAATGGGAGGCTACAGACTCTAAGCAAAGCCAAGGGCAACATGGACACCCAATTAGACCCTGTTTCTTGGGTCAATGGTTTTTTTTCAAAGTCCTGTTCATCCTTTCCTCTTTTCCAGAACTTTGGGGCCTATATGCGGTACCCACCATCTTCCTTCTTCACTGGCAACAGTGGGGTGTTTCACTGTGATTGGCATTGTTTCAAGATTCCATGTTGAAGCAATCGCTTCAAATGCACCCACACTCCTTCAGCTGCCTGTCGTGGGATGGGGTATTGGTTTTTATCTTTCGCCCATAGTCCAGGGTCAACATCATGAGGCAGGCTAACAGGGAGGATTCCCTCCTCTTCTTTTACCATCATCAAGCACCAATGGTCTCTCAGGGGCATTTCTAAAGAAAACTCTCCTGCTGGTCCAGTTGTCATCATTACTTCCCCCATTGGTTGGAAGGAAATCTGGGCTTGTAATTTTGTTAACAAGTCTTGGCCCAATAAAGGAATGGGACACTCTGGTATATACAAAAAATTGTGCTGGACTACTTGGCCACCTAGGCAGCAGGTAACAGACTGCAAAAAAAACGGGGCCTTTTGTGATTTACCTGTGGCCCCAATTATATTAACCACTTGGTTTGTGGGTTTTGTTACAGGCACAGGTAAGACTGAGTGGGCAGCTCCCTTGTTCACCTTCTCCTACCTGTAATAAGGTAGCTAGGTTAAGGGCTGTGGTAACCTGAAACTTCAGGCGTGAATGTAATAACAGCATCTGGCACTTCCTCATTTTCGCTTGTGATAGGAAATAGGTGCCTTTCATGTCAAGTAAGGCTGGGACTGCATGTGGAGTCACACAGGTGGTGTCCTGTCCAAACGTGAATTTTATCTGCCTTCGTGAGTAGGGTGGCCACTGCCACAATCGCTTTCATACAGGGGGGGGGGCAATCTCTGTTCTGTTGGGGTTAGCTTCTCTGACAAGTATGCGACGGGTTGCTGCCAATTTTTCAGTTTCTGGCATAAGACTCCCTTGGCTACCCCCTGGTCTTCATCTATGAACAGCGTAAAAGGCTTCTTGGGGTTTGGATGCCAAGCACTGGGGCTTGTTGTCACTTTGAGATCCTGAAAAGCCTGCTGCTGTTCCCTGCCCCATATAAAAGGATCCTTCTCTATTCCCTAGTTGACTCATGCAGGGGCCAAGCAATGCTTCTGTAATTAGTAGTGAGTCCAGGAGATATTGTTCATCATCATAAGTGGGATTATAGGTTTAAAAAAAATCCCTTCAAACAATTTTACGATCTTTGCTGGATTCTCCTCAAAAGAGGGGTTCTGATTTCTCCAATTACAAACATCTGCACTTGAAAAGGGTATATGCTGGACCGTGTAGGTCTGTGGTGCCTTCGCTTGTTCAGCTGGGACAGGGGCTGGTGGATCATAAACCCTCTGAAGGGGCATTTCTCCAGTTGCCTGATCCTTCCTGGTTTTCTCATACTATCTGTGAGACATAACTCTCTTCGCCGCCTGTCCCCACTTACGTTGCCATCTCTTCCTCTTTTCAGGGGTGCAGCATTCTGCTGCCTCAACTAACAAGGGGCTTACATCCAACTTCTTCCTCAAATGGCTTTACAAACTCCTTTAGTCTCTTTTTCTGTCTTTCTGTCCACATTTTCTTTCCTTGATTCATATCATCTAGTGTCTTCCTAAACTCTTCGTTATCTTCCTCATCTTCCTCTTCTTCCGTCTCACTATCCTCCTTCGCAGGTCCTCCTCCCCCCTACACCAGCACCTCCCTGTGCTTCTTGATCTTGGCCTGGGGGGGGGGGGGTTTGGAGGGGCTGTTGGTGGAGTGTAAGGTGGTGGCTTAATCACTCCCCCTCCTCATCTTCTGGGTCTTCTAACACCAGAGGCTTCACTGTACAAATCCTGTTCTGTGTGTTGCTGTCACAGCAAGACTTTAGCCATGGTAGATTCTTTTCTTTACATTGGTCTTCCATGTAGAGATATAGGGGATCTGGTCTGGGTGGACATTTAATATATTTTGCCACAGGGGGTTGATTTGCCACAGGGGGTTGATTAATTGCAAATCAAAGCCACGCAGTTCTCTGGGTTGGCAAGTCCACCTCACATAAAGTTTTGAGTCTCTGTTTTTTCAATGTGAATCATCACTCTTCGTGGCTGTTTTCCAGTTATTAAAAAAGCATTCCAGAGGAATACATTGGCTTGCTCCAGACCCTATTTTTTTTTTTTTTTTTTTTTTTTTGTTTTTTTTCAGATACTCCCCTCCTAACTGGGTTTTCAAAATTCTCTCACACTTCACATGCTACAGTTTGTCAGAAAATGCACAACCCTACAATCGCTCGGCCAAGGGGCACTAAGCCTTGGCCCTCATTCAACAATTCATCCACTGGAGTATCTGACACACAACATGTCAACAAAACACTCAATTCCCTCTGCCCCATTCCCTTTCCCAAACCTTTACCAATTCCTTTCCTGGTGGCATTCTTACTGCCGGGCACTCTACTGCCAACTACCAGGTGAGGCTGATCAGGCCTCTGGCCCTTTCCCTCGGGCCCCTAGCCCTTTCCCTCGGGCTTACCTTTCTCCGCTGCGGACCTGTCCCCTCGGCGCCGTTCTGTCCTCTTGTTCTCCCTCAACTAGATGTCTCCGCTCCAGGACGGTGTGGCAATCTCCCCCTACAAACTGGCAGGGTGTGCACCGGAAATGCGAACGCCGATTGGAGCTGTTCACCTTGGTTGAGCCTGGCCCTCCGGTCCGTATTTGGGGAGGGGGCTGATCCCGGACGAGCCCCCAAAGAAATGAAGCCTTATTTACCTAGGGATCCATTAGCCACGCCATCCCCTGGACCTCGGAGGGAACAAAAGTACCAGGAAAGCAAAATCTTCTTTGGAGAAAAAGAGTTTATTGAGATCTGAGCACAGAGTCAAGGTCTGTACTCAGAGACAGCCTGCTGGTTAGTTCCTAGAAATACACTGGCTGTAAAGCAAGACACTTCAGCAGACTTTCTTATACCCCCAGACTTCCCCAATCGGCTAGCAAATATTGCTTGCTTAACACATTTTATTGCTTGCTAAACCTTCCTGTCTTTCTGCTAAGCCAAGCACTCCCTTCGTATCTCTTCTTATTCTTGCATTACTTAAAGCAGAAGTAAAGCAGGAAACATCTTGCTAGTGGTTTTTAGTTGACAGCAGTTTTTGGCTAGGCAGGAAACGACCTTCTGACCTGTAACTAACATCAGCAGTTTCAGATAGCTGGTTAGACAGGAAACGGCCTCCTGACCTGTCTGATTTAGACTTTTGCAAGCAACTGCAATTTTGGGCTGTTTTGACCATCCTAGCAGAGTGCAGGAATTTACTATGTGTAGATAATATTTGAGAGCAACAGAATAAAATATTGAGAGAAACCTTTCCCATCTCCCTTTACAGCAGCATAGAGAACTACAGGTTAGGCACTCCAGCTATACATGTCTACTCAATTAGCCTATTGAGTTCAGTGTGATTTACTGTAAAGGTGTAGACTGCTAACCTTTCTGGCCTCACAGATGCATTTGGGATATTAGGAGGACCTATGCCTCAGATCTGTTTTTGCACCATGGCAGTACTAAGCTGATCAGTGGTTTAATGGTTCAGCCAGTGGAGACAGATGTAATCTGTTATTTGATTGGGTGAAGGACAGTTTATGCAGTTTCAAGAGCATCCATTTTATGAGATCTGATATGATTGTGCATTTGCATCCTTTCTGACGCTCTGTCCTTCTCGTCCTGTGGTACTCCATTCCTGTCTCTCCACCCCTGCCCCTGTTGCTCCCTTCCCAGTCTTACCAGATCAGTCTTATTTTCTTCCTGCCCTCTCAGTCATTCTGCATTCAGATTTAGCTGCTCAGATGCCAGTCAGCGCCTTGATAAAGCAGTTATGGAAGAGGAAGTGGGAGAGAGCATCACTCTTCTAGCTTCCTCCTTCAACCTTATGTACAATATGAGCTACCTAATATTGAAACTAGAAGGCTAGTATAGAGGGTGGAAATTCTTAAAATAACCGTGTGAAATTTGTCCTAGCTGCTTTTGATTTTGGCATCTAAAAATACTTCTGTGGAAGAAAACTGCTATATTGTGTTTATTTTTGAAAGGACATTTACAACACTATCACATGTATGTTTATTGAGATCTAAATTCTACTGTGTGCTGTAGGGCTTGCTACCAAAAAGAGGTGTGAAGGCTCAGGAGGAAAAAAACAGCAGTGGGGAGGAGTACCTACCCCATGTTTTTTCTGAGACTTCTCCAACCTTTTCAATTGAAAAATTGGAAATTTATGGGGATTGCTGTTGTTGTTGTTTCAAAAAAAAGGAGAACCTGCTTGTTCTTTGGCAAGCAGGAATTATATTTATTGCCTTTTAAGAATAATGCACGATGCAAGCTCCCACTTGAATGGGTTTAAGTGGAAGCAATTCCTTCAGAAAGCAGGCTGGCATTCAGCAATGATGAGTTGGTTGGTGCTTATTGCTGGGATTGGCAGCACTCAGGAGTTCCCTATCAGGAGCTCCCAAGTGCAAGCCCCAATTTTGGCAGGGATCTTCTTTTTAGCAAGGAGAACTGCTGTTTTGCATGTGCTATATGAAGCTGTGCCTGAAAGGAAAGAAATAAAAGAATCAAGAGCACGTTTAGAATGTGTCCTGATGCTTTGCTATTGAAATTGGACCACCTGGCATCATGGTGACACCAGGTGATTGACAGGTGTGTCACTGTCAGGGGGGTGTATTGTGGATATTCGAACTGCCGACCTTCTGATCAGCAAGCCCTAGGCTCTGTGGTTTAGACCACAGCGCCACCCGCATCCCTACACACACACACACACACACACACACACACTACATATCTAATATGCGTTTGTGCACCTAGAGGGTACTGTTTTCATGAAAGGAGCAAACAGGGTGTTCTTGCTTGTGAATTGCTGCTTGCCTTCCTTTGGTGGCCATTTGATCTAGTGGCTTCTACTTTTTAAGTGTCTATTTTTTGCTACTTCTCAGACAGCAAAAAACTAAGATGCATGTGCCTCAGTACATAGGGTGCATCTACTCTCCGTTATTAAGTATATGTATTCACAATTATACTCATAAAGAACCCAATGAATGTATACTTTTGAGGTCCTGTGCACACTTGCCTGGTGATAAGCTGAATTAAACAGAGTGTATCTTACTTCTGAGATGTTAGGTGTTCAGTGCTGATACTGGGGATAGTGGACTACCAGTAGTTATGAAAACTTCACCTCTCGAACACAACCTTTTACCCTCTCAACTAGCATGTTTCCTCAGTAACACATTATATTGCCCAAATTTTTAGCTTTTGATTGCCTCTTTGTGGGCATGCCTTATACACTGTTAAGCATTGGCACAATGGCTTTGATGGAGGATTTACTATTATTATTTAAAATCATAATAGCACGAGTAAAGATATTGGATTCATTTAAAAGCAGTGGGT
Source organism: Podarcis tiliguerta (assembly GCF_965153285.1). Taxonomy (NCBI): domain Eukaryota; kingdom Metazoa; phylum Chordata; class Lepidosauria; order Squamata; family Lacertidae; genus Podarcis; species Podarcis tiliguerta. The sequence continues at coordinate 25,662,900 of NC_139545.1, forward strand.
TTGGACTGCATCTTGTCTGCTGTCACACAGTCCATAAAACTAAATTGCTTGTGGTCAAGTTAGACATGAAATGTTTTAAAGCAAAATTAGAAGGAAGGTCCAAAAAGGATACCAAATAGTTAATGATGAAACTTCATTATGAAAGTTAAAACCTCTTTTGTAGGAAAGGAGAATTTATTCCATAGCATATCAAGCAGTAGTGCATGCATTTCCCTATGCTCATTTATGTAAGGCTGCTAGAATTTATGTTTAGGATTATTGCTATATCTTTTAAGGGGTATAGACCTTGGAACAGGAAATAATGACATTGAAAGCAAAGCATATCTAGAACTGAACACATCTGTTAGGAAATTCTCCTTTCAGCAATTCTTGCCCAAGCGAAATTTCTGTTGGGTTGTATGTAGTGGACAAAGCTACTACTGCATCCCTGCAATATAACAAACTAGAATCAAATATTTTTTTAAATAAAACTTTTCCAGGTTGTTCATTTATAGCAGCCCTCCCAACTGAGTGCCCCCAGATGCTGTTGGACACAACTGTCATCCCTGATTACTGGCCATGCTGATGGGAGGTGTAGTTTGAAAAGGCTGGATGTATAGCAATTCACCTAATGCAATTTCCTGATGCACCTTAAACACTAGCATTCATTGTACCATATAACCTTTCATTGGTTTACATTCCTTTTCATTAGTGTAATCCATGAAAACCTGGGCCATAATTAATGTCTTAGTCTTCAAGGTGCCACAAGATTTTAGTTGTTTTCACCTAAATCCAGTTGATGAGTGAGCAGTTCTTACGTAACATTAAACCACAATTTAAAATATAAAGTATGATTTAATGTTCACAAGAGCTTTGCTTCCACCACATTTCTGACTGTGCCACACAGGGAGGGAAGCAAGTGAACCCTAAACAAATCAAGAGTCTTGTAGGTCCTGTGGGCTCATCGTTTGTTTCTCTCCAAAGAAACAATGAGAAGTCAACATGTTACGAGTGATAAGCATTTCATGGCCACAAGGCTTTGACTTGTTTCCTTTCTCTCGTGTGGCATAGTCGAGAGTGAGGGAAGAGTGAATTGCTCATGCACATTGACCATAGTTTATTTTGTATGTGTTGTATACGATGAAGTCTTACTCATTTAAGTCAGTGGATATGACAAACTCATTGAATTCAGTGGTTCTACTCTTAGTATGACTTAGTTGGTTTAACTTTTTGTGAACCACACCAACGTAACATTTGCAGTATAATCCTATGTCTGTCTGTTTAGAATTAAGTCTCGTTGATCTCAGTGGGACTTATTACTGAGTATGTGTATAGGGCTGTTGCCTTGATTATATTTATTGCATTCTATTTTTTTGTCTATCTCAAGAAATCTCATTAATTGTGAATTTTCTGAGTTCTTGTATGAATAGCCTTTCTAGCTTTGAGGAAGTACATACGCTTCCCATGTGGTGTACAGAACCTTTTTTATCTGTACATTGCTGAAGATTCCAAGGTTATGTAGCATTCTGGGTGTGCATTTATTCTTCTTCAGGTGAAAAGGATTGAGAGGTGAAGAGACAAAAGGTTTGGCTATCATTCCATTCCGGATGCCACTGGGCCTTGTTTATACTATTACAAAGCAAATGCTTTCATTGCAAGATAGATGAGTGAGGGCCAATATATCTTTGAAACAAAGGTGACAGTACAACAGCTAGTCAAGATTTCAGAAGCATGGAATGTTAGGAATTCAAGTGCTAATTAAACTGACCATGGTTTTAGAATTTACATATTCTTTCTTTCTCTCATGCACCATTTTGTGAAGTTTCAAATTTGGGGGTAGTTTTTACAAGTCTAAAAATAATGCCACCATATTTAAACAGTATGATAGGAGACACAATATTCTTGAAGCAAAGATGTTTCATGTGTTAAGAAATGCTTCAATGTGCCAAGAAAATACTGTGAAGAGGAGCGTTTTTTTTAGTAGTATCTCTTCAGTTGACTCTTACTGGTGAGCATAAGGTATATAATTATTTGTAGGCATACAATGAAATTATTTTGTGATAATTGCTTCTTACTATAGAACTCATTTTGACCTAGTAATTTTCAGAGATGTGTTATGGAGTGTGCATTTTTTGTGTTTAAATAACAGGCTCTCTCTCTCCATCCCCAGGAGTCGAAAACTTCAAATCAGAAATATCCCGCCACACTTGCAGTGGGAGGTAGGCATTCATCTTTGTTTTCAACCTGTTTTAAGAGGATAATTTGGTGCTTTTTTTTTCACCTTTTGCCTCTTTCGCCCTCTCCCTTGTTTTCTCACTCCTTTTTCTTGGTCTTCTAACACATGCAAATTGTTGGCAAGAGCAATTTTGTTCTTTGAAGGATAATTTGCAAAACTGAATAACGGAACCTTCCAAATATTTCTTAACACCTGCCGTTAATGTTAAGCAGTTGGAGATATATTTCAGGGTTCTACAGTACATTTTCAGGTGACTGGCAATTTCCTGATTCATTTTATGTCTCAAAAAGCTGATCTGAGCCTCTCTTCTCTGTATAAACATTAACATTTTAGCAACTTTTAGAAATAAAAACTCTCTAGCTTTTTCTTGTAATTCTTCTGCCACTAGTTATTTCCATAGCAGCACATCATAATTTCAGAAGCTCTATGATAACTAGGTAACAGAATATAGATTATTGTAAAAACGTGTCTTTTTATTTGTGCCTCTTAACCTTTATATGCCGGGGATGCGGGTGGTGCTGTGGTCTAAATCACAGAGCCTAGGGCTTGCCGATCAGAAGCTTGGCAGTTCAAATCCCCGCGATGGGGTGAGCTCCCGTTGCTCGGTCCCAGCTCCAGCCAACCTAGCAGTTCGAAAGCACATCAAAGTGCAAGTAGATAAATAGGTACCGCTCTGGCGGGAAGGTAAACGGCATTTCCGTGCGCTGCTCTGGTTGACCAGAAGCAGCTTAGTCATGCTGGCCACAGGACCCGGAAAGCTGTCTGCGGACAAAACGCCGGCTCCCTCAGCCAGTAAAGCGAGATGAGCGCCACAACCCCAGAGTCGTCAATGACTAGACTTAACAGTCAGGGGTCCCCTTACCTTTTTTAACCTCAATATAGTTAGATATAAGCAAGCCCCTTACGGCTGCAATTTGATGACACACACATGAATTGTATAAACAACTGATCAAGCAGAGGTTTGGTGTAGAGAAGATGCTCAAGAACTGGCAATATTTTTAGTGAATATATGTATATGTATATTAACTTACCAACTTTTGTGCCACTCTTTAGTATAATATTTCCAAGATGACTTTTAACATAAAAGGGGAAAAAATGCTTCAGTGAATTAACAGAACATTTCTCAACAATAAAACAGCAGATAAAATAACAGGATTAAAACAACTTGTAAAAATTTTAAAGTCCTGGGGAAATAAAAAGGTCTTTGCTTGATGCAAGAAGGATATTGAAAGAGATATAACACAAACCCCCACAAACCCCCCAAGAATTTGCATGTGGGGTGCCACAACTATAAAAGCCCTTTCCTTAGCCACTACCTGTGTGGCAACTTCCCTCAGTAATGATGGGAGAGATGTAATGTGACTGGATTTCTTTTAGTGTTTTTAAAATGTACACTCTCTCTGTCAGAAAACTTGAAAGGTCTGTTATTATCTCTTAATAACAAGCAGCAAGGTATGACAGTTATGTGAAAGGAGAATTTGTCCTCACCCAGAGAATCAAAGTAAGGATGAGGCACTTTCAGAATAAAACTAGAATTTTATTTACATACAGATGATGAGGGTTATATCTTAATAATTACTCTAATAGGCACAACATAGGGACGCGAGTGGCGCTGTGGGCTAAACCACAGAGCCTAGAGCTCCTGTTGTTCGGTCCCAGCTTCTGCCAACCTAGCAGTTCGAAAGCATGTCAAAGTGCAAGTAGATAAATAGGTACCGCTCTGGTGGGAAGTTAAGCGGCGTTTCCATGCGCTGCTCTGGTTCGCCAGAAGCGGCTTAGTCACGCTGGCCACATGACCCAGAAGCTGTCTGCGGACAAACGCCAGCTCCCTCGGCCTATAGAGCGAGATGAGCACCGCAACCCCAGAGTCATCTGCGACTGGACCTAATGGTCAGGGGTACCTTTACCTTTACTTTTACCTTTAATAGGCACAACACTTTGTTTCAGATGCATGTTCTTTACAGAGATAGCTAAAAATATCCTTAAAATTATCACTTTAAAGCTGTCTCTGAATTGACTAATGACTCTTAGAACTTCTTGTAGGATCTTTGTCTTACCCTCAGGGATACAATCTGGGTTGCCCTGTCTAGCTAATCCCTAATTCAGCCCTAACAAGGCTCAAAACAGATCCCTAAATAGGCACTTACCAAGTCCTAACTAACTGACAAACAAGCCCTATTTGAATGTTTAATGGTTCAAACTTTAGCTCACTATTCTCTCCTGATTGGTTTCTGGGCCACCAGGAGGCTGACCCAATGTCTCTCTGTTATGACAACCTGCCTCACCTTAGAGAGCAAGATCTCCTGGAACAGGCAGGGTTATGTCGGAAAAGGCTTTGTCACTGACACCTCTTGGCTTTCTAGGCTGGATCTGTGAGCATTCCCCAGACTGCAGAAATGATCCTTTGGCTGGGGCAGGGTGGTGGTGTTGGTGGTACTTACAACCCTGTCTGAATACAGTGAACACTACTAACCGAACCAACTGCCCACTAACTGTAGTCACCATTTTGAATGCACAGAAAGAAGAAAGCATATCTGTTCCCTTCTGGGGTTACCAGCAGCTAAATCTCAAATTAAATTCATAGTATAAAACAAGGATGTTCAATCTTACTTAGTAGTGATCCACATTTTGTAGGGTTTTCTACAAGTTTATTCAAAACATTGTCTCTTTAAAAAAGATATTTTGAGGCATCCAGTTTGTACTGTACTAAGAAGGACTTATTTGAAGGAGTGCCTGCAGTCCCTATCGTAACCTGCCTGCACATTGAGATCAGCCTCAGAGGCCCTGCTTATGATCCTGCCTGGCAGGCATGAGAGATGGGGCCTTTTCTGTGGTGGTTTCCATGTTGTGGAACTCTCTTCCCTCAGATCTGCATGATCTCTGCACTGTGGGTTTTTAAAACGGTGTATAAAAACTAATATATATTTTTTAAAATGTCTTTTATTAAAAAAAGTTTTTGCAGAGCTATCTTTTGTTAGTTCCTGTACTGTTTGAATTGGCATTTTAATGACTCTGTGATGTTGCCTTTGTTAATTTGGATTATTTTAGATCACTGTATTTATAGCATTGTAAGCGGTTTTCAGTGGGCTATGCCCCCAAAGGCAGCATGTGGATTACTTCATAAGTAAATAGAGAAAATAAACCACCTTTGCTATGGTTCTTTGTGGTAATTGGCAGGGATGGGGCAGTTGCTTGCTGTGGTTAACATGTGCAGTTACTAAACGTTTGTATCTGATATTTCTAACACAAGGTTGCCATATAGGGTCAGCTTGGCTTGGTTGTGACATTTGGTTAAACCTTGATGCCCTTGGTGGAGGAGGTCTAGAATTTCTTGCCTTGTAGATTGTGGTTCAGAAAAACCAAAAATAAAATACATTTCCATTTTGTTATTAGGCCTTCCAATTCACTTACTTGTCCATGGTCAGGAAAGTACTTTCTAGTCATCTCTGACACATTGCTAAGGTATTTGATCTGATATAGTATAAAAAGTTGTGAAGTTCTGGAGCACCATGAATAGTTGTTTTGATTTAGTGAAACTGACTTACAGATGGTAATAGAGAAGCATGTACAGCACAAATGTAAGCCTTAACCTCCTTCTCTAACTTGTGTTTACTTACATTGTGTGGCAAAGTATCTGCTGTGAGGAGCTCTTTTCCAGGAACATACTGTGCTACTGGGTTGAATCATTCTTCTTAGAAGATGTTGGCATCATAATTGTACTTGGTTCAAATAATTTGTTTTCATCAAGGTCACCAAAGGTTTATAGCCTGTGATGAGTCATGTCCCTTTATCCTTTCCAGCTTCATTTTCACCTTGCGTGGAGTAAGGGATTGAGGATCCCACAGAGTGTTTGTACACAGCATGGTTTGTCATAAGGGCTTAAAACAATGTCCATAAGATCGGCTTTTAGGAGTGTAGATTAGTGTTGCCAAAACATTCAGTTTACTCCCATTGTTTTCAGCAGTTCATTCTAGCAGTTACTCCACAACTTAGTAGATTGTTTTTTGTTTCTAGGTTATGACCTTGTATCACATGTATATTGAACACAAAAATCCCCTGCTGATAGCTTCTTTGTGTGGTATCCCAATAATAGTAGTAGTAGTAGTAGTAATAGTAGTAGTAGTAGTAGTATTTTAAAAATTGTACCCCCACCCATCTGACTGGATTGCCCCAGACGTTCTGGGCAGCTTCCAACATATATAACAATGTAAGAGATTGTAGGTGATCTCTTCCTTGTGCGTGTCTGAAGGGTTCTGAAATCCTATGTACATATTCTGATGTCTGCTCTTGAATTTATTTTTAAATAAGTTGTTATACCAACAATAGGTAGGTTTGTTCTTCAAGGATAGTGCCTTTATCAAATATGATGCCTTAGAAAAACCTGACACACTACTGCTATGATCACCAATACCAATGCAGTTTAGAGATTAGATTATCAGACTAGCACATGGGAGTAGGCGTAGGGTTAGGGGTACAGTCACAGGTACACTTGCTCAGCCGGTGCTCGAAATTCCCCAAGTGCGTTTTGCTACTGGCGTGGATCCAATTGCAACCAAGTGGAGATTTCTGGGCGCCCAGTTAGCAACTGACCTCTCCATCGAGCCAGCTGACTCACGCACAGTCCTCCATCACCACATCAAGGAAATAAGGGCAGAGCTGAGTACAGATATATTTGACAGTGCTGCAACCTTTCCACAGGCCACCCAAATGGAACTAACGAACCACAGTTTAAAAACCTCTGCCTTAATCCATAGTTAATACCATTTCCATTTCCACTGTGCATGTTTCTCCTTCTTGCATGCTGGGACAAGTGAATTGTTGAAAGAGCAGGCTACAGTCAAGCAATATAGTTGAGACCATAGAATTGCAGTGTTGGAAGGGACCTAAGGGTCATCTGGTCCAACTCCCTGGTGAATAGACATTCTGGTGTGGTGACTGTAATCTAGATTTAAGATGCCATTTTGTGCCCAGTTTGTATATATATGAGTTTCTAACACTGCTTGTTCTGGGCCTTGGAGGGCCAAGCTAGCCAGAGGGCCACTTCAAGGGCCTGCCAGACTTATGCTATCATGCCAAAAATGCCCCGTATCTCCCATACGCTCCCAGCCTCATACCATGATTTAACAAGGTTAGAAAGTAATATAAAAAATAGCTATATTTGTGGCATAAAGCTATACATTGCATACAAAGCTGGTGCAATATCTATAAAGAGCTCAAACATTTTAAAGCTTTCCTCCCAAAGGAAGGGAACCTTTGACTCAAACCCTTAATTTCTGCAGACAAAGTACAAGAATAATGGAATGACAGATTTCATTAAGTCAACAGCAGATTTCTGCTCTTAATTTTCATCAGCCCCATACTTACCACATCACACTACAGTGCTTCAGTCTTGCCATCGATTCCCCACTTCTTGGTTATAATTCAAGCTTTCCTTCCAACTATTCAGTCCCTTTCATATTCCTTCCTGTGCCACCATGCCAGCCCCCCCTCTCAGTCCCCAGTATTATGTAGTTCTGACATGTTGCCAAGCTCACTGAACTTCTCATTCTGCCTAATGCGCACAGCAGTAGAAGGAAAATTGTTTGATGGTATATATGTCAAGACTCCTGGATAAGGGGCAAATCCAGATGCAATGGCGTAATGATAATGGAAGTGCAGTGAAATACCTGATATTGAAATTAATGGTGTGAGAGGAGATATATGACTTTTGAGAGTGAATGGGAAATGGACATGGAAGATTGTTGTACATACAAATCAGATCTGATTTTTTAAAAAAAAATCTGTTCATTATACTTATGCCATAAACAAGATGATTAAGAAATGCCAAAGTTTTTTTAAAAAATAGTTTTTATTAAAGATTTCATGAACTACAAAGAACTTTCAATTTCTTTCTCTTTTTTTGATCAGATTATAAAGTATTTTGGTATGTTCAATGTAAAATGTAAAACAATATGTTTCTAAAGGTAGGGGAAGAGGGGTTTTCACGTCGGTGTCAATTCTGTATATTTGTTGGTTTATATTGGCGATGAGAGAAGATTTGGAGGGGGGCAGGGCATGTTTGTTTGCCTTTAATTGCCTTTGATTAACCGTAGTGAGATTTGTATGTGTTTGCGGAAGGGGGTATGGAATATTGGGTCAAGTTAACCATATTGATCAGTATGCTGCTGGAAGATCCCTGCTATTACTGTTGTCAGTTTGAGCCATACAGGGGTGAATGTGTCATCTTTCTTCTGTCCTCATGTCAGTTTTAGTCTGTTGGTTAACTTTTCTAACAAGGCCATTTCCCATACAATTGGTACCAGTGGTCCATGCTTACTCCAGACAAGTCACTTCAGTGTCTTAACTATGATGTTTCTGGCTGCTGAGAGTAGGTGGGTTATAGATCTTTATGGTGCAAGTGAGCATTATTGTCTTGGAAAATATTTAATAGGGCCAATTCTGGGGTAGGTTCTCATAAGTGTTTAGTTGTGTTACATACTTTTTGTTGGACTGCTCTCCAAAAGGGTTGGATTTGGGGAAGTTGCCACCACATGTGGAGGCATGTGCCTGTATAAGTACAGCCTCTCCAGCATTTTGGTAAGCTTTCTGGATGTATTACAGTGGTACCTCCGGTTACGCCTCGCGCTGTTGCCATGCGACTTCCGCTCGCATCCTGGGGCAAAGTTCGCAACAAGGGGATCTACTTCTGGGTTAGCGGAGCTCATAACCCGCCGCGTTCGCAAGGAGGATGGTACGTAACACGAGGTTCCACTGTAATTTCAATTTCCTCGGTGTCAGATGCTATTGTTAAGTTTCAAAACAAGTTTCCTTCTTTTGGCTGAGATTTGACTTAGCCAGGATTGATGTGAATATTTTGTACTCCTGATTTATCAGTGAGATCGGGCAATATAATTCTACTTTGAGGCTATGTTTGAGTGCTTTTGGGATAGAGACTATTTTGGAGGAGGTCCAGGTTTTTGGGATGGGGGGTCCTTATAGGATGTCAATAAATAGGTGAGTCATGTAGGGCACCAGACTTACCATGATTTTTTTTATAGAATTCTGCTGTGAAGCCATCTGGGCCTGGGGTTTCAGATTTTTGAGGAGCATCTCTTAATTCCTCTGAAGTGATAGGACTGTCCATGAATTCGCATTGCTCTGCGGTTAAAAGTGGCATGGATAGTCCTGCTAAAACGGTTTTGATTTCTTACTCATACAGGTTCTGGGAAGAGTATAGATTAGAGTTAAATTCCACAAATTCTGAAGTTATTTCTTTGGAGGATAATGTTGTGTTTCATCTTTTTTAGTAATGCAGTGTAGTCTTGTTTTAAGTGATTTTTCCCCCCTGCACCTGTTTGCTAATAGTCTGGAGTTTTTCCCTCCATACTTGTAAAATTGTTGTTTTGAGTATAGAATGTTGATCATTGTTTTATTAATTTCTAGTGAGTCAATCTCCCTTCCTTTTTGTTCTATGAATTTATGGAGTTTTTAAAACTCCTGCTTGTTTGTATTGTGTTGAAAGAGCTGTGATGTCTTATTCAAGTTTGCTAATTTCTGAGGTTTGTTTTTTGAGTGATGCTTTCTCTTTTATGCAAGCTCCTCTAGCGACTGCTTTCGTTGCGTCCCAGAGAAGGGGGCTTGTTAAGTTGTCTGCATTATTTTCCTTGAAATAGATTTGAAGAGTTTTCATGAGACTTTCTCTAGTTACTAGGTTTGTGGTTAGGATAGGGCTAAAGGACCATGATGGAGTGGTTTGTGTTCCCTCTCCTAATTTAGGGGTAGTTTCCACAGGGTGTGGTCTGTTACCTTGATTTTACCAATGTTTGTTGTTTCAACCAAGGGGATCAGGCTTTATGTGAGCAGAATGCTATCCAGTCTGAACGTTGTGCCGTGGCACCTGGACTGGAATGTGTGACTGGTGTCTCCTGGGTTTTTTTCACCCCAGATGTCCTGTAGGCCTCCATTTTTTAGCATTTTTTAATGATTTCCAGGTGGAAATCCTGCCACCCTCTCACATAAGTTGGAGCTTGTTAAGTAAACGGTAAGAATGAAACCTTGGTAAAAACCTTGATTGTTGCTTGGCCTCCAGGATGCTCATTATCCTAGCACAAAAAATTCAGGAAGGGACTGGTATAGTGGATTACAGCTGTCCCATTCCTAGCTTATGTGCATTTGAATCCTACTGAAGACTGAGCTTGTGTGTGCTGAGTGTAAGATTGAACCATTGTTTTTGAATAAGCTGATCACTCTTAGGCACTCTCTATTCACTGCCAGAGCTGACGAGTAAGCAAACTAGTCTTAGCGTTCTTCTGTGGATAACAAGCATTGCACCTCTTTAATTTGTGCAGCAGAGTAAAAAGCTAGTTCGTAAAAGAACTAACAAATTTAAGAAAGGCTTATTTCACTTACCTCTTGTTCTTCCTCCAGGGAGCTTGGGGCCGTGTATGTGATTCTCCACTAACCAAGTTCATCCTCTCAGCACCCATGTGATGTAGGTTAGGTTATGAAGTAGTTCACAGACTGAACAGGAATTTGAACCCAGATCTGTCTGATCCTAGCCTGAGCCACAATTTGGCTATTCCTGCACTGTTCACTATTTCATAATCCTTCTATCATATTAATTTCAAATGCATATCCCAAATGCTATTTTCAGTTTCTCAGAAGGAAAGCCAGATGCATTCTAGATAAAGTCCAAATTGAGCAGGTCTGGGGAGGGGACTTTACTAACTTCTGCTCCAGTGGTTTTCCTGAACCAGTACGCTGCCACCATTTAATATCACTTACACTCTTTGCTGTCTTAACTTACCAATACAAAGCCAATCAGAACTAGGTACTATATTTAACAAAGATATTAAAAGTTTTATTTAATACAGGATTATATATTGCACAGGTTTGTGTGGGTACTTTAATATAGTACTGTCTCTTTAAATGGGTCTATCTATCTATCTATCTATCTTACTTATTAATTTCTATCCCGCCCTTCCTCCCAAAGGACCCCAGGTAAACACATTGATAACTTGTTACTGTCGCTTTAAATGCCAACAGCTTATTTTGCACTACTGTTACTAAACTAAGAGAGGAACCAGTCATTATGAAAGCTCCTCTGCTAGACTGCTCTTGTATTTACTGCACCCCATTTAAGCCCCACCAACACATTTGAGAGCCCTATTTCAAACCCTACTTGACCTATTGAATCGAAGGTCTGTTATTGCTGTCCTGTCCTGAACTCTTTTCTCTGCCTCTCCTGCCAGACACCAGTGCCTAGTATTCCATACTGCCTCTCACTTCTGCTCTTCATAGACAGGTTATCTTATCATCATCCATGCCAAGTGATTCAGCTACCCTAGTAAGTCTTAGGCTACCTAGTCGCTCTGCCTTCCTTTCAGGTCTTCTTCCTTCTTCCTCTGTTCTTCTCCTTGGTTGTTGTCATCTTCTTCTGCATTCACCACAGAGGCCAACCATCAAACGACCCTGACTGAGTAGCACCCAGCCATATATTCATATATTCATTTTTTCTGCCTCCCAACCCCCCCGGTCTAGCCCCAGCCAGTCACAATAAGAATTATGAGCCGCAACCACCAAGATACTATGCATACTTTCTATCCTCCTTTTGCATACTGAGGGTTCTGTTTCCAGCCCCTACTCAACTATCACTTAAGGCCCCTCAGTGAGAGATGAACCAAAGTTCACCTTACCAGACTTCCCCCATCAAACATATTGCAACATACATTGCAATACGAATGACACAATATCCATTAAAAGCAGTTCATTAAATTGGTTTCATTTACAAGGTCTAAAAGGCGTAGGGGGATTGTGGTGTTACCTCCAGTCCTGCTACTGCTGTATACTAGCCCTCCCTTAAGAAGAAAGGTGCAGCTTCAACAAAAATCTGGAAGTTTGTGCTCCCACAACTATAATGGCATCCTGTGTAGGCAGCTTTTCTCCAGCCAGTATCTCCTTTTGTATAAAGACCAGTTCTATATACATCAAAACTTTTATCTATCCTATTCATGAAAAATCTGGTTTGATGCAGATATCAACTAGTGGGCCAGCTACGCATTTCATGTTGAGCATACTCCCTGTGCAGCAAGAAAACTGCTAGCACATTTGCAAAGTTAAGTAGGGTCCGGTATGGTTTCACATTTGATGAGGAGCCACGTCTTGCAGTTCCTGCATTGCAGGGGGTTGGACTAGATGACCCTCTGAGCCCCTTCCAACTCTGCAATTCTGTGATTCTGCTAGTTCAGTAAAATGTATTTTTCCAAACTTCCATTTTTGCCTACCAAGTTGCTACATGTGAGAGTCTTTTTCCTTCTTTTTCCTGACATAACTACCACTTTCTATCATCACTAGTTTTCCATTAAATTACAAATATGCACTAAGTACGTTTGGATGTTCTTATTCCATTACCCCCATTTCTAGACTTTAGTTCTGTGGTCTAGCATTAAATTTTAAGAATGCCAGTGTAAAAATGTGTAGGTTTGCCTTTTAAACAAGCTGTTAAAAATGTTCCAAGTATTGTTTCATCAGTGTAGCTTGAAAGCATAGTTTTGCTTATGGTATTCCTTTTAAATATTAGTCTATATTGTAGTTTTTAAAGCCTTTATTGATTTTCATGTATTCAGTTGACCCTGTGCTATAGTTTTAAGTTGCTCAGCTGACAACCATGCTCATAACACCTTGGCAAAAACTGTGTGAATAAGATCACTCCATGTGTGTGATAACTCGATATAGATATGTATGAGAATGAATGAGAAAACTGGGTTTGAATTGAAACACTTCAAATATTAACTCCCCTAGAGTTTTGGTGTAGCATAGTACTGTTTATAACACAGTCAAGGGTTGGCTTTTAGAGTCTGATGAATGAAAGTCCACAGTGTAAGACTGCAGCTTTTTGTGTGCAAGAAAGAGGCATCTGTGTTATAACAAGAGGAGGAGACCCAATGTAGACAAAGCCAGAGTTCCTTCATAAAAAAGGAATGAATTATTTTCTAGCTGGAGTAAATATTTATACAAACAAACTTTTCTTTTCAGCTGCTCATCAGGATTGCTATCGCACTACCAACTTGGCTAGAAAATTGGTTTTCGTTGCCCAACACGGCTGCACGTGGTGATAGGGAGGCGGATGAGGAGTTCAGACAAAACTGGCTTGTCTCAAAGTAGAGCGAGAGGATTTGGCTGTTTGAAATAAAATGTAAAGTGATTGGGGGGGGGGGGGGATATGTCCAAATCAAGCAGGAAGCAGGAGCTAGATAGTATGAAAAGTGTGTAAGGAAACTCAAGCGTATAAAGAATCTAGAATGCAAGATCTAATTTTAATTAATGCTGAAGGGGTTTCTAATGCATTCATATACATGTTGCTTGAGGCGTGGTGGTTTTTCATGGCATGGCCCTCTCTTGGTGGCATGCTTATTATTTGGTTTGTTTTCATGTGATGGTGTTGTAATTTGGCCTTGCAGTTTTCCTACTTGTCCGACATGAGCAAGGGTGTAATCTTCTTGTCTAGATTCCCCCCCTCCCCATTCATAGCTATGGAGAACTGACTGACTTGCTGTAAATGCTAGTTTTCACAATAGGTTTGTTGTATGCATTCATTTTGTTGCTAGTCCTTGAGCTATACTTGGAGTTCAAATAGAAAACACAAGATGGAGAAACTTTCAGGGGAAAGCCATACCCAATAGTTTTGTAAAAAGCAAACATAATTTGGGGTTTCTTACAGGCTCTTTTCACATACAGCTACCATAGAAACTAATTTTAATGTGCTCCTTTTTCACAGGTGCTAGACGGATTGTTAGCACAGTATGGAACAGTGGAGAACTGTGAGCAAGGTAACACTAAAGTCAGACAATTAAAGAAAAAATTAAGGGATGTAAGCATAAAATTACCCCCCCCCAAATATAACCCTTTTCCTTTTCTTTCTTTTTCTAGTGAATACGGAGACAGAGACTGCAGTAGTTAATGTAACATATGGCAATAAGGATCAGGCCAGACAGTAAGTGTTTATTTACTTGGATTTTATATCTGAGACTTACATCAGACTAAACGTGGCTAGGATTATACTATAAGATTCAATTCTATGGACTAAAATTCAAAATTGTGGGCTAATGTAATTAGCCCTTGTCTGATTGAATGGCAGTTCCATTGAAGCTGATAGAAATCTTAATTGGCGTTTGTGGAAAATGCCATAAAAGTTTGTGCAACGTATATGTAAAAATACAATTCATATCTCTGGTTTGACATAAGTCTTCTAGTCCAGTATTTTTCTTACCTTTTGGAGGATTAAGTCTGTTCCTAATTTCTAGTTAATATATCCGAGGATTTCAGAATTGGATGTAATGTAAGCTTGTTACATCGTCTGAGCATTCATAGTATTCTGTTTTGTTCTGAGGGGTCAGGGAGAGGGTATTAACATTTATCAGTGGCTTTACAGCATGTCTGATGAAATATACATTATGATATAAAACTTCTGCCGTCACCCAAAATGGTCTGCCTTTAACCTTGGCTCTTAAACGCTAGCTCAAGCAAAATTTTGAAGTATTCTGCAAAATGATCAGGGTTCAAAATTTGCTAGGTCTCCTGCAGAAGCAAATTCCATAGTAGTAGGCAGCCACTGGGAGCAATATTTACATGCCCTTGCTTTTTAAATAGCCTCTCTGTAAGTAAAGTCAAGAGAGTGCTTTTAAAGGTCACAGTGGCACATAAGTGAGGAAGAAGTCTCTGAGATATGCAGGATCAAAGGTTTTATAAGGATAAAACATCAGTTTTATTTATGCCCAGATGCTTGAGCTCTAGTGTAATGTGTTTTGGTTTGTAGTGCATTGTCTAGCCTCTGCAGCAACGGTACAGTTGTCGAGACTCATGAGCAGGTCACAACAAAAGGGAGAGTTGATAAAAAGATACACCGGTCACAGTTGAAGATAATTTTCTAGCCCAACATGCTACAACATCTCACACCTTCAAAGCTGCATAGCCAGAGATGACTGGACAGCATCAATGTTCAGAGTATTATTACTCCCATTCTCACTATGAACATTTGATTTGATGTGCTTAGTTGTAGCCTTGCCTAGATCCAATGTACTGAGCTATATAAATGGTCAGATCCAGAGTCCTGTGAACAAGGCTAAATTTGAAACTCAATAATCACTGGCTTAGTTTGATTTAGTGACCTGGTAGGAACTGCTGCTTCTCAGTGATGATAGCACTAGAGTGGACCCACCTTTTTATTTGTGACAAGGCAAGTTGGGTCTTCTGCCCTGTATTTGTATCCAAGGCAGCTGTCTACCAGTTCCATCTGCTTCCTACCTGCCTGCGCACTGTCTCACCAGAATGGTGCATGCTCTGGTTATCTCCTGCTTGGATTACTGCAATGCACTCTACATGGGGCTTCCTTTGAAGGTGACTCAGAAACTACAACTAATCCTGAATGTGGCAGCTAGACTGGAGACTGGGACTGGCTGGCAGGACCATATAACAACCCCCCTCAGCAGCAGATTTTAAAATTCCTGCTCTATATTCCACCAATCTGCTATGTTAAATTGGATGCAGAGAAAGTACCTTCTCATATGGACACTTTGGATAGAATTCTGCATCCTGTGAGCATAATTATTCTCTTTTTCCCCACCCCTCACTTTCACATGAACTTCGTAAAAACAAAAAGAAGTTAAAAGATACAGTGATAGTCTGTCTCTTTCAAAACTTGCACTGTCTTGAATATCTTGTTTACTGTGCTGTTCCTTTGAAATAAGCTGCTCTTGACAGTTGTTCCATCCTCCCACCTGTTGTGTAACATCCTCTAGGAAAATGTATAGCTGCATTGCTGTGGAATGCAAGCTTTAAACTGAAGCAGGAGTCATAAAATACCTAAACTACACTCTCACTGTCCTGTTAAACCACTACAAAAGAATTAAAATGAGATCCATTGGAAAACTGAGAAGGAATTCAAGAACTGTTCTGTTAGTTTCATGTAAGAATGTTACAAAGGCGATACTGAGACTAGTTGTGTGTGTGGAGAAAAGCACCCCATCTCCCATGAGATCTGTTCTGGATCATATACCATGAAGGGACTTGTTGAATGCTACAAATTGGTCAGTACTAACCAACTGACAGCTTAATGCGCCTTTATGCAATATTGCAATTAGCTATTTACGTGATTGCTTGTGGGGAAGTAGCACTTGCCTCTAGGCAACCAGGTGCAGCCCCACAGCAGGTGTGTGTGAGCAGCAAAAGAGGCAGAGAGTGAGTTTGCCAAGTCTGGTTGGCTCCTTGCCCTGCCTGGAGAAAGCGAGTAAGGGTGCTATTCGCTGCTGTGTCTAAAAACTCTAATCTGTAACTGACTGCTTTTTATTATATACAAGACATCACTTCATTCCCCATTGACTTATTTAAAAGTGAGTACATCCTGATACATTAAAAGGGCAAATTATTGAGGCATGTGTTTTGGCTGATATCCGTGTGTGTGTGTGTGTGTGTGTGTGTGTGTGTGCAAGCAACATTTTTGCATTCCCTCAGGCAAAAGTGATAATAGAATCATCAAATTGCAGAGTTGGAAGGGACCCTGATGGTCCTCTAGCCCAACCTCCTGCAGTGCAGGAATCTCAATTAGACCATACATAACAGGTGGTCAACCTCTGTTTGAAAACCTCCAGTAAAGGAGAGCCCACCACCTTGGACATAATCTCCAGCACAAAATCCAGTATTTGAATCCCATTGATTTCAGTGGAAGTCAAACATGCATTCAGTTTTCCAGTTTTAATAAATGGGTCTTTAAAAGAATTTAACTGTGGCTGAATCGTGCACTTAGTTGTTCATCAATCTGCGTTGCAGAAGAACCAGCCAGATTGAAATAAACCAACTTTCTGAAGGACTTCAATTTGAAACTCAGATCTATATAGAACAGGGGTCGGCAACCGAGGGCCCATGGGCCACAAGCGGCCCGGGGGGTGGTTTAACTGGCACACAAGCAGCCCTTGAACCGAGCTGCCTGCTTGGTGACTCCCCGCACACTGCACTAAACCAGCACGGTGCAGGGACTTGCTTCCACGGCGACGGAAATCTCATCTGCGCAGGCGCAGACACCTGAAATCGCATCTGCACAGATGCCGAGAATTGCGGGTGCTTGTGCGATCTGGCCCACAGAAGGATCTCCACTGGAGTCAACTGGCCCAGGCGAGGTAAACCTTGCCGACCCCAGTATAGATAAGCAGCACTTTCTCTTCCATCAGCTTTGCTGGAATTCTGTAAACATGTATTTCAATCCGCTTAGCACTAGCAAGTCATTTATGGGGCCACTGGTCTCAAAAGGCAGAAAATATGAGTTCTGGCCATGAGGAGATAAAAACAAACCATTCTACATTCCAAAGTATGTTAATAATAAAACATAAGTAGTGATATATTCGTTGGAACATAGGATGCTGCCTAATCCCAGGTCTGATCGTTCAGCAGCATAGCTCCACTTGGGATGTTCTGCAAAGCATGTGCTCTACCACTGAACATTCATCCTTCCTATATGTTGGGAAAGCATTCTAGAGTTTCTCCTGTATGACCATGGGAATACATGAAAGAGTGGTATGCAGTCAACAATCCCTTCTTGCAAGGTTCTTCATGCTTACAGAATTGATTTTGAAGCACTGAAGCTTAGTCCAACATTGCCCACTTCAGGCCGTGACAAAAATCCCACTATTGAACAAGGCTTTTAAATTATTTGCTAAGGTACTTGAAGTCTGCCCCAGCCCTCTTCTTTTTGTACTCTGTGTATGGTGAATAGTGACAGAAGACGTGACCAGGTGGCAATTGTAAGACATCTTTTTGAAAGTCTAAATATAATGGTGCTTACTTCTGAATGAATAGGATTGCACTGTCTAAAATGTCACCTTTTTTGCTGACCTTTAGGGATAGGGAAAATAAGACGACCAAACAATTCCCCTTTCCCCAAAAACATAAGAATTTTGAGAACAGTTAAACAGTTAAATCTTTCATCATAGCTCTTATATTTGTTCATGTTAAAATTCTATTATAATGCATGCTACTCAGGAGCAGCTCAGTTGCTATGGAAACTTTTAACTTCCCTTAATTTCCTGAAATTAATACTGTTGGTCATTTGTGTTTTTAGAGATGTTTGTTGCTATTTGCTTTCAAGTACTCCATACAGTTGTACTTTAAAGTAACTCAGTACGTCTAACCAGAAAGGATTTGGCCATGCCTTTTCCTACATTGAGATTGGATCTTTTTCTACACCAAGGTAATGTTTATCCAATGCTCATTTTAGAGCCCCAGCCTTATTCAGTTTCCCATCCCTACGAGTGTGCCAAACACTGTATAAAACTGAGCTGTCAGTTGTTCACTCACATACAAAAGATTGTGTGGTGTGATAAAAGTCAGAGTTCAGTTTCCAACTGAAACCTCTTTTTCATCTCTATACCTCACTTCTTCTGAAGACCAGATCACACTCATGTGTTTCAAAGAGGATTTTACTCATTTGCTTAGGTGGTTAAGTACTACTTCAGAATTTTACCATAATTACTTACAATATGATGGTAAAGGAGTTGTTTTCATGTATGTTTACTTCTAACACCTTTTTTACAGTTGTAGGGAAAGCAACTCACACTTGTCACGCACGTAAATGTGACAGATTTTAGCAGGAACCACAGAGAAAGAACTGTATTTAAGCAGGAGGGAAGGGGGCTTCCATTAGCATGCCTGAATTGATTCCCGAAGGAATTGTTCCCCAGTACTTAAAGGCTTGTGTGCTTTATGGGCTTGTGAAAGTTAGCAGAACCAATATAAGCCATAGTGCAAATTATGAAATTTGGTAATTAGGCCGTGCCACTTGACCCCAGGTGTCCCGATATTTTGAGGTCCTTGTTTCACAGTATGGGAAATCATAGGATTGTTAAATAAATAATGAAAAGAACAAATACTATTTCATGGTTCAAGTGCTTGTTTCTTGTTTCAAGGGCATTATTATGTTTTACATGATGGTGAATAAAATACTAGAGCTCTCCCTACAAGCTTACAGTTTAAAACTGTAGGAATGATCTCTGTGGTATGGGTCTGTTACTTGTGAGTGAAAATGCCTAACATAATGATATCTTGTTCTGCCAGCTCCCACTTACAAAATCTTCCCTTCCTTGCAAACCTGTACAGAGCAATAGAAAAACTGAACGGATTCCAGCTTGAAAACTACTCACTGAAAGTTGCATATATTCCTGATGAAATGGCAGCGCAGCCACCTCCTCAACAGCATCCACAGGGGAGACGTGGATTTGGGCAGAGGGGTCCTCCCAGGCAAGGTTCGCCTGGCGCAGGTACAAGGCAAAAACCACAGTCTGATGTTCCACTACGGATGCTGGTTCCTACCCAGTTTGTAGGAGCTATTATTGGAAAAGAAGGAGCCACCATAAGGAACATCACAAAGCAGACACAGTCAAAGTAAGTTGTCCCATTACATCTTTCTAGGGTTTTTTAAGTTAATGGTTGCTGAGGTTTTCGTAATAAAATAGTTCAATACAGTGGTACCTCTGGATGCGAACGGGATCCATTCCGGAGCCCCGTTCGCATCCTGAGTAGAACGTAACACGTGTCTGTGTGGGTTGTGTTTCGCCGCTTCTGCATATGCGCGTGACGTCATTTTGAACATCTGTGCAAGCAGCGAAACCCGGAAGTAACGCGTTCCGTTACTTCTGGGTCACCACGGAGCATAACCTGAAGCATATTTAACCCGAGGTATGACTGTAGTTTAACAATTGGGGGTTGGTAATATATAGGAAGAGAAGAACTCTTTTCTGTTGGATCTTGTTCAGCAGGTCATGTGAGCAAGGATTCTGGTCCTGAGCAGGCATGCCTCAGTACTATTGTTGTGAACTTTTGCTTTATGGTATATTACCAAATTTGAGGAACTAGATCAGCACTGGGAATATTTCATGCTGATGCTATGAGTCCTGAGGCCTCGGGTAATGAAAGTGAAACAGAACTGGCATGTGAAATAAGATCAATGTTATATAGCAGCAGGGATGGGCAACATGAAGCCTGCCTTGTACTCTTGCCCTTTATGTCCAAGTTGTTAGCATTGCTAATTTTTGTGGTCAGGGCCA
The DNA here is from genome assembly GCF_965153285.1 of Podarcis tiliguerta. Taxonomy (NCBI): domain Eukaryota; kingdom Metazoa; phylum Chordata; class Lepidosauria; order Squamata; family Lacertidae; genus Podarcis; species Podarcis tiliguerta. The sequence goes on from NC_139545.1 coordinate 25,683,183, forward strand.
GTGTGTGAAAGCCAAGTACTACTTGCTTTGGCCATTTTCCGTGGAGAGATATCACTACATTATTATCCGCTCAGTATTTTTATGTCTTCACCTGGCCGTTATGTTACAAATGTGACCAAGCCAAACGTTGCATTACATTCAGATACCTTTTTAAACTAGGTTGTTTTTAAAATCATTTAATATAACTGCTTGGTTTTTTGCAAAATAATTTATTTTGCTCCACCCTCAGTCGCTAGTATCACTTTCTCATCCTGGTTTCAGTTTTCGGTTTAGTGACTACCTACTGTTAGTGGTAATTGTTGTATGTTGAGCCATACTTAAAATGTGAATTGAAGGAGGGAGGGAGGGATTTTCACGGACAAGGCAGGAGAAGAGGGGAGGAGCATGCCAAGCCTGTAGGGTAGGTCCAGTGTCTTATCTGGGCCAGTGTGGATCAGTAATGGATTCTCATTAAAACTTAGTCAAGGGATTCTATCCAAAGAAATCAAGACTTTGTATTTCAGCTCAGTGCAGACTTTAATTTATATAGCCATGTTAGTGCTCTAGGGTTATTTCAGAACTTCTAAGTAAGACATTCAACTGAATTGGAGGATTTGTAGTAGAGCAGTGGTACAAGTAGTGAAATGAATGACAAGCAACTGAGCAAAGTTTGACATGTCTTGTCACTTGCAACAGAGAAAGAGCTTGGGGGTAGTGGTTTATAGGAAGGCATAACAAGATGCGGACAGTTCCTTGATATAATATATTAGTGGAACTGCCCAAACTGCCCATGAAGTTAACAGTTTGAGCAATGTGTTGCTTTGTCCAGTTTTATTGTAGTGAGAATTTTTATAGAATTTTGCTGGATACTCAAACTTTAAAGAGAATGACTTTCTTCAGAGTTGATGCTGTAAGAAATGTGTACAGAAATTGTTTTTTGCATGCATGCACAGCTGATGATGGATGACCACTCTTTTTTGTATTACAATGAACATGATAGATGCTTTTTTTTTGGTATGAATGAGGATGCATATCCACATCTGGAACCATCAGCTGTTGCATGCAACCTGAACGGTATCAAGGCCCAAAAGTTCATAGGCAATTTTATCTACCAAAGCAGAACTCAATACTGCTCTCTCAAGACTGAATGCACAATTTTTACTACTTTTTCTTTCTTTTCAGAATTGATATTCATCGTAAAGAAAATGCAGGGGCCGCTGAAAAACCAATTACGATCCATTCTACTCCAGAAGGGTGCTCAACCGCTTGTAAAATTATCATGGAGATAATGCAGAAGGAAGCGCAAGATACTAAATTGTGAGTAAAGAATGTTTTTATTAAGAGGTCATTGGGTTTTTTAGTAGTCCGTCTGAAGTAGATAAATGACAGTTTGTAAGAATGGAACTGAAAAGTGAACCCATAGGAATGTCAGGTCTTGATCCTTGTGCTATGTTTATGTGTAATATAATTATAAAATAGCAGAAGACAACTGGTGAGCAATTCTGAAGCAGAAAAGTAAGAGGTTTTTGTTTGTTACACCTTTCAGCACCTTTTTGTGCAATTAAAAGAAAATGTAAGAGGATGGGTGGTAGCTTACATTTCAGATAAATTCCTGACATTTGATGGTAAGGAATGATACTCCTGAACCAGGCATACAGGCTTCCATAGTGAGCCATTCCCAGGCCACCTAGCAAAGGTTAGGTAAATAATGTCTGAAAAGCCGGATAACGAGTAGCAGAAGTAATTGTTATGGTATTCAAACCTAACATGCAGCAAATGAAAGACAAATATCCTTTGTGAAAGAAACCTATGGGAGAAGGGCAGCCTTCTCTCTTCCCACACTTCATGCCTGTTTTTCTTCACTTGTAAGCTGGAAGAGGGGAATGCACCTGAGTTCTTGCTTAAGCTATGTTTGTATCGAGTTGAAACTAAAGCAGCAAATGCCATTACGGCTGTTGACAAACTCATTCTCCTCTTCCTCTCACCCCACCCTCAAACTGGTGTCCAAGAATGCCTGTGGCTGTTGGGTAGAAAAGAAGACTGAGCTTTCTTTGGTAATTGAGAATACATGAAGTGTAACAGATGCAGCCTGCTCTGTTTTCTACCCAGAGATGGAAGGAATCTGCGTCTAATAGGTGTGAAGGAATCCCGCTCAAGGGTCATGGAAATGGCAGAAAAGTTCCTTCTGTAAAACAGCCTTTTCCATTAGTTATTCCTATGGATTAAGCAGAACAATTAATTACACTTGAGGAAATCAAGCAGGTTTTTTCTTGACTTAGAGGAATTTATCATGACAGTTTAAGAGTCTCCTGATTACATGGTTAACTGTCTGAGCCCTGAGTCATTGGAGAATGACTCAACTTTTTGATTTGTTACTGATAGTGAATTATGTGACTCTTGAGTTCATGCAATTCTCTGGACTGCTTACAGTACAGAAGAAATTCCCTTGAAGATACTAGCACATAACAATTTTGTTGGCCGCCTCATTGGCAAAGAAGGAAGGAATCTGAAGAAAATCGAGCAGGATACAGACACTAAGATCACAATATCCCCGTAAGTATTCAATTCTTGCTAAATGGTATATCTTAGTTTTTTAAAAGTGCTATCACTTTTTAAGAGCTTCCTCCCCAAGTTTCAGCCACAGCTAATACAAATTTAACAGGTCCATAAATCAACAACCAAATCCACTTTTTACTGAGGATAGGATGAAACCTTTTCTAGGAAGCCATATGATGACCTGGCAACTTTAAATGGTGTTTTTATCAGAACCAGTTTAATGACCAGGGAGGTTTCCTGAAAGCTAGTGTCCCTGTGTTGAAAGCATTGCTAATTCCAGTAAATATATTTGGCTGTGCATAGAAATTACTTACTAGTTGTCTTCAGTATGTTGCATCCTTTTGTGTGTGTGTTTATAGTAATTTTTATTTGCGTGTTTTACATATTTCGTATGTTACGTCCTTTGGGTTCCCTTGTCTACAAACACTGTCATAAAAAATATCTATTTAGGCACAACCACCACCGCCCCCAATCTGCCCCATGGCACTGATCCAGAGGGCATCAGGTTGACCTGACTTGGGAACCACCACCCCAGATCTAGTCCAAAATAAGTTTGGGGCCAGGGCCACTGTTTAAATAGGGTTTCAGAACTTGTGGTCTGTCTTAATAAAGGTGTTTAAGAGTCTTGGAATTCACAGGAATGGTACAAGAGCCCCAACAGGGATCAGATCTGTTGAGACCCAAAGGAGCAATAGTAGTATCCCCTGGGGAGAAGGTTATACAATGAAATCTTACTGACCATTGGAAGTTATCAATGGGCCTTCTAAACATCCTTCTCCACGGACTGGTTCTCTTGACGCTAGGCAGCTACTAAAATATGAATAAGGAATATCTTCAGTTTCGCAGAAGGGGGGTCCCTTTTTCTGCCTTGCTTACTGTCCACAGACTTCTTTCATGGAGGTTGCACCTGTCACTCTCACCCATATGCCCATTGTCCTTGGAAGCTGACAATCCTCAGAAGTTTTGTTCCAGGCTGCAGTGACTTTGCTCAAACAATCCCTGCGTCTTGTCAATTCTGCAAGATCTTTGTGTTTTCTACACAGACAGATCTGCCTGTCATTCATGTAGGATATCTGTGTTTCTCAATAGCTTTGTGTCTCCTGCTTTTTATCCCAGTCCTTGGGAGAACAATTCGCATGTTTTGCATGCTTGTAGAGTGATCTGGATCTGGTGCCTTTACTTGGATTCTCCTTGGAAAGAGAACAGAATACCTTCAGAAGACAGAAGGGCAGCTTGATCACTCATCTTAGCTTGTTGTTCTTGTGAAACGTTTCCCAGCGACCGCTAGGGGCTTTTGGTTTGCTGCTCTTATTTCCTTGACTGTGGTACCACCTGGAGCTCAAGCCAGCCTTCCTCAGGAGTCTTTGGGGAGAACACGTCTTTTGTCCCCACTGTTCTCTCCACATTTTTCTCCCGTGTTTTCCTTTTTGGAGATGCTAGTTGATACAAGAAATATTTTCATAGGACTTGTCTCTGGAGAGAAGTAGCACTGTTCAGTGAGTCCAGCCCTCCATTCTAGTGTCTTGAAAGGTTGCTTTAATTGCTTTAAAGCCCTGCTTCTGTGGAGGTCAGGCAATAATGCATTTTGACCATTGCATCAGCAAATAAGAGCATCCTTACTTTTTTCGGGCAGGGATTTTCCTACTATGTGGGAATCTTAAAGCTTTTGCTTTACGGCAGTGATGGCCAAACTTGGCCCTCCAGCTGTTTTGGGACTACAATTCCCATCATCCCTAGCTAACAGGACCAGTGGTCAGGGATGATGGGAATTGTAGTTCCAAAACAGCTGGAGGGCCAAGTTTGGCTGTCACTGCTTTATGGGAAATACCCCCAAAAAGTTTACCAGGTCACATCCTATAAATTTATTGTACTGTTCTGCTGTAGTTGAAATATCCCTTGGGTCAGTTCTGTTTTAATAATTGACAATACGCTTGGGAAAATGGGGTGCCAGGTGATGTGATTTGGAGCCTTTTGCTTTATAGGACAGGAAAGGTAATTTTATCTTGGTGTCTTGCGGTCGAAGATTGTTAACAAATGTTTATGAATTAGATACATTTCATTTCTGTCTGAACTATATACGTTTTGTTGGATTTTTGTTGCTGTTTGCCAAGTTTATGGCTGGTAGCAATACAAATGAAATGAACTGTGAAGTCCTTTTCATCTGTAGCAAATTGAATTTAACACATATATCTTAAACAAAAATGCAAATCATTGTGCAACACTAAGACACAAATCACAACAAATTATGTTGTGTGTTTGATGTACTTGTATGCAACAATGTGTTCTTCGCTAAACAGTAAACTGATTTGAGAAGTGAGTGTCATTTAACATACATATGGGTATCTTTAAACTAGCAAAGACTGAAAGCTCGGACTCCTTCCTCGCCTCCTGGGGCTAGAAGGATTCTTGGCTCAGCTATTTCTCTTTGGCTAGCCGGACTCCACCTTATGGTCAAGGCAGGAACAAACGCTTTGGAAGTAGGTTGATGCTGCCATGATGCTGTGATTTGCTTCCTGCCTCCATTGAATTCAGGCATGGTTGCTGTTGCCTCTTGTATGTTCTCCTCGGACTAGTTATTCTCAACGTACTTTCTATCTTGTGCCTCCATCGTTTCAACTTGTGTTTTCTTCCTCTGTCTGCCTCGGCTTTGTCTGTGATGTGTGTGTAATAGTAATATACTTTTATTCCTGGTGTCCACCCACCATTTTAGTGCCCATTTCCACCACCATTTTGTTGCATCTGCCATTTCATTCCACCCCCTCGAAACAAAAATACACACTTTTCATCCTCCTTTCAACCATTTAACTGTTATTTAAGCTCTTCTCCATTTTCTTTGGCTGAAATTCAAGGAAGGGAATAGACAGGAGTGCCTTTTTCAATTCTTTTCTGAGTGGAGATGGGGAAAGTGCCCCTTTAAATCTGAACAGTATATCTGCTTGCAATCCATGGGTGGTTTTTTGTATGCTTGTATGTATGTATGTATGTATGTATATATGTATGTATGTTTTGCTGCCTTATTAGAGACACCTCAGCAGGGCAGGTATAGAAAAGTAGGCAGGCAGATTATTCCCATTAGATTGCTGCACAGGAGAAGGCTCCTTCTTTGAGCCATCTAGTTCTGCTTACTTGGCGTGTTGCTCGGCCAAATGTGGTTCTTGAAGGAGGCTGTGCCTGCTCCAACAACTAGTAGTTTGGTAAGGCCCAGCTATAATGTCTGAAGGAGTGCTGGCTTGCAGGCAGTCTTGGCCATGGGATCTCACAAGCAACAGTTTCAGGGACTACCTCTCCCTGGGGCTTCAGCAGCTAGGATAATTCGGTTGTGCACATTCCACAGAGTGCATTTCTGAAGTTTTCAAGGTATAATTACTTTCTGTTTCAGCTTTAAATACAAACCATTACATGCATAGCAGTTGACTGCTTTCTGTTTTGTAGATTACAGGACTTGACGCTCTATAATCCAGAAAGGACCATTACAGTTAAAGGCAGTATTGAAACATGTGCCAAGGCTGAGGAAGAAATAATGAAGAAAATCAGGGAGTCGTATGAAAATGATATAGCTGCTATGAATGTAAGTTGATTTCTAATTTGGGGGTTGGGAGGCGAGTAAGTTAGTCATTTATTTGATTTCCTCCCAATAAATATATTGTATCTTTTTTACTTCAGTGGAGGAAAGCATGCAGGCTGATACCCAACCATCAGCTTCATAAAGAGAGAGACTGATGCATATGTTTGTCCCTTCAGATGGAAAACCAGTCTAGTTCAGTACACACACACATCAAACCCATCATCCCTGGCCATTTGCTGCATTTGCTTGGGTTGATGAGTGTCAGAGTCCAACAGTATGGGGCCACCATACTGTTGTAGGGTGCTTCTGGGAAATGTTTCATTACATTTGTTGAATTAATATGAGTTTGTTATTGGCCGTGCTGCATGCATTTCACAGTGATTGCTTAATCTGACTTGCAATCCTGCCATAGCACCATAAGGTGCATTTTATTTAAACCTCTTTTTTTGGCTAACACAGTGGTTCATAGAGTCAAAGTACAATTGCTTCTAGCAGAATAGTGACATCTGCCCTACTTCACGTTGAACATTTAAAAAATGATACAGGATTTTGACACTTGTTGTTTGCCAAATTGAATGTCTCTGAGTTAAAACATTTTGAAATTTGAGCAAGAGCACGTTATTAAGAGGGAGTGGCTAATCATCTCCTGTATCATTGCAGCTTCAAGCACATTTAATTCCAGGATTAAATCTGAATGCCTTGGGTCTCTTCCCACCTTCTTCTTCAGGGATACCACCTCCCACAGTAGGTGTTGCTTCAGCTGCTGCTGCCTCTTCATATCCTCCATTTGGGGTAATTATATATCTTCCTTTATTGCAGGCACTTGGTTATAGATCTCTTCATGTTTTGAATCACTAGTACCTATAGGTGAGAATTGGGCTTATCATTAGATTGTAACAGGGAGCTAGGTTGTACCTCACCATGTGTTCTGATCCAAGATTCCGTTGAGCAGTATACAAACAAGAAGGAATGAAAATTATTGTAACAGACATCATATGTAGGTGACTCACCTTTTGTATTTTTGCATGATAAGGGCATGTCCAGCCATGTACCCCATGGATCAGACATTAGTGTTGAATCCTGAGGTTGGTGTATGTGATTCCTTTCCCTATGCATCTCGTTAAGCAAGGCAAATGATACAGGACTGCACATCCCTCTAGTGTGCAGTGTATTAAGTAATGTGTAAATGAAACACAATAGGGAGTAGTAAGGGGAAGTGAATAACTAAAGCACCATTAACAGAATTAGCCAAGTCTTTGGACAGCATTGACACATTTGCATGTTTGGGAAATTGGCAATCTGCCCCTTGTGAATGGGGTTGCATTCCCTCTGAAGGAACAAGTGCATCACTTTCAGGTACTCCTGGGTACATCTTTCTCACTAGAGGCCTCAGTGTCCTCTTTGGCTAGGAGTGCCTTTTACCAGCTTCATACCAGCCTGACCACTTTAGTCCAGGTGTTAGTAATCTGAAGGCTGGATTACTTTAATGCACTCTATCTGGGGCTGGTTTGTAAGTTCCAGCTGGTGCAGAATGCAACAACCAGATTGCTGATGGGAGCCTCTGGTCAAGAAAATGTGACACGATTGTTAAAACAGCTGCCCATCTACTACCAAGCCCAGGTTCAAAGTTCCTGTATTAATTTACAAAGCTCTGATAAACTTAGGATCAGGATAGCTCAGGGACTGCCAGAGCCCTGATATCCCAGCTGGATCATGGAGATCATCTGCAGGAGTGTCAATGGTCTTTCCCCGACTTGGTGAGGTTCATTTGATAATGAGAAACCGAGCCTTTAATGTCATCAGCCCAGGTCTGTGAAATACTCTGCCAATAGAGATTCAGCAGATACCTTCTGTGCCAACGCCTGCTGAAAACTTTTCTATTCTGTCATGCCTTTGCAGGCAATTAAGAGTACATCCTACCACCGTGGTTTACTGATATTAATATTTTTATAAACCGCTCATACATGCGATTATAGGCCGCCTTTTGGGCATAGCCATTCCAACCATCAGCTTACATAATCCAAAAATACACTAGAAACAAGAAAATTCAGATATTATAAGAGCAACATATTTATTTATTTTTAGGCCACTTAATTGAAACTTTAATGCAACAGCAACATGGATTCTATAATAGAGGAGGGAAGATAAACAATGCAGAGAGAAGCCCTGTGTTCTTCCGTACATCCGTTGTTGGTGTACAGTGAAATAATTAAAACACCTCAAAAGTTACATTAGAGCACACTACATGGTGGTGTGAGGTAACAGAAAGGGATGGAACTACTAATATCATTGGCAGTACAGAAGAGAAGCTAATTGGGGCATTGAGTTTATTCCCCAAAGACATCCTTTCTAAAGTCGCTTTGATGGGAGGACAGCAACCGGCATGGGAAGAGGGCCTGTCCTCTGGGCTGGAAAGGGAGTCTCCAATTTCATACCATAGGAGGCAAAGTCTCAGTGCTCACTCCCAAAACAACTCCTGCCTTTGACATAAGAGGCTGGTTCCAGCTAGACTGTGTTCTAGTGAGCTTGCCAAAAGATGACAGGCACATTTAAGAAAAGAAGAAAACTGGAGCGAGGCAGAAGAGGGAGCCATCTAAAGATGTTGTCTAGAACTATGCAGATAATTTCAGCGTACCTGATTTTGTCCATTCATGGGAATGAGGGGCAAAATAGAAATGTGCCAAAATATAGGGGGAAAGGGGAAAAGTTTTGAAGTGTTAGGTGTAGCTTGCCATAGTAATTACTAAGACAAGGGAGGAAGCTTTTCCCTGCCCCCCAGCTCAAACAAAGTGTTGCATGCCAGCCCCCTCCAAACCACATTCCACTTCTGGGTCATGATTCCATGGAAATTCTGGGTCTGGAATCCTGGAAGTGGAATACATCGCAGAGGCTTGGAAGGAGATGGTGTGTGATATTTTTCTTTAAAAAGAGGAGATACAAATGCCCCATCTTGTTTAAATATAAACCATCCCCATCTCAGCCCTAGAAGGTATTTTGAAGGAAAGCCACCACCATCCTGAAAACCTCTGAGAAATGTTAACCCAGAAATCACCCTGGGGGCACAAATGGTCACTCAAAAGAGGGGTGATTTTCAGGACAGTGTTCATGTTGCCACTCAAAATGCTGTGCAGACAAGTATTAACTGTAGCTTAGGCATCTAGAAATTTGCATGTCCTGGAAGGCATATTAGTCCGCACTGTAATCTCTCCGGAAGCTTTTCTTTTACAATGACAGTCAACATCACATAATATCAAACAAGCTGAGCTATTAATGGGTGGTCTGGGCCTATTGTGATAGTTCTTCTCCCCTGCCCCCAGCAGTTGTCTCATTTTTGCTTCAGTCCTATTGGCACTCACTATTAGAATTGGCTATTGGAGGAGCTTAGACCAAAAAGTTTCCACTAGTGCATAAGTATGCATATGGTGACATATATGACAGGGAAGCGTGTGGTGTTTGATCCAAAGCTTTTATTCCTCCACAGGAACCTTTGGAGCTAACAAATTGTGAAATTCTTTTAGCTATGCTTAACATAACTGATTATTTTATATGTGTTTACTTGCAATATTGTTTGTACTGCTTTCAATACGTGAATCAGAGCCTACACTAGTGCTCTAAGTTCTGTCACCACCAAGAAGTTCATGTTTGGTTTTGTTCCCTGGATTTTCTTTGTGTGCTTTGGTTTTCTGTTTTTAAATATAGCTGAAGCATAATACGTCTGCATAATCTGACTTCGGTAAAGATAATGAACTCATTTTATAAGATTTACTTCAGGATGTATTGGACATAGTAACTGAGTGCAGAGGGATATCTCTTACAATAAATGACTGGGAAAACAATTTGTTTTGTGCTACATATGGCTTTTCAATAGAGGTAATAATGGAATTGTGTATTAACAGAAAGATGTCAACCCAATATGTCAGACATTGTAAATCATTATGTATTAAATAGCAGAACACCTTAATCAACCAGTTATTCTTTATAAATCAGTCCATGGGGTCACGAAGAGTCGGACACGACTAAATGGCTAAACAAAACAAAAGATAGACAGATATACAACAATGAAGTCCTTTTTTAATGTTATGGGATTGCTGCCAAGAGAATCCAGGTGCTGCACGCAAGAGACTTCATTAGTAATAATAAAACATTTTTATTTATACGCCACCCTACCGACAGGGTTGCCCCAGCTACTCTGGGCAGCTTCCAATAAATTTAAACATCAAACAGAGTAAAATATCAGACATTAAAAACTTTCCTATATAGGGCTGCTTTCAGAAGTCTTTTAAAAGTCAGATAGTAGTTTATTTCCTTGACATCTGGTTGTAACCTTAAAGTTTGCCGCTGATCATGTAATGCAATTTTTTTGCTACGTTATGTTTGTTCCAAACCTCTTGTGAGTAGTTCTTAAAACACAAAAATCTAGAGTTGCATATTTAGAAACCTGGTGGATTTAATCTTTCAAGTAGAATGAATTTCTTCGTTGTTAGAAAATGGCTACTCAGCCACACATGGTGGTTGGAAATAAGGCGTATCTGTTTGCTTTCGGTTGGCAACTACAGCTTGATTGCTACCGTTCAGATGGTTCATTGCCTGACCTTTCCCCCCACTTACCTATTCCAGCAACAGCCAGAGTCTGAGACTGTTCATCTGTTCATCCCAGCCTTGGCAGTGGGTGCCATTATTGGCAAGCAGGGGCAACACATCAAACAACTTTCTCGTTTTGCAGGTGCATCTATTAAGGTAATATTAAACTGATCAACTTCGAATATCCCCAATCTTTATAACTGTCAGCAAGTTTCTGCAAGTTTGCTCTGTTTCTGCGTCTACCTTAGACACCCTGCTTTGACTGTAAAGCAGTAAATGGTACTCTCTCCTTCAGAGACAAGATAATTGCAAACATGTTTCTAGAAGTTCTTTGAGGGGTGAAATATAAGCTGTAAAAAACAAACCTGCCACCTTGGTGGGCTTGACTTTTTGTTCTTTAAGATGGTTAGACCTTTGGGCCATGTTTTTTAATTGAAGCTTATTTTGCCATAATGTACAGAGCTGAAAATGAGATTTTCGTTAACAAACATGAAAGCAATTTAACTGTTGGGGGTTTCATGTTGCTTCAAATGTTTTTAGTTCAAAATAAGACGACGTATAGTTCGCCTGAGAGGTGATTACAGTTTGGAAAAGCCACTCTCTAGAATTAAGGCTGCAACCCTTATTACCTGGGTGTAAGTCTTGTTGAAATCAGTGGAGTTTACTTTTGCATGGGCAAGTATAGTATTGTGCTATAAATACAGTTCATTATCAACAATTCTGAGTATGCCTTGATGGTTGATCCAACATAGCAGAGGGTATGTGGGTAGGACTTGCATTCACCTTTCTTGTTTTGAAGTGGGGATAAGAGGTTATTGGTTAGAATTTTTCTCTGTTACTGTTCAAAGGACTTTTTCAGTGATTGTGTCATACAGTGTATCTGACTAGTGATCTTACCTCTTCATACATCATTCTCCCTGTCTCTCTCTTCCTGCTCCACCCCCCAATTCTGCTGGCACTACTGAAATTTTCCATGATCTCACCTCTCAGCTTTATCCAGCTCCATTTTTTAGGAAAGTGGTATGGCTTAGCCTATAATCACAAATACATGGATGGAGTAGTAAGATTGACTGACATCAGGAGCACATTATTTCCCTTTTTAAAAGCAATCACCAGTGGATTTGTACCCTCATATAAGGGTTCACAATTTGTAGGAAAACATTAACACTAATATCCATGCTTAATGTTGCCAGTGCGTTTGTACCGGAACAGCAAGATGGTGGTGGTTTTCATTTAAAAACAACACCACCCTATTATTCATCTCATTGAGTAGTGAGGAGAGGGCATCCAAGAAGTTCCTAATCTGTCACTTCTTTTCTAGATTGCACCTGCTGAAGGACCAGATGCAAAGCTAAGAATGGTGATAATCACTGGACCACCAGAGGCACAGTTCAAGGTATAGTGTTCAGCAACTATTTGGCTCTTGTGCTTTCTTGACTTTCATTAATAGTTTTAAGACAAAACATGCATAGTCAAGAGAAGGTGAAAATCCTTCTGCCTCGTTAATTGAGTAAGTTGCTTATGTGTGATGTTCCATTTGTTGTTTAGTTGTTTAGTCGTGTCCAACTCTTCGTGACCCCATGGACCAGAGCATGCCAGGCACTCTTCTCTTCCACTACCTCCCACATTTTGGTCAGACTCATGTTGGTAGCTTCAAGAACACTGTCCAACCATCTCGTCCTGTCGTCCCCTTCTCCTTGGGCCCTCAATCTTTCCCAACATCAGGGTCTTTTCCAGGGAGTCTTCTCTTCTTATGAGGTGGCCAAAGTATTGGAGCCTCAGCTTCAGGATCTGTCCTTCCAGTGAGCACTCAGGGGTGATTTCCATAAGAATGGATAGGTTTGATCTTATTGCAGTCCATGGGACTCTCAGGAGTCTCCTCCAGCACCATAATTCAAAAGCATCAATTCTTCGGCGATCAGCCTTCTTTATGGTCCAGCTCTCACTTCCACACATCACTAGTAGGAAAACCATAGCTTTAACTATACAGACCTTTGTCGGCAAGGTGATGGCTCTGCTTTTTAAGATGCTGTCTAGGTTTGTCCATTGCTTTTCTTCCAAGAAGAAGGCGTCTTTTAATTTTGTGACTGCTGTCACCATCTGCAGTGATCGTGGAGCCCAAGAAAGTAAAATCTCTCACTGTCTCCATTTCTTCCCCTTCTGTTTGCCAGGAGGTGATGGGACCAGTGGCCATGATCTTAGTTTTTTTGATGTTGAGTTTCAGACCATATTTTGCGCTCTCCTCTTTCACCCTCATTAAAAGATTCTTTAATTCCTCCTTACTTTCTGCCATCATGTTAAGCATAAAAGCGTACACCTGTTAACATTTTTAAATGTAGGTAGAAGAAACTGTGGCGACTGTTTTAAATGCAGCCAATCAGCAAAATCATGGTAGTGTTATTTGCAGTCCTCAGTTCAAATTGCTCCTTCGCAGAAACAGTGCTTCCATGTCTCTCTGCACTGAGCTTCCATAACTGCAAATGCAATGCTCCTGGTGTGGTTTACGGGTTTTCTTTTTCTTTCTCCTAATAGTTACTTCCACCTTCTTCTAGTCACCCCCAGAAGCTTGTACATTCTCATCCTGATGTCATTTGTGTCAGGTGCCAAAATGTAAAATGATTGTATGAATTTATCAAAAACTGTAATTTAATTTTTTTGAACATAATATTCAGATTTGTTTCTACCATTATGCCTATTGCTGATAACATGGAATTAGAAAGGAAATGTAATCTTTTCTGTAGCTTCATGGGGTTGGTATGTAGGGCTGAATTTAGTGGCAGACTGATTTGATTGGCATATATTTTATTTTAAAGGCCCAAGGAAGAATCTATGGGAAACTTAAGGAGGAAAATTTCTTTGGACCTAAGGAAGAAGTGAAACTTGAAGCTCATATAAAAGTGCCATCCTATGCTGCTGGTAGAGTTATTGGTAAAGGAGGCAAAACGGCAAGTAGCTGACGAAAAGTTGACTAATAAACCAATTACTTTTTTAAAAAAAACAGCAACCCCAATTTATATTATAAAACATGGTACAGCAGTGCAGTGATTGTACAATTTGTTTTACACAGGTAAATGAGCTTCAGAATTTGACAAGTGCCGAAGTTGTAGTTCCACGTGACCAGACACCAGATGAAAATGATCAGGTGGTTGTGAAAATTACTGGCCATTTCTATGCATGCCAGGTAGGTGTAAACAGAGACCTTCGATTTTTTTCAGTGATGTACCCCAAAGATGAGAATAGAAATTTACTTAAAAATGAGCTGGCATGAAATTTCCCCTTGAACCCATTGAAATGTCACCATTACCTTTGTAGTCCTGACAAGAAAACAAGGGGGAAATATTGTTACTAGTTCAACTATCAGTAAATACTGGATTATTTTAAATTGTGGGATTCTGTCCTGTCCCCTTGCTTGCTGTCTTTTGGTGAGCAGCAGAAACTCATTTTTACACATTTGGTTCTGTATAAGTTAATGATTTTTATGTGGCTGGTTTTATATATGTACTGGTATACTTAATTTGCTGTTGAGAGAGAACATTTTAATGGTTTAATCATTGTAGCAGCATTTTTCAGGGACCAAATGTGCTATCTGCTGTGCACAGTTATAATTGCAGTCTTCTTTATTTTGAAGGTATTTACAGTCGCAAATGCATTTGAATAACATAATGGGAGGGGGGGAGGAGAAAAAGAGATGAGAAAGCAAGCGGTACAAAAGTTAACCTAACATGACAAGTGATGGTTGGAATTTTGTTAACTCTCTGCAGCTTGCCCAGCGAAAAATTCAGGAAATTCTGGCTCAGGTAAGAAGGCAGCAGCAGCAACAAAAAACAGCGCAGAGTGGACAGCCACAGCAGAGACGGAAATAAAGGTTTAGGAAAAGACCCTTCGGAGACAGATGCCAGACCAAAGAGAGAGACTGTAACGGACAGGTTCTGGGCACCTGTTGGAATGATATGCAGATGTTTCACAAAGCCAGTCACTTGTTTGAGGACCAGGCCACAGTTGGCATGCTGTCTCTGAGAATGTATTCTTTAGGCTCTCTTACTTTTGAAACCCAGCTTTAAACTTAAGGACCCCTTCACTTCCCTTTTGTTCTATTCCTCACAGTTTAACATAAACTTGTTAGTCTTCTTTTATTGTTCTTGCTATTCCCCAGCAATTTTAGAACTTGGTTTAATGAAGCTTTCTCTTTTGAGTTCCACTGATTTAACAAGAAAAGGCATTGCTCTTCTAGGTCCATTTGTAAAAGAAGAAAAGACAATTGGAGGGTGGGGTTTGGGGAGGGAGGGCGGGGTTTAGAACAAGGGCATTGACAACGAGGTTACGTGTTACTCCCAATGTTAACCAAGTGGCATTTCTTTTAAACATTTGGTTGCATTTTTACATAACACTGCCATGTATAAACTAAGGGAAGTGTTCATTGGTGTTGGCCAGGGCATGAAAAGATAAATATGCATTTTACTAAACTACCTCAGGCATTTAATACCTCAAATAAGAAATTGTTCCTTTTTTTGCTTCTTCTTTTTTCCTTTTTTTTTTCCTTTTTGGTATTTTGTATACTTTATAAAGCTAATAGTTCTTAAGCGTTTTATTTTTTTAAAAAAAGAAAAATTTGATCAGCCAATAGTCAGGAGCACTACTACAGAGTTTATTGAGCGGGGGAAGGGAAAGAAATATAGTAGATTGCTTCTAACTGCTGGCTGACAGGAGTGAGATGGAAAAATAGAGTCTTTGATTATATCTGAGGGTGTCAACACAATCATTTGGGGTGGGGGTGGGTAGGGAATCAGTGAATGTTCAAACGATACTTAAACAAACGCCAACATTCTGATAGCAGCAATGCCGTTATTTTTTTCTTTTACGATGGGATGAAAAAGTTTTTGATGGTACTTTTGTTGGGAACAGAACAAGGAAGTGATGGCAAGAGGCTGGGGCTTGGGGGTAAATTTTAGAAGGTCTTTTGGAGACTGGACGTGTTTTTTTCCTTTTTGTACTTGATTGAATGCATGAACCCTTTGTGCCTTTGACCATCACAACCTACCTACTAACGCTACACCTAAACATTTGCAGCCCATTTGTACTTCGCCAGTTCTGTTTCAGAGAGCAAGCTTCATCTTCAGTTTGGTAGGATTCTTTATCTGCTGGAGCAGTTTAGAGGTGTGGATTCTCTGCACCTCCAGCAGATAGCTCCGTACCATTTTCAGTTACCATAATATTGGGTGGGGGGAGGAGGAGGAATCGGAACGCTGTTTGATCTCATTTAAAGGTATTGAAAGGCTAAGTTTACATATCCAGCCGCTACTAAGGGCCACACTAAGCCACTTCGAAGGTTTTTTTAAAAATAAAATAAAATAAAAAGAATACAACCTCAGGCTTGGCTAATGAAATAAGATAACAGCAAGATTTATGCACATTCTGCAACTGACCACAAAAAAGGAGGAAGAAAACTTATCAAAAGGCAGGGATCGCAGGAAATTTACCAAATTTATTTTTGATTTCAGAATGTAATTTGAATCATGATTGTGGTAATATGCATTCGAGTTTCTACAATAAACTTCAGTCTACCTCAGTTTTAACAATGTGGCAACACATGGTGCATAAAGACTGCTGTGTGCGTACGCGCCTGCCCGTGTACACGAGCCTTGCTATTACCTCGGACCCTTTTGTTTGTGATGTTTCTGTGCATGAGAGGATTGGAACTGCTACGCTGCACTGAGTTGAGGGGCACAATTAGCAAAAACAAAAAAAAAGTTTGTTTCACCATTTTGTTGATCTACCTCTTAGATTGATATTAAAATAGAGGCATTTCTTCATAGAATAGATCATTTTCCCAAAGATCGTTGTTGTACAGGTTAGATAACTTTTGAAAAATGATCTCTCTCTCTCTCTTTTTTTTTTACTGGATCTTTTCTTTACTAATTGGTTTAAAAAACACAAATCTTTGTTGTAGTTTAGCAGAAGGGAAAAATGAAAGTTTCTTTTCTATTTTGGACAGTACTTAACCTAATCTTTAGGAGACTTTTCTTACAATGAATTTACAATTACTGAAGAATTGAGAGAAGGTCATAGTGTGAATTTTTGTTGTCTGAATTCAATATCCTTTTCTTAATATTGGGGAAAGATTGACTTGTTTTTCCATAACAGTTTTATTTTGCAAAATAAGTGCTGCATTTACATCTGCTGGTTTAAATATTGTAATTTTTCTTAAACTTCTAGGCTTTAGAATGGTAAAATCATGTCTTTTACTTTCAATTGAGACTTGGTAATTTGGAGTACTTGGAGATAGGTAGGAAGTGATTCTGTAAATGACTTCAGTATTCACAAAAGTATTGATCATTTCTCCTCTGTAATGTGCCCCCAATGCAGCTTCACTTGCCAGATGCCTCTGAATGGAATAAAGAGTTTAACTCCTATTATCAGACATATGTGACTGCTTTTGTGTTCCCTTCTTCCACAACATGGCAGTTAAATGATTTGTTGTTGAAATGAGATCTTAGCCTTATTTTGCAACCTTGCAGAAAAGGCACTGGTTGTTCTGTGTTATGGCATCCTTGCCTACCTTGGTTACCACTGAATAACTGCAAGCTTCTGAAATTTGCTTAGGGGATTTGGACTTGAAGAAAGCAGCTCAAACTGCCCACCAACCCAATACTCTCCATGTACAAGACCTTCAATATAAGCTTAAAACTTAGCAGTCGTAAGATAATGGGGATGAGTCCTCTTCCAGTGGCCTATGACAAGAAGGAACTGATTTTTAATGGCCGATGACATGCAGTATAATGGTGCACATGGAGACAGCTGCAATTTACTTGCATGCACAGGGTTTCCTGCAGTCATCAGTGTGCTGTGGGGCAGTAAAAACAACAAACGCCAAATTTATATGCTAAGTGCCACTGTTCAAATAAGTGTCAAGCATCAGAATGCAATTATTTAGACCAATAGCATGTCAACATCTAGAAGACAATGGTAGTTCTATCCCAATGTAAACTTGTTTCATATCATGTGCCACCTCATTAACAAGATACAAAGTAAGGCTGTAAAATGCTTGCTTGCTTTTAACTCTCTCCTAATGTTATATTTCTCTGAAAGATAATTTACAGCACACCTTGCACTTCCTTGAAAGTAGTATGTAAAGTATCCCATGCAGGGACAACTTGCACTTAGCCGACAGCAGCAATGGTGTAGAAATGAAAAACAAAGTCCCCAGTCCAATGGTAGAAATCAGAGCGGGGAGGGATGGGGGAGAGAGAACAGGACCCATTCTCTCATGACAAAGTAAAATATTTCAAAGCATTAAATTGATGTATTTCAAATGTTTAATGAACAGAAACATGCAAACCAGTAATGAGAGGACAGAACTACTGCAATATGTCTGCATGTTGCTGCATACTGATTTTTGAGTTAGTGATCCTTTAAAAAGCTAGAATAGATAATGACACCCACCCACCAAAATCAGTTCTTGGTAACAAATGCCACTTTAGGGTCTGCACTCTATAGTCTAATGGTCCGCACTCTTGGGTGGTGGTGGCTACCTAAGGACCACTTCCAAGTGTTGCCTTAACCCTCCATGGGTTACATGTCAGTAGTGCACATTGCCAAATATACATTTCTGCGTGCAGGGGGAGTCCTAGCCATCATAGTGCTGAGATGGAAGGAGAGGTTACATTGGTTGCAAGCCTTAATTGTCAAGAACTCAACTTCAATTTTAAAGTTCCAATTGCTTTATGAGCACTTTTTCTTGCGACAGTCATTTCACTTACATGCAATAATAGCTGTGTTCATTTCTTTTGACTGTTTTAATGAAATTAATGTTTGCCACATTTTTCTAGAATGGAATGGAGGACTTCACCAGTGTGCCTGGAAATTAGTCTTTCTGTGCAGAGAAAGCAATGAATCTAAGTTGTATTTGTAGCAACTCTGTGACGTTAGATCAGTCCATTCTTCCTTCCTGCCATAGATGAAATGAAGCAAGGTTTTATTGCTTAAAACCCGGTTGTCCACTCTTTCAAACAAGCCTTTATTCATCATGAATTTAAATTCACTATCCTAGAATGTTTTCTTCCAAGTTACCTTTAATTTGTTTCATCTATTGTATATACTGCTTATATTCAAAATATAGAGGCATTTATGCTTTCTTGAATTTTCCACGTTTCCATTTAAAGTGATGGCAGAGGAGGAAACTAGCTCTTATGTTAGTCTGAAAGCCTGTACTCATACTGGCTAGGACAGGCTTCCCTAACCTGCAGCCCTCCAGATGTTTTGGCCTACAACTCCCATGATCCCTAGCTAACAGGGACAGTGGTCAGGGATGGTGGGAATTGTAGTCCAAAACATCTGGAGGGCCAGGTTTGCCAGTGCCTGACCTATAGCAATAGGCAACATGGAACAGCATGCCCAGGTTAATGAATAAAACTCTGAAACCATTTTAGAATGACTGTACAGCAACCAACTTTTGTTCCACCAGCAGCTACTGGTAAGAAAGACCCAGATTCGGGGATGGGGTGGGGAATTATGACTAGGCTCTCAGAAGTCGATCTCTGCTTTATACCCACAACATAAACCAAGTTTCCTTTTTTATATGCCACAAATTCACTTGAGGAGTATTCTGTATGATTCTGTTTGCCACCAAAGTCTCCAGTTGAGGCTTCTGTCCTCTCTTCCTGCTGCATTTCCCAAGAACTGACACCCAAGTCTCAGCTGTGCGGTGTATTTCGTGCAGACCTGTTCTTTCCCCTACTTGGGAGGCCAATCACTGCTGTTCAGGAGTTAGCCCAATTATGAAATCATCAGGCAAGGATTCTGGCAGTATCTGTGCCAACTGATCATCGTAAGATCGGAGCGTCCACAGCTTTTCCAGTTCATAGATTTCGCGTGTCTCTGGCAACATGAAATGGATCACAATATTACCTGTGAGGATGAGAAGAGTCACAGTAAGCAACAGTGAATTTGGTCTATATGGTTCTCCTACAGATAAGTGTGTTTTGAGTTGGACATATCCCCACTAAAACTTCTAATCAACCCACCAGCTAAGCATCTCACCGGCTTGCTGTAATTGGGGATGAACTGATGTTAGAACTCCCTTTTCCCTGCCCTCTTTTGCACACGAGAAGAGCAATATAAAATCTTCCACTTAACCAAATCACAATTTCCTGTTACATGTAAACTCGAGAACCATTTTACTTAATTTAAAGCAGTTTAGTCCATAAGCTAAGAGGAAACTTGTCAAAAGTGGCAGCTGTTGGTATTCCTCCCCCAGTTACTTGCTTGCTCATCCCTGCTCCCCATGGACCTGGGTGGTGGTTGTAATGAACAAATCCAGCAGGTTATTGTCAACGGCCCCCCTGCATGTGAGCCCTTGGCAGGTGCCTGACCATACCAGCTCTCAACACTGGCCTGCTTTCAGTCTATGAACACACAAGGACTGGTGGAATGGGAAGAGGGGAGTGTAAGAACCTGAATCCTGCCACAACGTCCTCTTCCTCTACAGTTCCAAACTATAGTTTAAGATTGAATCAAGCCACCCCTTGAATTCATTTCCCCTTAAATAAGGGCAGGAAACAGACTTTTCCCTCCTACTGAAAAGGGATTTAAATGCTTTAATTCTCATTAAAGTAAACCGATATATTTTTGATCTTCAGGGGAAGGTATCATGCTTATGTAGCATATCTGTAGCAATGCAGCTTGGAAGGGTGTTTACTGCAGCTCAGGCTCTGAGTACTTTACAAAAGCCCAGAATACTACTGGGCACTGAGCTAAAATGTTTTCAGCCGCACATAGGCTGGGTTGAGACAGTAGTATACAACAATCCTGCAATGTAGTTCACTGCTACAGCACCAGAATTTAAGTACTTAGTATCCAAGCCAGAACAACTCGCAAAACTGGCACATGCCTTCTTTAGGGTCAGAAAGCAGGGTATTAATATCTGTGTTAACAAATTATGCACCACTGTATGTTTGGGTGCAAGAAGCCACTTCTATCCAAATGCATTCTGATAGTTTGTAGTTATACCCAGGACGTTCTCAAGCTCCGGTCTTACTCTTCATTACTAGAAACAAAATGATTTACCAAAATCTATGCAAATCCAATCTTCGCTATCTTTCCCTTCAATTACAACATGGGGATCCCAGTCTGTCCTCAAATGCTTGTACTGAAACAGAAAACAAGTCAGTGTAAAAAGTCACATTCATGGGCAAGAGACCTGTAGTTATTAAACCCATTAAATGGTTGCTGCCACTCACAAGTGTGGTATGCTATACATCGCCCTCATACAACATTGGCAGTAAACGAGACCTATGTCACAATTATTGTTTTAATGTTTGATGTTTTACTATGTTTTTACATATGCTGTAAGCCACCTAGAGTGGCTGGGGTAACCCAGCCAGATGAGCGGGGTATAAATAATAAAAAGCATCGTTTATTTTATTAGGTTATTTGGCTTCTGCCATTTTATTTCATTTATTATATTTCTGTGCTGCTTTTCACTCTCACAAGTCACAAAGTGGCATACATACAATAAATAAGAACATAGTAGAACATCACAATTGCAACATAAACTACATTAAATAATAAAACAACTACCTTCTACAAAACACTATTAACAAAACATAAAAAATAGATTAAACAGCACAACCACACAAAAAGTCATGTTATAAAATTTGCAAAGCATTACAACACTCATAACCCACAAAATATTAACATTAACAAGCAAAAACAAAACAAGCACTGCTGAATTCACGCTCGCCGCCCCCATGACCTGAACTGAGAAGACTACATCAAAACACAGTCACAGAATGGCCATGGTAGCAACTTCCTTCTGAAAGCTCCGAGGGCTGGAGGATAGGTCAAGACAGGTGGAACAAGCTCTTCCCTGATGGCCAGCATAGAGTCCCATTCCTCTCCTAGCTCCTCCTCTGGAAACAGTTCCCTTATGAAGGCTGGAGGGTGGGGAAAGGTAGGTGGAAAAAGCTCTTGCCTGGCCATTCCCTTGCTAGCCCTGAAAAGTAACTATTTGAGAGCAGCATGGTGCCACTTATGGCAAGGAGCTGCAGTCCAGCAACATGGTGAACCAGAGGTCCCCCATCTATGGGATAAATCGTGCCTTTTCCTCCAGCCTTTCCCATATTCCTCAAATTTCCTGTTGGGGCACCTTTTTTCCTGGAATCCCACTCTTGGTTGAAGCCAATTCATCTCCTTTGTAATTCAGAAATCTTTGGTATACTCAGGGCCTTATATTTTATTATCTACTATTTTCCCCCTAATGGGCAAATTTGCAAGTATACTTTGTATACACCCAGCCATAACTGTTAATAAGCTTCTCCAAGCTAAGAAGAGTGCAGAGTAGTTGACTTACCATTTTGACCAGGTACTGAGCCATGGCATGGAGGTGCCTGGGAGATGTCCCACTGACAATTATAAAATAATGGCTGTATTTCAGTTCTGGAGGCAACTCAATAACGCAAATGTCCTTGGCATTTTCTTGTCTCAGAAGCGATACCATGTGGTCGATGCTGAATACTGAAGAGACATGATCTGAAAGAGGCAACAGAATGATAAAAATGAAACAGTGTAGAAAAGAAAAAAAGAAAGACTATTGCAGGAATGCAAGGGGTGCAAGCATTCCTGGGGTTAGTTCCTTATTTGCAAACTATGGTTTACAAAGAGCGCCTCTGTTCACTCTGGACTAGGATTTTGGAATATGCCGTTCCACTATTTGGTTTGCCAAACTCAAACTGAATTATAATCTCCAACCCATTTCCATTCTGTGGCAATTTTTAAATTTGACACCAGTGTGTAAGAGAAACTTTCACAAGTGGCATCTCACACATGCTGCATGTTTTCTGTCTGGATGCAATTATGGTGCGTTCATACTACACACAAATACACACACAGTGGCTATGGCCCAGTTTAAACAAGATACTGAACACAGGGAATGCTGCATGGGAACACCACATAAATACCATTTTTCTTACTGCATATCACTTTTAAATGAGTCACATTTGAAGAAGAGAAAAGCAGCCAAGCACACCTGCCTTATCCTTTCAAACTGCATAAAAAATCCGGGGGGGGGGGGGATGTAGAAATCTCTGGAAAGAGTTAACTGCTTAATATTCTGAAGGGACTAATTGAGGTAATCAGTGAGGTGACCCAAATAATGAATAATCCCCAAAAGATTTTATTTACAATTTAGCTCAATGTGTTGTGTGTTACCAACAAGAGCAGTTGACGGTTCACTACTGAAACTAAGCAATTGAGATCCCTCATTGCCTGTGGGCAAAGGTACCCCAGGCTGAAAGCAAGAGACATGCTATTGTTTCACAGTTTAAACTTTCCCGCCACCCCTTGAAACTTGTGATTGCTTAAATTACAACTTTTTTGAATTTTATTCTGGAATGGAATTTGCCCTCTCAAGTTGCACTCCTGCTCTCAGTCCCTTCTCTTCCATTGTTAGACCAATGTCCCAGGTTACGTATACTACCCTCTTTCCTTCAAATAAATCTGGGTTGACTTGCTTCTATTCTAACAGAGGTTTAATAGACGGAAAGCAGCTTTTCATGAAATGGCGCTAAACCTAGTGTGGATCAAGCTACAGGTCCTGGTAATATACATCACCTTTGGGGTGTCAGCTAAAACTCAGTGCCCCCTGAGCTTGCAAGGATCTGAAAGCTCACTGAAGAGGAGGACCTTTTGAAAGCGAAGTCTGGTGAGCTATGATGCTTTTGGATCTGCTCTCTGGTGGCAGAGGAAAGCATCTCCTCCCTTGCCATTGGCCTTGCTGGCTGGGGCTTTTAGATGTGGTCCACAACGTCTGGAGGGCACCAAGTTGGACATGGCTCCTCTACTTGTACACAAGTATGGAAGCCGTTGGCCTCTCCTTCTGCACTAGCTATGGGGAGAACATTTGAAAATATTACATGCTTTGACCTATTTACTGTAGTTCTCTTGATTTTTTTAATGAGCTTGTGGTTTACATATATATATTCCTACAATAAAATTAAATATGCATAGTCTCTAGGGGTATTAATGGAGCATAGCCACCACTTCCCCGAAAAGGGTGGATATCAAAGGCTTTAGAACAGTGTCCCTCCAGATCTTTTCGGACTACAACTCCCATCAGGCCTGACCACTGGCTGGGGCTGATGGGGTTGGAGCTCAACAGCATCTGGAGGGCCATGCATGTTCTCCACCCGTGATGTAGCAGGAAGTCCACACTGCAGTTTCTACAAACTCTTCTTAGGGCAACAGCATCATGCTGCACTGCAAGGGGTTGGACTAGATGTCCCTCAGGTCCCCTTCCAACTCTATGAAAGGAGGACCCATCCGCATCGCACGTCGAAAAGCTTAGTAGAGTTGCCCCTTCAGAAGGCCAGTCGTTCTGGCCCTTGATCATAGGAGAACAGCTTGCACCGCCAAAACTAGCCGTGCTTCCAACGCACCGATGCCCACACGAACAGGCAGCGGCGCTCCAAGGTTTTTCCCGAGCTCTGCCTGGAGATTGCAGGGGCTGAATCCCGGGACCTTTCGCTCCCTGACCCTGCACCACCGCGCGAGGAGGTTACAGCTCTTCAAGGCCCACCTGCCTGCCCCGACCCCGCTACTTACCAGACGCACCCGCGGCCTCTCCGGCACCGGAGCCAATGCGCTGCTCTTGCCCGGCTGCCCCGTCTTCTTGCAAGCCGTGCTCCACCTCTGCATCCCGCAGCTCCGGGCTGCCCGCCGCGCTGAATCTCCGCAACCCCAGCGAGCCCGCGTACGACGGAACACGGGGAGCCGCCGCCTCACGCAACCCGCTGCTTCCTCCTCCTCCCGCGGCTTGCCAAGACCTCAGCCTCAGCAGCGCCCGCAAGCAGCGGCTGCTCCGCCACATGGTGGGCCGTCGGTTCCCGAGGAGGAGCCCCGACGTTCCGCGGATGGAACTTGCGAACACTCAACGTTCCAAATGGAATCTCTCCGGGAAACTCCCCCTCTCCTCGGCGCGCAGGCTGACGCGAGTGCCGACGCCGCTGCCGATTGGCCGCGCGCTTCTTCACGTGAAAGCTGGGGGGCGGTGAGCGCAGGCGCACAAGCTTTTCGGGAAGCCACTCCAGGAGTAGCGGGGGTGAGACTGAGCTTTCGGAGCGCTTTTCTTTCGCCACGGCGCGGCGCGCTCCTTCCCGAGAACCTGCACCGTTTTCGCCCTGCCCTGGAGACTGTGGAACAGTTGATGGAAAACACAAGCCAGCTAAGAAAGTTTGGTGGCTGCCCTGAAGACCAACGATGTAGCTGATGAAATGGACTTCAGCCCACAAAACTTTGTGCCCTCATCAACTTGCTGGTCTTAATGGGGCTTAACGAGACTCTCGGCTTAGCCTTGGAAATCGAGGATTTTTAAAAAATTATTTTATTTTAAATGCAAAATCATAACAAAAATTACAAACATTGAATCCAAAATAATACTATACAAACAAAAAAGGAAAACAGAACATACAAAAAAAGAAAACAAAACAAAAAAATACATCTACAAATAAAACCATATCATCATTCTAATCTAGTCAATACATACATATACACATATTGACTTCCTTCCTTTGTTCTAAGGCCTCAAAATTTTTACTCTTACTGTATTGTTGTGTCTAATGTAGATTACTTCCATCTTTGTACTTTTTTACACGATTTTTCTTTTTCTTTAACCCTGTAAAGCATCATTCATTACATACCAATATGCTTACTCCAGAACAATGTTTTTTCATATACTCTTTAGCACATCCCCATTCTTTTAATAATTTATGAAATCAAGTTTCTTAAGGCTCTTAATCTCAGGGTCGTGAGTTAGAGCTCCAACTCTAATTCTGTGATTTTCAGGTGAAGGAAGTGGACTCCTTGCAAGCCATAAAATCAGGCTGCACAAAGAGTGCAGATATCTCATTCTAAGTACTGGAACCACTACCTGGCCGGGTACCCTAAGGACCAACTTTTTCCATTCGTTCCTTCTGATAATCTCCAGTCATCATCCAATACCTTGCTCTAAAATGTGAGAGGAGCCCTGCTGGATATAGCCCAGCATCCTGAGCTCACAGTGGCCAACATAATGCTTATGGGAAGCCTGAGAGTAGGACATGAGCACAAGGGCCATGTTTTTATTGTGTAGCACGCACCTATATACAACTAAGTCACATGTTCAAGGCTGAGGTGTTAACTGGTCATAATGGAATAAGGAATAAAGTAATAAAACCCAGGTGCACAATTTTTGAAAATCCAAAAGAGGAAATTTCCATTTTGCAGAGCACTATTTTCAAGCTTAAATTTTCCATAAAGAACTTTAGATACATGATAATTTTACGATGCTAACACTGTATTGAGTTATGTCAACCCACACGCAACTCCCAGCGGAGGATAAAACCTCATAACAACTGATTCATTTCCAGTATCTTTAGAGGGGTAGCCCTCTTAAGCCTGCTGCAGCTCCAGCAACAATAAAGCTTGTGACATTTATTTTTACAATGTTTTATTGGTTTCTATGATAAAATGGCATTTATCAACTCCAATAAAAGCAGTAAGGTGTTCCATGCGTATATCAGTCATGTGGGGTGTGTGGAATTGAGCAGGGACATTGTTAAAGAACTGAATCATTGAATGCATTGCCAGGGCTTCAACTATCTGTGACATAGCGTGTCTATAAGTAAGTGTGAGCGATATGAGGTTCAATATTAACAGCACTCCTGTTTACACACAGCTGATATATGGGAATCAAAATCACCCTGATTCTTTTGGCCTCTAACAACACTTCTCTATTGTGTTAAATGCACAGAAGGAGCCAGATCCCAAACTTTCCCTTGCCATCCCCACCAGAGGATCATTCCAATGGGAAGCAACCTATGAACATGCAGTGAGCAGCATGGTAAGGTAAAGGGATGCCTGACCATTAGGTCCAGTCGTGGACGACTCTGGGGTTGCAGCGCTCATCTCGATTTATTGGCCGAGGGAGCCGGCACACAGCTTCCGGGTCATGTGGCCAGCATGACTAAGCCGCTTCTGGCGAACCAGAGCAGTGCACCGAGACGCCATTTACCTTCCCACCAGAGCGGTACCTATTTATCTACTTGCACTTGACGTGTTTTCGAACTGCTAGGTGGGCAGGAGCTGGGACCGAACAATGGGAGCTCACCCCATCGCGGGGATTCAAACCGCTGACCTTCTGATC
The DNA here is from genome assembly GCF_965153285.1 of Podarcis tiliguerta. Lineage (NCBI taxonomy): Eukaryota > Metazoa > Chordata > Lepidosauria > Squamata > Lacertidae > Podarcis > Podarcis tiliguerta. Next base: position 25,710,038 of record NC_139545.1, read on the forward strand.
AGCAAGTCCTAGGCTCTGTGGTTTAACCCACAGTGCCACCCGCGTCCCTGAGCAGCATGGTACCTTATGTTAATGGGTGGGGGAGAGTCAAGTGACAAAAAGGCTGGAGTAGGACTTGTGGCACCTGATACCAACATATCTCAGTTGGTAGAGAATAAGACTCTTAATCTCAGGGTTGTGAGTTCGAGCCCCACACTGGGCAAAAGATTCCTGCATTTGTAGCCCATGAAGAGGCCCTATGTAGAGAATAGAAGTCCTTTGATATGTATATTACTTCTTCCCCATTGAGGGGGGGGGAGCAAAAGAAGTCACAAAAGCAGATTGTCTTCAGACAGGGATTGATATAGAGCATTTTGGTCTTGGAAAATATAGCAAAGGACTTTAATAAAATCAGAACAATATATTAGATAAAATCAATACCTTTATTGAGAGTTGCAAGAGGAAAAGACAGAAAACATACATTTCTCTTTGCAAGGAACCTGTAAGATTTTGCAAGGATCTCCATAGACTAAAATATCAACAATACTACATTTCTAAGTCGTGCCAGGAAATGGTAGGTTATAAAAGACAGAACCCAAACTACAATAGTGTAGCTTTCTACTCCAACTTAACAGAGTTGCAATAAGTGGGGCAAATCATTCTTATTATTTCTTGTCTCAGACTGAAATAGTGATGTTTCAGTGTAAGGCAAGACACATTCAACTTACAATTTCTTCCATGACATTAAAACTATAATTTTTACACTTCCCCCTCTTCCTAGCCTTTTGTATAAAAGTATGTGCACTTCTACAAGATAGAAAAATAAAAGTTGATAATACTAATTCATACTTCCAAAGCTTTAAAATATACTTATCCTGTAACGCTTGTAGACCCATCATACTATATTAAGACTCCACACTTACCAGGGAGTATGCCCCATTTAACTAAGTGAGACTTCTGATCTGAGCAGACATACAGGAGTGCACTGTATGTGACATTTTAATTTCAGTGGGGCTACCTCTGTTTAGAACCACCATTGGGTCATGCAGACTTTACACAGCTAAACCGTCCTTTGCAATACTGAAGATTTATTGAACAACATTCAGGTAAACATTCGTCCAGCATTCCAGTTCCGTGCCATTAGTAATTTAGGAGCAGTAATACTTAACACTTCTGCATGCGTTATCTAGCTGCATTTTGAACAACAACCTTGTAAGCCACTATATTGCTTCAAGCTACTTAATGAGTTCATTGCAAAAGAGATGGTGCAAACTAGGGTCTTCCAGATTCACAGCTCAGTCTCTTGCCACTATGCTGCACCTACTAGTTAGTAAAAGATGTTCACACCAGTGTGGTGGCATACGAGTCATGTGCTGCAAAACAGCAGTTGTGTGGGATGAAAACAATAATGCACCATTGTTAACCTTAAATTGCCTGCATGACTATACTCTTAAGATCACATCACATCCACAGTGCCATGATAACTACACCGTTGTTAAAGTTACAGGAGAACTGTGCTTCTTTGCTTCTAGAGCTCACTGTGCCTATTCCTGCAGGGAAACCATTGCTATCAAAGAGGACTCTATCTTGCCTATATCATAAACACCACTGCAAAGATTAAACTGGTTGGGAACAGGTGCTGTGAGGCAGTGCAAAGTGATTGCCTCCAACTTTGGGTGCTATGGCCATGTTTTTAACACCTGGAAAAACTGTGAGATGGGAAAGGGAAGGGGGAAAGGACACATATTTTTGGTCCTCCTTTCTTCCTCCCTGTCCCATCTCAATGATTTACAGAGAAGAGGGGAAGCAGACAAAGGAATAAAGAAAAGGCTTTCCTCCTTCATTCTATCCTGAAGTTCCCAAATCCTTCAACAACCTTTGTGTGCTCCCTTCATCCCAATAGTTGAGATGAGGGCTTGGCCTCAGATATAAAATGTCTTCAGCAGCTCTGTGTGGACATGAGTGGAGCAAAGTATTCTACCCAATCTGCAGGATCAGGCAGATACGTAAGCAGCCAAATAACTGTGAATCAAAATAAAGCAGATTTATACTGAACAGATTTAATCAAAAGCCCTTTGTGCATTTTCCAGAAAGGCAGGCAGATAGTTCCACATAATTTTCTTTAGTGGAATAATCTGTAAGATGCAGAAAGTTCTGAAGCCAATCATATAAATTTATATAGTTGGCTTCAGAACTTCCTGCATTATAAATGGCATATTGCAAAACAGTATTTCATAAATCCTACTGTGCCTATTGTGCTACCCTCCTTGCTGTAGTTTTCAGCCAAATATATTGCTTATTTTCAAAGTCTGTGTATTTCCAGCATTGCTAAACTCAGATTATGTAGTACTAGAATCAACTTGTCCTGTGTGCTAGTGTGAGTTTTCCAGCTTGATGGATAGCATAACATAATTACTGCATAAAAGCAAGCAGCACCAGGGAAGCCTTGCTTTGTCCTCTGGTTTCAGACTGAAATCGTGCAAATATATCTTTGTGCTAGGGCGCATTTCTAAGAGAACCTCTCACACTTTCCACTAAGTGCTTTGCCATGAAACCACAGGGATTCAGGAAAGCTGTCTAGTAAAAAAACACACCATAGAGACGTGTAGGATCACTCCATGTCAACACCACATGGCATATTCTGCTGAGCAGAGAAGTGGGGACTAGTGTGGCCTAAAGACCTAGGAGCATGTAGACTACTCAAAAACAGTCCCACCCAAACACATCCCAAGGGAGCGGAGCCATGGATATTTCAGTGCACATTGCCTGCTGCTCCTTTGGGTGCAGAATGTAGATCCTGCTCTCATATAGTTCAAGTATAAGGAATATAGTAGGCAGAGGAAACAGAACCAAGAGTAGTCATGTAACTGCAAGTTGCTCAACTGGTGCAGAGTATATTGGGTATGTCTACTATACGTCCGAAGCCATTGGGTAAGTGATGCTACATCATTTCTTAGGTACCTATTATAATTTTCAAAGCAGCCACATTATCACTAATTAGGGAACTAGGGAAATTCCAATTCAACATCATGATCCTCTGCATGTTTACCCCAAAGCAAGCTCCCTCAAGTTTGGTGGGACTTGACTTGCTAGGATTTCAGCCTAAGCTCAAATTCTTTGGAGAAAATCTTTCTGCCAAGAAGACACTTAGCAATACTTAGGAGAAGTAACTAGTCTAGGAAACCGTATCAACCTTAAATGATTTATTAGCTAATATACCGCAGCAGATCCAAGAACATAAGCAAGCAAAATGTATGATCAATTTCTTCATGAGATGTCATTTTAACCTTCTAAGACAAGTCAACACAACACCAGCCATTCTATTGTACTGCAAGCTTACCACATAAATCCTGATTTTAACACTTAGGTATTCTTCCATTGAATGACAGTTCAATGCAAATCCCCAAATGCATACAAATATAAGTGATTATACTGAAGAGTTAAACAATTCCTGGCTTATTTTTCAGCAGAGGATGTTTCTCATTGTTTGCCGGGAAGAGGACAGCCTTGACATTGTTGAAATAAACACTCAGTCCTTCGTTACTGGCCTCGTCTCCAGTTTTTCTTTCAATAGGCTTGTATTCTTTATATCTCCTGGAAGGAATTTTCAAAATTAATTTACTGAAAAGTATTCCCTTGATGGTGCATTGCTATGCCAGTGGTGTAGCTGGGATGAGAACAAACAAAACAAGCCACTCCTGTACAAAATGTTGTTGCCCAGGTCAGTATTTTGAAAAATTCTATGGCATGTGCAAGAACTTATTGCCAGAGAAAAACTGGTAAGTGTGACTGTGTATAAAATGATCTATTTGATTCTTAGAAAGACTTGTGCTTCTCACCCATCAACAAACTACTCTGCAAATACTTTCCATAGGCTAAACCATGAAGGAGAAAATTTTTATTTGGTGTTGTTGTTCTGTAACCTTTTTTTTAAAAAAAAGCGATCCCATATGATGCAGTGGTCAGAGTGTCAGATTAGGACAAGGGGTGGAGGAGGGATTCATTTTGGTAATGCACACTTCTCAAAACAATGCATGAACCAAAGGCACACAATTTTGTGGGGGCACGAACCAGGCGCCCGCATGCAGGGATCCCCATCCCACCCTGCACGCTGCCAGGAGTCTCTGGGCCCTGGAGACTGGCCTGGCCTCGCCACCAGATCCCAGGCCCCCTTGCTGAATGGCCTTCCAGTCAGTGTCAAAGGGATTCACCCATCAAGGGCCATGTTGGCCAACCGGGCTCCCCCTAGCATAGGTGGGCAGGTGGCATTGTGAAGCTCCAGTATCAAGGGCTGGGCCATGCAGCAGGCTCTGTGAACCCTCTGCGCTCTGCCCCCACCCAGCATGCCCACCTGGAAGCATTGCTGGCACGGCAGGTTCTGTTCACCCTCTGCACTGTGCCCCTGCCCCCACACAGTGCACACATACACGTACACCCCAGGTGCCAACAAATACCACAATGCCACCAGAAAGTGGACCTCAGCTGCCAAGGTCAAGAAGAGAGTGTTGCCCACACCACAATGTATCCCTAATATGTTGTACCTTTATGCATTTTAAATGCAAGCTGCCATGGGATCCAATATTGGCTTTAGAGCAGGGTATAATTTATACATAGATAAAAGAAAATGAAATCAGTACTCTTGCAGGAATCTCCTTCCAAGGTAACACTGGTTTCTCCTCAGATCATATAACTGGGCAATCTGTATTGTCAATGTTCCTTATGAACATTGAAAATGGTGAGAGCGTTGGAGATTGTAAAATAAACAGACACTGTTTTTAAGGTCTGGGCCAAGCAACTTACTTGTAAAGGAAAAAAGAGGCGACGGCAACAAACGCCACCAAGAAACCGCAGGCGAGCAGAACTCCTTCTGCTGTCCTTGAAAATGACGCTGCAGCTTGAATGACAAAGTTAAAGGCCATAATGTTAGTTCACGCTCCTTAACTTGGAGGTCAGTACTCTTATAGCAGCCTTGGCTAACCTAGTGCCATGCAGATATTTTGGGCTACAACTACCATCAGCTTATCCAGCATGATGGTGCTGGCAGGGGCTGAGGGGATTTGTAGTTCAAAACATCTGGAAGGCAAAACCTTGACAAAGACTGCCTTACAGCATAAAATATCTACGCAGTCTACATGTGCCTGATGCTACCACTGACACTGGACATCATTACAGATGATGGGAACTGCTCCATTTGTTGGAATGGAGAAATGATGCCTGTCTTGTTCCAGAGCTGCCCAAATAATTTTGTGCACCCCTCCAAGTCACAGTACCTTAGTTCAGCCAAGTTGTAGGGAGCAGGTGGCGCTGTGGTCTAAACCACCGAGCCTCTTGGGCTTGCCGATCAGAAAGTCAGCAGTTCGAATCTGCGCAACGGGTGAGTTCCCGTTGCTCTGCCCCAGCTCCTGCCAACCTAGCAGTTCAAAAGCATACCAACGCGAGTAGATAAATAGGTACCGCTGCATCGGGAACGTAAACGGCATTTCCCTGTGCTCTGGCACTTGTCACGGTGTCCCGTGGCACCAGAAGCAGTTTCGTCATGCTGGCCACATGACCTGGAAAGCTGTCTGTGGACAAACGCCGGCTCCCTCAGCCTGAAGTGACATGAGCGCCACACCCCATAGTTGCCTTTGACTGGACTTAACTGTCCAGAGCTCCTTATTTTGGCCACTGAGGCTGAAGATCGCACAAGCACCTCTCTCTCCTTGGTTATATATTGACAATAATAATACATTAAATAACAAAGCATTTCCTGATCTTTCAGGCATCCACAGTTAGTTGCCTGAGGGGGCCACCTGACTAATGTTAGGGCCGGCCCTGCATGTGACACCAATCCTGCACTCTTGTCAATGCAACTGCACAGTCCTAATCTTGCTACCGCATGCCTCCATCCTGTCCTGACAACCAGCAGCTATAGGAGTGTTGGGAGACAGCTCCGCCACGCTTCATGAGCCACAAGGTGCTGACTGCAAATGAATGCAGATGTTCAGTCAGGACTCACCTCCATTGATGGATATCAAAGTACTTGTGAGAGCCAGGCTCGCTGCGTCACCCAGTGTAATGTTCACACAATAGGTTCCGGATTCGTTAAAGGTCCGTCTTATGGTCAGCAGGCACTCATCTATGTCAACAGGGTCACATGCCTCGCTCTGTAACACCTGGCAGGTGGGGTCAGCAATTATTGTGCAGGCATCTGTAGGAAGACTAGGGCGCGGAAAGAAAGAAAGATGGATGGATGAAATTATGGCCTTTCATCAGTTTTCATTTCGCAGACGTTTATCACATTTCTGTTCTGCTTTTCTGTGAAAGCTATGTTCAGATGGATTTATCTTAAAATATATATTTAAAACCAACACAACACAATAAAAAGCAGTAAAGTACAAAAATCAGGAACCAAATGAAAGCACCACCCAAAGGCTATCAAAACTCAGGAGTAAAAACCAGCGGCATTATTCGCCAAAGGCTAACAGAAAATAAAGGTCTTCTGTAATATGTAACAATTCACAAACCTTGGTGAACCAGCCTTTTTATAAATCCTGATGCAAGGTTTTTATGTGAGCAGGGACACTGTTAGTTGTTTTAAGAACTTGGAGCATGGGCTCCTGAAACAAATCTGTATAAAATTTGTACATACTAATTTATCCCTATATATGCCTCTGGGAGACTAAGATGGTGAGTGGGTCTCACCAACACTGCCCTATAAGCACAGAGGGAAAGAGGCCAGAGATCTGGGGACTATCACAAAAGACCCGGAACTTCTGCTCCGTGGACCATCCTCAGCAATACCACTTTATCATCAAGAAGCTCCGTGAGCTAAGATGAGTGCTGCTGCAACGGAACAACTTAAATGTCTGTAGTACTCCATGGTCTAAGTTTTACAAGAAGAAAATTATCAGAATTAATGAAAGCACTTACCTCCCTTGACAGGTTACCACAAAATCAACCATGGAGTTTTCAACCTGAGTAGTTGCTACCTGGACACTTGTCATTTGGATAATATTGACCCCAAGGATCCCCTCTGGCCGAAGAAACAAATTGGCAAAATGTCAGAATTTTTTGAGACAAGAACTTTGACAGCAAAAATAAAAAAAAATAAAAAACCCCATTTGGAAATGTAGAGAATGAATTGTTTTAGAATGATCTTAATTGGATCCGAAGGCTGCTTGCAAATGGAGCTCACCTAAATTTTGTCATAGTGGATACACAATTCAAAAGAGTGTGGAAATGCATTGCAACTTATTTCGTTTTGACCATTGTATTAGATTCCTGCTGTTCTTGAAATTAACATTTTCAAAGCACCTCAATTCTCCAGACACTTTGGGATGGTCCGCACCAGAGTTTACTGTGTGTTTGCAACTGTTTGTGTTCCCATTTTATTTGCATATTCCACATGGTACTACCCTCACAACACCAGTCTAGATGTTTTCCCCTTGTGAATTCAGGCTTACCATACAAGGATAATCCAATAAACTGTGGGAAATTGGGCTGCAAGGGCTCCACTTGGGGTCACAGACTATTTGTTCCAGTGTTTTGGAGTGGGCAGATCTATCATCAGTTTCTGCCGCTCCCCTTCGCACACCCACTAGTTCCTCCGTACATTAATTTCTTCCCCAGCTATGCTTGTAACTATTTCCAGAGTCCTCCTGAACTATATTTCCCCACCTGCAATCCCTTTGATTTGCAGAAAACCAGAAATCTGCACAGGCAAACCACATTAGAATTTTCTACGCTAGATATTGCAAAGTAAGTTATTCTGAAAAGTGGGTGCTGAGAATTTACAACTGCTTTAATATATTTCCTGGCTGATCTCTTCCACAGGATTTTCATAGCCATCTGTTTGGAATGGTAGCTTAAGCTTGCAGCCTTAAGCACTCCTAAATTAGATGCAAGTCCTGTTGGAACCAATGGCCTGTCAACAATATCATTGGAAGAAGGACTTCTTAGCCTGAGAAAACTACACCGCCAGAGAGGTGATGAGGAACAGCTGCATCAACGTCACAAAATGAAATAATAGCATTGCAGAGATGTTGGAGCAGCGGGTGTGTATAGGGGACACCCAAGAAAGGTGGGGAGACTTCACAGACCATCTCCTAACCAAGAAAAAACATTTACAGGTGAGTATGTTAAACCACAGAGCCTAAGACTTGCCGATCAGAAGGTCAGCAGTTCGAATCCCCGCGACAGGGTGAGCTCCCATTGCTCGGTCCCAGCTCCTGCCAACCTAGCAGTTCGAAAGCACGTCAAAGTGCAAGTAGATAAATAGGTACCACTCTGGCGGGAAGGTAAACAGTGTTTCCGTGCGCTGCTCTGGTTCACCAGAAGTGGCTTAGTCATGCTGGCCACATGACCCAGAAGCTGTACACCAGCTCCCTCGGCCAATAAAGCGAGATGACCGCTGCAACCCTAGAGTCAGTCACGACTGGACCTAATGGTCAGGGGTCCCTTTACCTTTTTATGTTTAGTAAAAGGTCAAAAGACATTACTTCATTGAGTTGGATTCAAAGATTCCCCCCTGTGAGTGGGATTTGTTGTTGGGCAGAAGGAATCTCTTCCTCAGGCCCTCCTGTTAGAAGAGGCCTCCTTCAATTCACAGAAGGGAATTTTTGGATCCAACCCACAATGTCTGCTGCATGCAACCTGACCATAGCTATCAACATTTCCCCCTTTTTAAGGGAAATTCCCTTATTCCGAATAGGATTCCTTGCAAGCAAAGGGAAAAGTTGACAGCTATGAACCGGCGTGCAAAAATAAGATCTTGTCAACAGTAGAGACTGGTCCATTAGGACAAAGGGGGCACTGCCCCACCAACCTCAGTCTGCCTTCAGCCAGACCTCACCTCCCTGGCTGTCCTGGCTGACACCTTCCTCCTCCTTAGTCTTAGTGTTGCTTTTGTATAACTCAGCAGGGAGGAGGATGGGGATAAAACCAGAATGGGTTGATTCTGCCTGTCCTTGGCTCTGGCTCCATCTACAGTTGGCCTCCTGGGCTTCTGCCCCGCCAGCTGCCACTAGTTGCCAGCTATTGATATTCTTTATTGGTACTCTTCTGAAATTTGTCTCTTGAGCAAAACGAAACAGCAGTCAGCCAGCAAGAGCAGCTTCAGAAAAGCCACTTTAATGACATGCACAAGTTCAAACGAATTCCCTTTATTACCTATCAAACCACATTATTTCCTTACAGATGTAGATGCATACCTGCAATGAAGAGAGATGCTTTATAAGGTCCAGATCGAGCAATATGGCATCCTTCGACAGGAGACTGTCCTGTTGGCACCTCTGTTAAACTATAGAAGCTGGGAGTTACATTCGAAGGCAGTGGGGTAGTTACTGAAACAATGGAAAGGGAAATGAGTTAATGTATTTGCACTTTTAGCAAAACATTTTGAGCATAACAAGCAGAATTTATCTGGAACACCTGCAAGTCTTGCACTCTTGCTTAGCTCCCATAAATTCCAATCGGATGTGTTATGGCCAGATATCAACTGGATTTGGGTATTTCACACAACTAAGCAAAGGCAAGTAAAACACTTATTACACCTAGCTTTTTTGGCCTTGGGAGTTGGATGACCGACAGAGTTTTTTTGTATATACCGTTTACTGAACAGAAAGAGTATGCCTTATCTAGAAGGTTTGTATGTATAACATAATCTCTATGGCGACGCTGATTTAATTATGCATTTATTATTCTATTTCTTGTGTACATTGCTTGATGTTGTGTAACCCACCTTGTGAGCTTATGTGATGGGCAGAATATACATTTTTAATAAATAACTAAATATTTGTCCTCTTGTCCTTTGCTTTTATGAATCCATTCTTTTACATATCTTATTACACCTTCTATTTATAATTCCTCCCCCAATATCTCTCTTGGTCCAGCTCGCCATACTTTAAAAAATCCTGAAAGTCTTACTTCTTCACATGTTTCCCCAGCTTTATTTCTTGCTGGTCCCTAGTTTTGCGTACACCCTCTCTTCCTCTTCTTTCTTCACTTCCATCTAGCCCCTGTAAACTTACAAGTCTGTAAACTTACAAGCAGAGAGCCAACGTGTTTAGAGTGTTGGTCTAGGACTAGGGAGACCCAGGTTCCAATCCCCACTAAGCCACAGAGTTCACTGGCTGATCTTGGGACATTTACTCTCACTCTCAGACTAATCTAGCTCAAGGGTTTCTTGTGTGGATAAAAAGCACCATGTGCACTGCCTTGAGCTCCTGGGAGGAAAGGTAGAAATTAATGCAGCAAAAGCAATACCATCATCATTATTTTATTTTATATTATTTTACTTTATTTTTGTAGCTCTGGTGCTGCATAATGTAGGGAGAGTGAAAGAAGCCACTTCAGTATTCTTACTACTATATATTAAAAGCATTTGTCCTAGGACACTGAAATGCTAATGGCCTACTTCAACTATTCCCTTCCAGCACTCCTGTAAGAAAGGGAATAGAAGTCAAACACCGTAAGTATGCCACAATTCTTTGTTAATCAGTATGCTCATTATTATCATGAAAGATTGTCTGGTCAACTATTCCATATAATGAACCCATTTGTTTTCTTTCAACATAGCCTGGAGCCATGGCCTCTTACCTGGTGGAAGAGGTGTTGGTGGAAGAGGTGTTGGTGGTCTACAAGGGGCAGGTATAAGAGCGTGGACAGACAAGTCAAGGCTGAAATTTCCCAGAAGTTTATATGTGTGCATCTGAACAGAACTGTTGGAAACAAATAAGCCGCTGCCATCTCCAAAATTCCAGCGGTAGGAAATAGCAGAGCGGTTCAGGTAGTGGCTAGGATCGTGAATCTGGACATCAAATGTAATAGGGATATCCTTGATGAAAATGTAGTCTGAGGCGTTGCGATCATTCTTCTGAGTCATGTTCACATAGAAAGGGATTTTATCTGCATAGAAAATGAAGTCAAGCAAAAGGATGAGATTGTGGTTGGACTCAAATAGGTAATCCCTGGGAACTGAAAAACCATAGAGGTAACAAAATTCGACGAAGCTCTCATATTTAGGAGAGGTCTTCACACAAACCAATGTTTGTTGTGGTATACAAAGTTCACTTGCACACAATATAATTAAAACACTCTTGTACTATGTTATTTAAACCATTCAGGTTTGCTTAGTTATTATTTATTTAACCTACCCACTTACCTGTTACGACATAAACAACATTTGCTGTGGCTACTGGTTGAAACGATCGATAATTTCGCCTATAAACTGATAATTCCATAATTTGATTGCCAAGTGTGATATTTGTTGTGTTGATGGACACCATAGCTGAAGAACCTCCCGTCGTTTGGTAATACTGGCCTGTGAAAAAGGGGAAATATGAAAAAAAGGATTATCACTGTGGAACTGGTCAGGCTTGCAATTTTTTTCCTTTTGAACATAGGCACCCATTTCACTCGAGTAGGTAAACACACTTATCCTTTCCCACAAGTTAGTAAATAAATCAATAAAACTTTCTGAAAACAGTTCTAAAAAGGGATTGCATTTGTTCCAATCATTATTACACAGAGGTCAGGGAAATGTATGTGGTGGTTTTGCCATTTTACCTCCACAGCTCTTTGGGATGAGATAGGGGAGAGATGATTAAACCAAGGTCACTCATTTAAGTTCATGACGGAGGGAGCATGAATTTGGCACAGGTTCCCTCCATCCAACATCAACGTTCTATCCACTTGCACTTAAAAGCCCAAGACAGTCTCACAGTGACTGTACAAACCTGAATAAACCAATACTGGCACTGACTACCAAGAGGTGCAGAATGGATGCTCCACCACTGAATTAGGATCCCTCCCCATTGTTTTCTGTTGCACAATCACTGCTCATATCATGGAAGGCATAAGAGGACATACCAGGGGGAGCTAGAAAATAACTTTATTATCTCTCACCAACAAGATCGAAACAGACGAGAAACAACCCTATTCTTATTCTTATTATTTAATAGGCAGATCACCTTACAAAATATAAACATCTTCCCAAGGCAGCATATACAATATGAAGGACACGTTTTAAACCTAAACATCAAAAGTTAAAAGAAAACAAAACAGAAAGAGCATTTCAAGCCAGCGATCCCACCTTAAATATGAAACTCCTATGGCCATTAAAATGCACAGTATCAAAACACTTCCTAATTACAAACACATATCATAATTGTATATATCCTGCTTTTCCAGAGTTGTTTAAATGCCTGCCATATTGAGCCGTTCTCCTATAAACTATAAATCCACTCAGGATAGACTGTATTTGAAAAAAGGTCTCTGACTTCCGAAATTCAGAAAAGTCAACAAAACAGCTTCTGTAGTCTGAACTGACTGTCCTCTCACATGAGGATCACATTATCTCATATAAGTCTTTCTTTATATGTAAAGAAGTTTATAAAGCATCTTAAGTGTCTTTTTTAAAAGCTAAATAATTATTGTTATGATTTTATTAGTAGCAACAAGTATTAATATTAGAAGTAACAAATACTCTTAGTAGCATCAAGTACTACTAATTATTAGTAATAACACGGTAAGCTAAAGGTGCATTTTTAGGACTGACCGAGAGTGTGAAACACATAGATGAAGTTTCTCCTTCTCCAGTCTTTGTGGCGAGGGAAAGGTCTGCCATCTGGAAACACATTGTGACTACTGTTATGAGAGCAATTCTGCCCGTCACAATCGTCAATCCACTGAGTCCAGTTGTAAACATACAGGTCGGGAAGATTTGCATAATCAGAAGAACCTTGAAGCAAAGGAAAGGAAAAATGAAAACAAGGCAACCTTTTCAGGAAAGTCAGTAAAGACTGAGGTGGAATCTAGACACATATAAAAACCGCTTTGAAAATGCTTTTTTTAAAAGCGTTTTTAAAAATACATTGAATTTTCCATAAGGCTCACCACCGCCACCTAGTGTCACATTGTATATTGCACTTAAAACACACTCAAAATGTTTTATCTGCTGCTGTGTAGCTGAACACAGCAGGCGTTATTTCTGAGTAAACATGCGTAGGACAGCACTGCACTTGTCTATGGACTAAAACAGCGACCTGGCATTTATATGAACTTGGATTTGTGGCTTGCAATGCCACAAAACTCCCATCAAACTTTTGTAAAGTAAATACAGTACTTCAAGGAAGCATCAGAATTATAACCAAGGAAATCTCATCTGTTATGAGCGGTGCGTCCCACAAGTCACTCCCAGCAAACATATCAGGTCAGCTATCCCACGTATCATGTAAGAAATTGAAAAAGGTGGAGAAGTAAAGAACTTTCCTGGTACATCAGGAATATGTCTGCCTATCACCAGGGTCTCCCATCCCACTGGAGTCAAAGCACAATGTCCGTAAATCTCAATGAGCCCCATAAGGACCACCACCAAGCCACAGAGGCTCTGTCGCTTTGCTTTTTTTGTACAGAATAGAATTTTTGAAAGTGTACAGATACAAGACGCAGGGCAAAGCCTGAGAACCATTCACACTCCTAGCATACGCAGGTACTTTCATTACTTGCCGTTGATGCAGTGTCGATCGTATATTATATTGCTGTCATTATCTTCTTTTTGACATCTGGGAAACTTGAGGATCACATTAAAAGACACATTGGATCCCACCAGAGCTGGACTGTCACTGGTCAGACTGGCCACAACCCTTCCCCCTGAGGAAGTCAAGATGCATTTGTTTATCGCTTCTGGTTATATCTCGCGTTTCATATAGGATTTCAAAGCAGCATGCAATGTTTTCTCCCTGCACCCCCTCTCCATTTTATCCTCATAGGCAACCCTGTACATTATGCAGGATATTTCCAAAACATTTCTTATTCATTGGTGATCTTCAAAACTACACTGTAACATGGAACAGACTCCCCCCCTTCTTCAGAATGTTATTTAATTGCATTAATTTATATTCAAATAAAGCAGCATAATGTCACAGGTTTAGAATTCAGTTGCACTGCAGTTTGTTTTGTTATGTTAATTGCCAGCCTCCAGTTATCTGTTATCTGCATGTAGGTGTCTTGCATTTATTGCGTCTTTTGCAATAATCAATTTTGCAGGTGTTAGTCTGAAACTATTGAGCAATATGATTTCAATATGCTCAGATAACTATTTTCCTAATAGCATTATTTAAAGACCTAAGGAACACTTACATCTCGTTATTCTCTTAATACCTCCAATGTCTCTGAATGGATTCAAAATGTTTGAATAATAGAACATGACCACCACATATAGATGCAGTCTGCTAATAATAACTGCAAACACAACATGTATATGTGAATGTATTGTTTTTATATTTTGCATGGCATCAAATTGTTGGGTTTTCTTAATATTGATGTGGTCGATGGTGCTACTCAGAGGTGTGTTTGTAATTATAACCTGCATGGGAGCACATCTGTGAGCTCTTGACAATTCAGCACACCTGTGGTATCTTAACAATTTAGCTAATTAGCAGGGGAAGTTTACCTGCTGCACCGAATGCAGCGATGTGGTAGGGTAATTGATTATTTGAAAACTGTATGTAAGTTGATCAAGTGGTGTAGTGTCTACTTTTATAGGAATACTGTTATGGAATGCTGTTGAGAAGGGGTGTTTTGCAGTTGTTTGATTATTGAAAAATAAAGTAAGCAAATATATTGCGGGCAAGTTTTTATTCCATCACCCCATGTCGCTGTGCAAACTCGGTTGGCGAAGAAGGTCCAACACAAATACCAGCAGTATAACAACTTATACTTTTATTTCAAATGAGAGTGGTAGAGTTTGCTCAGTCCCTCCCACAAAATTCAGTCTGATTCATTAATTGTCAGAGGTCTTTTTCATTTGTGCTCCCCTGTTCTAAAGTCGCTCCCTGGACAGATCTGTCAGCACTCAAGTCTGGCTCCTTTCAGAAATCAAGGTTGTAGCTTCATAAGGTGCTGAGAGTTGTTAGGAGATCCCAATTTCCCTCACAAAGCTACGATTCTCAGAGTTCCCTGTGAAGAGGCCTAGATTGTTAACCCACTGGGAATTCTAAAAAATATTCAGAAAATTAAAGAAAGCAATTGCATATGGCACCAAAAATGGATGGGGAAACACCACTATTAAGCTAAGAGACCAAATAATTCAGAAATGACAATAAATAATATTTTCACAAATACAAACAGGTTTTAAAGCCGAAAAGTTCTGAGGCGGCGTCCTATATTCCTAAGTGTTGGCATAAAAATAAGAGCCATTTTAAATGTTAAATGCAGAACAAAAATACCGTTCTGACCTTGTTCCTATTTGCAATGTGTCATCAACATTATTACATACTGACCCTGCATCTCATTGAGCCAACTGATCTTTCATGTTTTACCTTTCCAGCAGTCTTTCCATCTGGGATCTCCTTCTTCCCAATATGGGTAAAGCTTGTCATTCCAGTTGTTGTGATCGGAGGACCAGCTCCTTAGCCCCCTATGGAACTTGGCGTGAGAAGGTGCCCTTCCTCGACTCATCACATCTCGAAATTCTAAAACGAAGGGTTAACAAGGGAGAAAGTGTTAGCACAGTCCCTTTGACTTATTTGGCATACACTGAACTGCCAAGGCAAACCCCATAACAAAACATTGCAAAGAAAGCACATGTCTGAGCTATAACTCTCTGAGATTTTTCCTTTGCCTGTGGGACTTTTGTAAATGCAGAGGGGAATGAATGAACATTCTATAATGCTCATCTTTGCTTTCTCAAGAACATTCTTGTTATGTACTGATGTTCTCCCCCTGGGCCAACAGGGGGATACTGTAGATAGTTTTCACTCAGGTCCACGTCAGTTACTTTAGGCGGGAAACCCTGGGTTGTTGTTGATACAATGTTGACAGCCGGCTCCTATAAAAGCAGGCCGGCTGAGCTGTTTGCTGTTCAGTTCTGTCCAGCTACAATAAAGAGCTGCTCTGGAGAAATCACTGTGTCATCTACTATGTTCGCCCACAACTTAACACTGGCGACGAGGATGGGATCGATGGACATCAGAGCACAGCCAGATGCAGCCACCCTCTGAGCAGAGCTGAATCACTGAGCTGAATCACTGAGCGAAATCACTGAACAGAACCAATTCAGAGCTGACTGTTCTGGCTAGAGCTCGGTGTTCCATCCATCGCCCTTCACGCCGGCATCGGAACCATGGCTTCACTTGTGCCTCTACCGCCATTTGCGCCAGCCTCTGAATCATGGGACTCCTACCTCGCTCGATTCGACTGCTACCTCCAAGCCAACGAGCTGACGCAAGTATCACAGGAGCGTAAGCGGGGCCTATTCCTCAGCCTCTGTGGGCCTGAGGTGTTTGAGATGGCCCGAGCATTGGTTGCGCCTGAAGCAGTCCAGGCAACACCGTGGGACACGATCCAAGAGAAGCTCCGCAACCACTATGCACCAAAGCCGTCCAAGATTGCTGCCCGCCATGCGTTCTACCACCGGAACCAGGCAGAGGGGGAGTCAATCAACAACTACACCACCGCCCTGCGACAGGCTGCAATGCACTGCGAGTTCCGAGACTTAGACGATGCCCTGATGGATCGAATCGTCTGCGGGGTCCGGGACATGCATCTGCAACGGCGTCTCCTTGCCAAGCCAGACCTCACGCTACAGAAAGCCATTGAGGAGGCTGTGGCCTCAGAAGCTGCTGAACGCTCCGCCCAGGAGATCCGCAAGTCCAGCAGCCCGCGTCTTGCTAGGAAGCCAGTTCCAGTGCATCACGAAGAGGCCAGCAGTGATGAGGCATCCTCCAGTGAAGACGATGACGTGCACCAGACAAAGCGGGAGCGCAGGAAGTTCCAACAGAAGTCCAAGGGCCAACCGGAATGTGCCGGCTGCGGAGGCCACCATTCCCGTGCCAAGTGTCGATTCAGAGACGCCATCTGTAGGAAGTGTTCCAGAAGGGGCCACATCGCTAAGGTCTGCCGATCGGCTCCGTCTGACACGCCCCCTTCACCAACTCGCAAGTCCAAGTCTTCACTCCAGTCTGCCAAGGAAAGCTGTTTCGCTCTCACCAACTGTCGCTGCCCGTCTGGAACCACGATTGGCCAAACCTACTCGCCTACGCGACGCAAGCTGAACGTCACGGTGCTCATTGAAGGAGCTCCATGTGACATGGAGATCGACACCGGGTCTGCCCTGTCCATCGTGTCTTGGAGCACCATCAAAAGACTGGTACCCAGAGTGTCCAAAAGGCAACTTGACTCACCGCGTACACCTGAGAGACTACCAGGGAAACGACATTCCCGTGGTAGGCATTGGCCGGTTCCGGATCGCATTCAAGGATTTTTCGGGCCTGCTCCGGTTGGTGGTGGTCGAAGGCCAGCGGCCAAGCCTCCTAGGGCTAGACTGGTTTGATGCCCTCGGCCTGGAAGTCACCGGCATCAACTGCATCTCTAACGCAGAGACTGAGGGTCTGATCAAAGACTTTGCCGAGGTTTTTGACGGCACTTTGGGGCAATATACAGGTACGCCCATCTCCTTTAGCCTTGATCCACAAGTCGCCCCCATCAAGCTAAAGCCACGCCGGGTTCCCTTTGCTCTCAAGGCTAAGGTGGACGAACAACTGGACAAGCTGATCGCCCAAGGAGTTTTGGAGCCGGTTGACCACGCCAAGTGGGAAACCCCCATCGTCAAGCCAGACGGGTCGGTGAGAATCTGCGCTGACTACAAGTGCACGATCAACAAGGCACTTCAGCAGCACGCTTATCCGGTTCCTGTTGTCCAACACCTGCTGCATTCCCTGGGTGAAGGTAAGGTCTTCGCTAAGCTGGACCTTGCCCAAGCCTATCAACAACTGCCCGTCGATGATGCCACTGCTGAAGCCCAGACGATCGTCACCCACCGAGGGGCATTCCGTTGCCGCCGGTTGCAGTTCGGGGTGAGTGTGGCTCCTGGCATCTTCCAAAGCCTTATGGAGCGTCTCCTGCAAGGGCTTCCGGGCGTGGTACCATATTTTGATGACGTCTTGGTGTCCGCAGACTCACACCAGCAGCTGTTCGAGCGCCTCCGTGCCGTGCTGACCAGGTTCCAAGAGGCTGGGCTCAAGGTAAAGAGGGAGAAGTGCCAGATCGCCGTTCCACAGGTGGAGTTCCTGGGCTATCTTATCGACGCCTCCGGACTTCACCCGACCACATCCAAGATCCGCGCTATCCAGCAGGCCCCCATCCCAAAGAACAAGACGGAGTTGCAGGCGTTCCTGGGGCTGCTGAACTTTTATAACATGTTCCTGCCCCACAAAGCCACGGTGGCTGAGCCTCTTCACCGACTCCTCAGCACAAAGACGCCTTGGTCCTGGGGTCATCGGGAGATGGCGGCCTTCAATGCGGTCAAGGCTCTCCTTTCATCGGACAGTGTGCTGGTACAGTACAGTGAATCCAGGCCGCTGGTCCTTGCCTGCGATGCCTCACCTTTTGGCATCGGCGCTGTCCTTAGTCACCGTTTTCCAGACGGAAGAGAAGCACCGCTCGCCTACTTTTCCAGGACGCTATCTCAGACGGAACGGAATTACAGCCAGCTCGACAAGGAGGCACTGGCACTTGTGGCTGGAGTGAAGAGGTTCCATGAATACCTCTATGGCAGGACTTTTGACCTCATCACTGACCACAAGCCGCTCCTGGGCCTCCTCGCCGGTGATCGTCCAACTCCACCGGTCCTCTCGCCGCGCTTGCTGCGATGGACTGTTTTCCTGGCTGCCTACCACTACCGGCTCGTCCATCGCCCGGGGAAATCGATGGGCCATGCTGATGCCCTCAGCCGTTGCCCTCTTCCAGCATTTGTGGAAGACCCGGCTCCAGCTTCATCGCTCCTCCTGATTGAGGATCTTCCGGAAGCGCCTGTATCGGCTGCCACTGTGGCCTCCGCATCTGCCCAGGATCGCACCATCAGCCGTGTGCTCAACTGGGTGTGGAGGGGGTGGCCACAAGGGCCTTTTGCATCGGAGTTCCAGCCCTTCACAACCAGACAACATGAACTCTCGGCTCATCGCGGCTGTCTGCTGTGGGGAGACCGCGTCGTGATTCCCCAAAGACTCCGTCAACGCGTCCTGGAGGCTCTGCACGTTGGCCACCCGGGAATTGTCAAAATGAAGGCGTTGGCTCGGTGTTACGTCTGGTGGCCTAACATGGACGATGCCATCACTGCCTGGGTGTCCGCCTGTCAAGCGTGCCAAGAATCAAGGCCTGCACCACCGGCAGCTAAGGGACACACCTGGGAGACGCCAAAGACACCCTGGTCGAGGGTGCACATCGATCTGGCTGGCCCCTTTCATGGCCGGACCTTTATGGTAGTGGTAGACGCCTATTCCAAATGGCTGGAGGTGGCCCTGATGCCCTCCACCACTACCGAGGCCGTCATCCGGGTGCTGCGAGGACTCTTTGCGACGCATGGGTGTCCTGATGTCCTTGTCTCCGACAACGGACCGCAGTTCACGTCAGGCACTTTTGAGCGGTATCTTTTGGGACTGGGCATCCGCCATGCCCTAACGGCACCATTTCATCCATCCAGCAACGGGCAAGCGGAGAGAATGGTGCGCTCGGCAAAAGAGGCACTGGCGCGCCTGGACAGGGGAGACTGGCACGAGCGGGTCGCCGAATACTTGTTCGTGCAACACATCACCCCTCATGCGGCCACAGGGCGGAGTCCTGCTGAACTGCTTATGGGCCGCCGCCTCAGGTCACCGCTCGACCGGCTGCACCCGGACTTTGCTGTGGCTGAACTCCCAGGCTGTGCCAACGCACCACGGTCTTTTGTTCCAGGAAACCAGGTCTTTGCCCGGAACTATGTGGGGGACATTCCTTGGGTGCCAGCCACAGTAGTGGGAGTCACTGGACCTCGCTCGTACCAGGTGGCACTCGAAGACGGACGCTTGTGGCGCCGGCACATAGACCAGCTTAGGCGCAGGGTTGGGGACTTGGACACTACCGTGGTGCCCCCAACTGCGCTCGTGGCTCCAGAAGAGAAACTTACAGATGGCGAGGCTCCACCTACACCTCCCTCGCAAACTGCCAGCGTGGAGCCGAACCAAGCCGCTTCAGAGGGTCTGCCAGACTTACCACAGACTCAGACCACTCCACTTGCGGAGGCTCCATCCACAGCAGTGGATCCAGGGGATTTGGGTTCAACGCCACCTAGGGTCGCACCACACCCTCAGCAAGAATTGGGTGGCCCTCCGGACTTGGCTACCGGTCCCCGGCGGTCTGGCAGAGTTTCCAAGCGCCCAACTTATTTAAAGGACTATGTTGTTGGACATGTATCACTGTTGGTTTAAGTATGGGAAATGTAACCGATATGCTTTTTGTGCCTTATTGAACCATTACGTGTAGTGCTGTATATAAGGAAACCATTACGATTGTAACTAACGCCTTATCTCGGGGGGGAGGGGTGTTATGTACTGATGTTCTCCCCCTGGGCCAACAGGGGGATACTGTAGATAGTTTTCACTCAGGTCCACGTCAGTTACTTTAGGCGGGAAACCCTGGGTTGTTGTTGATACAATGTTGACAGCCGGCTCCTATAAAAGCAGGCCGGCTGAGCTGTTTGCTGTTCAGTTCTGTCCAGCTACAATAAAGAGCTGCTCTGGAGAAATCACTGTGTCATCTACTATGTTCGCCCACAACTTAACAATTCTACAAATGTTTTTTTGGGGTTGTAAATGAGTAACAGTTGCATGCAAACCAATTGCAGCTGGATGTTTGAAGGAACATTAAAAAATTATATTTAGAAGTTTAAAGAATGCATGTTTGACACGTGTCCATGTTTACATAACTGCGATGAGTGAAATCATAGGAAACACAACAACAGCTCACATTCATGGAATTGTAGAGTTGGAAGGGACGCTGAAGATCATTTAGTCCAGCCCCCTGCAATACAGGAATATGCAGCTGTCCCATATGGGGATTGAACCCACAACCTTGGTACTATCAGCACCATGACTGAACAAACTGAGCCATCAGGTTCTCATACCATGCCACAAACGCTCCTTGTAACCTTTGCTCGCAATGTAATGTTTACATGCGCCACAATCACAAAGTGGTGAGTTTGCAGGGGTACCAGTGCATATCTTCTGTTTTGGTTTCATTTTAAATTGTCATAAGCCCGTCTGAGTAGTGCATAGGTGCAAGAAGGATGGAACAGACCTTTCTGTGCAAAGAAATAAATAAAAAAATCTTTCTTCGTGTGAGCAGGGTTGGTAAAGAGTTGAGAAATCCTTTTCACATCCCTGCCACAGGTCTTTAAGGAATGACTTACCTGTCATGTTACTCGAGGTGGCTTAATTAATCAACAGCCTGCCTTAATTGTGTGTTGCAGTGGAGCAAGAACACACTTGTTAAAAGCAGAATCTGAGCCAGGAGCCAGGACATTTCTAAGGCTACATCTTGTGGAAGATCATAATCACGCATCATATGATGTGATTGCTGCATGTTCCTGCCTTCCGCTCAACTGCTTTGCATTTTCATTCAGGTTTCAAAAAGTTCCCATTATTGTAAAGGCTTTTGGTAGATGTTTTTAACTTCCAGAGCTTCTGATACAATGTGGTGCTAAACTTAAAATGTGGGAAGTTCTTACGACCTAGTGATTCTTTGGTTCTTCTAAATGGGGAATGGGGCACCTCTAGCATATGAGCCAATCTTGGCCCACCAATTTGGCCTGCAAGGACATTTCCCCTTGCCCACCCGTCAATCATCCGGTGTCACTGGGTGACATCACCTAATGGTCAAGGGGTAGAGTTGGTGCTGCTTTGCCAGTTCCTTCTGTTCGGGGAATGTGCTGATGGAGGAGCCCCCTGCAGAAAGCAGAATTGAAGTCTAAACTCATCAGCTGATGTGTGGGGAGTTGTGGACGGAACAGCTTCATCAGTACCTTTCCTTTGAGGAATGCAAAGGCGAAACAAATTCCCTACCAAATTGATTGATTGTGATAGGTTGGTGGGACCCCCAGCTGCCAAAGTTGGCCCATGGGGTGTG
The DNA here is from genome assembly GCF_965153285.1 of Podarcis tiliguerta. NCBI lineage: Eukaryota > Metazoa > Chordata > Lepidosauria > Squamata > Lacertidae > Podarcis > Podarcis tiliguerta. The sequence goes on from NC_139545.1 coordinate 25,731,938, forward strand.
GGGGGAGATAAATATCTGTCCCACCAGGCCAAAAAACTTCCCCTGTGATAAAGGTTTAAACAAGCATGCGCCCCTGAAATCAATGGTGGTGACACACATCACTGATTTATTCGTGGAGACTTCACAAAATGTTTCTGCTTCATGTTGGTCCTTAAGGATTATATGCTATGATGTCCTATTCAGAGTAGACTTATTGAAATTAATGAACCTGTGTTAGTCATGTCTATTACTTTCAATGTGTCAACTCTGAGCAGGGCTAATTATTATTAAATACCTCCCTAAGGGCAGTCCAAAAGCAAGCCTTTTTGTGAGGGGTGTAGAATTTTGTGCTTACATTTTCCCCACTGAATTTCCACATATACGGTAACTTACCAAATCACTAGCTCAAGGCTGTCTGAACTCCACTTCTCCACCACTTCATAGAGACTGAGACTTCATTACAGCCCCCCCCCCCCACTTGAAAAATACATGAGTCAAATAATAGGATTTTTTACTTTACTGGTATAAAAATATCGCTTATTGTTAATCACATCATCTGGCCTAGTGGATGAATGCCATAGAAAAATTCCTTTAAAGATTGTGCTCATTTCTAGCGAACTTCAAGACACTTCGTACAGTGATCACATTTGTGTCAGCCTCAACAACAAGGAAAGAATGCCTATGACAGTTTTTTCCCCTTGTTATGAAAGAGCAAGAATAAATTGCTACCAGATGAAGAGAGACTTTGTTCATCAAAACAGCCAACATTACGGTGAATAGTTCAGAAAGAGTTGCAAGTTCTGACTCTATGCAATCCGTAACTCCAAATTATTTTCACCTGGAGCAATCGCCATTCCACTTGGTTTTGTATTCATAATCACTAATGTGGATTAGAATCACTTCCCCAACTGGAATGGTCGGGAATTTATTTATTCATTTATAATCATATTTTTACTTAGCTACCCTGGCTTTGACATCTCATTGGCAGCAATGTGCCAACTCACACCTGGCTCATGATTTACAGAGGTGTGGTGCCCCCCTACACCTTACAAGACCCCCAGGCCCAGGACTAAGAACTCCAGGCATGCATCCTGTGTGGCAGCCCCTAGTGAAATCCATAATTGGAGAACAGTCTGTGTCATACAAGAAGTCATGGCGGCCATGTTGGGCCATGAAAAGAAAGTAGGTCAAGCTCTAGTAGGCCAACCTTAAAATAGCATTTTAAAAAGTCCTACACAAGGTTTCAAGTTCTTTAGAATGCGACATCAGTCTAGATCAGGGGTCTGCAACCCGCGGCTCCGGAGCCGCATGTGGCTCTTTTACACCTTTTCCGCGGCTCTGGGGTGGATACTAGCGAGGGGAGGAGGCGCATTGTGCGGCCCGACACTCCCCACTGTGGTGGGCGCTGTACTGGCTGTGATGTCGCATGGGGGCGGTTGTTAATTTAAAGTTTATTTCTATGAGGAGGAGTAATTCTGAGGGGTCAAACAAAGAAATAATAAAAAAGGGACAAAAAAGTTATTTTTATAATGATGAGTTTTGTGGCTCCCAGTTTTTTTTCTTCGGAAACGGGTCCAAGTGGCTCTTTTTGTCTTAAAGGTTGCAGACCCCTGGTCTAGATGGTTGTATATATCAGTGTGTGGGCAAGAGAGGGAGAGAGAGAGGGAGGGAGGGAGGGAGGGAGGGAGGGAGAGAGAGAGAGAGAGAGAGAGAGAGAGAGAGAGAGAGAGAGAGAGAGAGAGATGTGGCTAAGGGTCTTAAGATGGAGAGTGGGAGGTAGCAGACACCCCAACTGTGTCAAGTGATCTTGAGCTTGCAACTCATAAGCCCAGCCCTTTGTGCTCTTTCCTGGAAGAAAGTCTGATTGATCTCATGATCGCAAAACTAAACAGTCCTAGAACTGAGGCTGGGCTGAGAACTGTTCTTGCTCTCCTGGACTTGCCTCTCTGCTCCAAGCATATGGGCTGCCTCAGCAAACTTAAGAGCTCTTTGTGCTCCCTCAACACAGCCCTGGTTCAGAGAGATAGGAATCATTTGGCGTTCAGGGTTTCAGAGGACACAGGAGGAGCATACAGATTTTGCAGAAGTTCTGAGCACATTCCTCCTGCACATCTGATGGTCAGACTAGGCGTGGCATTCAGCGTGCACAACCCATATGCACATTCACAATCCCCTCTTGGTCACCTTGGGGAAAGGGCTGTGGCTCAGTTGGAGAGCATCTGCTTTGCATGCAGAAGGTCCCAGGTTCAATCCCCAGCATCTTCAGGTAGGGCTGGGATAGGACCCAGTCTGAAACCCAAGAGAGCTGCTGCCAGTCAATGTAAACGACACTAAACTAGATGAGCCAATGGTCTGATCCAGTATCTGGAAGCTTCATATGTGGCTATGTAGTGGGGTTGTTTTTTTTTATCAATAGCAACCACAGGAGAGATCAACCCAGACTGGGACCATGGTGTGGACAGAGGGAGGATTGAACTCTGTCCTGGTCATGGTCCCAAGTTGAGATTCCCCCTTCCCCATGGCTTCTGTATGCCCCAGAAGAGAGCTGAATTGGTGTCACTGGCACCAATAAGACCTGCAGGGCACAGAGCACCCAGCTCGTGTCGATTTCCCAATATGCTCACACTGCACGCTTAAGAATACCCTAGGTTTTGAGAACAGAAAAGCAGCTTTATACTGAGTCAGACCACAGGCTCATCTAGCTCCGTACTGTCTACAGTGACTGGGTTTCAGACAGGGGATTCTCTCAGCCCTGCCTTGAGATCCCTGGGATCAAACCTGGGACCTGCATGCAGAGCAGATCCTCTACCACTGAACCCTTCTCCATATCCTGAGCTCCCCATGTGCAGAAAGAGGAAAACGATGTTTGCTCTTGCACCATGCAAAGCTGTATCTTGTTCCTATAGGCCCTGCATTCCACACGTCTGGTTTCATATTAAAACACTAAAGTGCAGATAAATCCCCAGTCTCTCTTATCAGGGCCAGACAAGCGATGAAATCAACTCTGAACATGAGAGGTGGGGTCGACAGAGAAGGAAATTTGAAGTCATATCCTCCCTGCGCTCCTATATTAACTATGGCTGTATTTTGTGTGCAGAGCTTGCTCAAATCTTTCTTCCACTCATCCATATCCCTAAGGGGCAAATGACATGTTAGGGACTAAGGCCCTAACAATTGTTTTAAAGCAGAAGTGGCAGAAGAGGGGGCTGCTCTGCTTTCTCCCCACTTCCAATTTCACAGATACAAAATTTGCTCCCCAAGAGATCCTCCCTACTCCAAGTTCAAAGTGTGTGCTTGCACCCTCACACATTGGGGCAGGGAAAACTGGAGTGGAAAAAGCAGTGCAACCCCTCTGCTATTTTAGCATTCTCCCCCTTTCTTTCTTTTTTTCATTTTTCAGAAGAATGCTGCTGGGGCATGACTTTACATAAGTGGTAACCCTTTGGGCAACCTTATAATATGCTGCTTAGAAATGATGGTATTAAGCAGCGTGCTTGGATAGCTCAGCTGGCTAAAGCATGGTGCTGATAATGCCAAGGTTGCAGGATCGATCCCCATATGGGACAGCTGCATATTCCTACATTGTCAGGGATTGGGATAGATGATCCTCAGGGTCCTTCCAATTCTACAATTTTATGATTCTGTAAATGCAAGCACGCACTTCTGTAAACTACATCAAGAATAAAACAAGTGGTTACATGTATGTAGTATGCAATCAGTCCCTAAGGGACAATCACCGAGTGAGGGGTCCACTGGAGCCCTGCTGGAAAAAAAGATGGCAACACCACCGTATCCTATGGAGGAGTCAAGAGAACCTTTGTGTCCCTCAATCTCTGTTGCTACAGGAGGCAGAGGGAGTTGGTATGCAGTGTATAGCTCTGCAACCAACCAAAATGCCATCACTTATCCAGTCCAGCAACGTTTGACGAAGTCTGGAGAGCACAGTTTCAGAAATAAAATCGTGCTCACGCCACATGCGGACTTCACACTCCATGTTAATTAATTCAGAAGGGTTAATTCCCCTCCTGTATTCCAAATTCAAAAGTATGAATCAGAACCCCTGCCCCCTGTAAGAAAGCATTGGAAAGGAAGGAGGAAATTCTCATTACCCAGAGTAATTGATTAAAAGTTAATAGAGGTTAAAAACAACAATTATTTTTTTAATTTATACCTCGCCCATCTGGCTGGGTTTCCCCAGCCACTCTAATCTGGACTAAGTGATCTTGAATATGGAATGCCATCGTTCAGTCCTATACTTACCCTCTCAGAAGTAACCACCCTGAGCTCATTGATACCCCCATATAGGTGGGTATAGCTCAGGTCCAGTGATGGTGAAAGCATCACCATCTTTTCTAAAACTCCATCTCTGCAAATGGGTGATGCCCCCATTCGCCCTGACCCTTGATCTTGCGCTGCTAGCATCTTGATCTGGATGCTTCAACTTCCCTCTGGGCTTCACTTGTTATTCCTACAGATCAACCTGTTCTTAAAGATGTAAGAACAGTGCTATTGCGAGTAATATTTTTGCTGTGCTAGGGAGCATAGAAAAGGGGAGCGAGGCACTCACGTCTGGTGGCCACAGCAGATTGAAAGCCTTCAGCCGCAAGCAGGTACCCAAGGAGGAAGAAGAGGCAGGCCCCCTTCATAACTGGAAATGCACAGCTGGACTCACAAGCACAGAACTTGCATGGATCAGCCTGCTGTTTCTCCAAACCTCTTCAGAACAGAACTGGGAATAAAGTTTGCCTGCTGCCCTCCTCCCTTCTGATTAAATTAAAGCCCCAGGGCTCATCATGTGATGGCATTAAGGAGAGATGCATGATTTTGTGTCTTTGGCTTTCCTTTCCCTCCCTCCAGCTCATGTGCTTATGACTCATGCCTCTCACTTTCTACATCCACTGGGATTTTTAACAGCTTTGCTTAGATGCAATGGCCTTTTGCCTCTCAGGCATTTCTGGAGCAATCTTGCACCTTTCACAGAGGGTGTAGCTGTTTATCTTACACCAAGTTGTTAATTCCTACAGATGTTCAGGGATGACCAGCTCCTGGTTCTTTGGATACCGTTTCTGCTCTCCAGATAGTGGTTAAAGGATCAGGAGTATATTTGCAAAGTTTTTTTTATATAATGGAATCAGTGCCACCTAGCAGCAAGAATTACTGGAGCTAATATACTTCAGGAATGTCCGAGGCATTATAGAAAAACTCCACCAAGAGGTCTAATGTCAAAATATAGTATTTCTCATTTTCTCCAACAAATTTATTTTCCTTCCATGTGACAAGGTGTACAGCTCCTTACGTAATATGAGAGGAGCCCTTAGGGAACGCACGAGAGGATACTTAGGTGCTACACTGCCTTGTTTACTACCAGAGAGCCACCATGAAGATGGCAAAAGAAACCCGCCACTGGGGTCACATATTACCACATGTGGTGGGAACGCCCTATTGTGGATTCATTCTTGGGTAAAGCCTTTGAGGCGATATTATGGAGCAAAATATTATTGTTTAATGGGCTCCAAACTGACTGTATCAGCCATGTTCCAGAAACTGAATGGAAGTCCAAGAAATGGGTCTTGTCGTCTGGGCAGCCCAATGTGGGGCTCAAACCCACAACCCTGAGATTTAGAGTCTCATGCTCTGCTGACTGAGCTATCCCACTTCAATGATCTTTATTGCTTCAGTACTGTGGCTTGTGAGCCCAGGACAGCTGTTATGTTGAATTACGTAATGTGTGAGAGTTGTTATAAATGATAAAAAAAAGATGCTGTAAGCATTTGAGGAAAAACTTTTATATTGACCAAGTTCTAAATCAAAGCATTAAATTGTGGGCCAGAGCCACTTTGCCATAACCATGTTTGTCTGCAAGCTCATAAATCTAAGCAAGACCCCGTGGCGTGTCAGTAAAAGTTGTGACACAGTGTCGTCACTTTGATCACAGTGATGCAGAATTAAGGGGTGGCAAACTTGTCTACCTTCTATGCAGCTTTTAAAGGTACAGGAAAGTCTTCACAAGCTAATCAGGATTATTTTGGTGTGGAAATATTGGGTTGGAGCTATTTTTTAAAAGATAGTGCGGTATCATACGCTCTGTATGGCTGGTAAATCTGGATGCATATTAAGGAGTGGCAGCTCACTGTGACCAACTCCTACACGTAGTTGACTCCACATTAAGAAACCTTCATTCAAGATTTAAAATGGCCTCCATACGACTGCTAGGGGCTCAGTCCTGCCCCACCAAATGTTATGACTGGAAAACACACCAGCCTGTTCTTATAGGCAGGTAGAGGCTATAGCTCCTCTTCTCCCAGAGACCTGTAAGCAAATTTCATATCAACATAGTACTCAGAAGCAGCTCAGACAACAAAAATGTCCATGCATAACTGATTGTTTGTCTGATTACACACAGAGATTTATATCTATATACTTTGAAGACTTGTCATGGGATAAATTCCAGAGTAGTGACTGTGTTAGATTGTTGCCGCAGAAGTCTGCATGTTGTCATATGATATAGCTCAAGCAACTTTGTGAACTGGAAAGTGTTTGTAGGTGTATGTAACTTCCCTTAAGCTCCTTGTCCCTCACCCTTTCTGCCATTCCTACCTGTGTTTTGTGTTAAGCAAAATAAAAAATTTAATAGAAGCATTAATGATGAGAACAAATTAATGGCAAAGACCCAAAGAACAATAAAATGAATTCCGTGCGCTCACAGGAAATCTAATCAAAGCACAGCGTCCCACACGCCTCATGGCAAGCCGCTTTCAAAAGTGACAGACATTTCAAAAGCAGTTTGGGATGTGACATGGAGATCAACTGCTCCAAAGAAAAAAGTTTATTTAAAACAAAACAAAACACTGGGTTCTAGCGCAAGCCCTTCCAAAATAAATGTGAGGGAGGTGGTTCATTATCAGCTCGCCCAATATATTTTTATTTACTTCAGAACCGCTTTGGAGAGCTCTAATTTGATTGAGGAAGTGATGCCCTCATACTTAAACCAAGCAGATTAACAGTTGAATCTTCAACACTGGCGATGACTCTGGATCCTACATCACATTTAAGGGCAGCAGGCTAACTCAGAGGGTGCTGGGTAGGTCACAAGCCGCACACTGATCTGTCCTTTAACACCTTGCTGTCAGTTCCTGTCCCCCAAGGATCTGCCACCTGAGGTAGCTGCCTCACCGTACCTAATGGCCAATGGGACAAGAATGGGAATGTCTGTTTTTTTCTGTGTGATATTAAACAATACACTCACAATATCATTCCTGTTCTCTCTATTCATTTGTAAACCAAAGAATAGCAAACTAAGTGACTTAGCCGTTTTCTAATCTTGAACATCAAATGTGATATGAAATTGCTAATTACATGGCGGCAACATGTGTAATGAGCTTGGTTACGCTGCTTCTAGTTATTGCAACTGACACAAAGACTATCATTCATTCACTTTTACAAAATGACTGTAAAAGCACTACTGTGGTGTCACAATAACATCTCACTTGTTTCATGGCACTCCATCATGATGGCATCTATTTGGCCATCTTAGATGGACTCAAATCTTCTGTGCTTTAAATTAGGGCTGCGATTTGAATATTCATAGTTGATTCCTCTACTGTATTGCTGTAAGCTGTCCAGAGTGGCTGGGGAAACCCAGCCGATGTATGGGTTATAATAAAATTATTATTATTACTAATAAAAAGTTTAGCTGATTTATCAGGAAGTTCTAACCTCAATGAGTTGGCATTAGCTGAGAGTTAAGGGCACATTTGTTTATTGGCTAAAGTTATTTTGCTCTGATGCATTATGTTAGGGAATACAAAATAAAATACTAGAGATGGCTTTTCCTTCTAATAATATGTGCTCTTTTTTGTCCATAATGCTGAATTTCATATCATATTTCCATGAAGATCCTGAAATTCTTGTTTCTTCATTACATTCATAGAGACATTTGCTTATTACCAGTGCCTCACCACTTTCAAATATTGTAAATAAGGCAGGCCCTGCCCTCGGGCTTTCAATCTAAAAAGCACAGCACAAAAGGAAAACAAGGTGTAGAAGGAAGAGGAAATGAACAAGTTCATCCACCAGCTGAAAATGTAACAGTTTTTCCAGGCTAGCTGGAATGCAACAGTTCAGCTAGTCTGAAAGAATGGCTGCCACTAGCTGACAGTTGAGGTTTCAGTACACACAGGGCATCTCTAAGAACAAAGGATGTTTTCTTGTCACATTGCTTCAAATAAACCTACGCCTTCTAAGTCTGTCATTCTAGAACTGCTGTCTTGAGGGAAATCTTAAAAAGAAAGGAAACCAATGAGCCTTAAACAACGTCCCTGAGTAATCAATCAAAACATTTTGAATCCCTTAATCCCACTATTAATCAGCTAAATATTGCAGAATTAAGGAAGTCTAGAAACACTTTGAGTGGCTAGCAGAGAAAGAGAAAAATAAAGAAAGCAAGTGCGTATATCTGGCAGTAATTTGTTTTTAAGTATTTAGTTAAAACATTTTTAGTCTTCTATTCATCAAAAGGCGGGGGGGGGGGACTCCCAGAGTGGGTTTCAAAAATCAGCAGTAAGACAGGGCCTGCCCTCAGGCTTTCAGTCTAAAAGACATGACATGAAAGGAAAAAGGTATTCGGAGGAAGGAGGAAAAAAGCAAACTTGGACACGAGGCTAAAGTTACAGTCTTTACAGATTAGCTGGAATCAAACAGTACACCAGTCCAATGGAATGGCTGCCTATAGCAATGCTGACATACTGTGATTTAATATTCTCAGTTGCCTTTTCCTGCATGTATTCAGAGTTTAAAACTTCAACCATTTTAATGATTATTTTTGCAATAAAAAATGGAAGAGGGGGTGTTTTTTAAAAATAAAACAAAACAAAAAACTCAGTACTTCAATACAAGTAATTAAGCCATCAATGCGAGACTCAAGGTCATGGGTTCGAGCCTCATGTAGGGCGAAAGATCCCTGTACTTGTGGTTGGTCCCTTCCAACTCTTCACTGATTCAAATTCTATATCCACTTACCTGGAAGTTAGTCCCATTGAATTCAGAGAGACTTATTTCTGAGTAGACATGTTATATGCTTGTGCTGTAGATGTACAGCTCAAAGGGGTGAAAACAGGGAAGGGGAATCGGTGCCCTTCCAGATGTTGTTGGACTCCAAGTCCCATGAGCCCCAGCCAGACTCTGCCCCCCCCCCCATGAGGTTGGGTGAAGCATCTCTCCCATCCCTCCTGTACCATCGCTTCCGTAGTGGGGGGTCAGGGGAAAGGAAGGCACATTCCTATTTTACCTCAGAGATGTTGCAAGATGTAGTCCAAAGATATCCAAAAGGACCACAGATTTCCCTCTCCTGCCTTAAAAAGGCAGAACAATTTTTTTAAAAAACCATTAAGGTCATTGGGATTTTTTCCACATCTGAAGCACATCTGGAAGAAAATGTCATGTGCAGTGAAATTTTTTTTTTTACAGGTTGTAAAACAGCTTGCGCAAAAAAACGACGCCACATCAGTGCCTGAATCCAAAATGCTCCCTGGGGGGTGCAGGAGCACATGAAGCCCCTCTGTGCGCAATGGCGTCCTCACTCACTTTCTTGAAAGGGGCAAATGCTCTTATCGTAGGGACCAGATCAAGAGCGCTGAACACACACAACTGTGGATTGAGGAAAAGGTTGTAAACACTAGACTGACAGAGGACTTGAAATTGGGGGGGGGGGGGATATGCATCGAACATTTTTATTTAGCCCCTGCTGCTTCTTTTTTTAAGGAGGCAGGATTTGACATTTTCCAGTAGACGAGAAAATTGTTGATTCCGTGGGCATTCTTGCTTGTGTGGAGAAAGTTGCAAGAGTTGCTATCTTGAAAAATTAGAGGAAGTACTGTCAGCAGACACGACAGTAGATCAAGGTCCCTCGTGCAATTTTCTGGAGATGTTTCAGCCCATGTCATGCATCTGAGGGCACTTGACAGCAGGCGTTTATAATGTGTACGTACTGTGGCTTTGAAAATAGGACAATTTGATCTTCTTTATCCAGATTATATGCTCTAGGGGTCTAGGGCATGCAGCTTTTGAGAACTACATATTATAACACCCTGGTCTCAAATGAAGTATGCCTTTTATTGATCATGCTGCATTGGGCTTCCTCATGTCAGTATCCAATCTACATGAAGTAATAGGGCTGAAATGAACTCCCAGAGTAGTCAGCACAAATAATCTGAACTGTGGTAGGAATTAGGGGGAGCCCAGCTCAGAGCATATGGGGGGGGGCACCATGCAGAGTTTGGACAACTGGGAAGTGGGCCTGGCCTTCAGTTATACCTGGCAACTATCTTAAATGAAGGGCTTATGGTAATGATTTATTTACTGTTTCCAAGATCAGAGGCAACATGCCTCTAGATACCTGTTGCATACCCTCCGACATTTCTCTGGTGAAAATATGCATGTCCTATTCAGTAATTAATAATAATAATAATAATAATAATAATAATAATAATAATAATTTTATTTATTTATATCCCTCCCATCTGACTGGGTTTCCCCAGCCACACTAGGCAGCTTCCAACATATATAAAAACATAATAAAACATTAAACACTTTAAAAAGTTTTCTCATACAAGGCTGCCTTTAGATGTCTTCTAAAGATTGCATAGTTACTTTTCTCCTTGACTTGGGGATCGCATAACTCCATACCCTCCAACACTCCATAATCAAATCAGAAACTAGGATGGCTTCTGTAAATCCAGAACTGTCACTGGAAAATAGGGAAACTTGGAGGGTCTACTGTTGCCGGGGACCAAGACTGTTGCACCTTGTTGGCCACCCTGGGAAACATGATAGACCAACAGGGCTCTTACATTTTACACTGAAATTTTCTAAGATTTCTGTGGCGTGCTTATCCTACATCTTTGTTAAGGCACAGGCATGGTTCAAATTGCATTGGTTTAACAGTATAAGGCACGCGCCTCATTTGACTTCTTCTGCAACCGTTTTCTATAGTGTAGACGCTACATCTACACAGCCAAGACTAAATAAAGCAGGAATGAAAAAAGGGCACATGTCCGGAGCATCAGACCCATTCTGCATAATCAGAAGCAATCTAATTACCTTGAGCACATGACAGAGCATATGCTGGAACCACATTTCATGTGATCTGCAAGAATAAAGCAAGAGGTTTTGCAGGGATGTGGCTAAAAGGCTGACAGGAAAACACTGAGTACACAAAGCAACAAGAGCACAGATACTAAATCTTCTTGAGCAACCCTTTTTAAAAAGTTCGCTGTAGAGCAAGAATGGGGAACATGTGGCCACCCAGATGTTGATGAATTCCAATTCCAGTTCCCATCAGCCCCGGTCCAACATCATCTGGCGGGTCACAGGTTCTCCATCCCTGCTCCAAAGTAATCGCAGTTGTAGGATCAACACCTCTAACTGGGATGTGGCAGTTTGCATGCAATATAAGAGCAATTTGGAAATCCAGTGGTACCTCGGGTTACATACGCTTCAGGTTGCAGACTCCGCTAACCCAGAAATAGTACCTTGGGTTAAGAACTTTGCTTCAGGATGAGAACAGAAATCGTGCTCTGGGAGTGCGGCAGCAGCAGGAGGCCCCATTAGCTAAAGTGGTGCTTCAGTTTAAGAACAGTTTCAGGTTAAGAACGGACCTCCGGAATGAATTAAGTACTTAACACGAGGTACCACTGTATGAAAGCTGGAAATTGAATATGGCATATTTCTAAGTTTGGGGCTGATGTCAGAGGCCTAACTGGGTTACCTGTTGAAGCCCACAGCCCTGCCCTTAAGTCCCCTGGCCCAGATTTTCTTCTTCTTTGCTGACATTGCCAATGGTTTGCTTATCTTCCTTCCAGTCAGCAGAATCTGAAGGGGGCTAGTTCACTGCACAAAAAGTTTCCAACATGGGGTTGGGCAAGTACGCTGATTGATGAGGGTTCCCATTCCTTAGTTGAGGAACCTTTGCGTGATCAACCAGCACTCTTCAGAATCAGCCAACTTCACCGTGACCTGGGAGCATAACCTGTACATGTGATAACCCCCTAGATACACACTTTCTGGAAGTTTTGTGATGAGCACCTGAACATAGGAAGCTGTCTTACATGGAGGACTCCTCCACAGTTCCACTGGTCCTGCCCCTTTCCCCTGATGAAACCTGCTGTTTAGCGCAGAATTGGAGCAAGAGTCGATCGGGTTTTCTCTGGATTGACTCCAATTTAGCACTAAAGAACACCTCTCTTCCTTGACATTTATTACTCAGTGAGGCCAGCACAGCTGCTAATATTTTAATCTATCTGGGTTTGTAACATTCTGCTAGTACGGCTGGGCTTACTCAAAAAGGACTAGGCTATGTTCCTGGAGGCGGGTGATGGTGATGAATGAGACAAGTCCATTCATTGTTCACATTCACTGACCAATTTCATTCTGGATTGCCTTTTAATGAAGTCTGAAGAATGGAAGGAAATGACGGTAGCAGGTAAGAGAATCCTTGTGACATGTGAGTCAAGGCTTGGGAATGCTAATTAACCCAGATTAATAAATGCCTTGGGCAGCCTGACCACATGGAACTAAAGTGGTCCTGGCAATGCCATCATTGGATTCTATTGCCAAACCTTCTGGAAAGAACTATTTTTATCATACAAACGGGCTAGGCCTGTCAAAGGACATATGCTGGTTGAGGCCAATAGCCCAACTAGTCCAGTATCCTGTTCTCACAGTGGCCAACCAGTTGCCTACGGGGAGCCTGAAATCAGGACCTGAGCTCAGCAGCATCAGTGGCCTTGCATTTACCCCATCTGTAAGCTTGCCATCATGGCACTGCCAATGTGCTACAACAGTGCTTAATGCACTTATGGAATCAGCTGCCACCACAAGCACCCCCCCCCCCCAAGTGTAAGCATTGCTTTGGCAAAGTCATAGATCTGGTTGCTGGACTCTAAGAAGCAGATAAACTTTCTGCTCCACAGTTATTTTGAAAAGCAATAGAGCACTAGAAGTATCTATTGCACACAGAGGGATAACAAGGGAGAATGAACTGTGGAAGGCAAACCTAATTGCTTTTATTGACAATTACTTTATGACCGAAGGGAACGGGGCAATTAGACTCCTCATGTCTGTAGTAAAGCATTTCTTGTAGCGTTTTGGATATCAACATTGAGAGGGGGTATTGATATCTAAATTAATGGCCCGAGTTTATAAATTGCCCTGTGCTTTTATTTCAAGAGGGAACGGCAGCTAAGTAGATCTGCAAAGGATAAAGAGATTAATTAATTACAGTATCGGTCTTTGGGGATTTCCAAAGCTTTTCTGTAAACATGCCTTCAGACAAAAAGGCCAGTTTGCTTAAGGCTATGCGGAGTTGGCAAGGAAGGGTGGACTCCTTCAAGAAAAGAAGATATAGGCATGCTCTCAAGGCAGCCTAGGGAACCATGAGCTGCATTCTTTTCTGGGCAACCTTCCAGGAACCAGAGGCCAGTGTGGACTGAGCAAGAAATGCATATGTTACTTTTGTACAGCAGACAAATTTCCACACACACGTACCTATCAGCCCTTAGATCAGAGCAGGAGAACCTTCAGCCCCTTGGACGTTGCTGAATTCCAGCTTCCATCATTTCTGACCATTGGACATGCCAGCTGAGAATGATGGGAGCTGGAGCCCAGCAACATGGGGAGAGCTCTGCGGCTTCCCTAGCCCTGCCTCCCTTAGATGTTCAGGACAGAAGCAGTGTGCCTGCTAAACTTCAAACCATTCTAAATTTGACCTACATTTGTGAAAAATCAGTGACTCTCACATTCCAAAATTCAAAGAAAGTAATGGTCGTGATCACATGAAACTAGTCTGAGACGTGAGGACACATAACAGTTTTTCACCTCATTCCTCCCCACTCCCCCCAACCGCAGTAGTTGAAAGCATAGTACTTCCTGTTATTCAGGGTGGCATACTGTGGGGTCATTATGGGATGCGAGTGGCACTGTGGTCTAAACCACTGAGCCTCTTGGGCTTGCCGACTGGAAGGTTGGCAGTTCGAAGCCCTGTGACAGGATGAGCTCCCGTTGCTCTGTCCCAGCGCCTGCCAACCTAGCAGTTCAAAAGCAAGCCAATGCAAGTAGATAAATAGCCATCTCTGTGGCAGGAAGGTAAACGGCATTTCCATGCGCTCTGGCTTCTGTCACGGTGTCCCGTTGTGCCAGAAGCGGTTCAGTCATCTTGGCCACATGACCTGGAAACCTATCTGTGGACAAACACCGGCTCTCTCGGCCTGAAAATGAGATGAGCGCAGCAACCCCAAAGTCATCTTTGGACTTAACCGTCCAGGGGTCCTTTACCTATTTACCTTTACTATGGGGTCATGCATTTATATTAAAGGGTCTCTAAACCAGCTGGATAGCTATCCATTAAATTTTCATTTTCAGTACAAAATTAATGCACAGAAATAAAAGACCTGCTCTCAACCTCTTTTAAAAAAATCATCAGTTTACATAATGTTTTCCCTTCATGCGAAAGTTACTGACCCTTTGCAACTACGCATTATTTACATTCACATGGGCAGGCAAAGCAGGGTGGCTGGTTATGCCCATGATTTTGGCAGCTTTTGCACACAGCTCAGCTATTGACGCTGGATGAAAAGGTAAGAGGTGGGGCACCATGTGCGAAGCAGAGCAGGGATCAGTTCAAATTGATTTGCTTGACGACGAGCCTCTCGTATGAAGTTCTAAGTGCAAAAGCGGTTGTGTGCACAGACAGGAGATGGCGTGGGGCTTAATCTTTACTATTGTCAATGACTAGCAATTCATTTAGTTGTTTTAGATATTTGTAATTCATCCTTCACCAAAAAGGTCCCAGAGCGGCAGACATTAAAATTAAAACCATCATTAACTACAAGTAAAATTGAAACAAAAATAATTCAGTGTCATAATCAAATTCAGTACTGATTTCCGTACCAAAATTTACCTGATGAGAAAGTGGTTTTTGTTGTCTGGGGCATCAGAATGACCAAACAAAGGCACACACTTGCAGTACGCATAAAATAAAATAAATGCATGAATCTGGAGTCCTTATAACTCACATAAAATGAGGGTAAGCCCAACTGCTATCAGGGAGGAAAGCTAGTTTATGCTATTGTTTGCTTCCTGTGTTTTGCTAAAACAGTCACACACAGAGGAAGGCTTTAGTAGACTAGGTGCTAAGAGGATATACTCAGAATTACAGTAAGGCAGAGCACTGTGGTAACAACTGGTCCCAGCGCCAAATCACAGCAGACAGATGTGCTCATTTAAATCAACCAATTATAGCTAGAAAAGCTAAGGCTGAGGACTACTGTGGTACTGAAGCTGTTGAGGCCAGATTATAGCAACAGAAGAGCAGGGAGGGGTTGTGGGTTCTATAACTTTGGTATAGCCGGGGAATAGCTGGTGTGTCCAAGGTACCGCATTTTTCGCTCTATAAGACACACATTTTCCCCTCCAAAAATTAAGGGGAAATGTGTGTGTGTCTTATGGAGTGAATGCAGGCTCCTTGGCTTCAGCGATAGCATTGCGAAGCCTCAGAAGCACAGTGGGAGCGCTCCCGCCGCGCTCCGGAGGCTTCAGGCTGCCTTCACTGAAGCCTGGAGAGCAAGATTCTCCTGGCTTCAGCACCGGGAACCCGAAGCCTCCGGACCGCAGCGGGAACTCCCGCTGCACTCCGGAGGCTTCGGGTTGCCTTCACTGAAGGCAAAGGCAATGTGGGAGAGGGAGAGCTGCGCAGCGCCCCTTCAGCGAAGCGGGAGGAGAAATGGAAGGGGCTCTGTTTCTCCTGCCGCTTTGCTGAAGGGGCGCTGCACAGAGAGGGGGAGAATTCTTTTTTCTTGTTCTCCCCCTCTAAAACAAGGTGCGTCCAATGGTCGGGTGATTCCTAAAGAGTGAAAAATACAGTACCTTTTAGATCATTAGCACAACATTTCATTGCCATAAAGTATGGAAGCCAACTCCACCAAAGAAAAGAACAGCTTGGGTTTCCTACATTTTCAAGTTCATTGCAAAGCTACATTTTGCTATGCAATACTCTCAAGTTAAATATTCATTCTGGAGCCAACAAGTCAAATAGATCACACATTTCTAGAAACAAATGTAACTTCTCTGAAACAATATGGTGAGCCATAGATGAATTTAACTTCCGAAGGATTAAATCAAAGTGTCTCTGATATTCGCACACACAGGGAAAGATAGTAAGAACAACCTCAGGCCACGTTACAAATTTAGAAGTGCTGCTGGCGGTGGCTTGGAAGGAATTTTTCCGAGTGTGAATTTCTTCGCCTTAAATTGCTCCAGTTCTTCAGCAGACAGTTCCGACTCTGGGGTAAATAACTTTGCAGAGGTGGTGCTGGGAAGGGTTGTGGAAGGGGGCAATGCTGCATTACCCCCAAAGAGACTTGCCGGCTGCCCAAACAGCGTGTTCCCCGAATTCAAAGAAGCGGAAGCAGCAGCTGTTCCAAACACCGAAGCAGATGTGGAGTCTGAGGAGCTGGCAGGAAAAGATTTGCCAAATCCGGAATTCAAAGCAGGGGTAATGGCCGCTGTCCCAAACACCGATGCAGGCGCAGTCTCCGGGGAACTTGCTGGAAAAGGTTTGCCAAACCCTGAAAAACCAGAAGCTCCAAACCCACCTGGAGTGGTTGTAGCCATTTTAAATGAAAAGGAAGATGCCGATGAAGCGGGTTGATCTCCAAAGCTGACGGCATGGGGCGCAGTGGTGGAAGATGCGGTGCCCTGGCTGCTTGCGAGGCTCCCAAACGCAGGTGTGCTTCCAGAGGGGATGCTGCCAAGTTCAGAAGCTGGTTTGAAGGAGAAGGCTTGAGCAGATTTATTGTCCACAGGAAAGGCTGCAATTGTCACACAAAGAAAAGCAATAGTTTGCAATAGTAAGGTCAAAGAAATGATAGTAATCCCAGGACTATCGGAACTAAGAATATGCAAACCTCCACCCACCACCAGCCAAAACAAATCCCTACCTGATGATCCAAAAGCCGATGCCTGCTGTCCTCCAAACCCAAATGCAGGAGGTGGCTGACTAGCCGTGTTCTTAAATTCAGATATCTTAAAACAATGAGAAGTAGTTCTACATGTTACAGAAGAAAAAAGGTACTATTGCTTCCAATTCAATATAAAATGCAGAATTAGAAGTGAACAAATCTTTGATATAGAATAAGACAACTTACCGTATTTTTCACCCTATAGGACGCACCGGCCCATAGGACACACCTAGATTTTGGGGAGGGGGGGAATAAAGGGAAAAAAGTTTATTCCCCTCCCCCCAGGGACGGGGCTGGGGCGGGAGAAGTCCGAGCTTCCCCCACCCCAGCCCCCAGAACAGGCAGCTCTCCGCAAGCCTTGGAGGCCAGCACAAAGTCGCGCCGGGCTCCCACAGCTTGCGGAGAGCTGCGCGAAGCCCGCTCTGGGAGCATGCGGGGCTGGGGGAGGGGGAAGCCCGCCACCAGCCTCCAAACCATGTCGGGAGACAGCGGGATGGCGCACTGCGCCTCCCCGCTGTCCCCCGAGCTTGCGGGGCTGGTGGCGGGGAGAAGCACGCGTCTCCCCGCCGTCAGCCTCCAAACCACATCAGGAGACAGCGGGATGGCGGCGTTCCGCCTCCCTGCTGTCCCCCGAGTTTGTGGGGCTGGCGGTGGGGCTCTCCTGAAGCCTGGAGAGTGAGAGGGGTCAGTGCGCACCTGCATTCGCCCCATAGGACACATTTCACCTTCATTTTTGGAGGGGGCAAAGTGCGTCCTACAGGGCGAGAAATACGGTACATTACCATCACTATGATTTCACTTTATTTGTGGTGTGGATCTACAGCAGGGATGAGGAATCTAAGGTCCAGGGGGGGGTCCAGATGTTGGACAACTCCTCCCACCATCCCCAAATCCTGGCCATACTAGCTGATGCTGAGAGGAGCTGAAGTCCAGCAACACCTGGAAGGCCACAGGTAAATGAACAGATCTCTGTACTGTTTCTGTACTGTCATCAGAGGCAGCCCTATTTACATATAACACACTGCAGTAATCTAATCTGGAGGTGACCAAAGCATAGACAACAGAGGTTAGCCTACTCGTGTCCAGATAGGGGAGCAGCTGGGCTGTCAGCCGAAGCTGATGGAAGGCACTCTGTGCTGCTGAGGCCACCTGAGCCTCAAGCAACAGCAGAGGATCCAGAGGTTCCCACAAACTACAAGCCTGCTCCTTCCCTTGACTCCCACAAAGGGCATCCCCACCCTGGTCAGCACAGCCCCCACTCCTGTGATAAATTGAGCCTAGATGAGTTCTCAGTTGGTCTGCCAGCAGGGGTCAGGGTGGAACAGGCTTCCCTCTGCCAGTCCAAGGTGCAAAAAGGCCGGCTTCCTCAAGAGGAGGAGGAATTCCAGCTGCTGTGTAAGAGTTACCTCCTCCATGGATGGTCTCCGGCTGCTGCTACTTCTGAGAGCAAAGCATCAGTTCTCCAAAACACACACTCTCTCTCTCTCTCTAAAGAACACCTGCCCTCTTACTAACCTATTTTTCTGCCTTCTTGAACCCCCTTGGCCACCACCATCTTTCAAGGAAGCAGAGCCAGAAGCTGAACAATGCCAATGAATAATACCCCTTACTCTGGATGTTTATTGTAGAGACAGTATCTTCTATCAACAAATCTGATTCTATTACTGTCAACTGCTTCGCGAAACATGACTGAAAGATTTACAAACCTTGCAAAATTAATTTAAAACTTTAAATGAAGACCTTTTCATTTTCTCTATTACACTCACCAATGCCGCTTTAGTAGATGCATTTATATTCTTCAGCTCAAGCAAGCGACTTCTCCACTGGCTTGCTAACTGCTGGACTGAATTGATCTGGAAAAAAAGGGAGATTAGACTGTGTTAGGACCCTGCCAATCAAACCAAGAAGGAATAGAATTTCTGAGCAGCTGTGATTAAAATATGTTGGCACATTCAGAAGCAGAAGAATGTCATTACTACCCCACAATTCAAATGTATATATTTTGGGGGCGGTGGTCTTGATTCCAAATCACAGCCATTTACACTAAACAATATTACACCACTAGTAATCATGTGCAGCTCTCAAGTTAAAACAGTTCAACGTATCATCAGAGATTCACAACCTTTCTTAGATAATGACAGCTCTCTTTCCCAAGCTCCGAGAGGAAAATCTTTCCTCGCCTACAGAAAGCCACCCAATCTTAAACAAGTCCTCACACACAATAATACAACAACCAGACTTAACATGGACACTGGCACAAGAGCCTGCAATAAATCTAGATGCCAACTTTGCTGCCAAATACACCCGGGCAACATCATTATTGGCCCCAATAACATCAAACATAACATCCCAGGCCTATTTAATTGTCCGTCTTCCAACATTATATATGCTATCGAATGCCAACAGTGCCCTTCAACTCTCTATATTGGACGAGCAGGACAAACCTTATGCCAAAGGATAAATGGACATAAATCTGACATCAGGAATCATAAAACCAAGAAACCAATAGGAGAACACTGCAATCTCCCAGGACATTCTATGCAAGATCTTAAAGTAGCCGTCTTAGTGCAAAAGAATTTTAGAAATACACTTGAAAAAGAAGTTACAACTCATTACCAAACTAAAAACTATGGAGAGACCTGGTCTGAATAGAGATATTGGATTCATGTCCCATTATACATGCTAAAGCTAGTTTTCGTCACCTATCCCTTTAAAAATAACTTGCCCTTCCCTGTGGAACCAATTGCCATCATTAACAGTCATCAACAGTTATAAGGTTGGAGCAACCTCTGCTTCAGAGTATCTGAAGAAGTGTGTATACACACAAAAGCTCATACCTAGAAAGCTTATACTTAGTTGGTCTTTAAGATGCTACTGGAATTATGAAAAAAAAATGGGGGGGGGGGAGATATTATTTTAAAGACTGACTTAAGACAAAAAGACTTGATTCTTGTTAAAGGAGTTCTTTGTGGATAATCTTTTAATAGTTTTTTAATCTTTCATCTTGCCATTTATCAATATGTAGAGACTCACATAATTTTGTACATTGTTGTTTGCTCTGCTATTATAATATTCAAGACGCAACTCTTCTGGCAAGAAGTCTGGAAACCCTGCAGGAAGAGGAACAGTCAAAACCTGGAAAGACAGATAATACTGCTCTTATCCCCAGCTATGAAATCATAGTAAATGCATAAACCCCAACAACTCTCATGTTTGTTGACAAGAGACACTGGCCAAGTATAAAAGCAAATTACAATGGCACCAGAGAATCAATTAATAGCTTTCACCATGCATTGGGGTCTTATTTCAATAAATAATAATAATAATAATAATATTTATTTATATCCCGCCCTCCCCAGCGGAAGCCGGGCTCAGAGCGGCTAACATCAAATGTATAATACATTAACATAAAATCAGACAATCAATTAAAATACATACTCAAATCAGATCAGGATCAGAATAAAATCCAATCGGATGGCAACCCGCAGATTAGGGTTGGGGACCTTAAATGCTCACCAGGCCCAACTGTTTGTGCTGAACTTATATGGGCCTGTGAGAAAAATTGGGAGGCCACTTTCATGCAAGTTCTTATGAAAGGGGAGAGGGAGTCAGACTGAATCCCGACCAAAGGCCTGGCAGAACAGCTCCGTCTTGCAGGCCCTGCGGAAAGATGTCAAGTCCCGCAGGGCCCTAGTCTCTTGTGACAGAGCGTTCCACCAGATTGGAGCCACAGCCGAAAAAGCCCTGGCTCTAGTTGAGGCCAGCCTATCCTCTCTGTGGCCTGGGACCTTCAAGATGTTTTTATTTGAAGACCGTAAGTTCCTCTGTGGGACATACCAGGAGAGGCGGTCCCGTAGGTACGAGGGTCCTAGGCCGTTTAGGGCTTTAAAGGTTAAAACCAGCACCTTAAACCTGATCCTGTACCCCACCAGGAGCCACTGCAGCTGGTATAGCACTAGGTGAATGTGATCTCGCAGTGAGGACCCCGTAAGGAGTCTCGCCGCAGCATTCTGCACCTGCTGGAGTTTCTGGGTCAGTCTCAAGGGCAGCCCCACGTAGAGCGAGTTACAATAATCCAGTCTGGAGGTGACCGTCGCATGGATCACAGTGGCTAGGTCAGGGCGAGAGAGGTAAGGAGCCAACTGCTTAGCTTGGCGGAGTATCAAAAGCATGATACTTCAAAAACTCTAGAAGTTACTTCAATACATGGTATGTAACATATTCTGTGATCTGTGCTACCTTGTACTTTCTTAATTTAGAGCTTATGCCAGCTTGCAAATTAATCATTTATCCATTCAAGACATCATGTGAAGAAATGCAGTTTCAACTCTACATTTATTCAGGTTACAAGCAATGCGTGGTAGGGAGAACTTGTAAGTGTTCAGCCCAGGCATAGGCAAACTTGGCCCTCCAAATGTTTTGGGACTACAACTCCCATCATCCCTGGCCACTGGTCCTGTTAGCTAGGGATGATGGGAGTTGTAGTCCCAAAACATCTGGAGGGCCGAGTTTGCCTATACCTGGTTTAGCCCCTTCTGAGCCTTTCAATTCTCCTTTTCAGGTGCCTTCTACATTCGTCCTTCCCAAAGCTGGGCTCACTTTTCGAGCCTGGCTGAGTGCTGGGAAAGGGGGAAAAGAAACACTGTCCAGGAGTAGTAATATTAGCAATGAAGACTCAGAAACAGCAAAAGACCAAACAGCCCACTGGTAGATTTTTAATCCTTCTCTATTGCCAATGACACATATACTGTACATACCCCAACTACACACTACTAAAATCATAAAGGAAAAATTGGTTTCAGAACTCTTCTTTCTCTCATGGAGCCTATAGCTGCCATGACAGTCAGCAACAGATAAAGCTGGGTTAAATAATACAAGGAGGCCAAGTTAACAAATCACATTATTATAAATTGCCCACCTGATAAAGTAGTTAGATTCTGGTCTTGCAAAAACTCCCATTTTGGGTTAGTTAAATAAATACTAGAATGAATAGAAATTTTAGAAGAATTGTTCATACCAAAGCCTCATTAAAAAAGAAAGATAAAAGACAAACACCTTTTGTTCACTTATATAAGCACACTTCTCATTCTTTGGGATCCAATAACAGTATTCAAGTGAGAAATAAACCTAAGCATGTGTGGGTAATTAAGAGGATTATGAAAGATTCTACCTGATATATTCGGCTTTTCTTTCATAGGTGAATAGGTGGAAAACATCCATTGTCCTGAAGATTCCCAACTCTCCATGTCTTTCATTATAATTTCACTGAATAAATGACATTCAAAAGTCATAAGCCAAATGAAACCGAAGATAGGCAGTGAAGACCTACTTAAAGCTAGATTCAATGTGTTTTTAAAAAAATACAG
The DNA here is from genome assembly GCF_965153285.1 of Podarcis tiliguerta. Classification (NCBI taxonomy): domain Eukaryota; kingdom Metazoa; phylum Chordata; class Lepidosauria; order Squamata; family Lacertidae; genus Podarcis; species Podarcis tiliguerta. The sequence continues at coordinate 25,754,295 of NC_139545.1, forward strand.
AGCCAAGTCAAAGGTTTACTGTGATAAGACGAAACAGTATGTTTTATAAGTGGCTTGCTACAATACTCGTTTTCAGTTTCTAAAATTCAAAGAAAACAAGTGGAAAGAGTGGGTGCAAGATCAAATATAAACAGGAAGTACTTGAATAAGCAGGGAAAATCACAAGTGAATGAAAAAAAATTGTTAAGTGATTCAGTGTGAGAAATCCACATCTGCATCAATTGGGGGCACAGATGCCAATCCAGTCTGATGCAGATGGCAATGCACATCCCCATCTAGAGCTTCTAGTTTTACACAACTAAGAAGCAAGAGCTGCATCAGAGCCAATATTAAACCAATCTGAAACATATTTGTACCAAGTCACATTTTTTTAATAGCTGTCAGGACAAAAATTAGCTACACCAATGAAACATCAACATGATTGAAATTATCTGAAAAGAAACAATTCTCCTCTGTTAATAGGATAGGAATCTTAGGCTAGTCTTTCCCCTTTCTCCTTTCCAAATGCAGTTTATGAAGACAGGACCAAGTGTCAGACTCACATGCTCCTCCCTCCTCCCTCTCCTTGAGTGCCAGCTTTGGCAGTTTGATCTTGTTTAAAGGAAACCAGTTCCCATTACATATGAAACAGGAAACTCTGGATGAATGTTAACTAAAGCATCATTAAGCCACGGTCTACCACTTCAGACACAGCAGGATTTGCTTTAAACAGGATCAAAGTGCCGGAGCCAATAGCATAAGAAATAAGCATGACCAACACTCATTCAGGCTAATTATGCCCAAACTGGCTCTTAATATTATGAACTTTTATGAGCAAAGGCCGCTATGAAGAAAATGTTACAGGCAGGCATTCTGTACACAGTTAAATCTTCTTAACTCCTATTTACCTCACTGGGATATTAACAATTGTGTACATGACTGCAGCCATAGGGTTCAGGTTTGTTTTTTAATTAGCCATTCAATAAAATTTATTTAAAGTCTATTAAAACTTGAGAGATAGGAAATTGCTACTTACAGAAGTTTATCTTCCTCATCTACAATGCCACTATTACCAACATTTTCAGTGGAGTTTAATGCAGCATATCTATTCTGTGAAAAGCCAGAATCTCTGTTGTGCCAGCTGGTTGACTTGGAAAAACTGGATGTCTGTACAGGGTTACTGTATCTCTGATTATGTCCACTCCATGCTACTCTTCGACCGGAGCCTTCAGTTGGGAAAGAAAGACATGTGTTAAGTAAGAGTTATGAGAGACACCAGCTTCACTACTCCTGCTGCCTGTTGAATTTTCACCTGTGACAGCCTGCAGAAAGTCTCAAAATCTAGTATCCTGAGGGGTGGGGAGGCAAGGCATTGGACCAATTGCTACACCTGCTCCAGGGTGACCTGGCACAGAGCAAGGCTACATTACGCCCACTGCTACCTAGTTAAGGTTAAGATTGTCTTGTTAGTCTAAACCAGCCTTTCTCAACTTCTGGTGTGTCCCCCAATATGTTTTTGAACTACAACTCCCATCATCCCTGATCACTAGCCATGCTAGCTAGGAATGATGGGAGTTGTAGTCCAAGAACATCCAGGGACCCAAGGTTGTGAAAAGGCTGGTCTAGACGTGCCCTGTCCCCCCCACCCCCGGAGGATGGTGGCAGTGGCCAGGGAATGCAAGAGAGCCGCAAACAATATGATCACGGCAACACCACTCTCAGCTCAGCCCACTGAGTCAGCCACACCAGGGAGAGAGAGCGGCATTGGCTGCTTCCCTTCCCTTGCTTCCAAGCCACCCTTCGCCAACCCAATGCCCTCCTGATGTTCTGGACTACAGCTCCCATCAGCCCTAGCCAACGCTAGGGTTGCCACCTGTCCAGGATTGTCCCATATTTCAATGTAAAATACTACATCTTGTATTGATACAGTTTTGTCCTGTATTTTAGGTCTCCTTTCTTTCTCTCAACCCCTCTGCCAAGTTAGGGATCTTCTCCACATGCATGTGTTGGAAAGGTCCTATAGCTAAGCTCTGGGTAGCCATGCACATTTACTAATTTGTGTGTGTGCACGCATGGCAAATTCCAGAGGGCCCATCCTGTTAGGATACCATCAGTGCCAGATTTACGTGTAAGCTAAACAAGCTATAACTTACGGCCCCACTCTCTTGGGGCCCCCAAAAAATTTGAAGGGAAAAAAACCTGGATGTACATTTCCAAAATATATAATAGAAAACAAACAAAATAAAACCTACATACAGCAGCAGTATTGTATGTTGTGTAGGCTCCTATGACGTAAGTAATGTGCCCCACCTGCTTCCTAAAATATCACTGGTTTGCTGTTATTATTTCATGTTATAGCAAGTTTCTAGTGACTAGATTATAAGTCTTCATAAATTGTGTTTCTAAAGGAACTTTTGTTATTGCCAAATGCCAATGTGTTTGCATTATTAGGTTTGTTATGAATAAAAAATCATTTTAAGTTAGAGCTTAATAATTATTTCACTATTAGTATACTTAATTGTATTTCAATTCAACCATTACTTTGATAAAATACATATTTTGTTATGTGCAAATGGCTTTAGATACCTATTAGGCCCATAAATTATCATACAGCAAATATTCAACACAAAAAACAGCGACAGTTTGTTGTTGACATGTCGGACAGCTGGACATATAAGGGGCCCCATTACCTTCAGTAGCTTAGGGGCTCATGAAAACTAAATCCGGCCCTGGATACAACAGACTGAAACGGATTACTCTGAAGTCACTCAAGCACCAGATGAAAAAAAATTCGTCCCCCCTCCAACCGCCGCCCCCCCCGCATGTTGCCAGTACAGAGGGAGCAGCCCTGCCGGCGCCCATCTGGAGGGCAGCAGGTCGGCCGGCGCGAGGGGACGGAGAGAAGCCGCCGCCGGCGGAGAGGCGGAGCGGGACAGCCTCCCTTGCTTACCCGCGTTGGCTCTGCCGGCCTGTTGGCGCGGGTGCTCGTTCCAGCAGTTGTCGCCGAAGCGGCAGTGGCCCTGCAAGAAGTAGTGGCAGACCTGGCCGGCGTTGCGCGCCATGGCGGCGCTTCCCCGGCGGCAGCTCCCGCGAACTCCTAGAAAGCAAGAATTATGAAGAAGCGCCGCCGCCGCCGCTGCCTTACGCACGCCGGGAAGCTCTGCCTTCAGGGCTCGTGTTGATGACGCGCGGGCGTCGGCAGGCAGCCTCGCTGGGCGAGCGCGAGCGCTTCCGAACGGCTCTTTCCTAAGACGTCAGCAGCCTGGTGGCGGTTGGTGGAAACGAAAAAACAACAAACCGCTTCGGCGCGCGCAGAGCCGTTGGGAGCGGCCGTTGAGGAGCCGCAGCGAGGCTTCGAAGCGCCGTTTCCTCGCTCTTCCAAACTATGGCGTGACTTTCCAGAGACGACGACGTGCGGCAGCGCCGTCCTCCTGCTCAGCAACGGGCGCTGTTGAATTCGGTGGAGGTTTCTTCTCCTAAGAGGAAGCGGCGGCGGGTTAAGACCGCAGGCAGCACGGTAGCGCCGCGCTAAGTGATGGCAAAACCCGTCAGCTTTCGTGGAGCCGACATCGTCAGATGAGCCAAGAGTCTGTGTATGACAGAAAATTTGGCAAGCACTATACGTCATAGTGCACTGTCAGCCCCAAAATGCTTGCAGGGTTAGCTAGGAAAAACACATGAACAGGTGTCATTTTGTTTTATTCCTCCAACCTCACCCTTAACTCTCCTCCTGATGGTGACTTTCCAGGTTCAGGGGACGCTTAAGTCTCTGAATGGTAGTTCCTGGGGAGCAAAAGCCCACAAAGGCTATTTGCTTTGTGTGGCAGCTATGGGGTTTTGGAAAGCAACTACTCATGAGTGTAGCCAAGGGGGTTAGGTGCCGCCCCCAAATCAAGTAAATCAATAAAAAATACGAAATGACTGAGGTTCAGCCACACTAACTTAAAGCCTGCCACCACAACATAAATCTTGGCTATGCCCATGGGACTACTTAGGATTCCCACAGTGGCTATTGCCTACTAGATGAGCCTTTTATGCCAAGGCAGTAGGGTGGTTCTTATTCTTAAATTTATATGCCACCCTTCATCCAAAGATCACGTGTGATTAAGTTCACATTAAGAGCCCTGAACAGTAACATAGAAATAAGACTATACATCAACATTTTGTCGTTTTATTTTGACTCTAAATCCAAATAGAGATGTGAGTGTCTCAATGTGGTTCTCTTTCTCTTTTCTTAAAGTTGTACCTTGTCTTTACTTGCTTTTTCTTCTTTGGAGACTCCAAATGATAGGAACCATTTCCCAGCAGCAATCACTTAACAAATGTCCAAAGAGCAGTGTCTGTTGTTCTAGGTTTAATTTATCGATATCTACCCTTCTACTTCTTAACTTGCACTAGTTTAGATAGGTGCCTTTTTCAAACCATGCCTTCAGCTGTCAAAGAACAGCGGTATGAAATAGCAGAGATTAACCTTAATGAAAAGCAATGTGCACTGGTAGTTGGTGTCCATATCTACTACTTCCAATGCTAACACACACTCGAAAGTAACTTTCATGCACCTTGATTTCTATTCCTCACAACTCTATTGGCAGCATTCAAAAAGTTTGTTAAATGAGAAAAGTGTACAATAAGAGCACCCACAGATAGGTGTTTGCTCCTGAGTTCTAGGTTTTTTTATTTAATGTATTTTTTACTGTTACTAAAATTCAAAAGCAGGTTAAATTAAAAATACATAATAGAACAGCAGAATAAAATATGCAAAAACCAATAAAATCATCATAGGCAGCAGATTTACCCAAACACCTAGGTGAACTACTCTTCAACTGGTACCAAGAGTTGGTGCCACTTGTATTTGAGAAGCAAGTGAATTCAAGGCACTTGTAACAAGAATCCTTTTTTCCATGTCGGCACATATTGAATTTCAGGCAGATGTGGCACAGTCAAGGCAGCATTCCACATCAATCTTAATGTACAGGCAGGTCTATTTGAAAGCAGACCCTCTTGTCAAGTATTCTATTCCTTATTCTATTCTATGTACTACTTCATTGTCAGCCCGACAAAGAGTTTCTTCCTCTACTTGTGTATTCATAAAATTTGCTTAGATTTCTTTTCTGTCTTTTAATATGGACTCCCATATTAGAATGAGTTTTTCTTTGAATGAAGAATACAATTGGGAAAGGGCTGGAACTTTCTGGCTCTTCCCAGCCAAATTAAATTTCTTAGTCCAGGTTATGGAAATAAAGTCTCTTCACATATGTTAACATGGACTATTAAATGAACACTTCATGACCACCTTAAGAAAAACATATTTATTTAACAAAGTTTACTGACAACAAGCCTCACTGAGGTATGTTTCCAAAAAAATTGCTTCTACTTAGCAAAAGTAATCAGTAGGCAAGGTTTATCAATACATTATTTGTTAATACACAAAAACAGTCCAATAAAACTTGTTGCACCGAGTCCATTTACTAAGAACTGACAATGAATCCGTTTTGTCACACAATGTCTAGTTACGTAACAGGGATATATCTAGAATTAAGGAAAATGAGTTTTCATACTGGATGGTCCATATTTGGACTGATGGAAGTTAAATGTGCACTATATGGGAACCCCCTTTAAAAACAAAAAAGTTAAAACTAGCATCTGCTAGATTTAAGTTTCTTATTGATCAAATTATTCCATTTTTGGCAAAAGATTTGAGGAGGGAAATACTTTAAAACATAATATAAAAAATGTGCTTCAGAATTTTTTTAAAAACCCAACATGAAAAAATAGTTTAGACTTGCATCACTCTGCAGGTATGTGTATCACTTTAACATAGCATTAAAGGCAGTATTAGAAAGTATACAAAAATGTACTTTATATAATATAGGATGTTCTCAACCTAAAGCACATATTATACCCCAAACGTGTTTTTGCACAAGTCATAAGTCGTTCACGTTATCACATGTAAGCTTATGTCAATCTTTTTACAGTACACACTGCAGTTTTTGGAACTTCAGATGCGTATTAAATCAGGCATGTAAAAAATGGTATGAATTTTGATCTACCCCAATGAGAACAAGGAATTGGAAGGAACAGACATTCTAAACAAACTTATTTCCTGGGTTTTACTTCGGCTACCCTACACTTATTAGACTGCAATTAGGGACAAAACCAATGAATGGAAATTGCCTGGGCAAGTTTAGTTCCACTCCAACTATTCCTAACAACACATTTACTTTCTCCTGTAAATGAACAGCTGCCTTCTAGTATGTCTAGGTAGGACTCCTGTAGAGAGGTGCAGTATGTACCCTCATCTGGACAGTAAATATTTTAGGAAGTAGATGCACTAATGAAAAAGCATCATATCCCATGCACATGGTGGACAGGACATAGTGGAAACATACCACGGGTTTGTGGCTTTGCACAGATGGCATTAAGAACATAGAGGAGGGAGTAATTGCCTGTTGCCAGTCACCATTCCAGTTGCGTGAAGGATGCTCATATAAGATATGCCCCTAGTTATCTGAGCCTGCTCAGTACCAGGAGAAGCTGCATAAATAGTTAGAAAGCACAATATGTTTCACTCAGTAACTGGATACCATCCTGTGGGGGACCTGCATTGAAATAATGCAGTATATCTCTTTGTAGAACAGATGTTTCAGCAAAGTTACTCCAACTAATAGGGTTTGTTTCATTCAATTTTGCTACCCGAAAATTTTAATTATTTCAAACTCTGAAAAATGCAGGTTACTAAAAAATAATAATTTCTTGTTGGAATATTTCACAATATACTTAGACAGCAGAGTTTGTGGCAAAACTGCACACATGCATCTTAAGGAAACTTCATGTGTCTTCAATCTAAGGTTGTAGATTCTTGAGTTACTTCCCAAAAAATAAAACTTTGACAAGCAAATCCACCTTATGCACATAGTGGAGATAAAGTGAAGGATTTCATCCAAAAAAATTCTGTAGTACCGACATCTTGACAAGATGAAATTGAAATGCAGAAACATCATAAGTAGCAATCGTGAAATCTTCATGTTTCTAGTGTCTCCTCATTTGCTCCGCAAGTATCAACTACACAGATTAAACAGCTGGTCACTGGGAAAGCACGGACTTTAGAGTTGGCTATCCATTTATCAGTTTCAGTATTATATTCAAGGATGTGCCCCAAACGACCTACACCCTGAAAGCCTGCTAAGACATAAACTATGGAACCCACAGCAGCACATTTTACAGTCACACCTTTCCATGGCATGGGAGAGACCATCTTCCACTCATTCACTTTAATGTCATAATATTCCACATTGTCTAAGCCACCTTTAAAGAGAAGAGAAAACACACGAATAAGTATCAACCATGGTTTCTCAAACTTCCAACATAGTGATCACTATATACAGAATCCTTCCCAAATTGAACTTCCTCTAGTATGGTGAAGTAAAAGCAATAGTTGCAAGGATGGTTTGAAAAATTTAGCATCTAAAATTATCTGGGACTTAATAACTGAGGAAAGGAAACAAAATTCAAGGTTTGAAAACAAGATCTGTTATCACAGGGTGATAATAATTCAAAATTTACAATGCAAGCCTTCTAAATGTCTACTCAGAAGTAACTGCCATTGAATTCAATGGCACTTCCTCTGCGGTGCGTAGGTATAGAATTGTTCTCTTAAAAGTCTCAATTTCCACTGCTTTAAGGAGAAATTATTTTAATTTTCTATATAAATGGTATTTAACCCTATGTATAGGACAATCCCACAGACATGGGTGGCACTGTGGGTTAAACCACAGAGCCTAGGACTTGCTGATCAGAAGGTCGGCGGTTCGAATCCCCGTGATGGGGTGAGCTCCCGTTGCTCAGTCCCTGCTCCTGCCAACCTAGCAGTTCGAAAGCACATCAAAGTGCAAGTAGATAAATAGGTACTGCTCCGATGGGAAGGCAAATGGCGTTTCTGTGCGCTGCTCTGGTTCACCAGAAGTGGCTTAGTCATGCTGGCTACATGACCCGGAAGCTGTACGCCAGCTCCCTTGGCCAATAAAGCGAGATGAGTGCCGCAACCCCAGTGTCGGCCACGACTGGACCTAATGGTCAGGGGTCCCTTTACCTTTACCTTTATAGGTCATCCCAGTCATGATGGATATATGCTTTGTAGATGACTTTCATATATGGGAGAGTATGTAAAATTACAGTGTACTGGTAGAGAAGTGTTTATTTTTAAACAATACTCTACATGTGATACCATTAACAGCAAAACTGCAGGTCTGGACAAGTCTGGTCAAACAGCAAACATCTCATATTCACTCTTGTAGTGAGGCATGACTGCAAGACTCCTTCCACTAACCACCCTAAAAAACATGCAGGGACACAGCTCATTCTGCCACTAAGCTGGTGGTCCAACAATCTTCACCAGTCAGTTGACTTGAAACTCACATCCATCCAAAGCTGGCCAATTTTGAGAAGCTGTAGCTGGCACAATTATTTGTACATCTTACCTCTGGCACAGCAGATTTTAATAAAAATTATCAATTACCTAAGCCATTCTGTCCTCCAACGGCAAATATTTTGTCTTTCACAAACACAAGTCCATGATTTTTTCGGGCTTCAAGCATCGGACACAACTCTGTCCACCTGAAAATATTTAAAGCATGTAATTTTAAAAACACGTTCACTCAATTTCATACCATGAGCAGTTCTTTTTCCATCAAGTATGGTAAATACTAAAGTTGCAGAGAAGGGAATTTATAGTTAACTTATGATTTAGTTCCACTATTGCGAAAGCATGCCAGAGGAACTGTCAGTTAAAATGGAGCACAGATCTAAGCTAATTTTGGTTGCTTAAAAGCTCTTGCTCCTTATAAAAATACATTACATAATAAACGGTAGAACAATATTAACAACAAACAGAATTCACAGCATCTGACATATCTAAAAGGCATTACAACCTGATTTAAAAGTTTTAACTGCCCTCCTAATGCAAGCAGTGAAAGAGCCTCACAAATCTGTCAGGGAAGGGCACTCCAGAAGAAGTTGCATTTGTGTAATTGGCCTGTAGATGGTTAAACACACAATAAAATTTATTGAAATCAATACATACGTTTCTGTTGCTGGATCATAAACTTCACAGGAATTCAAGACTCTTCCAGAAACATTGTTTCCTAAACTTCCTCCACATACGTATATGAGACCATTTGCCTCTACCATCCCATGACTGCATCGCTGAGTCAGCATACTGGGCTTTGTGTGCCAACTTTCTGTTCTGGTATCATAGCATTCAAACAAATATAATGCAGAATTTCCTTTAAATAAAGAGACAAGCAAACTGATTTAGAGAATATTTGGAGATTCTATGAATTACATGCAACATTGCAATAAGGTCACTGTTGTAATTTGTCTTCTAGTGCAGCAGTTGAATGCTTCACATGACACTTCAAGCTGTACGGTTTTAAGGTTATGTTTTCCAAAACAAGGTACGTGATCCTATATACAAGCAACCTTCCTGTGATACTGATAATCCTTTTTTTAAAAAATCTTTTCTATGACATCTGCATTCAAAATATATACAATTCAGGAAACAAAGTCTTCCTTTGCAGCAATAGCATAATCCACATGGAACTGCCCATTTGCTGATAACACTACTCACAGTCCTGCTCTGAATGCCTTGGTATCAGAGATTAAGCAGGTGGATATCTAGTATACTCCTCTCTCAGTGCTGGTGCTCAGACTTTGCAACACCCTTTCCAGAGATGTTGACTTGGCATTCTCTGTTTTATCCTTTCGGCTCCAAGCCAGTTTTTTTTGAGGCAAGCACTTAAGGAATGGAAGAGACTGAAGCAGCTCCTGCTTTACTGTTTAGCTGATGTTAAATCTATGAATGTGTTCTGTTGGGTATTTTAGGTTTTGGCTATTCTATTTTTGTTGCTTGAATCTTTGCTACCTGCTCTGGCTTTCTTAGATAGAAAAATGCCACATAACAGAGCACTGGTGTTTTTCTTTTTGAACGTGAATAAATACTGAAAAGGTTGGAGACCTTCTCTCACAATCCTCTCAACATGGCAGCAAAGATAGAACCACAGAAGGTAGACACTCACTCTCCCCATAGTGAGCGCAAACTGGCAAAATCATTAGGAAAGGTGGACTGAGCTTCACTTGCTGCAACAGTCCAATAGATCTGTACTAGAGATGCACGTTATGAAGCAAGTTTGCCTCATAAACGTGGAGAAATGAATTTGCAGGGGAGAACTAGTGGGCATTTAATCTATCCCACACATGTTCATTATCCTCTGCAAATGCTCACTATCTATGATGTCCCAACTGTAGTATTTTCTGAGCCGTCCCACAAAAATACAAGTGCACATAGGGTTGCAGCCTGGGGGTGAGGTAAACCATGAACTCTTGCTATCTGTACCAGTTGTGCTGTAAGTTACAGATAAATGTCAGATATATACAGTACTTTCATTTCTTGATTTAGGTGGCTAAATGAAGCTGACATGACAAATATCCCTTCTAAAAATACACTGTTGTATCCAATACCAGTCATACTAAGACTAGTCCTATTGAAATTCAGGGGCATGACTAACTTAGGTCCATTAATTTCAAAGAGTGTATTCAGAGTAGAACTTAGTTGGATACAGTTCACTGATTTTTTTGTATTTTGCTCTATGTTTTAAGGCCCACATTGGATAAGATGGCTTCTGAGTTTTGGCAGTGAGTGCCATTTCTTTTCTAAAGTAAAATTCAATGACAACATTAGGGTGCCACACACGACTTCTACTTTACAGACCCACCAGCAGACCCTTCGAGTGTCTTACCTACTTCAGAACCACCAGATGTATATATTTTACCCTCTGCTGCACAAGCTGCAAGGCTATCCCGAGGTGTTGGAGGCCCCAGCTTGGAATACCAGCTGTCTTTCACAACATTGTAACAGTCCATTCGTTTTATAGGAAAAAGTTGGGAGCCGCCCAAAATATAAACCACGTTGTCCCAGAAAACACAAGCTGCATCCCTCCGCTTTTCAAAGGGACACCGGATGTCTGTCCAGCTGTAATCCTGTATGAGAAAAGATAGGTGTTTGGGAGAGAATACTGCGATGTGTAAATTCTTCAGAATTCTGAGACCATTGTTATTTATTTGTCCAATGAAGCTGGTGTGGCATACATGGTTCTTCCCCCTGTCCATTTACCCTCTAAATTATGTTGCGGAGTAATTTAGGCTGACAGATGGTGACTCTCAAAGTCATAGAAGCTTTATAATGAAGTAAGGACTTCAACTTACATGCCCCTAGTCTTAGTGCAACACTCTAACCACTAGGCTTTTATAAAAATGGACAGTGCCTTGATAATAGTAGTACACCACATTTGTATGTTGGGAAGTGATGTGGAGAAGAGCCTGGAAAGCTGTCTGCTATCTAGCTCCTGGTATTCTCCAAGTGCCCTTTCCCAACCAATTGCCACTACAAGGCTGATTCGGGAACTATTTTGCTCTGACAGGAGTTTTAGTTTTCACAATTCTTTTTCTCCCCTTGTAGCATGTCTTTGCTATTTCACTGCATAGATTTGATTTTAATGTTTTATGCAAACCGCTTTATGATGTCTGCCTGAAAAGTGGTGTACAGTATCTTAACTAACTAACTAACTAAATAAATAAATAAATGTGAGTTTACGGAACGGTGGAAAACTCATTTGCATGTATTACAGTGGGTTTTGAAAAGCCTGGGGCTTAGATCTAATAGGCCACTGTTACTGTCTTTACCACTGTTTTATTATAGGTGGAATCCTGTCTACAGCGGACACACTGCTCAGACAACAACGTACTTATTGAAAACTTCCTTCACACCCGTTTGCAGAGATTAATTATATTAATGTATTATCTTCACATCTTCCTTACATTTGGGGCATCAACAATAATTAACTGGAGGATAGGGGTGGAGAGGAGGGCAAAAGTAACCAACTGAGAATCTGTTTTGAGAAACTCCTGGCTATTATAAGTTGGCTTGATTTTAAAATTCCATAGATAAATGGAGTCAAGAAAGAGAACAGAACAATACAAAAAGGTGTTTAGAAGAAAATAGCAGATCTTAAGGAATAGAATCAGATAAAATAGAACTGGGGAAAATTTGTTGTCATGGCAACAAAGAACTCATTCTCCATGCTACAAATGATATATAATGTACCTTCAATTGGTTTACCTGTAATAAACTACTAATGGTGCTGCAAAAAACACCAGCAGAGTCATCAGTAGGGTTGAAACATGTATACAAACACAGCCAAATTTGAGCAACTGGGATAAATTAATGGAAATTAATGCACATTCCAAGAACCAGATAGTTACAAAAAGCAGCAAAAAGCAGTAAGGTCCTAGCCATATCACAGTCAAAGTACAAGACAACACTACATTCTTTAAAACTGCTTTTTAATTGTAATTTTTTTTAAAAAAATGTTTTTAACTGTTTTATGGGGTTATTCAGCTGTTTATGTTTATATTTTGTTTATGTATTTTGTGTTTTTATATTGTAATTTTATCTTGTGAACCGAGAAACCTGTGGGTATAGGGCTGTATATAAATTTAATTAATAATCATAATATTGCCTGAGCCAGCATACCTGTGTATCATCTGTTGTATCAAAAACCTCAGGTATAAATAAGATGATCATCTAAACAAGATTCTGTTTACCTGCACTATCTCAATGGGATGTTTATTCATGTGCTTTTCTCAATCTGGGTGCAATTAGTCACATGAAAATATATTTTAAAACAACTGATACAGCATTTATCTGCCAATATGTTGAATTGCAGTGAGTAGGAAAAAACTGACATTTTAAAATATAGTCAATAATCATTATAGCTTTCTTGTCCAGCAGCATCTTGCACTAGCAGAGGCTGACAGAACATCTTCAAAAGATAGCAAGCATAAGATGACAATTCAGTAACTCCCACCCCAATAGACATTGCTGAGGCACCACAGCAAGGATTCTGAAAGCCATGAAACAAGTAACTAGTGCTCACTTTTAGGTTGTTCAAATAAGAGGGGCCTTCACTCCCACAAAGCATCCTTCTGACAGACTACTCCATTTGCTGAAATGATCACAAGAGGGGGATTTATTGGGCTTGGAGGACATACTTCCTCTCAGACCAGTTTTCCCCATTTCCCCATGTTAGTTTTCACAGGATTCAAATTTGTTACTTTAATAATGATCAACTATTTGGGGATTTTAATTTATAAACTATACAAAATAGAAATCTATTTCTAGCAACAATGAAAGCCCATACGTAAGTGTAAGAAACATTAAAGTTGCTATAGAAACCTCAAAAACCTCAAAATAGCTCTGCACTACAGAAAGTTCCCTGTATCATCTTGCTATCCCTTATTACATTGTTCCTTACAACCTGTCCTCCCACAATTTAACAACAAAAACGCTTGTTTTGTGAAATCTCACAAGTGCAAGAACAAACTAATTTTATATCTATTCTCATATCTATATCTGTAGTGATGAAACTGGTTATATAATGAAAGAGATGATGAATTTTCTGTTGAAATTCTGAAAGATCAGAGCTACCTTTGGATTAAAATACCGACATGACTGCGGTTGTGAGCCACCAAACAAGGCAATGCGGTAATCGTGCTTTTTTCTTCGCGGGCGAGTGCCATCCACCAACTCTTCTCTGTCCTCTGGAGAAAGCAGATGGTATCTCATGCCACCTAAACCAGAAGGTATACACAATGATTCCATGTAATTCTAAGAGAAATCTCTGTTTTCAAAGCAAGGATAGACAAAAATTAAAGAGGAGGGAAAAAATAAAAGTCTGTTTTTAACCATTTTTCAAAAATCACATGCAACCTCTGAAATACAGAAAGGCTGCCACAAAAAAAAACGATGAAGTGTCTTTAAAACATGTTTCTATATTCACTGATATGTATAAAGTACCTGTACAGTGAGACAAACTGATTACCATGGAATAAACCTCTTGGAATATTATGCCACTGAGTATGTCATCAAATACACTGGGAAGAAACATCAACATCCAATATGTTTTAAATAATCAAAGCTTAGTATCTATAAAATATTTCTCACTACACCTAAACAAGAACACAGCTTAAAGGTTTTATTCAATCTTTCCTTCTTTTTCTTTGTTTTTACTTAGCATATACTTGAGAAGCAGCCCGGATCTGCATTGAAGACACAGATGGTGGTGCGTAGGTTTACTGTTCTTCAACAGCTGAGAGAAATGTCATTACTCAGGCTATTTTTGTATAGATATTAATGTTCTTACCAATTATATCTGAAGCCTAAGAAATCTGAAACATACGAGTTGGTTTTAAAGGCATACTGATCCTTCCAATAACTATTTTTTTCAGGTATTAAGATGGCCTTTGGTAATGAATACTCTGGTATCTTCTATTTTGCATCTTAAAGTGAGGCCCAGTTTATTGAAATAAGTTACTTTAGCGAAGAGGAGGGTGGGATGATTTGGTGGGGGTGTTTTCCTGGGGTTAAGTGAAAGGTGGATGGATGCTGGCTAGCCACCAACCCATGGCTGCAGTAATCAACAGAAGGAAAGGGGGAAGGAAGATGCTGATTATACTTGTCTTTGTACAGGATTCCCAGGATCATTGCTGCCATCCCCCCACTCATCCAAATAGGACATGCGGATCACAGAAAAATCCTAGAGCACTTTCTTCATCTTCACTCCAGCTGCAACAAAAAGTGCACAAGGGCACAAAGACAAACAAACTTGAACTTGTAGCCGAGGGAATTCTACAACCAAGGTGCCAACACAGAGAAGGCCTTCTACTATTATTAAGTGGTGGGGAAAACTGGAGTCAGATCTTGGGAAATCTAAATTGATATAATGGGGAAGATGCAGTCCTCCAGATTCCCTGGTCCCAGATCATTTAGGGTTTAAAGGGCAAACAAAAGAATTCAATTACGCTCAAAAGCAAACTGAAAGATAGGTGAAGCCCTTTAAACACTGGAGGACTATGTTCACCGTAGTTGTTGGCATCTATCTCAGGAGACAATGGAGGAGTGTGCCCTTAGGGGTGAAGTCAAACCGTTGGAGAGATACGATGTCTGCTGCGGCTGTAAGAGACTGATGCAGGAGAGACATGTTTTGTTGCTGACTGGTTGTGCTGACGTGACTGTCTCTAGGTACTCGGTCATCTCCAAGGGATTTCCACGCTGTGGGATTGATATTGCCATCATTCATGTCATTCTTGTAACACAGAGTTGGTCTGCCAATGGGCCTGGTGTCTGAAGCCAGCTCCCTGTAGAGCACGATGGCATGGATCCTGCCATCTTCCATTCTGTGGACATGACCAAGCCACTGAAGACTTTGAGACAGGAGTGCTGGGAATGTAGGCTTGGGAGAGCACATCCTTTTTTGAGATTCTGTCCCGTCATGTGATGCCCAAAATCTTCCTGATATAGCAAATGTGGAAGGCTTCTGGTGATTGTAAGTTGCTCACGACGCACTTCCATAAAGCAGTGTGCTCAACATGCAAGCTGGGCTGCCTGCTTCAGTGGGTGCTTGGAGCCCAGAGTATCACTCCACAAGCACCAGGAAAACTACTGCACCAGCAGAACTACTGTTATACAAATCAATGGTGCAATTGCACTCAGAAAAGGGCAACCGTGATCAAGGGGATAGAGCAACTCCCCTGGGAGGAGAGGTTGCAGCATTGGGGCCTCTAGTTTAGAGAGAAAGCAAGTAAGAGGTGACATAGAAGTGTATAAGTGGATACAAATAAGTACCCCCCCCATCTCATAACACAAACTCATGAACAACCAATGAAGCTAAATACTGAGGATTTAGGACAGACAGTAGTAGTTCTTTACACAGTACACTGTTATGCTATGGACTTCACTCCCACAGGAGGCAGTGATGGTGACCAATTTGGATGGCTTTAAACTATGGTTATTTATGGAGGATAAGGCTATCACTAACCACAAAGGCTATGCTCTGCCTCCACAATTGGAGGCAGTATGCTACTAGTTGCTGGAAACTGCAGGAGGGGACACTGCTCTTGTGCTCAGCTCCTGCTGTTAGGCATCTGGTTGGCCACTGTGAGAACAGGATGCTTGACTAGATGGGCAACTGGTCTGATCCAGCAGGCTCTTATAATTTTATGAAACTCTGAAGTGACCCATAATTGCTTGAAGCTGTCCCATAACAAGGTGTTTCCTTATTTTGGTATCCACTGTTCAAGGCTGTGACACACAAATGAGATTTTTGAAGTTGGGAGACTCTGGACCATGAAGCTCACATAGTCTGCAATTTATTAGACATAGTTCTAACTGCAGGAAATAGAATGCCGATATTAAGGGCTACTAGTCAGCTTTGATTCAGCTGCCTGGCACAGAGAGAACAGGGTTAATCCTACCTTTCTTTTGTATTTACATGCTAAAATGCATTTAAATGGAATAAGCAGTTCTTAAAGAAAAACTTTACAGAGAGTTGAGACAACATGGAAGATAAACTTACTGATAACCATTTTGAGGCACTCAGGGTTGTCCTGGATAAGTGGCTCAGCTTGTACTGTTTTACTGAGGAAATTCTTTGAAATTAAAGGAAACCTGACTTTAGCAAGAATGTCAACCATGTAAGGCTGACGGTTTGGCTCGTCATACTTTAGCCACCTGACGGCAGCATCATAAACCTAGAAATAAGAAAGAAAAATACATCTTTGTACTTACAGTAGCAGCCATCTCTAGAACCAGGAAATTGATAACTCAGCTCTTACAAAAAGGAAGTCTAATTTAGGATCTTCAAAGGGCTTTTAAACATAATTACTTGCTATACCTTATATTGCCAGTTAGATGGGTTTAAGTCCCTCATTCAGGAATGGCTAAGAAGAAATGCCAAATTTAAAAGCTGCTTCTGATCTCCTGAGATAAAAAAATTCAGAGCCATGACTATTCAGAGTTGTGAAACTACAAGCATCAGCTGAACTAAGATAGACCAAGTTATTTTATGATAATTATTACAAAGTGAACATGCATGTGTAAATTGGAGTGAAATAACTCACAGGGCTGCCACTTACCTGGAAAATAAAATTTTACTTCTAACATATTTCAGCCACTGAAATAATTTTTATGTCCCCCCACACTAAATGGGATCCACCACACTGAAAGGATCTAACTTTGTTTCAGTGAAAGTTTACACTTTCTTGAAGCAATTAGATAATGTGGAAAAATCCCAGATATAGTAGTAGCTATGCTAATACCTTTTGGTCCTTCATAGTAACTACTCTCAATGTTTTTAGAAAGAGTCGCTTCAACTGTCAAACATGATATACAAGAACGAGACAGAAAACCAACTACAAAACTGAGAAAACGCCACAAATAGCAAAAAGGAGGAAAAAATACCAGATGCCAGAAAATCTCAATCTGTTTTGGAACAAATCTTTCCTTGAGGACACTTTTTAAACCGCATTTCTCATAAAAAATATAGGATACTATAGTGACTCCTACTTCAAGCACCTGATGTTCCAGCCTTTTTTCCTGCCAAAAATTAATCAAATACTGATCCTTTAGTTTTGATGCAGTTAAGCACTCCTATATTTGAGGCCCTTCTGTTTTTCACATTACAACTCCCCATGCCACTTTGAAGGCTGCTCCATTAAGTCATTGGACTTCATGGGGAGATGAGACCTGAAAAGCTGGAGAATCTGGTTGGAAACTCATACAGATACTAAAAGTTCTGCCAGCAATTATTTGCATTCCACTTTTTACAGGAAATATTTCCACACAGATTGCATATTTACAGCAAGATAGCTAAAAAAAAAAGCCTTATTTCAGATGCAAGACTAAAATAGCTATGAAACTGGACCCTCACCTGATCTTCTGCTCTTACAGTTAGCGTGTCTTGATTCAGGAGATGTGTTACACGTTTAACATCTAGCTGCAGAAACTCATCTGTCTTGTAAACCTCTGTGAAATGCTGGTGGATAAAGTCATCTGCGGTAGCCTTGAGCTCTGGGCAGTCAAGACACTCTGCTAACACACTTATACCTAGTGCAAGATAGTAAAAGATTATGAAAAGATTTTAAAATTCATGAAAAAGCATATTGGTTGGAATTAAACTTTGTGCTCTTACGAATGTTACATCTGCACAAGCATTGCAGCTTGATAGATGGAAGACTCACTCTTGCCCCCACCCTTTTGCTGTTCTGGGGGTTATCCCAATTCCCTCCAGCCAGTTTCTGGGCAGGCGTGGGAGAAGTAGAGGGGGGAAGCCCGCCTTGCACAGAGTTTCTGTTGACAGAGCAGAATGCTGCCCATTTCTTTTTTATGCAAAATACCATGTTATTAATAATTTAATAATTAATAATTTAATATAAGTTTTTTCTCTTCAGTGGCAAAATAATGACCCAAATAGTTATCTCGAGAGGTAACATAATTGATGAAATCTATGAATTTCTCATGCTCTAAGTACTAGAGAGACAATGATGTCATGTTAGCAACTTGGAAGAAAGACTTTAACAGTAGTCACATTCTATAGAAGACAATAGTTCAGTCTGGCTTATCTGAAAGCTAATCAGAGGTGGCAGGCACTATACACATGACAAATACATTTTCAAATCATAAAACTTGTTTTCCAGTAGAATACATGAAATGTATCATTAGCAAGACTGT
This sequence comes from Podarcis tiliguerta, assembly GCF_965153285.1. Lineage (NCBI taxonomy): Eukaryota > Metazoa > Chordata > Lepidosauria > Squamata > Lacertidae > Podarcis > Podarcis tiliguerta. The sequence goes on from NC_139545.1 coordinate 25,772,893, forward strand.
CCTAAAAATGAAATAATCAAGGACCCAAAGTGCCAATTTTGAAATATATCAAGAGTTCTTAGAAACAATATAGAGAGTGCCATCTTACCAAGACAATTTGAAGCATCAACTTGCTCTTTTAAGAAGTCCACACACATTTTTTTCACAGGTTCAATTTGATATTGATTTGCAGCATCTAACAATGACTGGACATTGTTGCTGTTTACGGAAATTCTGAAAAAAGTAGCAACATTACTATGACCAAAACATTTTCAACAAGAAATGGAAACATGACAACACACATAGCTAGATTAAATTAGGATTTTCAACCACTAGAACAGCAACACAGTATGTTACAGGCAGATACAGTACTACCTGTTGAACAAATAATTAAAATAGCATTAATTCACTTAACAGCTTTTCTGGGCTTCACATGAAGCTATCTGATGGGCAGATATTAAGAGTTATAAATAAACCTACCTTGCAGTATAAGCAAACTCCACAAGCTGCTCAATAATATCTGGCTCTGCATCTTTTAACTCCACTTCATAAGACTTTGATTCAATCATATTTGCTGCAATTAGATACATAACACCATCATCTAACCTGAACAACAATTCCATCCCTGCACCCACATCTCAAAGGACCTGCTGCTCTAATTTAAGGGGGGGGGCAGTTGCAATAGAAGTTGTTAAGCGAACTTCAAGACAATCGCAGAGATCAGTTACAAAATGAGCAACAGAACCTAGAATTGACCAAGCTGGTATCTAGATTTAAATGTATTAACAACTGTTTTCCTAATTCCGTATTACTTATAGAAATAATTTACAGAAAAACAAGTACACTAAGAATAGGTGTATCTGGAGCTGTTGTTAACACCTGTCCTCAAGCTTGTCCTTTGGCTACAAGTCATGATTGAGGAGAGACCTGAACTATGATCCAGTGGTTGGATGACACACTAAGCCAAATCTTGGTTTAGCTTAGCTGCTGTGCCAACCTAAAAAGCCTAGGAAGAAGCAAAGTGGTTGCAATCGTCTTCTTGGGAGACGGTATATTCATGCTAAGCCATGGTTTGGCTTAAAGTTGTTCTCCTGCATGGTGCTACTAAACTGCACTTAGGCTGACAGTTGGTCCAGCAACAGAGATGAAAGACAAGGAAGAAATATCACTGTAAAGATAACTGGACAAGATTCAAGAGTTTCTACATATATGTTATTAAACCAAATCTCCCTTTCTTTGCAGGACCACAATGTTATCAACTCAGTACATAAGCTTGTTGCCAAATGGTACCTTGAGTCTACAGCAGGTTGCCGTTACCACGATGGAATGTCTTATCTGCCAGGGGGTTGGACTAAATGACCCTCAAGGTCCCTTCCAACACTACAATTCTATGATTTCAACTAACTGCTTGGCTGTAGCTTGCTCTTACAACAATCCACCTGTCCCAGTATGCAAGAAAGAGAAACACACACAGTGGAAATTGTATTAATTATGGACTAAGGCGGAGGTTTTTTAATTGCAGTCGCCAACCTGGAGCCCAGAAATCTCCACATAGTCGCAACTGAATCTGTGCCAGTAGCAAAATGCTCCTGGCTAATTTTGAACACTGCTGGTCAGTAGATGATGATGATGATGATTTAAACCAGTAGAAGTTGAGTAGCTGAAGACTTACTGGTAAACATCAAGTTAAAGAAGTGACTTGCTGAAGCAAGTACAACACGATGAGCTGGGATCTTCCTTTCCTGGACCATGAGAATGACATCACAGAGTGTTTTCTAGCACAAAAAAGTCAAAATGATGACAAAACATGTAATATTTCATAATTTCAGAGAAATGTGTAGAAAGTCTTGTTTTTTTGCTAAACTAGTGACCTACAGAAATGTACAACAAACACTATTGAAGACAAAATCACCATTTTTCAAAGGAGCTCAAGGCAATGTATGTGCTTCTTCCTATCCTCATTTAATCCTCATAACAACCCTGTGAAGTTCATCCATTGAGCTTCATAGCGGCAGGAATTCAAACTCTGGTCTTGTAACTGAATTACATTTACAATATGAACAATTACAATTTTGCTGCTCTTCAGCTCCAAGTATGTGAGATTTTTGCATACAGTTTGGCAAACCCTACATTGTAAAGCTATTCCTATCTACTCAGAAATAATTCTTAGTTAGTTTAATAGGGCTTACTTCCAGGTAAGCATGTAGAAGATTGCAGGCTTAATACTGTAGCCAGCAACACATACTTAAAATAGCACTCATTGTCCCAAATGCTTATGGGGGGTCTAAATAGAAACAACTTGAACATTTGCTTCTTTATTGTCATTTCCACAATAGACCAAAATAGCAGAGTGACTAATGTGTTAGTTAAGTAGCTTTTAAATGAGACCAGGTTCCTAAAAAGTACTCTCTGCGTATACTTTAATGGATGCTCTGATTATTCTGTCATCATTTAAAAGCTGCTGAACTAATTTCTAAAGGTAGAAAAGGTAGAAAAAGAAAGACATTGACAATTATTTTTCTCTGTTGTGGAAATGACAATGAAGGAAACTTAATATTTTCCAGTTGTCTCCATTTAGACCTCCAACTATTTGGGAGAAAGACTACCATTTAAGTGTTTATATTTGCTAGAATATTAGCCAACGTGTGTAGCATTTTTAACTTGAAATATAGATAAGCACCTCAAGGCAACTGAACAAGAGCAAAGCTGTTACTGAGCTAAAATATGTAATAGATCTTAAAATTGGTACAGTGGCAGTTCTAGCAAGTAATGACAATAAAATCACCACTAAAGCAGATTATGAAGAAAATTGGTTGCATTCAACTCAGTGTAGACCCATTGAAATTAATGTCCATTACTTAGGATTAATTGTAATAGGTCTACTCTGAGCAAAAGGTGAATACAAGTCACAGGTTAGCAAGGCAAATATTAAGCCTCATAGATCAGTAGACTGGTACTACCCAAACACATCTGTTAAGTACACAATTGAACTAGCAGTTTTCACCCCAGTTTCATAGTCATACACTAGTCATCTTCACTAAGCACACGACTAACTTGTACCTTCTGGAAGGGGGCTGATGGTGAAGGTGTTACCTCCAACCACTATTTCCACTACAGCTTGCCAACATTTGTAACGCTCCAACCCCTACAGCCTGTTAACAGTTGTTCTGGTAATAGCTTTCCTGCACAAAAAGATAGCTATTAACTCCTATGCCAGGCACAGGCAAACTAGGCCCTCCAGATGTTTTGGGACTACAACTCCCACCATCCCTGACCACTGGTCCTGTTAGCTAGGGATGATGGGAGCTATAGTCCCAAAACATCTGGAGGGCCAAGTTTTCCTACGCCTGTCCTATGCTGTTGTGATCACCTTTCTGTATCTCTAGAATACTATCCACTTGGGTGACATATGCTAGAGATAAAGGAAGATGAATCTGAATTAAGTTTACCCATTTGCCAGGGAACAGAAGTTGGGAATATTCTCATTTTTCCCCAGTGCATCCTTGTGGGTGGAACAACAAAGAGTTACACCAGACAAATGAGCAAAGAATGCAACCGGGTGGTCTTGGCTTCACATCAACTGCTCTGTGTACCAGAGATCCATTGCAGCGTGGTAGTGCCCAAATATAAGGGACTGCACTACAAATCCCGATGCTGCTCTCAAATCTCGCCTCTAACAGGAACTCATCAGGTAGTCAAGTTACAAGAAAGGAGATTCCTTCTAAACACACAGAAAAACTTTCCTGACAGTAAGATCTGTCAGTGAAAGCCTCCCTTGGGAGGTTGTGGGCTCTCCTTGGAGAGGTTGGATGCCCATCTGTCACAGACGCTTAGCTGAGATTCCAGCATTGCAGGGGGTGGGAGTAGATGATCCTTGGGGTCCCTTCCAACTCTACAATTCTGATTCTTAGGCAAGGCGTCTTCTGTGAGCCTCGTCAGCCTTCCTCCACCTCTGCAATATGGGAGTCCTGACTGGCCTACTTTACAGGACTGTTGCAAACAGCAACAAAACAATGCCAAGCACACTTTGTGTTAGCTGTGTCCCCCCTGCCATGGATTTCTTCTCCTACAACTCCTCCGGGCTCACAAATGCCCGGGTGCCAGGCTCGTGGTCAACACCATGGGGGGGGGGGGAGAGATAGAAACATGTTCCTATTGGACCCCAGAGGTCAAAGAGCCCTCGGAGGCCGGTCACCCCACACCCCGCCTTACTTGCTTCCTCATGGTGTTCATGACCCCCATGAAGCTGGCCAGCAATTTGGCTTCTTCCCGGGCGGCGAGTTTCTTCTCCGTCTTCTTCTTGTTGCTCTTCTCCGACGCCGAGGCCGCCATGCTCCCTTCCCCTTCCCTCGCCTCCCTCTCGCCGGCGACGAACCGAAGGCTTCCCCAACCGACGCCCGGTCATAAACGGCAGTCAGCCAGGCTCCAACGGCCAACGCGAAGCGGCAGCCCCGGCCTCGCTCTGCGAAAAAAAAAGGGTCTCCCTCCGCCCAGCAGTTGCAGGCCCTCTTCCTACACCCCCAAATATAGGCTCCCCTGGCCAATCAGGAGGCAGCTCGCGGACTCGCTGTCCGCCAACACAAGTCCGCCCCTTCTCGGGAGCCGGCGAAGATTCCGCGGGTGGGAGAGGTAAACAAAGAAGGAGCCGGCGCGCCGTGACGTCACGCCGAAGCGCACGACCTGCCCGAGACAATGAGAGCGGGGGACGTGAGGAGGTGGAGAGTTGTGGGTAGGCGCCAGGTGCGCATGTGTGGATGTGGGCAGGTTGGTCCCTGAAGTGTGTCGGAGGAGCACGAGTCTTCCCGAGAAGGGTGGGTCGCTCAGTCGCCCAGTATAGAAACAGATACGCCTCTTTCTTAAAGGAGGTGGCTCGGCAGAACACAGGAAAAGCATTGGCCCGTCTATGGTGTGCGCTGCCTGCCGGAGGCTCCGCTCCGTTGTCCCCGTGGATGGTGCTGTGGGTTAAACCACAGAGCCTAGGACTTGCAGATCAGAAGGTTGGCAGTGCAGTTCGAATCCCCGTGACGGGGTGAGCTCCCGTTGCTCGGTCCCAGCTGCTGCCAACCTAGCAGTTCAAAAGCACGTCAAAGTGCAAGTAGATCAATAGGTACCGGTCTGGCGGGAAGGTAAACGGCGTTTCCGTGCACTGCTCTGGTTCGCCAGAAGCTGCTTAGTCATGCTGGCCACAGGACCCGGAAGCTGTAGCTGGCTCCCAATAAAGCGAGATGAGCGATGCAACCCCAGAGTCGGCCATGACTGGACCTAATGGTCAGGGGTCCCTTTACCTTTACCTTAGATGGGAATGGCAGAGGTTGGAACCAGGACCATCTTCTTCGGCATGAGAAGTACGTGCAGATCATCTGAACGCATACAGTGATCCAGATGTGGAGGAGGAGGAGGAAGGGCAACATGCATCCCCAATAGGGGCTGAGCTGGAAGCAGAGGTTTAAAACTCCAACCACCCCAGCACCCTACTTTTCTTCTTGGAGGGAGCAGGTGGCACTGTGGTCTAAACCACTGAGCCCCTTGGGCTTGCCGATCAGATGGTCGGCAGTTTGAATCCACTTGACCGTGGTGAGCTCCTGTTGCTCTGTCCCAGCTCCTGCCAGCCTAGCAGTTTGAAAGCCTGCCAGTGCAAGTAGATAAATAGGTACCGCTGTGGCGGGAAGGTAAACGGCGTTTCCGTGTGCTCTGGCTTCCGTCACGGTGTTCCGTTGCGCCAGAAGCGGTTTAGTCATGCTGGCCACATGATCCGGAAAGCTGTCTGTGGAAAGCTCCCTTGACCTGAAGCAAGATGAGCGCCGCACCGCATAGTTGCCTTTGACTGGACTTAACTGTCCAGGGGTCTTTTATCTACAGTGGTACCTCGGGATGCGAACGGGATCTGTTCCGGAGCCCTGTTCGCATCCCGAACGGAACACAAGACGCAACAGCATGTCTGCGCACGCAGCGTTTCGCTGCTTCCGTGCATGCGTGTGACGTCATTTTGAGGGTCTGTGCATGTGCTAGTGGCGAAACCCAGAAGTAACGCGCTCCGTTACTTGCGGGTTGCCGCGGAGCGCAACTCGAATGCGCTCAACCCAAAGCACATTCAACTCGAGGTATGACTGTATTTTTATTCTTCCTTCTTTCTGCAGCTGCTGCCAAAACCAGTGGGGTCTTGAGACCCTCAGAAAAATATTGTTACAACCAGTGCTATTTTTCTAGAAAAAGAGGTGCCAGAACTTACCATGAACACCTCCCTTGTTCTCTTATAATGGCAATGGTGCCCACCTGAGAGGTAGGTGCAGGAACTGAGTTCAAGTGAGTTTTGGCTGCAGAAAAGCCCTGGTTACAGCCACCCCAATCTCCAACCAGCGGTGCAAGATTCCATGGATTGCAGGTACGCTTACCAGCATCTGTGTTCCTTTTTGGGACAATGAGGCACAACAGAGATGTGGTCCCTTTATCACATATACAGGCCAACAAGACGAATTCCCCCCCCCCCAGCCCGACAACATACGAATCAATATGGCTAACTTAACTCAATTCCTTGGGCCCTCTGATCTCTCGCTCCACCAGCAAAAATAAAAAACACCACACCGGTCATTCCAACTTGGATTACATAGTTGGCATAGAGTCAGAGATAGGTGGGACTAGTGGCCCGTTTGTTCTGATTGATACGGATACCTTTTAGCTTCTACAACCTGAAGCTATGGACTATCTACTAGGAGGCGTGCAGTTCTTCCTGGATGCTTGTCCATACTGGCTGGTGATGTCTGCCAGAGCTGGGCTGGGTGTGTGATCTCAGAGGTCCTCCTGGATCTCTCAGAGGCTTTCAGTATCATAGATTCTGAATCAGCTGCCTGGTTTGGGCCACAGGTTCTGCTACAATTTGGAGTCTTCTGTCACGAAGCCAGATCCGATCGCTACTCCAAGACATTCAACAGATGGCTTGGCATCAGTGCTAGGAACTCACCCACCCTCTCTATGAGGGTAGCAGCCATTGGTATTGATGCTGCTGTGCCGGAAAATACCATCTGCCCATGGGCATAGCCAGGGAGGGGCACCTGCCCCCCTAAATCAATAAAAATACGTAGCAAACTAAGCTACTGCTGCCCCCAACAAAAGGCCTGCCACCCCTAACAAAAATCCTGGCTATGCCCATGCACCTGCCCCATGCAAAACGGTTGTGTAAAGTACTTGATTGGAGTATCCCTTGGAGAGCTGACCACATCTCTCTAGCACACCTGCACAGAGCTGTAGTAGTAATCAGCTTGAAGGGATTTTGGGATGTTGTTTTACCTGTTGTGTGATACAAATCTCTGCTTGCATCATAAAAGCTAAGCTTAGAATTGATGGTATCATTAAAATTTATCTCTTTGAGGTCCTCTCCAGTGGCATTTTTTTTTTACAAAGTTGAATGCACAGTTACTCCTCAGATGGCTGCAAGGTATTTAATATATTTCTACCTCTCTTTTCATAGGGACGCGGGTGGCGCTGTGGGTAAAAGCCTCAGCGCCTAGGGCTTGCCGATCAAAAGGTCGGCGGTTCGAATCCCCGCGGCGGGGTGCGCTCCCGTTGTTCGGTCCCAGCGCCTGCCAACCTAGCAGTTCGAAAGCACCCCCGGGTGCAAGTAGATAAATAGGGACCGCTTACTAGCAGGAAGGTAAACGGCGTTTCCGTGTGCGGCTCTGGCTTGCCAGAGCAGCGATGTCACGCTGGCCATGTGACCCGGAAGTGTCTCCGGACAGCGCTGGCCCCCGGCCTCTTGAGTGAGATGGGCGCACAACTCCAGAGTCTGTCAAGACTGGCCCGTACGGGCAGGGGTACCTTTACCTTTACCTTTACCTCTCTTTTAGGGTGACCATCACACGGTGATTTTTTAAAAATGTTAAAAACAAACACTTGAACAAGATTCAGACAGCAGAGGATCAGGAGCATGCAAGAAGATCAATAAAATGCTGGGTGAATTTATAGTTTAAAAAAAGTATTCTAGGACTGCATAAAGACCATAAGAGAAATTGCTAGCAGTAAAAGGCAGGATCTGAAGTCAAAACCTGCTTTCACCAGTAGATGTCATTATAGCAGTGGTAATAGAGATATAACTCTGATACAATAGCCCAGTGAAATAATGAACTTAGCAAAAAAAAAAAAAAAAAAAAAAATGGAAAGTTTTTGTTACAAACCTGTTGCTGGATTAATTGAGATCACTCTTTTTTTTTAATTGAGCAAAACATTTGTACTCAGATAGGCTAACAAATTAATTGGCCAAATGTTGCAGCCCTGATTCTTGATGAGTGTTGCACATGCAAACTGTTCAGTGGCACAAGGGGTCAGTGTGCCTGGCTGTTAACCAGAAGGTTGGTGGTCCGAGCCCACTGAGGGGCGGCTGGATTCCTCCATTGCAGGGGATTGGGCTGGGTGATCCTCGGGGTCCCTTCCAACTCTACAGTTCTATAATTCTGTGCAAGACTCCATTCTCTGCACTAGTGTGTGACAGGTAAGGGACTGGAGGAGGTGCTGGTAAATTGACTTATCTCCTGGAATTCCACCAACACCAACACACAGAGAGCAACACAAGGCCTTTGGAAGAAGCCAGTAAGGCAGGTGTGAGGAACCTTTGATCATCTAGATGTTGCTGAACTACAACTCCCATCACCCCTGACCAGTAGTTCAGTAAGTAACACCTGGAGAGCCAAGGTTTCCCCACACCTGCAGCAAGGCAGCAACTACAATGCAACAGCACTATGACAATTATGTAATAAGCTTGTTTGTCTCCACTCCATAAGCCCTTACATCTGATCTATCCATTACCCCGCTCACCTTGAGAATCCATAATAATAAAGGACCCCTGAATGGTTAAGTCCTGTCAAAGATGACTATGGGACTGGGGTGCTCCTCTTGCTTTCAGGCTGAGGGAGCTGGCGTTTGTCCACAGGCAGCTTCCCAGGTCGTGTGGCCAGCATGACTAAAATGCTTCTGGCGCAACAGAACACAAAGAAGGAAACCGCAGCACACGGAAACGCCATTTACCTTCCCACCGCAGCGGTACCTATTTATCTACTTGCACTGGCGTGCTTTTGAACTGCTAGGTTGGCAGGAGATCCACGGTGCAACAGTGGACAACTGATGTGTGCAATCAGACTATTTGATTGCAATCTTAAGTAGTTTCAGGCGGGAATAAATCCCATTAATGACAGTGAGGATGCATTTCTGAGTAAATTTCATAGTATGTAACTGCACACACCCACACACTCTGTTGTAAATCTCATTTGTGTTAGCATGTGTATTGTTTTCCCAAGGTGCCCTTCTATGTTCTGTCGTGTAAGACTCCATTTGAAAATGCTGAGGAAATCCTCCTACCATTGTCTCTTCATAAACAAGCTCCCACACCCTCTTTTCATCTGAATTGATGAGTCGCATTAATCAGAATTGAGGGAGCATTTTTACTATGATTACTAAGTGTTACCTGCAGCTTTGGCACTGTAAAGCTGTTCAGTAATCACTTTAATGCATTAAGTGAAGAGAAAATCTGTAGAGAACATCAGTAAAGCAGCAGGTTAGCTGGTATATATAGGCAACACAAGCATTGACATTTGGATGCCCACAGGGATTTATTTTGTAGCACAGAAGCATTTCAAAATAAGCCACAGATATCTAGCTGTTGTAAGACAGAATGGATGATAGCCTGATCTTCTCTGCAACAGATGTCTAACATAGATACAGGTATGATTTCTGCTCACCCTCCTCATCTTCAAAAGCTGCATCTAATATTTTTCAATATTAGAATTACACTTTTAACAGTGTAGTCTTGTCTATATTTACTCAGAGGCAAATCCCACTGTGTTCAGTAGGACTTGCTCTTAGGTGCATGTAATCATAGCCCATAGTCGAATGTTTGGGTCAAAAAAGCAGAGCATTTAAAGGCATTTTACTCTGGAAACAGACCCCCATTTAATTGTTTGTTTTATCAATAACCACTGCTTTTTTCTGGGGGGACGAAGGGTTCACATACCCCTAAACATTTTGTAAATCTTTGTACTTTTGTCCATTTACTGTATTTATTTCCCCCGATTTGAACTGTATAACGGTGATTTTATTGAGTCAAAATGGGAGTACCCCTAAACATTTTTTAAGGAAAAAGCACTGTCAATAACAAATCACAAACACGCATATACCAATGATCAGGGTAATGCCTTTGAATGGAAATTAGTTGGCAGCTCTCTCCTCTTGGCTCTGTTCAGTCTCAAGCTGGTCACACAGGCCTTCACACATGTGCAAGGTCTTAGAGACAAATATTCTTCAAGCTAAAAATAGTGAGGGAGAAAAGGTTGGGGGAGGATTGCCCTTCAATAAGCAGCACAGGGACGATGGTAGTGGGGAAAATAGTATTCAGACAAAAGTGGCCAGATTCTGTAAAAAGGAAATAATGGAGATAGCTCTGTGATTATGCCATGCATTTAAAGCACTCATACACCGCTTCAACTGTCATGAATGGCTTCCCCCAAAGAAACCTGGGAACCACAGTTTGATAAGGGTACTGACCTCACAGAGCTACAACCACTAGTACCTTTAGTAAACAAACTATACTTCTCAGGACCTCCAAGTGATATAAAACTACTTCATATGGATGGTGCGAATGAGACCTTTATCACTACATTAGTTAATCATTAGCATATAGTGGCTAAATTGAATCATTAGTTAGTCACTATCATATGGTGGCTGTGTTCAGGGATTTCCCTGAATGTAAGATGTGGGAAACCCAGGACTGAGGCAGCGGCTGCATGCAACCCTCACTCCCAGTGTCCCTGGGTACAAATAGTGTGAAGGACTGAAGAGGGTTTTTATGCGCATTTGACGTGCTTTTTAAAATCCTTCAGATCTTCATGCTAATGATGCAAAGCACTGAAGAACAGATGTTTGAGGCATCGCTTGCTTGTATGCCCCTGGATTCATCCCCAGTCTTTTACGTCATGAAACAAGTTGCGTTCAGTAAAGCTTACGCCCAGGTGTAGGACAATTGATACAGGACATGCATTTATGATTAGCTTAGATCTGATCTATATACACACAACAGATAATGTAGTAAATCTGCTCCTGAACTATGGGGGTGGAGAGAGAGCACTGCTTTGTTGAAATTTTTCTTTGTGGGGGCAGTCCTCAAAGTGTTGGTTAGGACCTTTAAAGCACTAAATCAGGCTTCCTCAACCTTGGCCCTCCAGATGTTTTTGGCCTACAACTCCCATGATCCCTAGAATATGTCACCCAAGTGGATAGTATTCTAGTGATACAGAAAGGTGATCACAACAGCATAGGACAGGCATAGGCAAACTCGGCCCTCCAGATGTTTTGGGATTACAACTCCCATGATCCCTAGCTAGCAGGACCAGTGGTCAGGGATGATGGGAATTGTAGTCTCAAAACATCTGGAGGGCCGAGGTTGAGGAAGCCTGCACTAAATAGTTCAGGATAGTTTAAGGACCTCCTCCTTTTATAGGAACTCTGCTCTTCCTCTGGTCTTCAGCTGAATTTCTGTTTCCTGAACATTTGAGTTTAAGATGAGTTTGCCCAGACGGTTTTTATATGTCTGGGTTTTTATATCACCTCTAGGATTTAGAAGCATGTCTGTTCTCTTGCTCCTTGCCTTCCAACAGTCTGAAGAAATGCTTGTGTTCTGGAAGGCATTTTTGCAGGGGCTCCCAATGCTGCCCTGTTTTCTCTTTGCGCTTTTAGTTGATTTTATTGCTGACATTCTGCTGCTTGTTTTAATCATGACACCTGTTTTATTACTTGGTGTTATGTACAAGTTGCTGTGAAGGGATTCTGATAGATGCTGGCACTCCCCACTTGATGCAACATCTTAACAGATAAGGAAGCTTCGGGAGATGAAAGGTTAGCATCTGAGAGCATTCTTGCTGGGTCCCAGCAGGAAGGAGGAGGAAGAGGAGGGATAATGGAGCTACCAAGGAGAAATACAGACAAAGGATGCCAGAGTGTTTCAGAGACCAGGGGAGAGATTTATACAGGGAGGAGGAAGTAAAGGGAAAAGAGGTGAGCTGCAAAAGGAATCTGGGCTGCCTCAGCAGGGGCAAGAAGAGGAGAAAGAGTCTATCTAGGGTTGTCATCCCTAGTGGTGAGCCAGAGAGAGAGGTGGAAAAGCAGGCAGGAGAGGACACAGTACCAAAAGAGCCAGGATAAGAACTGAGTAAGAGAAGGCAGGACAGAATACAGTGCATAAAAACCGAAGCCGAGTGGAGTGCTGTGACAATGGAGATCTTTGAGTCAGTTCCCCACCAGAGGGTGCTCTGAGTACAAGAGACCACCTGGGGTTCTGAGCGTTCCAGGAACCAGAAGTGGGACCAGAAGCAGAGCTGACAATTATTTATATCTTTGTTAGCCATTTTCAGCGTAAGGCAAAACAGAAAGGCAGAATGTAAGCAACTTTTGAATTCTGCTCCTGCTTCCTAGTGTTCTGTGGGGATCAACTGAGGATGAAGGGGTTTTGTGGACTTATTCCCTCTTGTGGTGCACTGGGTGTAGTGGGTTAAACTTTCTCACCCAACACAGTGCAAGGGGTGAAGGTCAGGCCCTCCTGCCTCCTCAGCTGTTCTGTGCACATCATCGGAGGACCGGGAAGGGTGTGGCTGTGTGTGTGTGGCTTTGGCAAGGACTGAGGGGCAGGCCAGAGGCCTAGGAATCAGCCAGATTAGGCCTATGGGAGTTTCCCATGCCTGGTTTTGGTAAACATTGTCTGTCTTTTTATTCAACAAACAAATTATTTCCTTTCAGGTGCAGTTGTTTCTCTCATTGTGTTTCAAAAACACAGGAGGATTTGGAAAAACAACAATTCAAGGGTCAGACTGGAACAGGAATGAATTTTGTGTAATGCTCATGTAGGTAGGAGATGTATTAATTTATTCATAGGCATGAAAATGACAGAATGGAATAATCCTGTGCCTTTAAAGTGTTAGTTGCACATCTTAGGTTAGAACTATGTGTTGCATTAAATGCTCTGCTGTCACCAGCAATGGCAAGCGTGCCTATAATTTTCTCCTCTGTAATATTTAGGGTGGCTTCCTTTATACTTCTGGTGGTGAATGGAGAAATATAAAATGCCATGTCCGGGTAAATTAGGAGGGAGATAGAAAGAAGTAAGAAAACCAGGAGTCTAAACAAACACACAGCAAAGCAAGGGCTTCAGACTGTCAGTATTTTATGGGAGGGATCTGGGCACATACTGGGAACTGTAGGTTTGCACAGTTAAAGTGGCTTGAATCACTGTCGCCCTGGTACAGCAAATCCACTTTTAAGTGGCCTGGAAACACACTGAAAAGTGTGGAATGAACAAATGCTGAACAGGAAGCCATATAAACACTCTGCTAGTGAATCAGGATGAACACTCATTGTTGCATAACCTGGCCGCAAATAAATCTCAACGAATGCTTAATAAAAACCAGATATAATCTAACATCTGTGTAAGTTTTGTGCAAGCAAATCAGGATGAATGCTCAGTAAATAACAAGCTTATCTGAATAAGCCCTGTATAAAAAATCTGGGACACTAAGACAAGTGTGAACAAACCTGACTTGGTCCATTGCATTATAAAGTCCAGCTCATCCCTCCACAAACTCTCCCTCCCTCATCTGAAAGAAACAGAATTGCCAAACATCTCATGCAGCAATACTAACATGCCTCCGGTGCTATCATGTATATGCAACACCATAAGTGAAATCTTCTACTGTACCTAAATTGAAAGTGGCCAAGTGATTGCCTGTAGATTGCTTGTTTCCCGCTTCCATTTTCTCTAACGTTCTCTGCCCATTCTTTGCACCAAGTAGGCTGTGCAAAGTGCTGCTTCTTGCAAAACCTTCTGAACAGAAAGTGGGAAGCAAGGATGCCACCCAAGTGAAACATGGCATTCCTGCAGTGCTTTCGGCCAACCGTGCACTGCAGTACTGGGTTACCCAAAAGGAGCACATATGAGTCAGTCTCTATTTCTCCTCTAGCTCACAGGGACCCCAACCAATCTGCAGATATCACCATAGCTTTTTTTTGTTAAATAAAGAATGGTATACAGTCAATGCTTTCCCCCTGGGGGTACTCAAGGGTACGCAGTATCGGCACCTTTTTTTCTAGAAGAAAACCACTGGTTACAGTCAACAAATAAGAAACACAACTGTAAACAACTAAAGACGGGTGTTTGCAGGCTTTTTCAATGGTGTTTCAAATATACTCAATTTCACTTAAACGTGCAGTGTTTTGGAACGTAACCCACGGATAAATTGGGAGTTGCCTGTATACATCTTGGCCAAGTACCAGTTTCTATGCCACACCCTGCTCATCTATTGCAAGAAACATAATAGGTAGTTCTCAGGTTCAAGTTAAGGGACATTTACCATTTACTATGTATTGTGAATTCCATAAAGATGGTGGTGCAAGCACTTGCTGCCTGCCTGTAGTGTTTGTGCATGCAATAAAGTTCTGCCATATTCCGTTAAAAATGTCTGGTATCATCTTTGCTTTTGAAGCTAGATGTCCTGTACCTGTGTCTTCCTTTATACAACTATTTCTTCCGGTTGTTGACCCAGCTTTGTAAAACTATTTGCTTTTGAGCAACGCTTTGACACTGTTATATTCGGTTTCATGGTGTATTTTTTCACTTGCCATATAATATTAGAGCAGTAACATTTATAGCACTGGAATAAATAGACTTTGCTAGTATCAGATGCCTTGAAGCAGATTTCCTACAACGTTCCATTAATCAGAGGACAGCTATTGTTTCTGTTCTCTAGTGTTGCAAACATTATCCTTTAATTATATAAGGTTCTGGCATAGGTTTAGTTTTTGGGTTGTTTTTTTAAGTGTCGTTTAAATTACCCTGCCAGATTTGACTTGATCATAAATTTGAAGTTTTGCAAAGCAGAAGTTGGCAAACATCAAGGCTGATAGTTATTTCAGGATTTTTGTTTGTCTGTCTTGCTAGGTTCAGTGAACTAATGCAGTATAAACATATAAGCATGTTTTAAATAGCTGGCAACGTAAGTGGCATTGTGACATCCCATGAGACCTGCCAATGTAAACCAATTAGAAATACAGTGGTGCCCCGGAAAACCCGCTAGACGAAAGGGTTTTCCATTTTGGAGGTGCTTCGCAGGACGAATTTCTCTATGGGCTTGCCTTGCAAGGCGAAAATGTCTTGCGATTCCTGGGGGTTTTTCCGCTCCCCACCCCCTTTTCCTAAGGCACTAAGCTGCTAATACCCTTTTAGCAGCTAATCCGCTAATCCCTTAAGCCTTTAATAGCCGCTAAACCGCTAATAGCGCTAATCCGCTAATGGGCTTGCTTCGCAAGACGAAAAAACCGCTAGACGAAGAGACTCACAGAACGGATTCTTTTCGTCTTGCGAGGCACCACTGTATATGCAAGCTAACTGTTAGGATATAAATGTAATAATAAATAAATAAACTACCTGTCCTCAAGGTGGCACAAGTGGGTCTCCCCTTCCCCATTTTATCCTCACAACAACCCTGTAAAGAAGTAGGTTAGGCTGAAATATAGTGATGGGCCCAAGGTCTTTGGTCAGTTTCGTAAATGACTGGGGATTTAAACCCTGGTAGCCCAGGTCCTAGTTCAACACATTAACCATACACAGTATACAACATCACTGGCATGATGTTAAAGATCTCAGTATTTGTTATGATAATTTTTCCATAAGCTTTGATGACATGTTTTCTATAAACTAGCCATGATATGTGCTGCTTGTTTTGATCTTTCTTTTTTATATTGTAGTGTTTTGCTGCTTTTATTGTACTGTGTTTTGCTGGGTTGGTGGGTATGTGATTCAGTTGTGAATTGCCTTGGAATTTAGAAACTGATGGGTGGTCTATAAATATTTGCAGTAAAATAAAATGTGTGGTACAATCCTGCTTTAGATGTATCATTCAAGCCATGGTTTGTTGATCTGGACATCAGGTAAAATGATGGCTTGACAAACTAGGAAGTGTTGTATAAAACCACAGAATGAGGAGAGTGTCATGTGGGCATTATTACACAATATTGCATGTGTGAGCAGCAAGATGAGTCTACAATAAACTGCTGTATGGATATATGGCCCCCTATGTCGGAATATGGGGAGATATGGCAACCTATGCAGGGGTTATTTTGCACAAAAGCTCAACAACTTTGGGCAAAACTAAAAAAAAAAAATTGCTCCCCCCAAAAAAACATGATATTATGGAAGCATGCATAGAACTTACAACACAGTACTATGCATGTTTACTCAGAAGTACGTTCCTCTCTGTTCATGAGACTTACTCCTAGGTACACATGTTTAGGATTGCAGCCTTAGTCCCTATGCTACACCAGCTCTTGTTGCCAGCTGTTTTTAAAAGGGCAAAATTCCATTTTCACAGCCAGAAAAACAGCTTAACAGTGGACTGAAACTACAAGAAGAAACCAGATCTTCCAATTCTTTCCATCTATTGTCCAACTAACCTTAAAATACTTGTAAATGCTTTGGAAGGAACTGGTTGGACTGCTTTCCTTTTCTGGAATACTAAATCCATTGATATTTTAATCAGCATTGTTGGCTAGTGGAATACTGTAAAAGTAAACATTGCCCCTCTTCTGGAAATCTGAATCAACCCTCATAAGCATAGATGGACGCATCATATACTACAGTAAGCACCTCTGATTTGCTTTTAACTGTGGCCGGCCAAGGCTGTGTACCAGATATGTACACCACACATTTAAAGCACATTATCTCCCCTCAAGGATTCCAGGAACTGTAGTTTTCCCCTCACAGAGCTACAATTCCCAGCATCCTTAACAAACCATAGTTCCCAGGATTCTTTAGGGGAAGTCATGAATGGCATTCAGTTGCCTTTACTTGGAGTAAATCCTTTGAAATTAGTAGACCTAATTTAGTGGTGTTAATTGATTTCAGCGGGTCTACTTTGAGTAAAAAAAAATAGTTGAAAACCTCCCCATGTGTTTTAACTGTATGGTGTGTATGCAGCCTTTGTCTCTGACTGACTCCGAAGCACTTGCTGTTTGGGTTCATGCCCTGCTTGCAGACTTTCCCTAGCTCTCTCTAAGTTTTTGAGCTCACCTAATCACTGAGGGACCGCCATTACGCTTTGACATGTTGAATTTTTGGCTTTGCCCTGCTGGTTCTTGGATCCTTGTGTTTTCTTTTTGTTGATTTTCAACTGAGCTCCTCAGTTCAGTTCTGTTCCAGCTTACAAATAAAGAGCTGCTTTGGAAGAATCGCTGTGTCGTCTGATATGTTCGCCCACAACTTAACAGGTGGTAGGTTTCTTGGGTTGTGAGAAGGGACTGGAAGGTCTTCCCAATGAGTCTAGTTTTGCGGGATCCAAATTTGCAGCTCAATAACACAGGAAGAGGAACAGTTTGAAGATGAAAGTGTTATTGAGCTGCAAATTTGGATCCAGCAAAACTAGACTCAGTGGGAAGACCTTCCAGTCCCTTCTCACAACCCAAGAAACCTACCACCATTATTTGCCATCCACAAGTTGAGAGTTTACACAGGAAATTAAAGCGAAGTTATCCTCTGGATATTACTGACAAATTAAAAATTAACAGATCACTAGTTCCAGGTGATAGCCACCTGAGTGTGTGTGTGTGTGTGTGTGTGTGTATGATAGCAGGGGTGTAGCTACCAACTTTTTTACTTAAACAAATAATTAGCAAATTGTTTATCACATTGGGCCTTACTGCTATACAATTTTTTTAAAGGTAATTACTATACTATGGAAGTTTTAATTGACAGAAAATCAACCACCAGGAAAATATATGCATTGACAAATGTTGTCCCTGAATTAATCAAAACAGTTTGTAATAAATGTTGCAAAAACAGCTCCATCTTTGATTCTCCAAACCTGCTCCTGGCAGAGCAGGCTGCAGAATGCCTTAAAACATATCTTTCAACATTTCTCTGATGAAAAACAGGGACGTCCTAAGGAAAAGCGGAACATTCAGGATCAAATCAAATGCTTGGCAGGGGGTTCGACTCGATGGCCCTTGTGGTCTCTTCCAACTCTATGATTCTATGATTCAAATCAGAAACTGGGACGGCTTCTGTAAATTAGGGGTGTCCCTGGAAAATAGGGACACTTGGAGGGTCTGCCGGGGTGCCAGCCACAAAATGGCTGCCCTGGGGGCATGGCATAACAGAAAATGGCTACCATGTTTAAAAGCACAGAAAGAGACACAACCACAAAATGGCATGGGCATGCCTATTATATTCACCTATCCTCTGTTTGGAAGGTAGGGTGGGTGTTGAATAAAATGTGATGGTGTTTAAAGGATCATTGTTCAACACAGGAAAAGCCAGGAATTGAAGAGGAAAAGCCGTCTCCTGTCCATTGCAGGTTTTTGGAGATATCTGCTGAGCATGATAGGAGGTACCAGTGGGAAATAATTTTTTAGGGAAATAATGCAAAGGGAAAGGATAAATGTGATTTTTATTCTTTGGTTTGTTTTGCGTATAGCAGTACAGTATCGTCTGAGCCAGATTTTTCTGTTGCTTAGAAGGTAGTTCATCAGCAGTACTTGAAAATTGATGGCATTCTCTTTGCACAAGAAAGAAAAGAGGGAGCAGAGAAATCTGCTAGATGTGTTCCAAAATTATCTCTTTCCCAGTGTACTTTCATTAAATATAACTCTGTACTTCTTGACCCTGGCTGGCTTCTGAAATTATTCACTATGAAGGTCTGGTTCTTTTTGCCATGGAAAAGCACTGAAGTTTTTTGTATCCTGTGTTGAAAAGCCCCAGCTGTTATGGCTGGAAAATTAAATAAGCAAGAGCAAGACTATATTACATAATTAGCCAGTAGTGCATACACTAACACTAAACTGTTGAATTAAAACCTTTATTGCCAAATAAAAACGTTAGTTAAGCAGAAGTTTATGAAAGTTTGCACCTTTAGATACGGTATTGAAATTCTATGGAGGCTGTTGTAAGATGATAAACTGCTGTATAGATAAGGAGAGGTGAGTAATGAAAGTTTAAAAAATAAACTACAGAAAACTGGCAGTAGAAATGTGTATGATTATTTTTTTTTTGCAAAAAATGCACATTACATGTATTCTATGGAAAATGAACAATTCCCCTTAATCTCTCTCTCTCTCTCTGTGTGTGTGTGTGTGTGTGTGTGTGTGTGTGAGAGAGAGAGAGAGAGAGAGAGAGAGAGAGACAGAAATGAGTTCCAACAAGGAGACACCCAGGTCAGGAGAAAAGTTACAGGCAAGTTGCAACTTTTCTGCTCCTGTGTCATATATTAAATTGAACCAGTAATGACTCATCCAATCCTTGCTAATCCTCCCTACTGCAAGATAGGTGCATGTAGAAAATTAATGAATAATCTTTTAAATCTTTAGGGCATTTTTGTGTAAGATCAGTTATATAAAAACTCTTTTAGGTTAATATACCCTTGGTTATAATATATGACGAGTTTTAAAAAGTTCATATTGTACCAAAAGATTTAAACAGTTCTGTGATTCTGTGATTCTGTGATTCTGTGACTTTATTTTTTTAAAAGGCCACCCACCTTTCAGGGGGCTTTTTTGTATGAAAAACCAAAATCACTATCATTATGTGTTAAAGAAATCCATGATGGGAGATGCCAGATGGTTCTTCTTGATGATTGATTTAGTAAGCCTATAATCATCTATTTTTTCCCCATTTTGAAAGATCCTAAGAAGAGATTTCATACATACAACTGTCAGCTGGTAGGGGGAGGGCCCCTGAGTGGCCAAAACCAAGCATACAAAAAGATCAAAGGAAGGATGATTAATCACATGACTTTCCTGTTAATTTTTTTTGTTAGTAAACATTCAAAAGTCTGGCACGGTTTCCATTGCTAGGCACAAGATGATCCTAAGAGTGTTCAACAATAAACACCATTGCTACTTTCAATTCAACTTTTAAGTACTCTTACAGCCATGTTCTACATATTGTTACAGCTCTGGGGTTACAGAGTTTGGGGGCGCAAAGGCACTCATAAGTGCTAGAATTAATGAATGGTATAATTTAGATAATATTTGCAGTATTGAAGGGAAGATACCAGGGCCTCACTTGGGATGGAAGTTGTTAAGAAGGACAAAGGATACTGGAAGCAAGCTATTAATTAGCACATCATGATTTGCATATTATGTTTGTGCTTGTAGCTGAAATCTTACATGAGCTTGAAATCCCTTTCCAGTTCCTCTGCAACTTGTTTTCTTAATACCTTGTGAGATCAAGTGGTTCTCTTCTGTCCATTTACCATTGGTCTGGTCCCAAACCTGGAATAAGAATTAGTACTGCCAACTGAACTTCCTCCTCTTGCTTTCTCTTAAGGCACTTTCCATATATATTGGGAGCCAAATGCCTGTCCAATTACCAGCTTCCTGACATGTGCATGTTAGTTGCTGTTTATTTTATTGCATGTATATCTTACATTTCTTCCAAGGAACTCAAGGAAGCATGGAAACTGTTGGCTCTTAAAATCAAAAAGTTGGCAGGACACCTTTTAAAGTGATCCCAAATGAGAACGAAAAGGAACACAACTTTGGCAAGAGAAGGCAAGCAGACAATAAGGAATTTTTAAAAAGGCTCAGAGAACATACGGATGAAAACAGTACGACCAACAATAACAATCCTTTAAATATATTACAGTGGTACCTCGGGGTACATATGCTTCAGGTTATACGTGCTCCAGTGGCGCGGCAGCAGCAGGAGGCCTCATTAGCTAAAGTGGTGTTTCAGGTTAAGAACAGTTTCAGGTTAAGAATGGACCTCCGGAACGAATTAAGTACTTAACCCGAGGTACTACTGTATTAGTAGGAGCTCAGCAGCAGAGGCAGTTGGATGACAGTAGAATTAAAAGTGTGCTAAAGGAAGAAAAGGAGATTGCAGAGAAATGAAATTATTTGCATTTGTTTTCATTGTGGAAAACAGGGCAGAAGCCTGTGCCTCAACTGATGTATCTGGAAGGAAATCTGAAAGACTTAGGCAAATAGTGGTGATGAGAGATGCCTTATTGATAACTCAAAACTAAAAATTCACCAGTTCTAGATGGTATCTACCCAACAGTTCTTAAATAACTCAGATGTAAAATTTTCGATCTTCTAACCAATATATATATAACTTGTTCCTGAGATTTACATCCATACTTGAATATTAGAAAGTGGTCAATGTAACACAAATTCTTCAAAAGAGATCTGGGAGACGGGTGGGAATTCAGGAAATCACAGGCTACTTACATTAACAAGTGTTCTGGGGAAACTGGTTGGAACCATGATTAAATATATAAATTGCCAAGCAAATAGAAGAACAAGTATTGCCGAAGAACAGTGGAACGTCCTGTGTTCATGTCCTTGTGGGCTTTCAGTAGGGATCTGGTTTGCCTCCATGATAACAGGAGGACTAGATAGGCTGACCCAATAGGGTTCTTCTTAGGTTCTTATGCATATGATAATCCCCTCTCTACTTTGTCCTCACACAAACCCTTTGGGTTAGGGTAAGGCTGGGGGATGGTGACAGGCACAAGGTCACCAGCAAGCTTGATGGCTGAGTGTGAATTTGAACCTTGGTTTCTGCAGCCCTGGTATGACATTGTAACTACTGCATGACTTGTGTGTCTTCTTGGAGGTTTGCCTTGATCCGTCATTGCCACTGAAGGTCCAGGTGGCTTTGGTGGCTAGGAACATCTTCTACCAGCTACTGGTTGATCAGCTACAGCTGTTCCTGGGCAGGGATAATTTCCCTGCAGTGATTGACATGCTGGTAATCTGAATTGATTAATGAGACAGTTCGATTTCTATGAATATTATGGCAAAGAGGGTCCAGGAGCCACAACTTGTGCAGAATGCAGCTACTTGGTTACTGAGTGGATTCAATTATCAAGACAGTCCTGAAAGTGCTGCATTGGCTGCCAGTGTTCCACTAGGTATTTGTGATGGCTTATAAAGCTAGAAATAGCTTGCATCTATAGGTACTTAGAGACCTTCTTCCATACCAACCAGCCTCTTGAGTTAAGATAATGAGGAAGGCTTGTTAGTGGCTCCATATGGGAATGGCATCTGTTGTGCAGTAACCAGTGAAAGGGTCTTCTCTGCCATGGTACCCCAATTGTAGAATACCACCCTATTCCAACAGGTTTGACATCTACACTGTTAGGCTTCCCCCAGCAGCCTGAAACATAACTCTTAACCCAGGCACTCTGTATTTGGTTTTCTGTGGATTTGTTATTTGCTATGCTAGTTTCTACAATTTCTACCCTGTGTGCATTTGTATTGTGGCAAAATATGCATACATATACACACACACATACATATATGTGTGTGTTTCATTGTGTCCCATCCCAAAATATTTGGGAAGAAGGGTATGTTAGAAACACAAATGGATTGCTTGTAATTGACCAGTAAGGGTCAATTTAAGAAATCTCTGATCAGTCTCTTTCCTTCAATGATTTGTCTTCAGATTTTTCCTAGAGAGTTGCTGGCATGGTTAAAATGACACACAGTGTATTCCAAGTCTTCTTGAACCTTAACAGTTTCAGATGTTGAACAAGTCATATGTGCTAGATACCCTCATGCCATCAAGCTGAAATGGAATGAGTGGACAATATAGCTTTCGTTATCAAAGTGCCAACAACCATAAATCTGCATGCAGTTATAAAACAATTGTATGAGGATGGTGTGTGCAGTCCATAACTTGATATGATAGTGCTGAGCTCTTGCATTTCAGAAATGAAAGAACAAGCCTTTGAGAAATATAATTTACATTGGGGATTGCCTTTCCCACACATTTCAGACAACATGTCTTCACAGAATCATAGAATTGTAGAGATGGAGGGGATGAGGGTCATCTACTCTGCTCCCCTGCATTGCAAGAATCTTTTGACCAAATGTGGAGCTCGAACCCACAACCCTGAGATTAAGAGTCTACAGGCTTGCCTGTATCTTTGGGGTGACACTGCTTCTTTACCAAATAGCTGTATGTTGAAATCTGAAATTGTATTTACCCTTTTTGCTACCTGTTTGGGAAAGTGTGGTGTAGTGATCACTGGGGTTGAAAGCTCATTTCTTTGCCCATCGCATGGTGGCTGGGCTGGCAAATTGCTCTCTACATGTCGTGGAGTTAGGCGGTGCCGAATTTGTATAAAGTAGGGACATTGTTTCTGTTGCTGGGTCCCTGGAATTATCCGATGTATTCCAGTAATCCGGACTGAGCCTCATTATTCTGTGAAACGTGGGGCTGCGGACAGGGCACGGATGAGATTCGTCACTTGCATAGGCGTCCCGACCGACGGGCACAAAGCAGCAGGCGATCGAAAGGACGGAGACCTTCACCTCCTCTGACCTCCGAGGAACTCGATTGTAGTCTTTATTGTCAATCAGTCGATGACGGCACCAACGAAATCCCGCCCCTCGAGCTTTATCTCGGACCGCGCGCCTGTCATCTCACACCTCAGCTCTCTTCGGCGCGGGGTTGCGCCACCCCTTTGGGAAAGGACTAAAAAGGCGGGACTTGTTGCATTCCCCGCCCTCCCGAAGAGCGTCTATTGGCGTCGTAGATGGCTGCGGCGTCGCGATTGGTTTTGCTTGTCGAGCCACTCAGAAATCGGATTCGCTGGGCGGTGCGGGCATCTGCCGTGCTCTGTGCCCCCCTCCGCGTCAAGGCAGCCAGCTAGTCAGTCAGTCAGTCAGTCTTTCTTTCTCCTTCCTGCACTTTTGATGGTCCTCCAAAGCGAGTAGCGTTTTGAGCGGCGAAGCGGGGCATCGCTCCCGCGAGGGGTGAGCGGCGTCGGAGAGGCGCTTGAGGGTGGACGACGGGTGAGCCTGGGCAGCGGGCGCTCGCTCGCGCTGAGGGAACTTTTGGTTTCCCCTCTTTCTTTCTTTCCTTCCTTTCCTCCCTTGTCCCCCGCCCCCGCCCCGAAAAGAGAAAAGGAAAGAATTTGAACGTCGACTGGTTCTTTTTCCGTTGGAAAAAGGAGCGTTGGAACGGTTGGAAGGAGCGGGCAGTTCAGTTAACGGCTCGTCGGCATGGAGTGCGGGGGGCTTCCTTTCTCCTCGCGAGGTCGCAGGTTTGAACCACTCCCCCTCCTCCTCGAGGCAGACCCCCGAACGCCCCCTTCTTCTCCTCTCCTTCCCCCTTTCTTTTTTTGGGAAAGGCGGGCAGGAGCGGGAGAGAGGAGCGCGAGGGAGCCGGCCGCCGCCCTCTGGTCTCGACCTGAGGGGACAACGGGGGAAGCGCCGGCAACGGAGTGGGCGGCGGCGGGTCGCTGTGAGAAACGAGGGGGAGGCCGCTTGGCATCTGGCGCCCCTCGATCTTGCTCGGGACTGTGGGAGGCGGCGGGTATCCGTCCCGTGGCGGGGCGCGACGCCCGCTGGCTGCGGTCAAGGAGGGGGGGGGGTCGGCTGGGGATAGTTGGCTCTTCGCGCCTCCAGGACTGTCCTCGGAGCTCTGCCTGCAATCCGCTCCTTTAATGACTCGAGAGGGAGCCCTATTAATATCAACGGGGCTGATCTCCGCGTAAACAAGCCGAGGATGGCGGGGCATGCCAGGGTCAACGTGCAGCTCCGCCGCCGCCGCCTCCTTTTGCCCTGCACATTCCAGAGGGTGTTAGCTGTGCTCGAGCGAGAACAAAAAGGATTCTCGTGGCGCCTTGGAAGGCTGCCGGATAAAGTGGGGCTTTAAGACCACGAGCACTTTGCACCGAAACACACCCTTTAAGGTGCCAGCCACAATACTGTACTCTTTTGTTGCTGCTGCTGTCTTTTTTTTGCCGTTTCCACGCAGAGGCAACTGGGGGGGGGGGACCAGTGTCCTCAGAACTTCCAGAGCGGGTGGCTGAGTTAGTCTGTTGCAGCAAAAACAATAACCCCAATCCCAACAGTCTTGTGGCACTTTGAAGACGGGCACGTTTATTGTAGAATAAGCTTTTGCGGAAGAGAGCCCACTTCCTCTACTGCTTGAAGGGTTATCCTTAGCTGGCATATCTAAATGGGGTTGCAGAAGAAGAAGGGTGTGATCATCGAGGTAGTTTTACAGTGCTTTGCCCTCACAGAATCCATGCAGCCCCAAAGTAGTGAGGTGGGTGTAGATTTGGTTGATGGTATATTTGGTTATTAAGGAAAAAAATGAAAGAGTTTTAGTATATAGGCAGTGAAAGCTAGCTGGCACTGAGGACATCTTCATTCGAAAGTTAAATTGTCTGCAACTTGCTGTTTTGCCAAGGAGGCTTAACAAAAACTGTGGAAATAACCACAAGGGTATTTTTCAAAGGCCAATTATTAATAAAGTGGATAACTGTATATGCATGCTGTAGAAATACGTTCTATCTACCTTGTAATGGGACAGCATTCAGTAACAGTAAGACACAAGTTGCACTGCTGCCATACCATCTATTTCATCACCATTAACAGACATTCTTGCTCTGACTGTCCCTATAGTTTTCACTAATATATTTGCTTTCATCTTACTTTGCTTTTAGGGGTCACTGCCATGCATCTCAAAATCTTGCTATAAAAAGGAAAGTGTTTCTTTCCTGTCAGAACTTGACTTCTCAAATAATATTGGAAATTGTGCTCAATAACTCTTATTTTTATTTAAGTACTTAAAACTTTACATGCTTTTTGAAGATCTTAACTTAAAATCTGATGTTGCTGTCTTCTGATTAGATAGGCTACCTTTCTGTAATCCTTTTATTACATTTAAATCTGCTTAAGTCTGTTGTGATTGAAGGTAGCTGCGGAGTTGAAATCATTTGTCTCCATAGATTTTTTTTCAATCTGCTTAACAGGTTCAGGCACATATTTAGTGTTGCAATTTTTAAACCTCTAACACAAACCTTTAAACCTCTGATGCAGAAATTAGTGTGTTTTGTGTCTCCTTGTGCAATCTTGAAAATATGAATGCTTGCCCTGTGAATGCATTGTAGGGAATTTACACATCAAAAATGCAAATTGTTAATGCAGGCATGGGGATTTCTGCATTAAAATTTATATTGACTATGCAGATGAAATATATTTTGACACTCATTAAAAGGGTAGAGTGGACAGACAGAATATAGTTATTTTAATGGCTGCTTGTTTTGGCACTCAAACTGCATATTCACTTGACACGCAGTCCAGACACACACAGAAAATGAAACAGCATTTATTGAGTACATTTCATTGAAGTAGATTTCACTATGATGTTGGCTATTTGCCTAATAGTAACTGATCATGGTAGCCCTCTTACATACAAGGGGTTACTATAAATGGACCCTTTGAAGTTATTATTTTTTTCAAAGTCAGTGCAGTATTCCTTACAGAGAATAAGCTTATGTAGAATAAGCTTGACTATATTTTAGAGTTACATGGGTAGCTCCTGCTTATCTGTTGCCTCTGGTACATATATTCCCACTGTGCAGTGGAGGAATTACTAATTACATTTTCATTCCACCTTTTTTCCAAAGTGCTCGGGAGTGATGTGCATCAGGGATTGCCAGCATGGTGCCCACAGGCACCAATATGCCTATCCATCAGTGCCCCCCAATATACATAGTTATCCCTCTCCCATTTTGTCCAACAAGTTCAGTGGGAGAGAATTATTTCTTGTAGCTTTGTAGATGAGTCATCGTTTAAAGCTGGGTCTCCCTGTCCTTACCATGGCACCCACATTATTGTACCATGCAATTTAAAAATAATTTAAAAAAAAACTTGAGGGAATGCCCTCAGAGTCTTTGGGAATGGAATGCCTTTACAGTCCTCATAGTAACCAAGTATGTTTTTAAAGATCATGGCACAATGTAAGGTAGGTCATATGAGACACCCCAGGGAATAAATATCCACCAATCCTGATGTAATTACCATATTTGAATACTAAAATTAATGCCTTTTTTTTTTAGTGGCAAAAGGACCTATACAGTCTCCGATTGCCACCAGCTGCAAAGTCAAAAGCACCAAAACTACTCTAGAAACAAAATATTGTATAGATGCATCTACAAATGTGCCCATAGTATCACTGGAAACTCCAACACCACCACTTATTATCACATAATTGCACAGATGTAATGCCCAACATTAGTAGCACCCATCAGCATAGGGTGCTTGTTGTACAAATGCTATTATAATTGTGCCTTGCCAAGTCCACTTGGTCTCATGCACAGCGCACAAACATACTGTCTGGAAGTGTCCAGATTGCCTCCCTTGTCAGAAGCCACCATGGTTTAATGGGCAGGTGGGCAGCAACTGACCTTTGTAGTTACCAAGTCCTAGAAATTTAATAAATAATACTAACAACAACTGACATTTGTAGTCAACAAGCTTTCTGAGTCATTCGCTCAAACGGGTTGAAATTGTCAAATGGAGCCAGCAACAGGAAAGGGTTGCAGCAGCTAAAAACAACACCTTTGCCATGGAAAAAGCCACAGCCAGAGAGAAGGAAGGAGCTCCTAACTGCAAGAGATAGTTAGATATGTAGGTCAGTGGGTAGGTGGAGATATGAAAGCTATAGTTCCCTTTCAGAATTCTGCTGTGGGACCACTGATCACAAAGAATGTTGAGACCATTGCATATGAAAAATCATTTGGAGTGTATTCAGTTGGAAGGAATAGTATTTTATTGGCTAAATTTTTTAAAAAACTTTTTTCCTGACTATGGCTTGGCAGGGAAAAGTGTGAGAAGAAATTCATAGGCTTTTGCATTGTGTGTGTGTGGCACACTTTCACTTTTTTCTAGAACTGTAGCCCTATGGGTTTGTGGTACTAAAAGAAATTATTTTCTGTATACAGTACTTATTTGAAAGTCATCCCATGAAACCCAGTAGGGTTTAGTCCTGAATAGACCTGCATAGGACTAGAAATTCTGTCTCCGGCTCCACCCACCACTATCCCTGCCAACAGATTTTCCTAAGGGAATGTTGCTTTTTAAAGAAAAAAATTGCCCACACCTGTGAAACACCATCAAGGGCTGGTGCTAAAGAAGAATCCCTAGGGAACTTAGCATCCCTCTTAAAATTTATGTTCCCCTACCAGTGTGTCCCTGTTCTGCCTTCTCTTTCCCCTCTATCTCTTGTCTGTCCCCAGCAGTCTCTTCCAGAGCAAGGATGTTGCTACTGTAGTGGTTATTTTGATTCTTCTACTTGGTTTAGGATTTGAGAGTGATCCTATCTTTGCCCAATAGGCATAATGCAGTCCTGTAATCTCTTTATTCACTGTAGTATGTGAAGACAGTTCTTAATGCATCCCCAAAACCCATTGTGTCCTATGTATTTCACTGGAGTGTGTTTAAATAGTTTGTAATGTTTATTGCTGCAAACTTTATGATGCCACACAAGAGACCCAAGTTAAACAATATTTGTACAACTCTTGCAACTCTTACTATAGCTGATCTTGAAATAGCTACTGTCCTACTGTTTCTGTTCTCTGTTCTCCAGAGTTACCTTCCTACTGACACCAGCTCACGGAGGATGGGGCCTGCTATCATTTTACTGCTTGTAAAACTAACAGTATACGTTAAAGCAGTGACTTTGGCTGTATTTATACAGATTATTTTGTTTGTTTTGAACACTGTTTAATTTCTTTTATTGGTCCTGAAAGTTGACTCTTTAAAAGAAACATTTGACAATGGCGTATATAATATATGTGGTTTATTTTCCTTCTCTGTCTTTTTGTGGATTAAAACAAAATAAAATTGCTTTCAGGAAGACTCACCAGGGAGGTTTAAATACCGCACAGGAGAACTTTGCAGGGTTGCTTTTGGAAAACAGACCATAATGTTGCTGTAATTAGTTTGCTTGGCTCTACATTCATACCTCGGGTTGAAGTAGCTTCAGGTTGAGCCTTTTCGGGTTGTGCTTTGTGGTGACCCGGAAGTAACGGAACACGTTACTTCCGGGTTTCGCCGCTTGTGCATGCGCAGACGCTCAAAATGACATCACACGCATGCGCAGAAGCGTCAAATCGTGACCCGCAGACGTGGGTTGCATTCGCTTCAGGATGTGAACAGGGCTCCGGAACGGATCCTGTTCGCATCCAGAAGTTCTACTGTATATTGCAGTCTTCAGTCATGCTTTGATCCTGCACTGAATTCTTCATGAAAAGGACATACAGGTTTTGCTAATTCAGTATAGTCTTAAATACACAACCAGAATATTACATGCAAGTTTTTTCTCTATATTTATTATCTTAAAGCTTTAATCGGCTATTGTATTTAGTATTGTACATGCATGCCACAAATAATCCTTTAGTTATCAGTGGCATTTTTTTTTCTATGTAAGACTCAAAATGATGTCATTTTTGGAGTTTGTATTCAAGAATTTTATTATGCATAGATCTCATAATTACTACTGGGAAGAGCAGAATTAAAGGAACAAACTTTCAATATTATAATTAAATTAACACTAAAGTCAGTTGTCAAACATTTGCTCTGCTAGAAGTAATTTACATTCTGTTCAAAGCAGAAATGTAAATAAAACTATATAAACATTATAAAGCTGTGTAAGAACATTTAATCTCTGTAGTGCAATGCAGCACATTTTATTGATATTTTAAATATTTAATGTGGACAAAAACAGATTTGACATACATGATTCTTGTACCATATATTTGTGAGCTTTTGCTTTCACATGATATTGTATTCCTGGTGGCTCAGTTAAATGCTAGGGTTTGGTTTGCCAATTACATTTGCATAGTTGTTTCTGTACTACTTATCTTAAGTATGTACTAGTAAGGTCTTGTACAAACATACACGTATGCGTGAAGGTTTCCTCAATGATGCCAAACTGCACTATGAGCCATGTGTATATATTAATGTAATGTTCACTGGTGTTGGTATACTATCCATAACTCATTTTAAAATTGTGGACGAAGAGCAGATGTAATAACGATTTCCTTAAGTTCTTGTAATGCATTATAGCTTTCAAAAGCATGTGATGCATATTTTCATTGTTTTTCTGTAGGAGGCTAATGTTTAATACCCTATTTAAAATTAAAAGTTTCTTTAAAAGTGCCTACGTTGATGCATTTCTATTTGTGGAGGACTGGACCAATCCTATTTTCCCCTCCTGTAGCTGTTGAAGCTTAAGTTGGAGTGCATCCTGTGTGGTTGACCTGAGAGAAACTACTCTGCCTGATTACCTTTAAAAGCCAGAAGCAAGCTTGTTGCATTTTCTAGCTGGCATAGGGCTGTGTTGCAGAAACCTTGAGTATGGCTCAAGCTGATTGCTCTGTCATTTCTTTCCACTTCTTTGCACGGTATTCCTGTGTTCTGTATAAGGATTTCCCTCCTGTGTTGAAATAGAAGCACTGATAGCACTAGGACCAATCAGGGCCGGATTTAGGTTTGATGAGGCCCTAAGCTACTGAAGGTAATGGGGCCTATACGTCCAGCTGTCCTTTGTCAACAACAAATTGTCACTGTTTTTTGTGTTGAATATATGCTATATGGTAATTTATGGACCTAGTAGGTAACTAAGGCCATTGGCTCATAACAGAATATGTATTTTATCAAAGTAATTGTTGGACTGAAATACAATTGGAAATGTACATCCAGGTTGTTTTTTCCTTTAATTTTTTTTTGGGCCCCCAAGAGAGTGGGGCCCTAAGCTATAGCTTGTTTAGCTTATACGTAAATCCAGCACTGGGACGAATCTGAGTGCATGGGGAAATGAGGTATTTGGCCTTATAAATCCTGAGCTCAGTTCTGTTCTGTTATTTCTTCATGACAAGTTTGTAAATGACTGACAAACGTATGATGAATGTTATTGTCTTGCAAATGACCAAGTAGAGAATATTTTCATTTTACTTTCAGGTTCACAAATGATGAAAGTTACAATCCGGTACACGTGTATTTGGATGTAAACCCCATTTAACTCAGTAGGTCTTTTGAGTTGACATGTATAGGATTGCGTTGGAGCACAGCTACATTTGGCCAAGTAGGTTACTAAGACTTTTTCTGGGTTGAATAAGTTGTGAATCTGGATGGTTCAATTTACTTCTAATATCTCTCATGGATAATTTGCCTTTCCTAAGCCATGTTACTCACAAAATATAGTTCTGATCTTTGCCTAATTGTCTAATGGAGCTTCAGAGTCCATTAGGAATACAGATAGTTATAGTCATAAGTGAAAATTGAATCAATAGAAGAACCTTTCAAACTAGATGTATGAGGGGAAATAGGCTTGATAATTCTTGAAAATGTATGCTGTAAATCGTACAAAATGACAGGGTGCTGACCACACCCAACTTCTGCTTTTTTGTTCTTGAATCAGCATTCTTAGGAGCTGTTTTATAAACAAGCCCTTTGTATGCCTCTGAAATGTGGTAACATTTAGATTATAAGCCTATTTTGCAAGCATATGAAGCAGTTGGCTTTCATATGTTTTCTTTGACTGTTCGTCACTATTTCAATGACAATAAAATGATAATTCTTGTGTTCTGTGATTGTTTGAGAGGACTAGAGTATTAAATCAGGGTGGAGTTGGAATAGGTTTTCTGAAACTGTTACAAGTTTGCTCATAGTTCAAGAATGTATGTGGTAAGATTCAAATCTCCGAAAAATGTCTCTTCAGTTTTGTGTTGCACCCTTTGAAAATTATCAGTTTTTCCTTTTTATACTAGTCATATCGTTTTTCTTACAATATTCAACAGTTGGTGAGAATCTTTACATAATTTCATAGTAATATTTAATATGTAAAACAGTGCTTCAAGATGAAGGTGAAAAGCTTTTCTCCCCTGCAGTATTTACTTTCCTTATTACATTTAGCAAACTTCTAACCTAGTTAGGAGAATTATTGCCTATTTGCCGGCCAGTTTGAAACAACAGAACTGTTTTGGGAACTAAGCAGAGGTTATATGTCTCTTTCTTTTCCTTAAACCCTCCTTTTCCCACTGTTGCACCTCATTATCACCTATGTAGTCTTGTGTAAGACTGTTGGTGATTGACTCCTCCCAAGAATCATGGAAGACTGCAAGTGGTCTTAAATTTTCAAAATAAACTTTACTATAAAGATTCAAATGACTGAAACATTCACGCAGCGCTTAAACTATAGAACTTGCTGCTATAGCAGGCAGTGATGGCCACCAACCTAGATAGCTTTAAAAGAGTGTTGAACAGGTTCATGGAGAAGACCATCAATGGCTTCTAGCCATGATGGCTATGCTATGCCTCCACAGCTTGAGGTTTCCAAATACCAGGTACTGGAGACTGCAGGAGGGAAGAATACTCTTGTGCTCAGACTCTGCTTGAAAATTCCCCTTAGGCATCTGGTTGGCAAGTGTGAAAACAGGATGCTGGACTAGATGGAATATTTGGAAATTATTTCCTAAGTGTATAAAGATGTCTGGAATAAACTCTAGGAGCAGAAAAGCAGTAGTCTCAGTAGACTAAGGCTCCTGTCGTCTTGTTGTTTTTGAATAATAAATGGGTGGTAATTATTACTATAGATTTATTCTGTGTTAATATGGTATAGCTGTGACAAGTAAACAGATTAACTGTCTACCAGCATATACAGCATAAAGTTGTTTGATATAGGTTTAGGGAGATAAAATAAGGTATCACATATCACTAGGGTTTTTAAATTTAAAAAGTTGACCTTTTCATTAAAAACATCACTTGGTTTCAAACTGCATGTAGTAGTCTGACTTGAAGCAACTAAAACCATGCTGTTTTGTAGCTTCCTGCTGTTGGCACCGAATGGATGTTTGCTTCTGCATTGTATGAACTTCATTTTAATTGTGGATTGTTCATAAATAATTCATCTGATAAAATTAATAGTGCAATTTAACATTATAATGAAAGACAAGGCCTTTCACTTTATCTTGTTATATGTCTTGCATCGGTACCAAATTAATGTAACATTATTTCAAATAAGTAAGTATTTTTTTTAAAAAAATATGTATCTCAGATATTTCAGTGGAGTTATATTGGAGAGTCTCAGCTTGATCTTTCATCAATATTTGTTAATCTGTTAACATTTGTTACAGTTTCTACTATTAAGCAAACCAAACTTCTTTGATATAGAATAATCAGTTTGCTATGGTTAGCATTTCTGAGGAACCAAGAATGTCTGCCTTCAAATTTGGTTGGCTTGTCTTCAGTTTCACAGCAGAGCCTATATTGTGCTGTGGAACTATTTTTTGTGTATGTCTACTTTATATATTTCAAAAACAGTGCAATGGAGTGGATTTGATTTGGCTTGACTTTATAAGGAAGGATAAATGTGGAAAAGAAAAGTATTTTGGCTGACACACAGCTGTTACAATTGTAAATTGATAGATGACAAATCATATAATATAAATGAACATGCAAATGATTTTTTTCAGCATGATTCCATGCATGAGATTATATATATCATTATTTAACATGGTGCTGCATTGGTCTAGTTTAAATAAATAATAGGAAAAGCTATGGAGTAATTCAGAAAAAATAGTACCATAAATACACTAAAACTTGAGTATTGCCGAGCATATCAGCAGGGATAAGCAATTTCCTGTTCACATTCAGGACTTCCTATGGAGGTACAGTCTGCGTGACTACCTAATAACATGTACATGAAAATTGATTGGTTCTATTTTTCTCTCCTAATTGCTATAGATCTGAACTTGTGAAATTGACCAAAAGTAGTATGTTGACATCACAATTGCACAACAAAAGCATTCTGCTTTAAATAATACTCTGTTATTTTCTTGAAAAGGTCTTGGTTGGATGACTCATACTCTTTATAAACCACATTATAATGAGCTACTTGGAGAGACACATTTTCTCTTTCCTTCATCTTTTGACAAAGGGATGTGCATTATGGCTTTTTAAGTTGCTTTGAGCCTTTGTAACTATATACCAGAAGAAGAGTAGGGAATGTATAGAACATTCCAAGAAGCTACTAGATAAGGTTGAAATAGTTTCAGTTCTCATATTTATTAAACACAGTTTTCCATAATAGAAAAAGCATTCTAAAGAGTATTTAGTGTTCCTGAATGAGTCACATTTCTCTGCAGTTATAAATATACTTCAGACAAGAGTTCTTGGTTTCTTGTGCTTTCCTGAACAACTCAGAGCTAATGCATCTTAGGCTTCTGGAAATACATGCTGTCATTTCTCCTTTCCCCCCTCCCTCCCCCGACTCTGCAACTAGAATAATTTGAACAAATGGATCCCTATTAGTTAGGTACTTTAGTTGTTGCTATTTGGTGCTATGAATTTTATATTTTTCATGAACTGGGGTTGGGACTTATGGAAAAAGTTAAGAAAGCAGCCTGTAAAGTCATCAGGCATGACTTTGGGGGTCAGCTGATGTCCATGTCCAGATCTACTACAAAGTTGATCCTGAGTCTGGTTTTATTTATTTCTTCAGTATTCCTAAAGCTCACATTTTCATTTACTGTCTAAGATATTATCAGTGTTTGTACAAAGTATAAAGGCCTTGATCAAGTGGCCTTCATTACTCTTTATGTGCGTCTCCACTGAACCAAATAACCTGATGTCAAGGTTTCCTGTGCAACCAAAGACAGCAAAGAGGAAAGTGTTAGGTTGTTTCTCCAGACAAATTCTATTGCTGTGGCTGTCTTCAGTTCCAAGGGAAACAATTTATGTTCCACCTTCCAGATTTCATTACATGTCTTCATGAAAATAAAGTTAGCCAAGAAGTAGTACTTAGATTAATGATTTTGCATGTTGAGTGCCCTGGGGCTGCTTATACTCCATACATTTTAAGCGTATTCCCTCACCAAAAAGTCATAAGAACTGTAGTTTACCTCACAGGGAGCTACAATTCCCAGCACCCATAACAAGCTATAGTTCCCAAGTTTCTTGTGGGGGACAGTGCTTTAAATGTATGGAGTGTGTTGTACCTTAAACTCAGGACTAAAATGATTGGTTGAACTG
Source organism: Podarcis tiliguerta (assembly GCF_965153285.1). NCBI lineage: Eukaryota > Metazoa > Chordata > Lepidosauria > Squamata > Lacertidae > Podarcis > Podarcis tiliguerta. The sequence goes on from NC_139545.1 coordinate 25,807,729, forward strand.
GGTTCCAAAAGCTTTAACAGAGGTAATTGTACTTTACACTACATATCTTCTTCGAATCTTATGGGCTTCCCCCCACTACCGGTAATTTCTGTTGAGTAATTTCATACATGTGGACATTATATGGCTATAAATCTGTGTTTTTCCCATGTAACCAGTGATACTGAGAATCCTAGCATGTCCTTTTGTGGATAGAAATAAAAAAATGGTGGCAGTCTTCCCTATCTGTCAACATAATTGAAAATGTATTGTGTTGATACTTGGCTACTCTTGCCAGTTTGAGGGGCAGAGTTGATGGTGTCTCATGATTCTCCTCCCAAAAAACAGATTCTGGAAAAATATTGAAATGAAAATATTACACCACTAATTCTACTTCAGCAGACTGTACGTTTGAGAGGAATATATTCATTTCCATATCTTAGCATATAGAAGTTGAGACATGCTTTCATATACATCTAAAGGTTTCAGAGAATATGTGTATAGTCCGAACATCTGCTGGTCTTCAGTAAAATATAGGTTTCGCCCTCTTCTTAACACTCCAGCATTTAAGATAAAAAAAGGAGTTGCATAGCTATGGAAATGGGAGTAAGTGGTTGCATCATAAGGCTATATATCTACTCCTTAGTGGTTCCACTTTTGCAGAAAACAAGTGTATTGCATAATAATTAAACTTTTTGCTCCAAATCTTTAAGGCTGAAGATTTCAGAACAGATGTTGGAAGATGTTGGCGGTGGACAAAGGGATCGTAGAAGAATGGTTATCGGAATACAAGGTAATATATGGTTCCCAAAAATAAATATTCATTTTCAAGAATTAAATGCTAGCAATTATCCATAGTAGTAGAGCCAGTATAGTGTAGAGCAGAGGTCCCGAACCTTTTGGATATTGTGGACACATTATCTATTTTGAAAGTCTTATAGAATCCTTCACAGAATGGCATCATGGGGGTCATACCTATCAGAAACCCAAGACCTTGTCAGCACTTAATACCTATGCTCAGAGATCTTTACAGATTGTCAATCTGGGTACAGGGCCAGGTTCAAGATGTTACTCATAGTACAGTATATAAAGCCCTTAACAACTTCAGACTAGTTACTTACAATATCATCTTACCCTATGTATGTCCACTCAACTACTTCGACCTGCGGAACTGGCACTGTTATAGGTGCCACATAATACCCGTTCTGCATTCATAAGAAATCAATCTTTTAATGAGGCAGCACTTACACTTTGGATCTCCCAGCCTACTGATACCAGGCAGGCACCCTCACTGTACTCTTTTTAGCTCCTGCTAAAAATATTTTTTGTTTAGACAAGCCTGCCCAGATAATGTGGCATGTTTATGTGTGGTTTGATTGTTATTACCATAGTTTATTGCTGATTTCCCGCCTCCCCCTTTTTTCAAATGTTTATATAATAGTTTTAACTTCTTTCTACCGATACTTTTATTGTTTTATTCTCTTTGTAGACCACTTTTGTACCTCAATCAAGTGGCATATAAAGTTTCTGAAATAGATAAATAAAATCTCTCCTATCTAATTTACGCTTCTTTGCAGCATTACCATTCATACTTTCTTTTTGTCCCATATCACCACCAAAAGGCATACATGCACCCTTTCTTGCAAGAACATTGTCCTTCAAACTCTCCCTCTATTCCCCATTTTCTACTTTTCCCTTTTTATATATATATATGGATGGCTAGAATATACCTTTACATAAGTTTAGGTGCCAGGCAAAAACGTTTCTCTTTAACCAGGTCTTTGGTTTGGACTGATTAAAATTCTGTGTCCTTTTAAATGAGTTTGTGGGAGGGAGGTTATTGGTCTGTTGTTTTATTACCGGTATATATTTTGCGTCCTCATTTTGTATTTTCATGTTGTGAACTGCCCTATGATCTTCAGTTGAAGGGTGGTATACAAATTTAATAAATATTTTTTTTATGAGGAACATTTGGCCACAAGAAAAATACAGCCTGAAAAAGTAGAATGAATACCTCATATGAAGAAGGGGGAATAAATATCTTAATTGCAAAGATACTTATATATTGGCTTACTGTGTCTTAAAATGTTTTGTGTTAGACAGTGCCAGAAGCTTCTATACCAAGCTATGCTAAAAATCTGAAAGACAAGAGTTCTCTGGTTTCATCTCTTTATAAAGTTATTCAGGATCCACAAAGTGAGGTAGGTAAATGTGTACAGAATTATAATTGGGTTTGGGAGAACTGTTGAGAATGAATGGTGCATGCTGTTTCACTGCAGCACTAAGTTCTTAAGAAGTGGGCAGGGTGAGCAGAAGAACAACACAGAGCACTAAACCTTGTTCTCTTCTTTACAAGACCCTGCTTTAGACCTCTTGTTTTGACTTTCTGTAGATACTACCTTTGTCTATTTCAACTTTTCTATGGCGCTGCTAAGATTGGAAATCTGATTTTATAGAGTACCCTTTTCAGCTGAATGCCAAACTAGATGTGAAATTAAATGTATCAATAATTAGATAATTATTGGAATTGTGGGAGAGAGTTTTAACTGTTTTCTTTCCCTGCTGCATTTCTGATCAAAGACAGAAATTCACAATGTGCATATTTCTCTCTTCTGTGGTGATGAAAGAGCAGCTCTGATTGAGTATGGCATAAGGGGAGAACGGGCCATACTAATTTAACATTTACAATACAATACTGTTTCTTTTAAGAATTGATAAATTTTGCTTCTTTAAAAAGTGTAGAAATGCATACTGATGTGTTAATCCACTAACAAAATATTTAATGTTTGATTTTGTTTCAGCTGCTAGAACCAGTCTGTCATCAGCTGTTTGAATTTTATCGTAGTGGTGAGGAACTTCTGCTTCAGTTCACACTGCAGTTTCTTCCAGAACTGATATGGTGCTATCTTGCTGTTTCTGCCAGTAAGGACCTACAAAGCAGTGGCTGCATAGAAGCACTTCTCTTAGGAGTTTATAACTTGGTTTGTATTCACACTTGAGAAATTAATTATTCTCTCTTGGGATAAAGTGCAAATTACAGTGTAATGTCCCGGGGGCCTCTTAACCAGTTAGATTTAAATCTCTGTGACATACTGCTATTAGCAGAAATGTTCGTGTGATTTTGTCAGAAAACAAGCCAAAAATCTGGAATATTAACTTGCTCTGGTTTGGTATTCTCTGTATTGACATTAGTTGGATTTAGCAATTGTATTCTGTAGCTTTAGGATAGTGGGATGAAGGAAGCTGTTTTAAAACAGTTGAGCTATGTGGCATTCATCAGTAGGCATTCTTCATATCACATGTTTACCTTCTAATCTCATTGTGATAGTAGTAGGATAACTCCTCCCTGGAGCGTCCCTCTGACTAAATATTTGGGAGAGTTGCATGATAAAATGGGCTGTGTATTATTCTAAAAGGAAAACAGGGTTGGAAGTAGGTTCCCTGCTTCCTTCTATAGTCTCTCTCCACCCACCCCTCAGTATCTCCTGATGTGGTATGTGAGATACTGGTGAGAAAATGAGTGGGGGGTTGCTGCAGCAGGAAGCAATCCAAAGTACATCTGATATTGGAGTGGGGGAAGAAAGTATGTGGAGGATCTGCTCTTTGCTGTAGAATTCCCAGCACCCTTTTCTTCTGCTTGAAAGTGAGACATTGGGAAGAAGGGCAAAGTGGGTGGGTGAGAGAGACTACAAAGCATTGTCTTGTTTTCTATTACAAGATAATGGAGCAATAGATTAACAGTGTGCCTTTCCTAAACTTTCCTTGGCTCTACTCTGTGTCTTTGGAGGGGGTGGGAGAGACAAACATGGTCTGTATTCTAGGAAGGCATTTCCATTTCTGTACTCTGGTTAATATGCATAAGCATACTAATGAAAAGAATGTGATTAGCTGATACAGTTAATGGCTATCTACCTGAGTTTATAACCATGGTAATTACTTTTTCTTATTAAGCTCAGAATTGGTGTTTAGCTGCATCAGTGGTGTTTAAATGTGGAATGTCTTGATTTTGATGGAGCTTAAAGGAAACTCATTTCTCAGTTTTCTATCTGTACTTAAAGCAGTGGTCTCATATAATAATAAACAGAGTCTACTTTGCAAAATGCATTGTGTTCATCTTGTGGGTAAGTTTATATGCCTTGAGGACAGAGAGATCAGAATAATCAAGGGTCTGTCAAGGGAGCCCCCAAAGTCAAGCAATTTAAGAGATGGCTGAGTCACGGTGCTATGTAAAGCACAAGTGACTTTCAGAACCTATAAAAATGAGTGTGACTATCAGCCATTAATGATAAATAGTTTTCTTTCTCTGTTCCTTGTGATAGAAATCTCTGCTGGATCAAGAGAACTTTCCATTAACTGGTGTATGTTATTAGATATGACCCATAAGATTTATTCAGGACTCTAAAGACGCAAACATATTGAGCAAGATTAGACTTAGTAAATATTTCCACTTGAGTAAAACTTCTAATATGTCAGCTGTCAGATGCTTTTTGATTAGGACATCCTAGATGTTAAGAATAAGATGATGCTGGATTTCCACATTCATCATCTTGTAAATTCAAGTGTTCACATGTGCATCCATTTAGTAGCTTTGGGCATAATTAAAGAGCTAATGAGGGATGGGAAGTTCATGCCCTACTCTGTTGCAGTTGTTCAAGTGATTTCTAATCTAAACAAACTTCCATATATTTTTCATTATATGACATAACTTTCTTTTATACCTTACAGGAAATAGTTGACAAAGAGGGGCACAGTAGGGTATTAAGTTTTACAATTCCATCCTTATCCAAACCTTCCATATATCATGAAGTAAGTTTAATAGACACTTCTGTTTCCATATGTGTGTGTAGTTTTGTTGTAGCGTCCCTTGCATGAATGTCATCTGGCCTTGATTTTGTCATCTTAAGGATAAATATTTTTGTTTTAAAAGTCTGCTGGTAGTGCAACTAGTTGCTGTTTCTTACAAAGGCACAAGTGATTAGGGCAAGGATGAACACGAGAGTACCTGGGTTTTGCATGCTGATTAATTTATTGTCCTATGCCCTCCAGGTGTTTAAATTGTCTCCCATCAGCCCCAGGGGGAAATGGCCAGTGGTCAGGGATGATGAGAGCTCTACTACGAAGCATTGGGGGTGGGGATCAGTTCGGGAAAGACTGTTCTAAAAGTATCCTTAATGTGAAATATTTGACGTAAAATATGATGGGCTTCAGTGTTCTAGAATATATAATGTTGCATTTAAATTATCTGAGAAGTATTGTCATGGCTGAAGTTCTAATGAGTTTCAGGTGTAACTGTGTAGAATAGGCATAGGCAAACTTGGCCCTTCATATGTTTTGAGACTACAGTTCCCATCATCCCTGACCATTGGTCCTGTTAGCTATGGATGATGGGAGTTGTAGTCCCAAAACAGCTGGAGGGCTGAGTTTGCCTATGCCTGATGTTGAACCTAACTTATTTAAAATTATGAAATATTTTACATTAGATTGGTTAGTGGAATAATAAAGCTGAAGATAAAATGAGACTAAAATGTCTGTTGTTGGTTAGAGTTTAAGTGGATGAAAACTGGGATAACCAAAAAATTTGATGTGTTTCAGCGAAACGTTTAGCACTGAAATATAAGGACACATGATAGCAACAGACCCTCTTGCAAAGTTAGGTCTGTTGCCAAATCCCTAGCTGCAAGGGAAATTGGAAACATAGCACAAGTTGGGCTGAAGGCAGGAGCTGAGCCTACCCCACCCCATGTTTTAGCTGGTTTTCTCCTGATGAGGCTCCAATATCAGAGGAAACTCCTGTTAAGAGGTCATTAGCTCTTTTTAAAAATAGTTTCACTTGGAATTGCACAGGGAAGAGTTCAGCTCCCCTTTCTAACCCACCTGTGCCAGTAAACTGATCTTGTTACCACTCTTAAGTTACTATTGAAGTGGCACAATGAATCTTCTGTACTATATTTTAGTGGCCTTTCCCCATTTTACTTATGAGTGTACTGCTTACCATGTAACATTCAGTTAAATTTTATACTTTTATGTTTGTCAACAATCAGCTGTCTATTTTAGTTTCTTTGTGCTTTTTAAAAATAGATATATATATTCAGTACTGCTGTTCTTAGTGATGTATTCAAGTATCTGTTTTTCTTAGCCTTCCAGTATTGGGTCAATGGCTCTTACTGAGGGTGCTCTATCTCAGCATGGCTTATCCAGGGTTGTGTATAGCGGACCTCATTTGCAGAGAGAGATGTTAACAGCACAAAACAGGTAAAAATGCATGCTGTTGCTTTCAGTCTTAGACAAAAAAACCCACACTTGGCCACTTATCAATTAGCCTTCCATGTTATCGTCATATCCCACACCTAACAGAACTTTTAATAGTATAGTTTATATGTTAGTGGTATGTTCTTGATAACAGTTCATAATGTGTATCAAGCCGTGTGTATTTTTTCAGTGAATCAGAATTCTTTATTTGTTCATAGGTTTGAAGTATTGACATTCCTTTTGTTGCGTTACAATGCTGCCTTAAGCTATATGCCTGCAGTTTCTCTTCAATCTTTATGTCAAATCTGCTCAAGGTAAGTTTTCTTTCTTGGTTGAACTGAGAATAGTATTTTTAAATTGTAATCCTATGGTGTCTGTTCCAATCTGTAGAGCTTGGTACAAGTTAAAACTCCAGTGGGTGATTTCTCATTTCTGGAAATGCATAAGCCAGCTGTTATGCAGGTTTGTCACCATTCTTAGGTGAAACACACAGGTTCCTTGGTACATGGAAAACAGTAATCTAAAAGAGGAGGGCAGGTGCTTCAAACAGTACTTTTGGATCCCACCCCTAAACAGGATCACTGTCTCTCCACATTTGGCCAGTGTAAAAGAAGAATGGGTATGCAAGAGAGCTCCCTGTAGGGGAAGTCATATTCTTGAGAGGTAGGCGACCCTGCTCATCACATTTAGTCCATAAGGCTAATTCTAATAAGGATCTGCCCCATGGAGTCCAAACAATTCCCCACCCTGAATCAGTCAAATGTACACTCACATTCCTAAGTTTAATTAATTGGTTTGTCAGACTATTGTATCCAAGGCAAAGCTCTTCAGGAATCCTTTTATGAGCTGGATTGCTAATTAATAGAAATATGACCAGATAAGAGCAATGTTTTGGTTTGTAGGAGACAACTCTGAAAAGATGGAATTGGCTAGTTAGATGCACTCTTATTTGACCTAAAAAAAGAACATGCATTCCAGGATTCTTTTATACTTTTCAACATAAACTGCACACTTTATTTCCTCTTTTTAACACACAATCAAGCAATCTAAAATAACAATACTAATACTAATTATATTCTTTTAGGATCTGTGTTTGCGGATATCCTCGTCAACAAGTAAGGAAATACAAAGGCATAAACAGCAGGATTCCAATTTCCTCTGAATTCATGGTGCAGATGTTAACTGGGATTTATTATGCTTTGTAAGTTCAGGAAATGTTATGTCCTATATTTAAAAACTAATAGTACATCACTGGTTGGACAGTGTACATAGTGCATAATGCTCATTTACATGACAGAGTCCAGTGATCCTACGGGTGCTGTCACAAAAGATTTTGGTTTCTGAAAGTTGTATCTTACCTTTCTGTAAAACATAATGATTGACTCTATAGGAACCTTAAGACATATGTCATTGTGCCTAGAACTGTCTTCTGACTGGCATCTGATTGGCCACTGATCTGATCCAGCAGGGCTATTCTGATGTTCTCATGGAGCACCAGCCATGTTTGAGTAAAGTTACCATCTGGGCATCCAGAAGCAGTGGCAGACCAAGCAGCACTTTAGATGTGCTCCTTTACACCAGATCTATCCAATTCCAGGTCCTCCCATTATCTCTGACCATTGGCCATGCTGGCTGGGGATCACCAGACAGAGTTAATGACTAGAAAATATCATTGTAAATATCAGTGTTTCCAAATAGCTTCTATTATTTATTGAATACATATTGTTGTGCATTTTATTTCTTTTATGATAAATGATTCATCCAGATGGATGATGTTGAAATGAATAATCATTATAATCAATTCTGATTTTGTGTCTCTGCTAACTTTCTAGTTATAATGGAGAATGGGATCCAGCTCGTAAAGCAATGGATGATATTTTATACAGAGCACAACTGGAGTTATATCCAGAACCACTGTTGGTAAGCATCTTGTGTTAAATTCTTCTATAGCATTTGTACATTTTATTTAAAACATTTATATCCTCATTTCCCAGCTCATATGAACTTACCAAAGTAATGTAAGCTAAAATATTAAAAACAATCTTCCGTAACAATTAAAAAGCAAATCATAGGCAATGAGCTAATAAAACCTTCCAGAAAAAGAGACAATATTGGAGAAGAAAACAAATTGGACACTAATCTGGCCATGTATTTGCTAAAAACACAGGCAGAGTAGGAGCCAGATGGATATCCTCAGAGAGGGAGCTCCATAACCTGGGAACTACTGTGTTAAAGGCAATCTCCCTCATTACCACCCTCCATACCTCTAATAGCAACAGGAGATACCAAAGTATCTTCTCCAGTGATCCAAGTGGATGGGTAGCCTTATGTAGGAGGAGGTTGTTCTTTAAATAGCCTGGTTCTTGGATATATAGGGTTCAAAAACTTATGAGTAGCTTTTTAAATTAGGACTGGAAATTGTTTAGAAGCTCTAGATGTAAACTAGGACATGCATAATCAAGGGCAGACATGCATTCTCCAGGAATATGTACTGTTGGCCTAAGCTATACAAACACACTCCTGGCCATGGCTGCCTAGCCTTCCAAGGGCAAAGCTGCCTCTAAAACAGGACGGTCCAACTCCATTTCTTTGGGCCTGGGAGTACATTTGGAAATCTAAAACTGTCGTTGGCACCACAAAATTCTCATTTCACTAGACAGTCTGGTGATGCTCAGAGCCCTTCCCAATAAAAGCACCTGGACACCCCTCCAAAAATACAATACAGAGACCAAAAAGCAATCACCACCTCCTACATCAACCAAAAAAGGGCCAAAAACTATGTAAAGAACATTTGCAAATTGAGAGGGACAAGGGGCCTTGGTGGTTGCCACTGAGGTGCTGTAGTGTCCATGGATACAATATTGGGAACCCAAAGCCTAAGGCATAATAGTCTCTCAATTTTTAAGAGCACACAGTAAATAGTCAGAAACAAGGACTTCTGTATACTTGGAATGACAGTGGATAGTTAAAAGATAACCAGGAGGGGGAAACATGATTATAAATGGACTTCTGCAACAGCTTTTAAGGCAAGTGTTCTCAGTCTGAATTGTTTACTAATCTTCTAAAGCCATAACTGAACAGATGGAAGTCAAACTGTTTTTTGTTTTGACTTTCATCATATCTATATTGATGCTTTCCTTGGTACATATGAAATGTTGTTGCTTTAATTCAAAATCTGGTGTTAATGTTGAAAATTTATCACACTTTTTTGTTGATTTCTTAGGTTGCTAATGCAATAAAAGCTTCATTGCCTCAGGGTGCCATAAAATCTAATAAAGAAGGTACAAAATGTATTCAGGTTGAAATTACACCTACTGCATCTAGAATATCAAGAAATGCAGTGACCAGCATGTCTATTCGGGGCCATAGATGGAAAAGGCATGGTAAGAAATGCAGTTAATGAAACTACAATTTATTAACTAAATTCTAGAAGTCAAGGCTTCCAGAATGTCATTAAATTGGCTGATGAATTAATTGTGTTATTTAATTTCTTTTATACAAAGAGATACTATGACTTCCTCTATCAGTACTCTGATGCATAAATAACTCCATGCTTATTCAGTTTACCATTCATTATTCCAAAATTTTAATATGTACACTGCAAAATTAGTGTGGGTGTGCACCTCAGCTGCCTCTATCCAGAATTTGATCGTAACTGGAATTTTCATCTCAAGTTGAAAGCTTCTGTATATAATTTCGTTAAGCAGCAAAATAATAGATTGAATTCCCAAGAGTAAATTAAACTGTGTAAATTAAGATAACTAGAACTTCATTATTTTAAACAGTGAAGTTTATCAAATCAGTGATTTTTATTATAGTTATTTAGCTCTTAAGTGTCCATGTAGGTTTTGTGTTAAGAATATGTTGCAAAACAGTAGCATCCCCATGTACAAGGCCTTCTACTTTCATTTGTTTATGGGATAGTCACTATGAAATTATTTAATCACACCTTTTGATCGTTAGAATGGATCTTGAATGTCCCCTTCTCCCCAGTTGGGTGATCTGAGGCTTATTTCATCCTGCAGAAAACAACACATTCTATTGAGAGAGAGAAATTAGGCATACTTTGTATAAAACAAGACAACATCTATAATCTACAACATATTGAGGGGCAGTATCAAGTTTTACTGGGATTTATCACTCACATAATGGATTTATATACATTATGGATCAAAAAGTAGATTGATAAGCTTATCCTATCACTTCAACAACCTTTGGACTGGGAACCTTTTTCCAATTTTATCTACGGATATAAAGTCACTGGAGAACCTATTAATAGTCCCAGTGATGTTTTCTGACTATCTTGGAGATTGGTAGAGTATTTCACTTCAGTCCTATGGTTTAAAGCTCAATTTGTACAGGTTAGTGGTATCTGTTGTGATGAATCTGATCTTGCTGTCTTCTAAATGAACTGCAGCAGAATGCTTTTTTTAAAAACAAAAAAACAAAAATCCTGCTACTAAGAAGTACATTTGATTACTGATTCGGCTAGCTGCTGCTTCTGTTTTGTCTCCTCCTTGTTAAGAAACTGTTAAGAAAGATTTGGAGTGTTGCCCAAATTTCACTTATTTATTTGTTTAAGGCATTTCTATGCTCTTTAAACCTTAGCATTCCTAAATTCAGTAACTTGTAGAATAATGGTCCAAGGACATGTAGCACTGCTTCCTTCTAACTAATACAATTTTGTATCTTTTTATGAAACTAAATATATTGATAGTCCAGAAAAGTTAAATACCTTGCACTTTTTAGAAACCAAACCATTCTTTAATATTGCCTTCCTGCAGGAGTCATACTTGATGATACAGGTGCTGAAGTTCACGAGTCAATGGTTAGGACAAGTGTTTGCTGCAGCAGATAACAGTAAGGAAAGAGGCTTGATAGTATTAGTAAAGCAACTGACTCCAATAAAGATGAACAGTTACTTTGTTAAGAAGAACAATTATTTGTCAGGTATGCAAGTGTTGCTGCAGACTCCTAAGAGTTAGTAAATTGCGAGCTTTCAATTCAGGAAGGTGATGTCATGATATTGTGTAAAATGGGGGGAAAGTTCTTTGTCTCATGAAAAAGAACTTTTATAACTTAACTGTGTTTAAAAATAATCTAGAAGAAAAGATTGGGTATTTCCAGGCATTGACCTTCTTACCACAAAGGAAAACAGTGTTTTGTTTCAAAGCTTTGATTCAGAGTAGAAAAGAGGCATTTCCCTGTTCCATTGCAGTCATCTCCAATTAACTACCTCCTTTGCTACTTTGTGTCATTAACCAGTGTACATGTAGGTGGCATCTACTTGGTCTCACTAAGCCTGCTACACCAACCTATTGCAACTGCCTAGAAGAACATAAACCCTACTGCTGCAACCTGACCACTTCACACAGGTGTGGGGCAAAATGATTTAGCAAAACATGTACTGTGGGCATTAAAACAGGAACTCCCAGATTATCAGAGGTCCAGATCAATGCCATAAACTCTCTATATGGAAAGCATGCCACTAAGTGGGAAAGATTTTCAGTGTTAGTAGAGGCATGGAATTTAGTTCCATGTGTTTCTGTAGAAACACTTCAGATAGTTTTTAACTCAAAAGATGGTAAACTTAGTTGGTCATTCATCAGGTTGCAATTTTAGAATCTGAAAGATTTGGTCTTGGATTCTTCTCTTTCTGTGTGTATATTTTACAACAATAGCATTATTATTCTCATTTCCTATTAAGTTAATTTGCATAAGAAAAGTACAGCTCTAGTGAGTTCTTAATTTCTTGAGCACTGAGCTTGAGAAGCTATGCTCCATTACTTAATAAAGGTAAAGGTACCCCTCACCATTAGGTCCAGTCGCGGACGACTCTGGGTTTGCACGCTCATCTCGCTCTATAGGCCGAGGGAGCTGGCGTTTGTCCGCAGACAGCTTCCGGGTCATGTGGCCAGCATGACTAAGCCACTTCTGGCAAACCAGAGCAGCACATGGAAACGCCATTTACCTTTCCGCCGGAGCGGTACCTATTTATTTACTTGCACTTGACGTGCTTTCCCATCGCGGGGATTCAAACTGTCGACCTTCTGATCGGCAAGCCCTAGGCTCTGTGGTTTAGACCACAGTGCCACCCGCGTCCATACTTAGTAGCTTGAGATAAATCAAATCGGATATTGGTGAGAGCAACATAGAACATGAATGCTTAGAAAAGGTTGTCATTCTTGTAAACGATGGTATGATGACACAAAGTGTATATGTGGATGCCAAAAAGGTGGGTTAATTTTTAGCCAAGCCAATTTTATTGCTGAATTGCCATGCTTTGGAGATCTCAACTTCTGTATAAGAATGAAGAACTGGTACTTGGAACAAAATATTGGGGGTATATTCCCCAGCCCTAAAAGAACAGCAAGCAGCCTGAAACAGGAGCCTAGTAGTCCTGTTCAGTCCTTGCAGGAGTGGGGCAAAGGAAAAGGACTCCTTTTTGTGGTTCTTTGCTTCTTTTTCCTCCTTCCCACACCTTTCCCTGCTCTGTTGAGAAGGGGCTTCCAGCCTGCAACCTGAGCATTCTAGAGATATATGGCAAGGATTTCTGATGAGCAGCAAAATGTATTGTTTTTCCTAAAACATCCCTATGTAGTACCATGGAGGCAGGATTTTTAAAAATCTTTGAGTTCATGTTTCCCTAAACTAATCCCACTTCATTGTGAGCTGTTAGGGGTTTGAGCAGGATGGTGTCCTCTCGTTCCTTACCTTCCGTGTTCCACACAATCTGCCAGACATCTGGTTCCTTTTATACCCCCCTTTCTCCCCATGTAAGCTCAATTGTCCTCAACATTTTGGGGAGTTCTGAATCTCCAGTGGTGTGCATTTGGGTTACTCTTGGAATATTTCAATTTTTCATTTATTTTAATACATGATTCTCCTAGTATATAGAAACCATACATTTATTTTTGATTGCCCTGTTTCGCTTTGAATCTGATAGGCACTTGATTCCCTGCATTTGCTATAAAATGGAATGATTATAATTTTTATTTTTAATCAATTGACCTCAAAACTACTTGGCTCCCAGCTCTTCCAATATTTTCAATCCTCTGTCTTCCTAAAAACACTTGCTGACTTGTAATAGTATTCTGTAAGCCAGAAATCATCTGTACAACTCTAACATAAAAATACAGTGTCTTTCTTTTATATTTATTGTTCTAACTGCTTGATTTTAGAAAAGGAAAAATATATTCTGAGACTGTAAATACATTATGGGTGATTTGGAGAGTAGACTCATTGAAATAATGGACTTCACTGGGTCTACTCTGAGTATGACTTAGTGCCATAGGGTGATAGCCAGCTATCTGAATCTCTGAGGTTAAGATTCCAGTTAAGCAGAGTCAAAATGCTGTAGAAGGACAAAATGTAATTCTGTGTTTCTTTTCTTTAGTGTGCCAGTTCAGCTTTTTAAATGTGTTATTAAAGTAAAAAACCCCTATGAATTACTGAATACTGTGACTAATGTTGCAAAGATGTGTTAAGCCTCTGTTTTTCTATATGGTTTTCAGGGTGCTTAACTTGTAAAAATGCAGTTGATGATGCAGCTCTTTCCAGTGCTGCCCATCTCCCTTCCACTGTTTGAACTTTCAAAATCTGATTGGACAGTGTCTATGTATTTTTGTAGTCTGTTCATTTTCCATTTAGACTGAGCATTCCATTTTGTTACAAAGCTCATGACCTCCTTATGACCTTTAGATATTCAGGCCCTGTTTTGTTCCAAATTGGTTGGATCTGTTGCCCTCATTTTTTTTTTCTTTTAATGAAGCTGATTCTATTAGTCACGTTGGCCCCTAATAGTCATTCAACACTTTTTAAAAACTCTTTAGTTTTTGTCTGTCCAACAACCAGCAGAACCTCTTAGTTATTTTAAGTTGCTCAGCAACACAAAGGGCCAGTAAGTTTTGCATGCTAATATAGTAAAGTTCAACATTTCAGTTGCGCTACAAGTGTACTATGGTGCTGGTATTTGTTACTGCTTTCCCCTTAGAAGTGATGTAAATGGCAACAGAAAACTTCCAAAATGTGTGCTAGAAGTTGTGCAGATCATGTGTTAAATGTGCATAAGGAAGCCTTCATAGATTAAGGCAATCATGACAGCAGTGCATCTAACTGTTTCTTCCTCAGTTTAATACCATATTCTTCCTATAACAAATCAAGGTTGGCAGCGTGAAGATCCACAACACAAAGGACTTGTAATATTTGGCTGAAATATCACTTATTGGCAATTTTTAGGATTCATTTTTTACTGATGTTTTATAGTTTTCTTTGTAACATTATTTATCGTTTTGTTAAGCTGCCATGAGTGTTTCATAATAAAGGTGTGATACAAATGTTAGAAATTATTTTACTAACATTGGGGAAGATTCACAGCCTTTTTATGATCTTTTATATAGGCTGAATGCTCATGTACCTACCCAGGGCTCAAATAGGGATCAGTCCACAGGGTGATGGGCCATATGTTGAAGCCCAGAGGGAGACAGAGGGGAGATGTCACATTTGCCTGGCTTCAGAAAGGTTCAAAATATTTTCTGTAAAAACATTTAGCATAGTGAATCTCCATATGTAGGATAAATGTCAATTTTATGTAACGTAAAATTAATACAGAAATAATGTTGATTACAATACAACTTTGTCAGTCAGATAATTTCCAATATATTACGGTGCAGCCTACAAGGAAATTACTTTATTATGCTGTTTCTGGATTTATTATAGTTTACTTTTACATGATAACTTTAGAGTGAATGTATTTATTTACGTATTTACTACAGTAGCAGCAGCTGACAGGTAAGACATGGACTATAATTGAAATGTCTAGAGTTTCATTTTTAAATGTTCTAGTGGCAGCAGAATCACTTTACTCTCAGAAATAATGTATGCCCTTCTTACTAATATTGCTAAATAATAGGACAGTAAGCAAAACATCTGACTTCATAACATTCAGCCTTCTAGTTTTGTCAGATTTGTCTTTTTCGTCTTTTTTTTCTTTTGTCTCCATGTTTTTGTTTCAGCCATTTTTGTTTTGTTTTGTCTTATCCATTTTTTAATTCTAGAACAACCAGATAATGCTAATGACACTACTGAATCGGGCAACTTTGTCATACCCGAGATTAGTGTTACAAATGTGACTGGAGAGAGAACCGGGAATGGGGAAAAAAGCAGAGCACCAACAGAGAATGATGCTCAGCATATACAGGGTGTGCAGGAAGCACCTACAGATCCTAGAGTTGACAGCAAAGGCATGCCAGAGATCAGGAGGCAAAAATCTGTAAGAAAAATTATGGAGGATGGAATAAGCTCACCTGGCAGAGTGCAGTTTTAGCAGAGCACTTTGTAGCTACACTCAGAAGGTATCGATTGAAAGGGTCACTGCTGCATGTTTGGAAGATTACAGTATACAATAAATATATTTGCATGTTACCTTGAATAAAACACAATTGCATGCTTTGCACATAGAACGGATCTTTGTGCTGAATACATTGTTAGCATGATGGTAGTTCTTAAGTTTTAGCTTGGGAAACCACACTGAGAGACTTCAAATTGGCGGGCAATTGAGTTATTTTTAGATCAGTACTAATCTTTTAGCTATACAAAGTCACTTAAGGAAAAATTTCTTCGAAATGTACATAAACCATGTCAGTTCATCCTATTTTTTATTTTTATCATTTTAAATCTTTGCAGCCATGGGAGCTAATACTCCAGTGTGTAAGGTTTCTAGACTTCTCATTAAACCACTTTGTACTGCAGAATGTGACCTTTCAGTCCTTGAAATATAAGCACTGTTGGGTTTGCTAAAATTTGAGAACCTGCAGGTGATGCCGTATTGGCTTTTATGGTGCCCTGATTATCTAGCGCCATGATTGATTCGCTATGCAGATAGTATGTAGATGCCTTTGCACATATTTGGAATAAATATATTTCTACCTTTCTGTAATATATCTAACATCTTTCTAACCTTTTGCATGAATAATGAGTACTTTTTTAAATTGCTACAAAATGAGATTATAAGCATGCTTCTAATAAATTTACTTTACTATTCTGATATAAATTCTACTGTACACTTTTTGTCAATTTGAGATAATTGGTAAGTTTTCTATCTTCTCCTTAATCTTTTGCTTTGTGCTAAGAAATGCCAAAATCTTAACAGTACTGGATGCAATCACTTGCAAAACATGGTTGAGTAAATTCATATGTTAA
This sequence comes from Podarcis tiliguerta, assembly GCF_965153285.1. Classification (NCBI taxonomy): domain Eukaryota; kingdom Metazoa; phylum Chordata; class Lepidosauria; order Squamata; family Lacertidae; genus Podarcis; species Podarcis tiliguerta. The sequence goes on from NC_139545.1 coordinate 25,824,154, forward strand.
TTGTCATCTTTTTCTATGCAGGTAATGAACTAGGCATTCCAGAAGAAGAACTGATAGAGGTGTCTGAAGTTGATGAGGGTTTTTACTCTAGGGCTCCTTCTACCACAAATCATTCTGCTTTCAGCAGCAACACCAGTAACAAGACTCAGCTAGGCAAGAGTCAGCGGAGGTCTGGAGGAAGCAAGGTTGGAGGAAAAGAAAAAGAAACTGTTGGTGAAGCCTACAAAGATCATCTGTCTCGTAAACAAAACCAGCGAGCAATGAGTGAGAATTTAGAGCTTCTGTCTTTAAAGAGACTGACCCTGACTAGCAGCCAATCTCTGCCTAAGCCAGGCAGTCATAGTTTGGCTAGAACTAGCACTACTCTTTTTAGCAAATCCTTTGAGCAGGTCAGTGGTGGTGTAGTCCCAAATAATCACCACAGTGGTACAGAAGCAAACAGATTTTCAGTCTGTAGTCTGCAAGAGGAGAATCTGATTTTTGGAGCCGACAGAATAGAACTTCCTATTTCAAGCAAACAGCCAAATCAGCAACGACCACCTACCATCAGCATAACTTTGTCAGCAGACTAAGGAGCACCTGACTAATTTGTCAGTATAAAAGAGATTCAGTTGCTAGTACTATAGCCCTGGTGCCCTTTTTTAAAAAAAAATCTTTTGAGATATCTTTAAAGATTTTCTTAGTTGAAAATAATGTCTAAATTGCAAGTTTCAAGGATTGCAGTGTTTAAAAAGAATAGGGTAGACAATTCTAAGTATTTTATAATAATGATGTCACAGTCTTTGAGATTCTTAATTTGAGGATTGACATTTGTAATGGTACTACAATAAGGTTTGTACTGAAAATCTAATACATGATGAACCTGTACCAGGGAAATTTTTAAAATATGGGTTGTGCTGCTTGTGCAAGCTTCAGTTACATGTTTTTGGTGAACAATGGGTTGCAATCCAGAATATATGTGCCATTTTACTACAAGAGGATGATGCTTTTTTTATATTCATCAAAGCAATTTTAGGAGTCCACTCAATGCAGTAGCTTGTAATGAAAAAAACATATTTGGAAATAAATCAGAATTCTGGATAGAGGTCATTGTGTTAAGTTTGAAACATTGAAATCTATGTTTTCTGGTCTCTGAAGTCACCTGCAACAAACATTTTTCAAAATATAGTGTGTATATCTGATCCATAGAGGCGGAAATGAAGCTTTGTATCTTTTTAGGCATACTAGCCCTATTCTTGTATTTAAAACACATACAAAGATCCAAGATTTGTGCTGAGCTGTCCCCTGGTGTGTTTGACCCAGCTGCTGTTCACCTGCTGAATGCCACGTGTGTATGCAGACTTAAAATACATGGAGCTCAATTCTTGTATTGTCCTATCTGTACACCTCAATTGTGGTGGTACACAGATCAGTATATTGTGCATGTACATCTCTACGTATGCAGTGCAGAAGCAAACATGAAGCAGGATGGTGTGACCCTAATTCTTCCCATTTCATGTGCATTTCAATCATCAGCACAGGGCGGCTTTTTTACATCACAGGTGAATTCATAAAGCGACAAACTTTCCTTCCCTATTCAGAGCCTGTAAATCAACACAAGAAACATTGGTTTCCAGTTTCTACTGAGTTGTTAGGCTTGAACAAAATCATGCACCTTGAAGCTTTCAGAAGCTTTAATATTTCAATTAAACTAAAGTATGGAAGTAGATTAGCAGTTTATATCGTCACTCATTTCTTGCATTAAGCCCGTCTTATGAGTTGCATCTCATTAAAATGGTGAGCCTTATTTATATGGGTAGTGGGCTTTGTTGGAACAGATGTACCCATTAATATTTTGGAAGGGCAAATTAATATTTTTGTTTACCTGAAAATATAAAACGACAAACCTGATATTGGTACAATGATTTTTTTAAATGATCTTGTTACAGACTTCAAGGCCATTTCCATGGGCTTCTGTGAAAGGTGTTTCTGTTCATGGGGGTATGCTGCACTCCCCCAAAAACTAGATTCTAATGGACTTTTTGGAGATTGTTGGTTGGATGTGAGAGTGGGGAGATGGGAGGAATCGATGACACACCACAGTGTAAGCTGGAGTGCCTTGTGTTTGTTTATGGACTCTGGCTCCAAGGTGTAATCTCCAAGTGTAACAATAGCTGTATCTATGTGTCCTCCCATCCTCTCTAGTTAGTATTAAATTTCAGCTGAAGTACATTTCAACTCAGAACTGCATAAGAGTATATAATTTGGTTCTCTTGTGCTTCATTAGCTTTATGCTTTAAGTCACAAGCAGCTGAAAACCTTGTGAACTTAAGGGCTGGATATAAAGTAAGAATATTAGTTAGATCAAACTTAAGTAAGTTCCATTGATTTCAATGGGTATCGTCAGAAATTGTACCATCAAATCAAAGGGATTGTCTTCTCTTAATTTCTAGAAATCTAAATTCTCTAACCAGAATTAGCAGCTTTTATCTAACTGAACTAGACAGTTTCAAAAAAAAATCTTTTCCACCCTCAACTCGTGGGCCTATATTTTGTTTAATCACTGATTTACTTATTATAACAGTATTATACTTGACCTTTTACGAGCGAAAGCATCTACAGTTTTCACCATATTTTACTGGCTTTTAATATTTTATCTAGTATAGGCAGAAGAGAATAACTTTTATACAGGAATATATAGCCATTGTAAATTAAAGTGAGCTAAACTTCTTCCTATGACTATTTAAAATGCTATGATACAATATTACGTTTTTAAAAAATGTTTACAGTGATGTAGTTTTGGAACAGTAGTTGATACTTTTGTTTTAATGAAAATGTTTTGGGGTTTTTTTTTGCACATTTAAGTAATCTTGTTCTAGAATTACACCATAAACTGCCAGAAAGGTTAAAATAGCATATATCTTCTACATACTTCAGTTAGCAATCAGGCTTGTTGCTCAAAGTAACTTTGAAATAGGATATATGACAGATTTCATATTTCCTCCACGCATACATCCTGATACAAGAAGAGATTTTCTGTAGATGTGCAGTTATATTTATATATGATATAAAGTACAGCTGGAGTGGACAGCTACAGAACTTTCAGGCATACTTAAGTATGGACAAAATCAAAGACAGACAGGCATTTTGATCAAAAACAATTCTTCATAAATATTGTTAGCCTTCAAAGGCAACTTGCACTTTTATAAGCCATGAAAGGGTGATTTGTATAATCCTACCTATATGGAATACTGATTTGGAATATTTTAAATAATTCTCATAAAACTGACTTTCCCCCCCACTCTGGCCTTATGATACAAGTATTTAAATTGCACAATCTGTAAAGTATGATAGAGATATTCTCTTGAACTTTGCCCCAGCTTGCTCAAAATGCCTACTATGATCTTGGACCTGGAAAAATTATCACATAACCATGAGGTTTATAATGCCTGGGACCTTTAGACTTGTATAACAGAATCTTTAGTGAGTGGCAGTTTCCATTCTGAAATAACACTGTGTTGCTCACTTTCACGTTTCAAACCAGCTCTGGAATATAAAAGCTACTTTTGCTTTGTTAAATAATTACATTTTATCAGTACTGAAACATTCTTGTGGTTTGGGCAACTGAAAACTAGGCTTCAAAAAGGTTCGCTAAATAATGTTTTAGGGAGGTTGCTTCTGTGCCTGGATGAATGTTATCTACTATTTAAATTACAAAATAGAAACATTTCATTACACACACACACAGAGAGAGAGAGAGAGACTGTACTTGGTTCATTTATTGACTCATTGCCGAGTTTGAATTCTCATCAAAGTCAGTTGAACTAACACTTGTCCCATAGTGAGACAATTATAACATAGTTGGGTTGCCTTTGTTAGACTTTGCTGTGGTGGCAAATACTTGTTTTCTTTAAAAGAAATTAACATTCATGAAAAAATTGGAGACCACAACCTGGGAAGAACAAGTACTGAAAGATTTTAGCAATCTTATTGAGGGAGCCAGCCTTTGATCAGATACATAAAATTTATGAATGTATCTTTCAGTGATGGGCACATATTTTTCATGTTTTGGTTTTGAAATGGGCTAGATTTCTTTCTCTGAATCTTTATTGCATCCTTTTGCATAGTTCCACTTTTGAAAACAATTGGCTCTATGTATATTTTTAATAACTTGCTTATTACAGGGAAGACTTAACACCAGTTGATACATTGTTCCTTAACAATATGAGAAAGATTAAATTAAGTGTGCCACTTTCTCTTTTGTACTGTAGTTTGTGAATATTTTCTGTTTTGGTAACAAAATGCTTGTTTTGTATAGTTTAATAAATAAATTGCTTATCTAGAATTCACATTCCTAAAATAAGGAGTCTGGTGTTTGTTTTTAATAAACCAACAAGGGTCTTGGTTTCTGAGATTATGTACACTGTGAATACTTACATGTGTATTGAAATTATGCTTCTTGGTTGTGGTGTGGTTTTTGAAATCGTAGCCAAGAGAGATTCCGATATTCAGTATTTACCACTTTTTAAATGCAATTAAAGTATCACCACAAATACCATACCTTATTTAAACCATGCCTATTAATACTATTATGTATATATCACATCTTTTGTATTTCTGTTGTCAAAGCCTCACATATATAAAGCAAATACAACCTCCAGTATGCTACTGCTGGATCAGAATTTTATAATAATTTGTGAACCCACTAGCAGTGGTGCAGGAGGGAATCAGACTGAAAATAAGAGACACGAGACTAGAGTTTCTATTGAAATAAGACTACTTTATTTACAGAATACAGAATAGTAAGTTTGGTGCGGCACAGCGCAGGGATCTGATCATTGAGCCCATTTGCTGGTTGATGTGTTCCACTCAATGCAGTTGCCAGATCCACTAGGAATTGGGGGTTACAACTTTCAACAGAATTTTACCTCATCAGTTGTTACCACTGCTCTTGTATTAGAATTTTATCCTTTGTGGTCAACCCAATTGGGTGGTTCTAAGATGGGTAAATTGTGAGTAAACTTTTGAGCCTTGATCTTTCTGTTCCCTTTCCCCAAAGTTTTTATATTCCTGGTAACAACTGTAATTTAGCATTTCCCTCCTGTGCAGCTGCATCCATTTTTCTTAAGTTCATGCAATTGCATAAAGTAAAACCAATGGGTAAAATAAATTCCAATTTTCATGGTTTGAAGCACAAAAGAGACTAAGATGAATGTAGGATTTCTTCTCAAAAACACTTCCTAATGTGGTAAAAATTGTTCCTTTTTACCCCAGTACAGTGGTGCCTCGCAAGACAAAAAGAATCTGTTCCGTGAGTCTCTTCGTCTAGCGGTTTTTTCGTCTTGCGAAGCAAGCCCATTAGCGGATTAGCGCTATTAGCGCTTATTAGCGGCTATTAAAGGCTTAAGGGATTAGCGGATTAGCTGCTAAAAGGCTATTAGCAGCTTAGTGCCTTAGAAAAAGGGGGTGGGGAGCGGAAAAAACCCCCCAGGAATCGCAAGACATTTTCGTCTTGCGAAGCAAGCCCATAGAGAAATTTGTCCTGCGAAGCACCTCCAAAACGGAAAACCCTTTCGTCTAGCGGGTTTTCTGTCTTGCGAGGCATTCGTCTTGCGGGGCACCACTGTACTTTCTTTGCAGTATTACTAAGCTAAAAAGATTGTATGATTAGTGCACATGCTAATGGAGAAATAAAATGTGATGATTACATGAACTTTTTGTTATGTAAACAGCTACTGCCGGGGCTGTGGAGAGAGTTTAATTCTCCCCCCACCCAGTCAGGATCCCAACTATCTGCAGATTCTTGAGTTGAGTTGCTCCTAGTAAAGTCAGAAGCTCTTGACCCTTTGGGTATTGGATTTAGGTCATAGATGTTCAGCCTGTGAAACAGATGGCACAGTTCACTGACAGGAACAAGATGAACTGTAGGCCTGACCATGACATAAGGCTGCACCCTTCTGCATTGTTCTGAGGCCTGTTCCTTGGCTCAGTAGGCCAAAGGCAAAACCACATCAAGGCACCAAAGGATGCATATTCTAGAAATGATGTCAAATGGATAGCTACTTGTCAAACGGATGACCAATGTTTTATGTAAACTAGATTAGGAAGAGTTGCTTATTAAAAGGTGGCCTGTAATGGTGGTATTAAATTTATATATTCCAACCAATCACAAAGTATGTAAGGCCCCTTAATTTTAAGTGAGAGTTGCCCTAAGGCAGGCACATCCAACTCTCTATAGAGACTGCGCTCTACTCCCAGTATAAAACTGGCAGTGATCTACTCATTGTCATGTTTTTTTGTGTGTTTTTTTTTTTTAGAGTGGAGGGCCCACAGTTGTTGAGCTTTGTGGGGGGAGGACAGACCAGAGCTGTTGAGCTTTTTTATGAGGGAAAGCCCAGAGTTGTTCTGGCAAATTTTCTTTGTGTTCTTTCATTTCAATAGGCAGTTTTGGGTAAATAAGGAAAAACAACAACTCAAGAGTTTTCCTAATTTCTTAAGGACATAATTGAAAATGCTAATCTATGTGAAGGTGGGTGACTATTGTGTCAGGATTGCAGTGTTTTTACAACTGCAAATGTTCTATGTGGATAGCTGTGTGTATGCAGGAAGCGAACATTTGTGCAAATGTCCAGTCTGACAGGATTTGCTGATGTAGTCTGGGTTTCATTCAGTACAGAGGGTTAGATTCAGACTTGTTGCATTTAAGTTCCCAATGAAATCAAAGGGACAAGTTAACCATCACTCAGATTCCACTAAAATCTATGGGACACAAGTTCAGTTGCTTTAAGTCCGAACCCAAATCAGAGGAACTAAGTTGGTCTAGAAGCTATTGAAAAATGTATTGGCTGAACATGTTCCAGTTGGTCTCTCCAGGGAAATCATGTGGGAGAAAGAAACCAAGAGCATGCATGCAGTGGGAGGAAAGCCATCCAGCTTCCTGCTCATGTACCCTTTCACCAAATGGTTTCATAAATGGGAACAAAACTTGTGTAATTCCATCTCTTAAGAAAGGGCAGGTGCACATGGAAGCCCATTCACATGGATACCTATTTCTAGAACATTTACCTTGCATGAGAAGTTGCACAGGATGGAGATGAGGGGCATGGGCCAGGCAAACTGCTATACTTACCTGAAAATAGTGTATGAGCTGTCTCTCCAGTGGATTTAAACACCAAATGGGAGTCCATTTTGCTGCATCTCAGGTAACAGCACTGATTTCTTAAAGAATGAGATGGGTGATGAACAATCTAAATTCTTTCTTTATAGATGAGTAATGTGTCTGATGTTCTGTTTCCTTTTGCAAAAAGCACCCCCCCCCCCAATTTTCCTCTTGCAGAAAGCATCCCAAAACAACAGTGGAATGCTGAGTAATCAGATGTGATTAGAACTCATCCTATATTTATTTCAAAATGTGTTCCTGTAACATCACAAGGCGCTACTATAACTGATAGAGTATTGGTACTCTACAGCTCAAATTCCCGGCCTGAACTATGCACTTCTTGAGCACATGCGTTTTGCTTTGTGGTAATCCTGCTTTTGCGTCAAAGCCAGGATTAGAATGCACAAACAGGTGAGGAAGAAAGCAAAGCAAAGGGAAATTAAAATTAGAACAAGATCTTCTAATGTGCAAAACATAAGCCATCTGGGGATTTTAACTTGGTTTTAGATTCTTAGCTATTGGGGAGCTGCCCAGGATACTAGTGATTGCTAAGGATTGTAGAACACTGTAAATCTCTACACCAAATTGCACTAGAGGGGATTATTTAAAATTGCTCTAACAATTTAGATAAAGTTGTCATTAGTGTCTAATTAAACTAATTCTTAGATGTTGTGCAGAATGGACTCCTTTCCATTAGTGCATAAGTAGTTCAGTATTCATGAAACCTGAGTGTGTACAAGCTAGCCTACTTTACAATGGGGAAATGAATATTCATTGCACTGCTCACTTCGGCCTCACACTCTGCCTATAGCTGGCATGTGGCTATCAGAAAGTTGCCATAAGGGAATGTAGGCCTCAAGCTCATAAGGGTCCTCACCTCTGATGCAAACCTCCCATGTTCTAGTCAAATTTCACAACACTTCTACTGCTTAGAGCCACTCCAAAACCCGATATGGGAATTTTCCTGTTCCCCCAGTTCAAGCCTCTTCCAGTAGTTAAAATAGTGGTTGCTACTATTACTGCCCCTTCCATGTTGCTGTTTGTTCTTTTTGTGCTTAATTGCTAATTAGAGCCTATATGCCAATTTATTCCTGTATGTATAGGCACAAATACATGAGCCAAAATGCACTGCCCAGTTTCACTGTTGACAATAGGGCCTATAGCAGGCCTGATTACCCTATGGCTGCCCAAATATTGTTGGCCTCCAGCTCCCATAAGCCCCAGGCAACAAGGCCAATGGTCACAGATGACAGGAATTATACTTCATCTGGAGGGCCTTGATTAGTCACCCTAGCCTACAGAGTTCCTTACAGCTGGAGCAGAAAGTGTTGGGTTAGTATGACAAAAACGAGGAGCTACACAGAGCATGTGAGCTTTTTCTGCACTGTTTATAAGCTTTTCATCCAGCTGCTTTCTCCTATCTCCCTTCTCCTGGATCCACATCATAACAGCAAGAGACTTCCTTAGTCCAAGGTAGAAAAATTGCTTTTTCCTACAATGCTTTCTGAGTGATGCATTCCAATGAGGGGTAGGACTTCCAAGACCCCCAGCACTTATGTCCACTTCTAAAGAAAGTGTGCATTAGATTAGCTTTTAAAATATGTATTCAAAGAGAATACAGCAACCCATCATATATTTTGAAAAACTAAAATAAACATTTGAAATCATCAGATTTGAAATCACTGGATTGAAAGATTCCAAACAGGTGCTTTCCCTGATTAAAATAGATTTTGTTGTAACCGTCATACAAGGATAGCCTTGCCATTTTGTTTAAAACCATACTGAACGCTGCAGCACAATGTTTTGATGCCATATGGAAACATCAAAATGCACAGCAGCTGCCAGCTCTTAAGCTGAATAGATGGAAACTTTTCATGTTGGCTTGAGAAGTTTCCCAGTGGATTAATCTATGTAGCATCAAATCACCTCACAGTACCAACTCATTGTACTATAGGGGGTCACATGAGACAGAAAATACTTTCTTTTTGACTGCGTGAAACTCACTCATTGCCAATATTGTCACAAAACTCAGTATGCCACTTCTATATGCATGTTTCAGACACTATTCATTTTGTCCAAAACCATTTTTTTTTTTTTGCAGCACATGATGGACTTGAGTCAAACAATGCTGTGTGCAATAAATCCCCCACCCCCATCTTGTATGCCTAGTATATAACGTGTCTCAAGAACACTGGTTATGACTAATTTCTACGAAACATGATCTGGTAAATAAATGAAACTTGTGTACTTTTTAACACTAATATCCCTTTTAACAAGCAAGGATATTTGCTGCACTATAATTATTTGAATCTGGTTATCATAATAATGATATATTAACAGCTAGAGAATCTTTAATTTCTTAAATTACAAAATATGTGGAACAGACAGCACTGGGCTGAAATCTAATCCATTTGTATAAACAGAAACCATTGCTTTTTTGTGTGGTGCGAAAACATGTTACAATGGCTAATTATGGTTTGCAATTACTTTTTGAGCACTCTGTAATTTTGGTCTTAGATAAGGGTATAAAGGGAATTTTCTGCATATTCATATGCTGATGCTAGCTGCATTTCTTATAATATAACCTCAGCTATCTGTAACTTGCTTATCTAAATTTTCCCTGTGGGGAAGTGGGGAGGGGGGGATATTCAAAGGAGCCTCTCCCATACCCTTCCTTCCCCAACTGCTGCTCAACAGCCCTGCTGGCAGTCAGATCTTACTATCTAGTACAGTAGTTGCTGCCACCACCTCTTTTTTTAAAAAGTCACCTACAGCCCTAGAAACAAGAGAAACAATGACTTTTAGAAGACATCTGAAGGCAGCCCTGTTTAGGGAAGTTTTTAATGTTTTACTGTGTTTTTAATATCCCGTTGGAAGCCGTCCAAAGTGGCTGGGGAGGCCCGGCCAGATGGGCGGGGTATAAGTAATTATTATTATTATTATTATTAGTTCTAGTAGTAGTAGTAGTAATTGTTAAAGCCAAGAATCCTGGACCAGCACACACCACGACTCCAACCAATCCTTTGCAATTTGCACAGAGCATAAAGCCAGCTCTCCAGCCCTCTGTTTCTTCCTGAGAATAAGTCAAATTTCTGGTTTTACCACTCTGGCCTTCTGGAACCAGAGATCTACACATGTGAGGATTCCCAAAGCCTGAGGGGCAATCACACACAGACTCCACTAGCTCAACCGTGGAACTTTACTTGAAATAACAGGTGGGGAAAGCAGGCAACAGGTCAAACAGAATACAAAATAAATTGAGCACTGTGGCTCCACAACTAAACTACTCTTGGTAGGGCCAGCCCACCCATGAAATGGGTGGAAGCAGCTGTTTTGGGTGGAGGAATCCTGCTGGGTGGTGCCCCTGCTGCTGCACAACTCTGGTAAGCAAGACTTTGGTGGGGGATCGGCAGGGGAGGCAGCACCTTCCCATTTCTCCTCAGGCAGCAAAATGGGATGGGCTGCCCCTGAATTCTGACCTGTCCACTTTTGTATACTAGGTCTAGTCTGAATAGGCCACAAGGATAATCAACATCATGGTAGTTTGGAAGACATGACCTAGATCCCTTGTAATGAGATGGAACAAAGCTGCAAGGGAGCCTTGGCTTTTAAATGCTCTCTCTGCTGACAATGGTGGGTGTGCCCTCTGGCTCTTTCTAACCAAACAGAGCCAGAGCCGGTCAGTGAGTTAGCTTGGCTTAGAGAACTGGTGAGCCCAGGAAACCAGAGTCTGTGTCACTTCCCGCTACAAGGAGATAATACTTATGGCTGAAATCCTAGATGTTATGGATTTAAAATGTTTTATTGGAGGGGGGAACCAAAGTTATTTTAACCACTTTATCTAAAGCCCAGGTGTGTTCTCACTTACAGGGCAGAGGAGTGCTGTAGCTGGGGGAGTTTGCATTTCCCCACTCCCTTTCTGTCTCACGCTTCTGGTTTACACCAGCCCACCAACTGCTATTTGCCCTTCAAGGCAAAATATACAGGTACACATATGTCTTCCTCCACAGAGCTAAAAGTGACAGGGATATTTCAACCATGAAAATGCTGTGTGCAGAAGGATTGGCTGTGTCCTGCTATGCATTCTGAAATAGTCGGAAGGCTTGAGAAAGTACAAATGTTATAGATATGTCTTATTTGACACTTGAAACTTCTGCAGAGGATGTCTGCTTGCACACTGCCAAGAGGAAATGCATCTTCCCCAAAAAGAGAGGGGACAAATTTGCATACATGGAAATTTAGAAATTACTATTGTTTAAATAGAAATACATAATACGTCTCACCATGTTAGAGAAGACTGATCAGGTCTGCTGTTCTCCTTTCATTTACAAATTATATATAGTGGCTCTCTCACAGTAAATCTTCAAGCAGATCTTGGACAGTATCTTTTGAGGATGCCCTAGCTCTGAATTTCCTTAAGTTGTACAGGGGATTGGACTAGGATAGCCTACTGTCCATACATAAAATGAATGAGGACTCAGAACGAAAGGTGCTCTTTAAAGTGCCGAAACTAGTTTGAAACTACAATGAATCCACAGGGAAAACTGCTGTAGTCACTCCATGACTTCTGAAGTGTATGTACCGTGCTGACATGGGCTGGGAAGTTATCATCTCAGTGTGGGTAGAGGGGTGGTGAGAAAGCAGTCCTGGCATGCTTGCCTGTAATCAGGACTATCATTCCTAGTGTCAGACTTATAGTAGGAGTAATCTGTCTTTCTGCCAGACGGTGCGTTTCTAATTAGTCAAGAAGATTTTTGCATTTTGCTTCTGAATTACATTCTTGAACACATGCTTGCTTTTTAGATTTCCAATATAATAATGCCAGCTTTGTGTCTTTTTAAAAACGTATTAGGCTTGCATCCTACCCCCAACAATCAGGGTAGATGACTCATTTATACTTCAAATAAAACACTACAGAAGAGTGCTTCTCTATAAGTTAGGGGTTCTCATTAGGAATACAGTATCATTGTTGCTCATTATTTAATGATCTATATGGTGGTCTACGGAACTAGTTTGTTCAATGCTGAATTATCCAGAGTAACGTTTTGTATGTTGTCCTGCTCAACCCTGTTAAATGAATCTTGTACTGTAAAGCAGCAACTGACTTCAGAGGAAAATTTGTTGTAGAAATAGAATGCATTCTGTCTTCGAACGCCTTTGATTTTCCTTCTACTTCAAACCACATTAACTCACATTTTCCCCACCAGCACCATTGCTAGTAGAACATAGTGTTTTTACTGCATTTTTGTCATTGAGTTTATGCTACTAAACAATGGGTAGCCAACTTGGCACCCTCCAGATGTTGGACTCCATCTCCCACCATCCTTGATCTTTGGACATGCTGTGTGGGGCTGATGAAAGTTAAGAGTCCAACAGCATCTGGACGGCCCAACATTGGCTATCCTTATACAGTGGTACCTCGGGTTAAGTACTTAATTCGTTCTGGAGGTCCGTACTTAACCTGAAACTGTTCTTAACCTGAAGCACCACTTTAGCTAATGGGGCCTCCTGCTGCAGCCGCGCCGCCAGAGCACGATTTCTGTTCTCATCCTGCAGCAAAGTTCTTAACCTGAAGCACTATTTCTGGGTTAGCGGAGTCTGTAACCTGAAGCGTACATAACCTGAAGCGTATGTAACCTGTGGTACCACTGTAGTAAGAATGTAATAGATTCTCATACAAGCCTTCCAAGTGGACATTAGATTTAGATCTTGTTCACCAGGATTTTGACAGCAAGGCAGATTATGTATTATTATTCTTTAGAAGGCCTATATCCCCACCAAACTTTGTATTGTGACTATTTTCCAATATATTAGTGATACAAAGTGGTTCTAGAAGCCAGCAGTATCAAGCAATCTCCTGTTGTCCAACTTGCCAACCTCTTCGATGATATTCATCAATACGGCATGCCAAATGCTGTTGTAACGCCGTGACGGCGTCACTCAACTGCTGGATGGTATGGGTCATGGTCTGGTTGTCCTGAGCCAAGGTCACCAGCGCGGCCACCGGATCGGCCATGGCTTCTGAATTACCCAAACACACCCCCAGGAAGGGGGAGTGCGGGTTGTGGTGGGAGCAAACTGTGCTAGGCCCGAGGGTTAATCCAAGCCACGCGGTCCAGGTTCGGTCACGAATCCAAGGATTCCATGAGGAGTCAGTCCAACAGGGCCAAGGCAGGAAACCAGGCTAGGTCAGGCACAAGGTCTCAGGCAGGTTCCAGCAAGCAGCAATGTTGCTCCCGCAACCTGGGGCAGGGTCCGGCAGCCTTTTATCTCTGACGGGATAACGGCCGGTCCTGATCCCCCGGTGACTCACCTCCCTGTCTCGCCCGAAGGCGAGCACTTCTCCTGCGAGTACTCAGGTCTCTCCTTCTCTCAGACCTGAGTCTCTGCAGCTCGGGAGATGTCGGTGGGTTACTAGACCCAGAGGCTGCCTCAGCCTCTCCTGACACAACTGGTAGTGGAGCAGCTGTATGTGATTGCACAGCAGAGGGCAATGAAGTAATCCTCACATCTGGAGCCAGGGCAGGCTCAGGCTCCTGACTCAGCCCTGCTGGTGCTTGTTGCAGGGGAACCTGTGCAGACTGGGGCTCTTCAGAATCAGGCCCCAGACTCAGTTCAGATGCCGCCTGAGGCAGAGGATCCGGTGTGGATTGAGACTCCTCCGGCTCTGAGTCTGAGCCCGAGTCCCAGGCCACCACACCTTTCTTGATTTCAAAGGTGGACAGATGGGGATGTTTTGAAGTGGCTTTCCTAAATGTCAGATAAAGCAACAGGTTGCTCCAGACTGTTAGTTGCACAGAGTTTAAATTAAAAACAATAGGACTTGTCATGACTAACCACCCCCAGTGATTGGAACTGAAGTATGGTCCAACACAATGTCTTTTCAAGGAAAACATGTTAATAGCTCGTGCTGTCAGTGCTGTTCTATATAGGATGGCTGGGGGGCGGGTGTACAACAAGCATTGAAATGTTCCTGACATGCCCTCCCCTTAGCCCATAGGGCAAGTAGAGTAAATGTTATGAAGAATATTGTTCTAAAAGGTAACTCACCAAACTGTTTAATTGGACTGCAGACAATCTATTGCTTTAGAATTCTGTGATGCATTCAGCTGATCCTCCAGCAGCAAGGCTTAATAAAGCTTCAGTTTGTTCACAATACTGTTTAGAAACTGTTCTAGAATTGGCAGAGGCGCCCTTCATCCTCTGCCCTGGAAGCTCTTAATGCTTATCCCAGAATTGAGGACAGTTCTGTTTAGTGAATGGTAAAAGAAAAGCAGTTTGTTGTTGCACAAAGGCACTTTCTTCTTACATTGTTTTCCTTCACTTGTTCCTTTCCAAGATCCATCCCTAAAATGTCCTAAGTTACTGTTTTCTTTCTGGAACCACTTAATATGTGTTCTTCTTTCAGTAATATATGAATTATACATTGTGAAGGAATCCTCCATTTCATAGAATCATAGAATTGTAGAGTTGGAATTGTGCAGAAGCTCTGCAACACCATCATGGTAGTCAAGATAACCCTACAATTAATTGGCAGTTGTTGTAACAATGACCTCATATATGTTTATATTCACTTGCTTTAAGCTAATTGGACTGTTTTGATGTTATCTGTGGGACTGGAGTGCTGGGCTCTGAGCCCAGAAAGGGGAACTATCTTTATTTGCCACCTATGCCCTCATAAAGTGATATGAAGTCCTGGGCAAAGTGACTTTTGTGTATAAAGAATGTATGAATGTTTGCTTAGCTGGCGACAAGCCATCCATTTGCTGCAGTGCCTGTCCCGTGCCTGTAAAGCCTGGGAGACCTGGTTGGCTGATTTGCTGTAAGTTTACACCTTTCTTTTAATACAACACTAGAATTTATCACTCCTTTGATATCCCTGCATCCACTCACACAGGTTCTCCTTTGGCCCTGTGGTTCAGAACAGGAAGGGACCCTGAGGGTCATCTAGTCCAACTCCCTGCAACACAGGAATCTCAACTAGATCAAATTCAACTTAAAGCTAAAGAACCACACGTAGGGAGGGCAAGATTGTCCTTCAACAGTTTGTACTTGTACAGCATATCTGGTCACTGTCCTCCCCACTATGGTGTGATGTATTTTATTTCTATTACAATAGTCTTCTGGCATTTTAAAAGACTAGCACTTTTATTATGGCACAAGCGTTTATGGATGATGTTCTGTCTCTACTGCCAGATGCCAGAGACAGTATGCCTTGGTGAATCACAAGTGAGGAGTGCAGTGTTGAACCCAGGTCCTGCTTGCAGACTTCCCATAGGCATTTAGTTGGCCAGTGAGAAGAGGATGCTGGATTAGATGGGCCTTTTGGGCCAGTGCAGTAGGGCTTTTCTTATGTTCTTATATCTTAAGAATGCTAAATGTTCTATTTGAACTATTGATAACAGGGGCTATATAAAGTAACTGGAGGACTAGTTACATAGTGGAGGTCACCCTGATAAGGTGGGTGGAGGGAAGTACTCTTAATTGAAAGTCTCGATGTTCACTGTGCAGAAGTATATTCCATCCATGGGCATATTGACTACATATGTAGTTACTGACATATGTTGCTTGTCCCCGTCACAACTACCAACAATCAGCCACGAGTGGTGAACCATGTAGATCGGGTACAAGGTGGAGAAACAACATGGGTAAACTTTATGGCAGAGGTGGGGAGCCTGTGGCCCTCCAGATGTTAACACTACAACTCCCATTGGCCTACCCCTGCCTTATGGGTAAAAAACAGGAAAAGTCAGCATGAGGTTGCTGTCTAATTCCAACCTTTGTCAACTTTCTGCTCAACGCTAATGTGCCTGATGTAATTTGTATCTGATACCAAATGTTGTAGTGCCATTCATTTTTGAAATAAATATCATGCTTCACTCCATGGCCAGGATGTGGAGTTCCAAGCTTACAATGGACATTTTTCCAATCTCGTCTCACACTACAGGCACTTGCACCCCTGTGAAGCTGCTCCTGGAATATTACACAAATGGCTGTTATTGGAAATACTGGTTAATAGTCATTCTTCCCCCTCTGCTCACTGTCCTGTCCAAGAAAATAAGTGCTTACAACTCACACAGAACTTTCTGGCTCCTGGACCAACACAAGCTAATATATGAAATTACTAGTAAAAAGCGACTAGAGGTCACTGTAATAAATGGGAAGTTGCTTCACTGGCTTGAAGCCTGCTGAAAAAGCATTTATATATGCAGAAGCACAGAAGGTACAACAGTCATTTTGCCAGATTTCTGTATGCTTAAGACTTTGAGTAATACGATTGCAATTGTTTTGCAAATTCTGTTTGCCAGGTATGCACACTCAAAAGCTTTGATGTTTATTTTTTCATAGTCTATCCTTCACCCTACGGGCTCAGGGCAGAGATTATGTCTATAATAAAATTACAGAAAATGATGTAAAATTCGCAATGAAAAGACAATCAGAAATGGAAAACTATTATGCCAGCTGGGGAAAAGCTGTATTATTGTGTCTAAATTCTAAGGGAGGACAAGTTGTATTTTCCATACGGTAATGATTGCATAGTAAGGTGACTGAGTTTACCCTGAGTGGGCTAGAAAGTGCCAGATTTATGTATAGGCTAAGTAGGCTGAAGCCTAGGGCCTCTAAATCCAGGGGGCCTCCCCAGCCCGCCCACCCCCCAGCGGGCAGCTCCCCTCTCCCCAAATTGCAAACCCAAGACTTCATGCAAGGGCAGGGCAACTCGGGCCCAGCAACTATGAGACTCAGGGCCAGCCAGTGGGGCCCAATTTTAAACTCGAGGGCCCAACTTGAAATTTTTTTGTGGGGCCCTAGTTCACAGCCAAAGTCTGCAAAATCTTAGATATAAATCCCTGTGCCAAGTCATTTTCACAAGGTCAGCAAAGCCATTCAGAAATCAGTCCTATTATTGAGTTCTTGTGCAAGTTTGTACAGTTCACTTCTGGATTTTTTAAAGGAAAATTGGAGAAGATTTTGATGAGCTTGAGAAACAAAGCAAAAGCAACCTTGCCAAATGTTAACCACAAAACAAGGAGACAAAGAGTGAGGGAACGACAAAGAAATGACAGAAGTGCACTTGATGCCTTAGATGCACTTTCTTTAAGAGATAAGTTTAGGATAAAATCATTTATTCCTATATTGGATGCACTTGAAGCCAATTTAAAAAGTACTGTGTACAGTGATATTCCACAATTATTTTCCATTCTTGCTATCCTGATAGCATCCAAACAAGAAATTCAGCAAGGTGTTGAACTGTTGATGGAAGCATACCCAGAAGCTATTCCTAATGTGGAAGCAATTTTGTGGCTATTTCTTAGCTTTATGGTCACTAACAGCTCGGGAGAGAGTAGTTTTTCAAGATTCAAAAGAATTAAAAATGAATTAAGGGCCATAATGTCTCAAGAGAGGTTTTCCGCATTCTGTACATTGAAAGTGACAAACTTAGACAAACAAATTCTTGTTGGGTCTCTGGACCGTAATAAAGATTGATTGATTGATTGATAAACAAATTTTGATGAAGTTTTCTGATGTCCTTTAGAGGAGAAACTGTGAATTGCAGAATTTTAAATACCCGTCATCATCCTTGGCTTCACTCAAGTGATCTTTTTCAAGAAATCGGCAGACTGTGGCAGAAGTTAAAGTCTTTTCTGTTAAACACTGCCATCTAGTGGTGAAAGATAAAACTACCCTTTTAAAACGACAATATTCTACCATTTCCTCTGCTTAAGAACATAGAGTTTCGTAAATGTTTATGCATTGTTGTCTTCTGAATTCATTTAAATATTTATGTATTTAATATAAATTTATTATTCAATATTTTATTTAAAAATCAGAACTTTTAAAAAATAGCACTTCAAACATTTCTTTAAAATACCATCTTCCCCTAGCTCCTCTTGCTATATTGTGCTGCCTTAAATCTTATTCCTGAAACTCTTTCCCAGCAAACTCCTTTGGTCTTAAAAACGCTTCAAATTATGGAAATTCCAACTGCTGACACACCTTTGAAAAACTACTTCTAGTTTATCCTACATTCCACAATTCTTTTCCACATTTCCATAAATGTCTAACCCTCTTTAGGCTGCAATCCTATACCCTCTTACCTGGTAGGAAGTCCCATTAAACGATTAGACTTCGTAGAATTGCTCTGTTGGTAACCGAACTCTGAAGAACTTCTCTTTGATATCCTGTTGACTATCTCCTCCGTCTTTCTAAAACTCCAGAATAAAATATTTTTGTAAGTTTACTCAAATTATTAGCAACTTAGCAAAACAAAATTTTCTGCTTGATCATTTTTCATGTTGCAACTGTACTCCTTTTGCTATGAAATACTGACCATCCTCTAGTCTCACACTCCAAATTTATGCTCTGTTTTTATTACCTTTTTTATGTTAACTATTGCCCCTTTCCTTAGCTCAGAAAGGGCAGAGATTTGCTGGTACTACAGAAGACGGTCCAGAGATAGCTCAAGCAAACTCCATTGAAGACAGGGAGAGGGAAATTATTTCCAGAAACAGAATAATGTAATAAAGTAGAATAAAGTAGCTAGCCAAACTGCTAAGGAAGGTGTGTCTTTTCAAATCATGTTTGAAATGATTTGAAGGCTTAGTGTCTTAGAAGGCTTTGTGTCTTTGGGCACAGGGAACATAAAATTGTATTATCTTGAGGAGCAGTTTCTGCAAAGATGCACACTGGCACATAGAACCAGCCAGGTCACTATGGAATAAAGTTAGCCCAAAGGAGTTGTGTGACAGAAATTTATTTATTTTATTAAATTTGTATCTCACCCTTCCTTCCAAAGGAACCCAGGAATATAAAAGCAATAGCAAAACTTAGTATTAGGAGATATTTGTTTCCTTTTAGCTTAAATATATTCTGTAGGTTTTCCTTTTTGAAAGAAAGAGGAAGTGACACATGATAAACCTTTCACAGCAGGGGAAGCCGGTATGGTTCCTGGTTGTTAAGAGCTGTAGTCCAACAACATCAGCAGGTCACCACATCAGGTACCTCATTAGTTACCTCTGCTTTGTACTTTATGAAACTATGATATTGCCCCTAGGTTACTAATAGTTAACCTAGATGTACTTACCTAGGTTTTCTAGAAAGACAAGTGTCTATAAATCTAGTAAACAGAATTAAAATAACTGTAAAGGTACATTTAAACATACTTTATCTGTCTATCTGGCCTCAGAAAATCCTTTGAGCCATCAGATCTGTGTTTAACACTTTACAGAAGTATCCACAATCAGTTCAGGGTTTTCATCTTTGGCCAGATATTCTATTCACAATGACATAAGCTGAAAATGAAATACATCATACTAGGCAAGAACATTGCAATATACCTTAGATGGAAGTAAAGACATGGCAATGTTGTAAGTCTGCATCTTTTATTACAGAATCTACAAAAAGAAAAAAGAAATCTAGGATTAACATTTCAAAAGGTATTTTGTTGGTCCACCTTCATGCAACATAATCTTCACATACAATCCTCATTCTTTGAAACTCCAGTGATTAAATTCATCTTTTTTTTAGAGTTGAATTCGTATTTATGTCTTAGCTTCAATTACCATTTAAATAAATTATTATCAGCTTCCTGAAAATCCTTGCTATTTTTAAATTTTATTTCTTAGACCTTATTTTATACAGCCTCTGTAGCACAACTTGTACAGCACTGACTCGAATAAAAGTTGTAAGCAGTCAAAAATTTGGGCCAACATCAAATGTTACACTAAGAACTAAGCAACTGCCACCAACATGAGCTGCTACTACTGTATGTAGTTAGTAACTTGCAATGCTATTTTTCTGGAAATAGAGTTGCCAGAACTCACCATGAACACTTCCCTTGTTCTCTTAAATGGTAATGGCACCCTCCTGAGACTTGCCAGAACCCACCCAAAAGGTGCCAGAACTGAGTTCCTCCTGAAAAAGAGCCCTGGTAATTTGACATTTCTACATATACCTTGTCAAGGAAGCAGCTAAGTTAAGACATCACATCCCCCCCTTTCTTTTCCTCCTTTCCTCCCACTCCAAATTAGTAACTCAGCAATTTATACTGCAAACTCCTTGTGCTAGAATTTGAAGAAGTATAACAAACTGTGCACACCAAGACTACAGTGCTGTAAATAATAGCTTTCTCTCTCAGCTAAATGTTATCCTCCTAGCACGGCAATTTTTAAGCATTTTGCAATTTGCTGCTTCTTAGAGGATCACACATTTTTCTAATGCTTCAACTGTCACATTGGAGACTGTTTGAGAAGTTTCCAAATTACCCCAGCTTTGGAATTCAACCGTGCAGAAGGTATGAAAGACAAAAAACCAGTTAGCTAAGTGGATGGGCTCTGCTTGGTTTGTGGATGCTCTTTATGCTGCAAATATTTGTTAGTCTGGACACAACTGTTCTGGGTTTATTCAGCCTCCCAAACCTAAAATGTCCAACTGACAAAATAGGGTAGACTGTGGGTCAACAAGTCACTCTCCCAAGCTGGGTTCTAAACAGTGAGGCACACAAGCCTCTAGCTTCATACCAAGTGGGCTGCAATAGTATTTTGACATGGAACCCATGGGTCAACCCCCCCCCCCCACCAGCCAGTTAAGCTAATCAAGGTGCCAGGCTCTTGAAAGGAGGTGCAAGGCTCTGGCAGGGTCTTAAGAGCTCTCTCACCTCCGTCACAAAGCTGGAAAAGTGCTCAATACGCCTTAGGAAGGAGGGACTCTAGGACCCTGGCAAGAGCCCTTATGCCTCCTGCCCATAGCCTAGCCTAGCACCTCATTTACCCAGCTTTGGGAAGGCAGTGCAAGGACTGCCTCCAAAATTCTGTATCAGTGTATGTAGAGGAGCAGAATTTAAAATAGTAATCAAATTTCTGAAATGGGCAGGTTAGCTCATTTATATATTTCATAACTTAGATTCAACTGCACTTCTTTTTGGTTTATATTCATGCCAAAGCAAAACTGATAAAATGTAACTGTTCTAATCGAGATGTGTATCCGGAAATGCTGATGTGGCACCTGTGGGCACACATGCTTTCCCTGGTGCCTCACTTGCTGAAAACCCAAATTCTACTGGAGTTATCAGTACCGGTTTTAGTGCTTGGTTGCAGTGTTTGTGTGATGCCCAAAAGAGTTTCTCCACTTTGTTAAGTATGGCCCCAAAAGATAGGCAACAGCTCATACTATTTCAGTGAAGGGTAGGCTAAGAAGAAACCCAAGACAGGCAATCTCCCTACTGCATCTGAAACGCTCCAGAAAAGTCTCTACAAACTGGGTGAACAGATGATAAAATGGCAAATCAGGTTCAATGCAGGTAAGAGCAAAATGACACGTACTGGCCAAATCTATACACTAATGGCATCTGAATTCACTGCAGATTCATGGAAAATGGACAAATTCATGTAGATAAACTCATGGCTACTAGCCATAGTGGTTTTATACTACCTCCATGGTTAGAGGCAATGTGTCTCTGAATATGAGTTGTTAAACACGCCAAGTGGGGAGACTGCTGAAGTACTCGTATTCTGCTTGTAGGGATACCCTTTGGCATTTGGGAACAAGATGCTGGATAGATGTCTTAAGAGGAATGGTTGAATGAATTGGGTATGTTTAGCTTGAAGAGAGACCGAGAGGAGATAGGATAGCCATCTTCAAATATCTTAAACACTGTTGCATGGAGCGAGCTTGTTTTCTCCTGCTCCAGAGCCTAGGACCCAAACCAATGGGTTCAAGTTAACAAGAAAAGTGTCTGACTAAACATCAGGATGAACTTTCTGACAGGAACAGTGGAACTGACTCCCATGAGAGGTGATGGACTCTCCTTCCTTGGAGGTTTTCAAGCAGAGTTTGGATGTCTATTGCATATATGATCTAGTTGTGATTCCTGGATTGCTGGGGGTTGGAGTAGATGACCCTTAGAATCCCTTCCAACTCTACAATACTGATTTCATGATCCATCCAACAAAGGAAGCATGCTTTTTTCTTATTCAATCATTTTCCCATATGCAAATTTAATCAAAACTCATAGGGCAGATCTACAAGGGTTGGTTGACTTGAACATCAGCCAGGGGGTGGGGATGGGGGGAGAGATGACAAAAGCAGGACATAACAAAGGTTTAAAAAACTGTGGATAGTGTAGAGAAAATTATTTTTTCAAGGGTTGTTTTTTTTAAAAAAATTCTCTGTTGAAGGTTCAAGATATGTGAATGAAAATATTTCTCCATCCAAACGTTAATTGGCTACTACACCATTTGGTGAAGGCCAATAGCCAGGAAATGTTTTAAGCAGCAGCAGAAAAATACATGGCAGAACATCCACTTTCAAAGGCAGCACCTGTCAAGAGTGCTAAATCCAGACAAACAGGGTTAGGCTAAGGTTACCAGATTTTTTTCAATGAATCCAGGGTCACTTTTCAACTTCCTACTAAATAGATGGATTTTGTCAGGGGACTGATTTGTAAATCCGGGGACTGTCCCCGGGAAAATCTGGTAACCTTAGGTTAGGCAAGTGGTAGAACACAGAATTTACATGCAAAAGGAAATGCTGTTGACTTCCATGAGGGCTTTGGAAGCAAAACTGAATTTCCACTCGACGTCTGCCAGGGAGCCTGCGGAACTCACATCCCCTGCCTTCTCCCTCTTAACCTCAAGTGTACATAGCCTACCACGAGGGTCGGTCCACGTGCTAACAACTTTTCCACGAAAAAACGTAACGAGCTGGCCCTTAAAAAACACTTCTGTGATGTTAAAGAGGGGGAAAACTCCGTTTTAGATCATGTGTGAAGAACAAGCGTGTAGCGAGGTGCGTGTGTGTAATGCTCAGATACGGGGTGGAGGGGGGATATTTGCCACGACTTACTCCGGCGGAGATAGGCAGGCACTACTATTAGCCGGGAAGAGAAACGAAATGGACCCACTGCGACGGAAAAGGTGGGGGAAAAACCGACTCCTGAATGTAGGAATTTCCATCCAATATTGGCGCGTCCTCATCCGCCAGTCATGAAGCGTAGCCGATTTCAACACATTTCGTTTTCGCTTCGCCCTACGCGGCAAGCTCGGCTCTAGGTTTCCTCAGCAGCGGCTGCCGTTCCCGCCTTTCCCAGCCGGCCTGAGGCGGCGCCGCTGCCCTACAACACATCCTCGCCGAGTAGGCCTCCCCTCCGCGCGCATGCGCCGTAGCGCCAGGAAGCAAAAGGCAGGCCTTTCTTTACCACCCTCGCCTCTCGCCCTTCGCTGCCTCCGACACGACGACCCGGCCGCCGCCATGCCGAAGCTGAGCAAAGAGTCCAAGCAGCGCCTGCAGCACTTGTTCAAGGGCGGGCAGTTTGCCATCCGGTGGGGCTTCATCCCGGTAGTACTCTATCTAGGTCAGTTCTGAGCTGGGGACAGCAAGTAGGTTGCCGCGGGCAGCTTGGTCACGGAAGACTCGGTATACTCTGACTTGAGGCAGGCGGCGGGGGCGGGGCGGGGCAGCTTCCCGAACCGTTAACGGTCCGTTAACGGTCTTCCCGTCAACGGCTGGTTCGAGCGCGCGCGGCGCGTCTTCTTGGAACGCGGCGGCGATAGTGACGCAACCGAGAGGAACTCGCGCGGTGAGGCGAGTCACGTGGCCGATTCCCCATAGCTCCTCGTGATTAGCGGGGAGAGCGCCCTGTGGGGCAGAAGCGGCTCCTTGCACTTATCCGCTTCCGTTCCCTGAACCAAAATTCTCCGCTTCACAGCTCACTTTAGCGCTGGTAGTTTCGGATTTAACCTAGAGAAAAGGCAAGCAGGCTGCATCGTGAAAGCCCTCCTGTTTTTTCTTTCCTTGCCTAGTACTCGTTGGAAGGCGAGCTTGTGTGAATATGGTGATAGAAGGATCTCCTGTGACCGTCAGTGTTTTCCAAACTCGGTCTCCAGCTGTTTTTGGACTAGAATTCCCATCACCCCTGACCTCACTGGTCTTGCCCGCTAGGGATGATGGGAGTTGTAGTCCCAAAAACAGCTGGAGACCCGAGTTTGGGAAACACTGCTTCAGACTGTCTGTGGGCGACACAACTGTTGGATGCTCTTGTGTGCTGAAAGTTATAACACCTTGCAAGAAGAAGTTATTATATCCAGCAGTAAGCTGGGCTACATTTGTCTCTCTGGTGTGCTAGCTTTCTGCTTGAGTGAGCTGAATGGAGGAATGGGTGAATAATCACCGACAATCTCCCCACCCCAGTTTGCAAGACAGACTGAAGTTGCTTATAAATAGTTTTAGTTTTCAGAATTCTGTATTTCACGATTATGTGAACTCCTAAATGTGTTTAAGCATGACACAAAGGTAAACATGGTTAAAATTGCTCACAGGTGTGTTATTTCTTTTGTGGTATCAGGAGTTTGTTTAGAAGTCAGCAGATTTCTGAAAACTAGAGGCCAATTTTTAGAATGTTCTTAGAATTGCCCAGGCCAAGCTCAATTAGTTCAGCAAGGATTCTGTTCTATGAAGTGTCATTGACAACCTCTTTTTCATTTGCTGGGAAATAAATTATTCCATTATCCATGGGCCTGTTGTGCAGGACATTTCTTACTGAATTCCATTAACAATGCAGTAAAGTCCTATTTATTAGTAAGATCAGAGACTGTCTTTCTCTGTCTGGTGGATTTGGTGGGCAACATACATCATGCCACAAAATAAGGACTGTTTTAGATGTCAGAGATACTTTTAGAAGAGTATTCTTTCTTTAGAAGAGTATTCTTTCTTCCCAGGCAGATTATCAGTGCAATTCTAACTTGGAATCTATCTAAATCCTAATACATTTAATGGTGCTTACACTCAGGTAAGTATGGGGTTAGGCTTGCAGCCCAAGTCACCTGCTGGTGCAGAGGAGTGGGGTTTTCAATGTGTGTTGCTGAGCACGCAATAGAATGGACCCCTTTCTTTGCACTTCTACTTTATGGCATGTTGGGGTGGGGAGTGCAGGAGACTGTATCAAAGTGCAATGCTATCTATTACATTACTGTGGCTAGTCATGTGTGCATTAATTCTAGAAATATTTATTATATGTAAAAGCAATAATATATTCATGATATAAACTGACAGATACATTGTTTGTAACTAGGATTTAAGAGAGGTGCAGATCCTGGAATGCCTGAGCCAACCGTTTTGAGGTATGTTTTCACTAGTTAATACCTCAGCAGAAATAATGCCTGCTAAAGGAGAAAATAGAACATGTGCTTTGTGATTAACTTGGGAGGGGAGAGTTTGAAACTTATGCTACACTCCTACACTCACTTACCTAAGAGTAAGTCCCATTCCATTTATATATTTCTTACGCGTGCACTTACAGAAATATCACACAAATTATATTTTAACTGTTGCTATATTCTCATGTAAGGTGTAGGTCAGGATTTGGTGCTACCATTTTTTAATTTAAGGGACACACCATAAGAAGGAAGTGTTATATCTTTTGGTTGCTGACTTAAGTATATCATCAAGAGATATGACCTGATTGTGTCAAGTCCTCTTTCTCTTGGAATGAGCTTGCTTCAGTAACATTACAAACCAAAAACTGGTAACCATCGAATGACTTAAACACCGACAGCTTACCCTGCTTGAAACTGAATTTTTAAAAAGGCAGTGTATGTTGTTTGATCAATGTACAAGGCATAGGCCTTCTGTTTCATTTTGTTGTTGCCTGATGGCACTAATAAGGCCTCGTGGAAAATATGAGTGGTTACATGTTAAGAGTTGGGATGAAGTGGAGAGTAGGAGCCTAATAAAACTAGACTAATAAAGCCTAATAAAAAGCCTAATAAAACCTAATAAAACTAATCCACTCTGAAGCCTAACAGTTTGTTTTCCAAACAGACTGTTAGGCTTCAGAGTGGATTAGTGGGAGAAACTTTTTTTTTTGCTGTTGCTGAGGCATGAATAAGTATAAAGTTTATGAATGACTACTAATGTTACTCCTACTGAGAGTAAGTCAATTTAAATCAGTGGACTTAAGTCAATTGATTTCAGTTGGTCTGTTTTGAGTATGATTTAGTTGTATATGACCAGTCAGAATCTACCTTCCAGGTATTGGTGGACTCCCACCATTCCTGGGGCTGATATGAGTTAAAGTCCAACAACATCTGAAAGGTGACAGGTTCTCCACCTGTGTCCTATGTGATCTCAGAGGTGGTTTAAAATTTGCTGGGTTTTTTTGTTTTGTTTTTTAAATTCAAAACAAACCAGATTGGCAGAAGGACTTTCCTTTCTTATAAAATTCTGGAAGTAATAGAAAAAACCATTGAAGCTTTTCATTAATTTCTCCTTGCATTTATGGCACTTCTGCATGGTGACACTTTATTGTATGGATGCTACTGAGAATTGGCATTAATGTAACATTTTATCATTTAATATTCTACACTCTGCTGTCTGACTGCTGTTTAGACTCCTGTAATTAAACTGTCATGTAAAATCCCATTGTTTAAAAAATCTGCAGGTGATCAATTTATTCAATTTTATGTCTTGTCATCTGTCTGTGTTTTTGCATTTATGAGATTTAAAAGATAAAATGCATCCTCTTCTTAATACAATACTTTCTTGTATTATCCAGTATGTTTAGGATATACAATTAAATGAGACTTGTTCTGTTAAGTGAAGTGAATGATGCCCAAATTGGCTTTGTTGGATTGTATGCAGCATACATAGAGACACCCCCAATACACATGTACTCGCCAAGCATCCAGCACACTAACCACACTTGCACTTACATAATGTTCACATGCGAACACCCCTCCCCACACTCACTGCATATACAGCACACACACACACACCCCGCACTCATACAGCACATACATTCACCAGACACAGATACACACAACTGGTGCATTTCCAGGATTCCCCACTCAAGTGCCTTAGAGCTTCTTCTGACACTTTGGGATCACCGTTTTTGGTGACTGGGACCAAAGTGCTATTAATTTCTGCACTAAAACATGGGGTTTCCATTACTGTGGCCTGAACCAACATGTGGTATTAAATCATTCATTCATTCATTCATTCATTTAGATGTGTCACACATATTTGAAATGGTCAACACATTTAAGAAGTCTTTGTAGTAGTAATGAAATGGGTTGGGAAAGGAAGGGAAGAATGTGCTCCCCTTTAACTATTTTATATTTTTGTCAGTCCTTGGAATCTTGAAGACCAATGGATGGGCAGAGAGAAAAAATGGATGTGATCATAGTGTTTACTATTTTGGGGGATAGTTTAGTAGCATAATTGGGGTGGACTCTGACAGTGAACTCTTATGTTTACTCAAAAACTGGGACTTAATGGGACTTACTCCTAGGTAAAATGGCAGCCTAAATACACAATATCATAAATTTGCTCGGGATTAAAGTGAGTGTAAATGAGATGAAGCATTGAGAAGATGCCACTAATTTCTTGTTTGTGGCTTGAACCATATTATTTAGTACCTAAATAATCTTGCTGACTTTTAAAAGCAAAAACTGTCTTTCTAGCTATTATTTGGCCTTTCCAACCAATCAACTGAGCTGACTTATCATAACTTCAGTCGCTTATTATGTTACATGTTTCATCTTTGATTTCACCCTGGTATGAGTGATAATAGATAGAATAATATCTAGAATTTTATTTCTAGAGTCCCTGATGGATTGCCAGGTTCCCTTGAAAATAATGGTTGGGATTGTGAGCATTTTTGGAGAGCAGTGTAATATGGATAAGCCTTAATATTACTTGTCTGTGTCAATATAGGTTACTTTCAAGATCAGTCATAATATTACAATTTCTTTAAGCCACCTCAGAATTGCACTGAAAGAATGTGACAGTATACTAAGAAAGCAAGAAAGAGAGAGAGAGAGAGAGAGCGAAACTAGAAGGCAGATAAAATACCCCCAAATGTATTCTACAGTCACATGAATGTTAATTCCATCTTATATGGTTGGGTGCATTTAGCACTTTAAATATGATGGTGTTCCTAATGGCCACATCAGTATCTGTTATGTATTGATGATTGAATTCAAACCTTAATCCAAGCCTAAACCCCACCTCTGTCACTGTTGGGTAGCCTAGGCTGACTACCCCTCAGCTGCAGGTGATTATCAGAGTGGAACTGAATAAAGTATCCCTAGTCTCTTCTAATGATTCTACATTTGCTCTGTTCTGTTAATTAATATGGCTTACTTGCATCTGCACTGGCTGACCTTCCACGGTTATTGAATACGTTATTGAATGTGTAAAGCTGCAGCTCTGTACTCAATTACATAATAATTACAACAATGCAATCAACAGGACTTGCTTCTCATTAGACATGTATAGAACTGTGCTGTAAGTGACAAAGTTGTACTTTTTAGTATTTCTTGAAAGAGCTGTTCTGCTGGTAACAGCATCATAAGACTTGTGATCAACATAGTTTTTCCCCCTTTTTCTTCCTCCACCTCTCTTAGCCTACTATGGGGATGAAGGAGTTAACCACAGCATTCTGGAAGCCGGCTGCTGCTGAGCAGGAAAAAAAGATGGAGATGCATACATTCCAAAGGCTGGGAAAAACAGCACTGAGCTATGACACTGGCAAGCAGACTTCCCTGACAACATGGAATATGCTTACAACATAATGGAATTTCCATCTGTCTAATTTATTTGTGTTACACTTTCGTTTTTTCCCTTTAGAATAAATATTTTGTCTGAAATTCTTTAATGAGGAAATCTAATTTTTGCAGGTCATGACACATGCTAAGACTCATTTCCCTTTACATCCAACTGCTGGATTTCATAGAATTGTTGGAAGGGACCCTAAGGGCCATCTAGTTCAACCCCCCTGCAGAGCAAGATTCACAGCCAAAAAATCCCAGACAGATGGCCATCCAACTTCTGTTTTAAAAAATCCCATGAGGGAGAGTCTACTATCTTCCAAGGTACTTTGTTCCACTGTCTTAACATCTCCTACAGTCAGAAAGTTCTTCCTAGTATTTAGTCAGAATCTCATTTCTTGTAATTTGAATGCATTGGGTTGAGTCCTATCCTCTGGAGCAGGAGAAACAAGCTTGCTCCATCTTATGTGTGACAGCCCTCCAGTTTTACTGTGTTCAAGCTAAACATAGCCTTATTATTTCAACCTCATCTTTGTAGTCATCAGACACTGGGTTGTTCGTACATGGGTTATCTTTGGTGACACTACAGAGGGGAAATGCTGCATATGCATCAATAAGCATTATCTTCAACAATGCCCTCCTTTCCACATACCTACAATAATAGTACAGACAGTTTAATCTTGACAAACCTTAGGCATGTCTGGGAGCCAGAGACTGCAGTTATGAAGCTACAGAAACATAGAATGTACTGTTATTATTATTATTTTTTTACAAACCTAGCTTTCCTGGCAAGAGTGGGGTGGTGATATATCTGTTTGTTAGTTGTGGCTTGGAGAAAACACCGTACTTCCAAAAGAGTTCTGGCTAGTTGTGAGGAAGTCATTCCTAAGTGGTAAGGAATGTACCAACCAATAAGCCACTGTTTAGTTTCCCATTAGAATGTGTTTGACGTAGTATAGGGGGCACTCCTGTGTGTTCGTCCTTTGCACGCACAGAGAAAGAAGATCAATAATTGCTTTACCAGTGTCCCAACATTTCGAAAGCTCACTGGGTCAGCCCTTCAGTCTACATCAGTGGCTAAGCAAAAGCTTGGAAGGTCAGGAAGATTTGATCAGACCCCTGTTAGTCTTGGCAGTGGCAGAAAATAAGTATACAGTGTTGATGTGAGTGAAGCCCAGTGCCCTAATGGGGGATGCAGAGCACTGCTCTCCAATCAGTGTACTGACAATTTGTTGAAAAGAGATGGGGCTCAAAAAAACACACCCTGCCTTTCCCCAAAGAATAAAGGGGGTAACTAGCTGAGGAACCAGTTGTCAGAATCTGCTAAGATTTTGATAAGGTCTGAATATGTACATGCCTATACCTATCCACCACTTTGGTGATGACCTCTGGCTGCTGACTTGCCAACAGGCAAGATTCCCTTAGGTCTAGTGTTCCCAGCATAGTGTCTTCAGACACACCCCTTAGCACTCAACAAGGCCCTCTGCTCCTGGTTTCAGTTTGGGATGGAGGTGGTGGGAGTGCCTTTTTGAGGTGGTGTGTTTCCTGTCTTTTTGTTCTCTGTTTTATTTTTGGAGGGATGTAGGTGATTTGCGAGTTGTTTGTGAGAGGATCTAAGCATAAACCATTTGGGATATTTCTTTAGGCCCCACATGACTGCTTCCTAAATTTCCAAAAGTGACCCCTGGCCTAAAAAGGTTGGGGACCTTACTACGTCCGGACTCATACTTGACATCCAATAAAGATTGATATGTCAGTACATTTAACTCCATGATACATGTTCTTTCAGTTCCCAGAAAAGTCCAGGATGCAGAAGTTAAGAGTTGGTGTACGTAGCCAGATGGCAGTTCTGAGCGAGTCAGACTATTTATTTCCTTCTTGCTATGCCTGAAGAGTGCCCAGTAAAGCAGAAAGATGGCGAGAGGAAGCTGCGTCAACTTTGTAGTGCAGTTAAGAGAATGAATTATGAAATATTTGGTCCAAGTACTCAGCTGTGGATTTGCTGAGTGGCTTTGGACAAGTAGTTATTTCTTGGCTTCATCTGCCCACCTATAGGTTGGGTATTGTAATACAGCATTGCCTATCAGGGCTTTCCCAAGGATTACTATGATAATGCATTTGGATTTAAGTATTTAGAAAAAGTACTACATCAAGAGATGTAATGAGGAAGCAGGACAAAGATGAAAGACTTATTTGGTTCAGTGGTACTTACTCCCAAAAGTGTACAGAGAACTTCAGTCTTAAGTATTATTAATTCACTCGTAACTGCTAATGTCTGTTAGGTAGGCTTATTACTTATATAACAGAAATATCAATTATCCAAGTGCATACAGGCACTTTCCAACATGCAGCAGCCACCCAAACAAAACCCACTGCTGTATTTTAAGAATATCATCTTCCCCCTTTGGGAAAAGAAAATCAGTCTTCCATCATGCCTTTATTGTGGCTATCAGAAAAGGAAACATCAGCCAGGCTCCTTTCCATTGTTCCTGCATTCAGCTTCTGAGAGCCTGTTACCACCCTCCATCTGCCATTGTGCAGACTACCAGAGGGATGTGGGGAAGCAGCCACCCCTGAATTGAAGCAATTTGTACAATGGAGCGTAATGAGCTCTAACTCTCTAACCAGTACCTGAATGGGAGTGCTGTTTCAAATCTCAGTAGCAGCAGCATGAAGGGGGGGCCTGAAAACTGAAACATGCAAAGGAGAAGCAGCATAAGGTAATTTAAACAATTTGCTACTTTTTGTTACTATTTCTTTTGTTGATGTAGTTTCCCACCATTGTTATTTGATGACAGGTAAGCTGCCGTAGGATGTGAAAATGCCGAAAAGTGGAATAGAAATCAAAGGCACAAAATTGAGTGTGAGCAATGTGATATATGTAGTTTCACACACACACACACAAATTCAAATTTAATCTTCCCCAAATAAAAGCAAACATAAAAATATGAAGAGCCCTTGCAGTTTGAAATGCATCTGGTCTCCAGCATTAATTTTAACCATTATTGTAGTTCTCTCTCTCTCTATATATATAGAGAGATAGAACTAATATATATATATATATATATATATATATATATATATATATATATATATATATATGGAGCCCATCCCCTTGAAAAACAGCCCACTGAAGATTCTGTATGTTCACTGGCCCCAGAATGTAAAATGTCATGAAGAATGGAGTAGAGTATATTGGAAGAACAGAAGCACCCTGCACTGCAACCTTTTGTTACAGCTCGCATTGGTAACATTACATCTCATGTTTAACATTTTCTAGCTCACTTTTGGAATGAACAAATGTTGAAAACATTTTGATCTACTAAAAGTAATGGACATTTGCAGTAAACTTGAATGAAGTAGTTTTTTAATAATTTATTTGGTTTATTCTCCATAAGGCCCCAGGGTGGGTTACAACAGTACAGTATAAAATATTAAATATTAAAATCAGTTAAAGCAGCAATAAAACATATTGTCTTTTACTGTAAACCCATACAAATTGTTTTTGTTTTCTAAAAAATATATTAAATGTACTTTTCAAAAAAAATATCATGGTATAATTTAGCTGTATATTCTCGATCCATAATTTTCAAGTAAAATATTCAGTGAATACTGAAATGGTGTGGTGCTGACTCCCTGTTAAAATTGGCTGTGAGTCTTGGGAGCAAAAATGCAAACACAAATTTAATAAATATATTAAATATCATAAATAACTGCAAATAGTATATTCCCAATTAAAGAAACAACATAGTGAGTTCTCAAAAAGGAGAACAACATGAGCCTCTGCTTCAACTGCAGATGTTTTGAGAACTGATGTGCCCAATTTTTAAAAGGCACTAGAACTCCTGGCCTCTCATAAGACACGAAGAGCCCTTGTAGTTTTCTGCATAAATAAAGTAAAATCTTGAAGTATGAAGTGTTTGATAACTGTAACAGTCCAGCCTCTGTGTTCTCGAAGCTTTGCGGCAAGAATTTTCTGAGCGGCTGGATCCGGCAAGGTCACAGTTTCAGGATTGTTCATCTGTTAAGGGGAGGAAATAATAAAAGTTGCTGGTTATGATGCTTTTTTTTATCAGACAAATGGATTTTACTCATCTTCAGGCAAGATGCTAGCTGGAAGTATTTACAGATTGCAGAACCCTTTGTAACATGCAATGCTATATGTTTAAGTTATCTAGGAGTTCTCTAAGAAGAGGGATTGATTGTGAATCCACTCTGGGAACTGTAGTTGTCCAAGGAGAACAACTCTTAGCACCTTTAACAAGCTACAGTTCCCAGGTTTCTTGGGGGTAAGCCGTGACTGTGGAGGTTTTCTATAATCAAGCAGTAGATGAATTTTGTTAAATAAATAAATTATAATGCTTTTGAGCGCATAATGCAGATCACTTAAAGGAACAGTTATGCATACGCTCTTCTCATTCAGAACCCAAAATATTATTGGATACAGTTTCTCTCTCAGTATTCCCCATCTTAAACCAAACCGTTCACACAGCCAACTTTTGAAAGGGGCAAGTTCTGCATTATAACCCCTAACCCTTTTTCCTATATAGGAATTATTTTGGGTAATGGTAATAACTCACTGTTTCAAAAGTTAAGGGCCTACTTAAATTGTATTTTAAAATACATCTATAGAACTTTACACATAGACGGGTCCTAATTCTACATGGAGGGGGGAATTGAAAAGTCTTCCCCCCCCCCTTTGTCTATCAACCTAATACATAGCCCCCCTCCTTATTAATAAGGCTTATTGTTACAACTGTCATAAGCATAACTAACTGGTTTTTTAGGTTATGTATTTGTTTGTTTTTCCATTGTAAACCGCCCTGTGATTCTCGAATGAAGGGTGGTATAACAATTTAATAAATAAAAAGAAGTAAAACACCAAATGGGAAAAAAATGTTTCCATTTAGTGCCTATAGTGTTATGTGTCCTTAACCAGAGTGCATTGTGTGTTGTCTTCCAGAACTTCATAATCTTCTCACTCCATCTCCTTATCTCCCAGAACATTTATGTAGGGTTAAATGTAATAGAACTTACCATTGCTCTCAAGGTATTTGCCAGGTGCTGTGTGCTTGGCCGAAACGTTTCTGCAGTCTCAACAGAAGCCTCTTCTAAATATTCAAAGAATGTCCCGAAAGCATAAAGACCACTTGAAAGTCTTCCCAGACATGTTTCCTAAAACAGGAGAATAAATAAAAAATTGTTAACGGAAATTTATGAGTCAGAAATATTACACTCATTACATTCCTTAACAAATATTTTATGGTGCAATAAAACTGTATGATTGGGGTAAGCAGTCAAAATACTCTGAGATGAACAAAATATTACAAACAGCTTTGGAAATAATATGGTTGACTATATACACCAAACATTAATCATTCCTCCTTAATTCTTGCTTTCATGCTACACAAATGCACAACCTTTATCAAACCATACTATAAGCACTGTTGCTTATGTAGTTAACATCAGCAGGCTTAGGGAGACCTCAGCATTTGCAAACATATTAAAAATGCTTAGTTCTAAATAGGGAAACTCCAAAAAGAGCACAATGAGGTCTGAGCCTGTTCAGTAACCATAGATTGAATGCTCCTTGACTATTGGGAATGGGATGGAGTGGCAGGAATCCTGAACAGCAGAATTCAACCAGCAATTTGTTGTCGGTCCCACTGGTAATGTATTAATAAACTTGCCTTTTCAAATCCAGTGTCATAGCATTTATCTTCTTGGGTGATCTTTGGAAGGTTGAGATTATTCACGGCGAGTTCCATTTTGCCTTGACAGACGGTCTCCTTCTTACATAGCTAGTAAAACACAACAAGGTTTAATCAGACTTTCCCCCCCATGACCACTTTAATGTTATATTCCAGACCATCCATATACCCCATGGAAGATGTAAACCTCTCTCCATCGCTGACATTCATTAGGTGGTCCGAAACTGCTTTTCCTATGGTCTTCTGACCCCTGCAGCTATCCCTAATCTGAAGATGCAGCAGTATTCGCAATGCTAGGTCAATTTCAAATCGGAATTGTAATGTCTACTGAGAAAAAGGGATTCTGAATGTCAATTTGCAACTGTAACTCCCACTTTTTAAACATTTCCTATAAAAACTGACTTTGTTGTGCCCCTGCATTTTGAACTTCCCTGCAAAATATTGGGTTCTTCACTATGTTTAGCCAGGGTACCAAATTTCCCAACCCCGGAAAGCAAAACAAAAAACGAGACTTCAAATCTCCAGTCATTCATTTTTCTATAAATCGTAACTTCTTTGGTGAATATTAGTATTAAGTAATAAGTGAATAAGGAAAGAGTGAACAGGAATTTATTGAGCACTATATTTTTATATATAGAAAAGCACATACTGCTACTAAAGCAAATGTGTATTCCTAAAGAGTGACCAATAGAGGATACATTATGCTGAATGATTCTCCTAGAAATACCCAGCGCTTCGCCATCACTCAAACTCTGCCTATCAGCCCATAGCTAACCATGTCGCCTCAGAAGTTACTCCCAGGTAAGTGGCACACAAAAGTGCTAGCTTGGCCCCATGACTGTGGGTGCCCGGGGCCGTGGGTGCCATGCAGCTTGCATGGCCCTGGCACCAAAATTTGTGGGTGCCTGGCCCCTTCATGGGGAATTTTGTGGGTGCTTGGGCACCCAGGGAGCTGGCGGCACCTATGGCAGCACATAAGACTGCAACTTAAGTTTGTAATATATACAAGGAATGTAGGGTTTAGAGGGTTACTGTATGGAGGCTCTGAAAGTACAGTGGTACCTCGGGTTACTTACGCTTTAGGTTACAGACTCCGCTAACCCAGAAATAGTGCTTCAGGTTAAGAACTTTGCTTCAGGATAAGAACAGAAATCATGCTTCATCTGCGCAGCGGCAGCAGGAAGCCCCATTAGCTAACGTGGTGTTTCAGGTTAAGAACAGTTTCAGGTTAAGAACGGACCTCCGGAACGAATTAAGTACTTAACCCAAGGTACCACTGTATTGGCGTTCATGCCATGTGTTGTGTTTTTTTAAATTACACAGATTTATGACACAGTAAAATGTCTCAGTGGTGTTCAGAAAACCAAAAATATAAAGAATGCACAAAAGAATAACAGTTGAAATAACAGTAGAGTGCTAGAAGATATTTTAAAAAATTCATTCAGAAAAGGCTTGAGTAAATGCAAGGGTCATAATCACACTGAAAGAGTAGATTGTTGGAGGAAAGGTGTAACAGGCTGATGAGATAGCAATGCTAACTGCACCATCTGGACCAAACTCAAGGGCAGACCCATATAGGGTACAGTGCAGTAGTCAGTTCCTGAGATTTTCCCTGCCCAGGAATGGCCATAACTGGCCAGTCAGCTGAAACTGGTAAAAGGCACTCTTAGCCACAAGCGACAAAAGTAGCTCTACAAATTCGTTCCTTCAAGGAAGCACAACCCTGGTCCCGAGCACGTAATGAACGACCAACCTCCTGACATGGGAACCGCCTATCCACATGGTTTGCCTGTTGCTTTATCATCCTTTGCATTCTGACATACTTTATGTACACAATCTGTTTTAAATAAATATAGTTCTATTAAATGCTTCCTGTGTGCATACTGGCCTTTCCTGGTTTCTGCTCTACATTTCGGTATCCTCACAGTGTTGGATGAGGGTACAAATCCCCACTCAGCTCTGAAGCCCAGCAGGAGATCTCTAGTCACTTCTAGGCCTAACTTACATCACAGGGTTATTATGGGGCATAGGAACCAGCTCCTAAGGGCTGAGGTTCCTTTGCCCCTCCCCCCCCCAAAAATTGAGGGGGCCACTTCCCATAGTTGATGAACATTGCCATTCAAATGGTCTGAGAACCCTGCAGCCCACCTTTAGCCCCTTGGAGAAAAGGTGGGATATAAATGTAATTTTAAAATCCTTTAGAAATTCTTGGGAGCACTTCAAACTAAATTGTTATTGGACACTTACATTGTTGGGAGTTACCAAATAATAATAATAAAAAGCACAGCTGTTTCCTGGGTTCCTGTACAGGGGTAGCCAACTTCCAAGAGACTGTGATCTACTCACAGAGATAAAAACTGACAGTGATCTACCCCCCTTTTTGGGGTTCAGATCAAAGTTGTTGACCTTTTCTAGGGAGAAAGAAAGTGATGTTGAGCTTTTTTTAGGGAGGAAAGGCCCGTTTTTTTAGGGGTGCAGGGCAAAGATGTTGAGCTTTTTTAACTTCTGTGGGGGGAGCCACTTGATCTACCGGTGATCTGCCACAGACATCCAGTGATCTACTGCTAGATCACGATCTACCTGTTGGACGTGCCCGCATGCTTTTTGGCCTGCGAGAATCCACTTCACTGCTGCTGTTCGTTTGCAATAAATGCTTTTCTTATCTCAACTGTCCTTCTGCAAAGAGATCTGTCTCTAGCTGGCGTCCTGGGAGCGCAAACGCCCCAAGGCGTTGTTGCGAGGCTCGCTCAGCCCATGAACCATTGGAAAGATGCACTCCCTTCTCCAGGCTTAGGAGCATAAGGAGCTCCCGCACTAAGCTTGAAAAGTTGCAACGCCCCAGCTAAGAGAAGGAAAAGAGATGCCCGAGTCCCCGCCCCAAGAAAGGACGCGTGCTCGTTTCCCCGTGCGCTCTGCGCGCTCGCTCTCACCTCTCGAGTCAAGCCGGCCGCTCTTCCCTGCAGCCAGCGCGCCAGGTCCACGCATTTCTGCAGCTGGAGGCGCTCGGGTGGCACCGTCCTGGCCGAGGAGTCGTCGCTGAATTCGGACTCCCCGGAAGAATCCCCGACGGGCATAGCCTCTGCCCTCAGGAGCAGCAGCAGCAGGAGAGCGACGGCAGCCCCAAAAACGCCTGATGGGAGAAAAAGGAGGAAGTTAGGCAAGCTGAACCAAGGAGGTTCCCGCCGGCTGCAGCTGCGCGCCAGGCTGCCCGGCTAAGTTGGAGACGCTCCCTTGCAGAACGGGAGGAGCCCGCCAAGGCGGCTGCCAACTCACATCCCAGCGGAGCCTGCATGGCCTTCTCTTCTTAGGCTTGACCCTCTTTGCTGCCTCGAGAAGCTTTGTAGCTTTGGGGGCTGTAGAGCTGAGTGAGTTGTAGGGCATTTCTGAACCTATTTATTGGATGGGTCTGACTGCACTTGGGGAAATCCAACGTTGATTAAGAACTACCGCGTTTTTTTTGCGGTGGTTTCTTTTTTTAAAAAAGTAGTATAATGAACCATGGGGGCATCTGCTGGGAAATACTGGAGTAAGGCGTGAGGTCACAGGGAACTGAAGATGCCTTTTAGCCTACTTCGATTAATGTTCTTGTGGACCGCTTTACAGACTTAAAGTGAGGCATGTGCAAGGGAGACGGATGACCTCTCTTTCATTTCCTCTCTGTGTGTGTTGGAGCAAAAAAAAAAAAAGTTCTCATGAAGGAGAGAGTGTAGTCATTTGAGATAATAAACAAAAAGCAATTCAGCTTTTTCTTTGGAAAAGCTCTGTTATGCTGGCTATGGGGAAATCCTAGTCCAAACTGCATCCAAACTGTTCCATAGCAGCAGGGAGTGATCACACCCACCCCAAGCAGTTCCTATGACTGTGCGCACATGTCATGTATGATAAGGATGCATGGGAAAGCACACGGCACAATGCAAAAAGTAGGTGGGAGCCTTTGTTGCAAGCACAGAAAGGGCTGCCCTGCAGTATGGAGAACAGAGTAATGGTACACAGCACATGTGCAGCCCACTGGGGACTCGCCTCAGGTGCAATGATAGCCCCATCAGTATTTGATCAATGCCTTGGCCACCTATGAGGCCCAGGGCATCTTATGTGAGGGCCATGATGCTTCAAGACCTTGGAGGCTTCTAGCCTCCTGGACCTGCTAGAGAGCTGGCTCACAGGCCACCAGTGGCTCCTGGGGAGATTTCTTTGGATGGATGGGATAGAGCTGTCAAGGGCCTGCGGGTCATTCTGCTCTCCTCCACTGATAATACAAATTACTAATCAGTATGCAGAGATAGCCGTCCCTTCTCCTTCTGACACACCTCTCCACCCAACACTTCTCAGCCTGCAGGCCGTTGTCCAGGGTCCAAACAAACTCATAGATCCACCCTGAAAAAAAATCTTAGTAAATAGAGTTCCTGGAATATGTCAACAGCACTCTGGTCTCTCGCTGTACATAAGGCTTGCTTTTATGATCATTTGAGGGAGCCTCTGCAGGCTGCTCTTCTCTGTAATCCTGGGATCATATTACCTGTCCTCACTTCAGCCTCTGATTTGTTCACATGCTTAAAGTGTGAATCAGGGTGAAGGGAGTAGAAAGATCATATGTTGCCCTGTGAATCAAGGTGCTGTACGTAGTCAGCAAGGATAAAGGGCTGAAATGCACTCAGTTTTCTTTCTGTAGACAGAGGTCTCTGAATCTCAGTGGCTTAAGAAATCTCTCTGTTAAGACATTTTAAGGACATCTTCACCGCAAAATGCTAAAAAAGTGGTTAAAACAAAAAGCAATGGACATCAAACAGAAAAATAAAAAAACCAAAGGATTTTCTCTAATATGCTTATTATCTAAAGCATTTTTACAGCAAGTGCCATGTCAGCTCGCTTGCAGATGATTAAAGTCTTGGTAAAATACTTAATGGTAACACATCACTAACTTTATATATTGTTAAATACAGATAGAGAAAAGTGATTTCTTGCACCATCTTTTTGCAGAAAGAAGCACTCTGGTTTAATGCCCATGACCTGTCCCATGTACACATACAGAAAGTCATTGGAATCACATATTTACGTTAGGCTAGTAGATAGTTACCACCAACCATCATGACTACCTCTATCCAGGTTATTTCTGTATAATGCAACAGGAATTTTGTGGCTGTTGCATGGCAAGATCTTTGGTTCCTCTGCTTTGTTGCCACACAATACAAACTAGTTGGGAAATTTTAATGGAAGAATCTGTTCTTCTCCCTTCTACTCCCCTTTTTTGCTTTCAGCTGAAACTATTTTTAAAAATGACAACTACAGGCCTCCTAGATAGTATATAACTAGACATTTGCTCAAAGTACTGTACCACACAAATTGCCTGTGACGTACTGGGGAACTCTCTGGGTGCATTGCAAAACCCTTAGTCAGTGCAGCTTTTCAGATTTTTATGCTTACTTCCTGGAGAAAGAATGATATGTCATGTTGCCGTTTGGCTTTGTAGGACATAATTTTTCTATGTGGAAAGTATTCAAATCAAGCCTTCTGTTCTTCTGAAAAAGCGGAACAGTAAACAAATAAAGCCAACAGAGTTATAAAACGTCTTCTGCATTACTTATTGGAATTGCCACAAAATCAGTGCCAAGGATTAAAAATTGATAGTGGCCCTTTAAAAAAAAAAATCTTTATATGATAAATTGCCTTGAACAATCTTATCAAATCCTACACAGGAAAATGGGATGGCAATGCTAGTGGCATTGTGATCTCTTTTTACTCTTAAGTCGCAAATGTTGGGTACACACATGACGTGGACCATACAGTTGCCATGAGACAGCACAGCCAGGGGCAACAAATGTGAAGAGGCACTATTTGCGTGATCAAATGCAATCACAGCAGTAGATATACACTTGCTCCAATTACTGCTATGAAGGCAGTTCTTATTTAAAAGGATGACATTTCATATGACTTTTTGCTTTTGTTTCTAATTAATTGTTTTCATGGCGGTTATATTACTGATAGTTGCTTTGATCTCCCAGGAAAGACAGTTGCAAAATCAGTCAAATGATTTAAAGAGTGCTTTCGGCACGCAGTTATAGCACTGGAACAGACCTCAAAAGCAATCTAGTCCAACCCTGTGTGCAGAGAATCCCAATGGGTGGAGCTGAGAGAGATTAACACACACACACCAGTTTCATCCAACCAGGCCTCTGTAATACAAACCAGCTCAGCTTCCTCAGCCAGGATTCTGGCCTGTCACTGGCCTGCTGTTGACAATCATAGAATTATAGAGTTGGAAGGAACCTTGAGGATCATCTAGCCGAGGAGTAGTCAACTTTTTATACCTACCGCCCACTAATGCATCTTCCTTGATGGTAAAATTTCCTTACCGCCCACCAGTGCTTGATGGAAGGAGGATTCAGCTTGTGCCGTAGAACCCCCTACTGCCCACCTAGAATCCTAAAGCGCCCACTAGCGGGCTGTAGGGGCCAGGTTGACAACCCCTGATCTAGCCCAACCCAATCCAAAGCTATTTAAAACAGGGATGGTATGGGGCCAACCAGCAACCTGTTGTGGATCAGTTCTATGATTGTCAACAGCAGGCCACTGAATGGTAAAACCACAGCTATCCAGGACTTAATCCTGGTTCTTTGATGATAATAGAACTGTCTCTCCCCTCCATAGCTCCCTCTGCCTCTACAACTATGATGGCTCCTCCCTGGGTCTCATCACCTCCTCAATACCTATGAAAAACATCTCTCCTTCCTGCACCTGTACCAATAAAAAAAATGCAGATTTGAGTTTACGTGAGGGCAGGAGGACAGGCCCTCACCCACCCACCCCTGCAGAGGATTATAAATGTAGCCTTCCAACTTAACTTAAGGTTGTCTCCCACCCACCACAGCACTCCCCATGGGACCCCATTGCACGCAAATCATGTGCTGGGGGGGGGTCGTCAGTATTGAGGAAAACATTGAATCAGGGTTCTAATGTTGAATTCTAATGGTGTGCCCTCTGCAGCTGCTTCAAAGGGCACTGCTGCTATTTAAAGGAAGGATTCGATCATACACTGGCAAATTCAGCTGTCTGTCACAATTATAGTTGACTAGAGGGTCTTGTGCAAAAAGTCTGCTCCCCAAAAATATTGGGCTTATTGCAATAAGGAAAGTGAAGGGGAGATGCGGCTGAAACCACGGGGTGACATTTGGTTGGCGCACTGTCATCTAATCTCCACTCAAACAAATCAAGATGAATGCTCAATAAACACAGTGCCTGGAAGTGACCTTACTGTCTTCTTACATTTTCTAGTCTTCAGTAGAAAATTAATTAAAAACGTTCAGTTTCTTGGTTGTTGCTTCAAGTGCCCAGCCTAAAAATAGCCTAAGAATTGCCATTGACGCTTGTTTTGGGGAAGTTCAGATTTTCTCTCTCTCCTGATAATAGTTCCGAAAATGATTTCGCCCAAAGGAAGGAGGGGTCATTGGCCCATTCAAAAAAATAATAATGAAAGAGATACAAAACTGTGAATGGTGAAAGAAAACAGCCTGAGTTTCTCTGGACTCAGTTTTTTTTATCAATGATCCAGATTAAGAGGAGGAAGGAGTCCTTCTCAGACTTAATGCTGGTCCACACTTCTGCTTGTCCTGGAAAGCACAAGTCCAAGTGGTTTTGCCTTTGTCCCACCACTTTCCCCTGGAAAACAAATGGGAATCTGCAGAGAAACCAGGAGCCACTTCCCCTTTAGTCCCACAGAGCTCTGTGAACCTGCACAGCAAGCGGTTAGCATTCTCTCTCTCTCTCTCTCTCTCTCTCTCTCTCTCTCCCTCCCCCCTTTCCAATTACAAGGGCCATAGGAAATGGATGGTGCCTATGCTGTCTTCAGAGGCAGCCCTAGGTATAACACATTGCAGTAGTCTAACCTAGAGGTTTCCATAGCACAGACAACAGGAGTTAGGCCATCCCTGTCCAGGCAGGGGCACAGCTGGAGCACCAGCCAAAGCTGATGGAAGGCAATCTGTGCCACCTGAGCCTCGAGCCACAGCAATGGACCCAGAAGTACCCCCAAGCCATATACCCTCTCCTTCAGAGGAAGTATAACCCCACCAAGATCAAGCAACCTCCCATCCATCTGGTCTAGGGAACCACCCATTAGCAGTGCCTTAGTCTTTTCTGGATTGAGCTACAGTTTGTTGACTCTCATCCAGTCTATTACTGAGGCAAGACAACAGTCCAGCACATCACTGCCTCACCTGAAGATGTAAAGGAGAAGCAGAGCTGAGTGTCATCAGCATATTGCTCACAATATACTCCAAAACTCCAGATGACTCCACTCAGCCGTTTCATATAGATGTTAAACAGCATGGGGAGTAAAATTGGACCCTGAGGAAACCCCACATTGAAGGCTGCATGGGGAGCGCTCCACACGCATCACCCTATGGAAATGACCATCCAAGTAGGACTGGAATCACTGCAAAGAAGTGCTACCCACCCTTAACTAGGACAGCCGCTCCAGAAGGATACCCTAGTTGATGGCATCAAAAGCTGCTGAGATGTCTAGGAGAATTAACAAGGACACATTGTCCCTGTCTCTCTTCCAACAGAAGTCCTCTGTTGGACGATCAAAACAATTTTCTGTGCAAAACCCAGGCCTAAACCCTGACTGAAATGGATCTAGAAAATCAGTTTCCTCCAAGAGCACAAGGATCTAGAATGCAAGTGGTTGTCCTGACTGATCCAAGCA
The DNA here is from genome assembly GCF_965153285.1 of Podarcis tiliguerta. Classification (NCBI taxonomy): domain Eukaryota; kingdom Metazoa; phylum Chordata; class Lepidosauria; order Squamata; family Lacertidae; genus Podarcis; species Podarcis tiliguerta. Next base: position 25,867,246 of record NC_139545.1, read on the forward strand.
CCTTGTCCACATCCTTGAGCCTTACTAACTTTCAACCTTATGGCCACTGTGTGTGGTGGGGTTGTTGTTTTTGTTTGTTATTATGGCATGTATTTTGTGTTTTTATATTTTAAATTGCCCTGTGATCCTCGGATGAAAGGCGGTATAGAAATTTAATAAATAAGTAATAACAACCGAAACTCATCAAATATAACAGGACTATAATCTACAACAACAACAACAACAATAGTAATAATTTATTATTTATACCCTGCCCATCTGGCTGAGTTTCCCCAGCCACTCTGGGCGGCTCCCAATCAAGTGTTAAAAACAGCGTTACATATTAAAAACTTCCCTGAACAGGGCTGCCTTAAGATGTCTTCTGAATGTCAGGTAGTTGCTTATCTCTTTGACATCTGATGGGAGGGCGTTTCACAGGGCGGGCGCCACTACCGAGAAGGCCTCACTTCTCGCAATGAGGGAACCGCCAGAAGGCCCTCGGCGCTGGATCTCATTGTCCGGGCTGAACGATGGGGGTGGAGACGCTCCTTCAGGTATATAGGACCGAGGCTGTTTAGGGCTTTAAAGGTCAGCACCAACACTTTGAATCGTGCTCGGAAACGTACTGGGATCCAATGCAGATCTCTCAGAACCGGTGTTATGTGGTCCCGGCGGCCACTCCCAGTCACCACTCTAGCTGCCGCATTCTGGATTAATTGCTGTTTCCGGGTCACCTTCAAAGGTAGCCCCACGTAGAGCACGTTGCAGTACTCCAAGTGGTGGTTGGTTCACTAATCACTATGGTGATTAATCAAATCCTGTTTATACTGATGTGGAAGTAAGTCCCCTGAAAACTGAACACAATGAGCCCTGTTTCCAATTAACCATGTAAAGGGTTGGATAATATTTTGTAAGTGCAAGTGAGGCAGCCACTGAAGGCACATGTTTTACAGTTAGCTTTCCTGGAGATTTGTATATTTTATTTAAGAGATCTGAATACAGCCGGTGTGCCATGGATACAGGCTTCTTGTTTATGCTCCAGAGCTATTAAAGAGACAGAAACCACACCCAATAATAAAAATCCATTATAAATATGTGATCTTCTCTCATCTTTGAGGAGCTGTCCTGGGCCACCAAATTGCCTAATGGACTTTTGACTTTTCTCTGCTACAGAATAGCCAGCTGAAACTCAGAATCTCACACCGACTAAACACCCACCCACGTCTGGCGCAATGTTAAACTTCCTCACAATGCTTAAAGAATTATTTTTTTAAATAACCCACAAAAAAACAAAACTCCTTTTTCAAATCCACTACCAAATTTATTACGTAAGTCAGAGTTTCAAGTCCTGGCCTCTTTCAAAACAGAGAGTGAAGGTGAAAATACACATCAGGGTTTTAGAGAAGTAGGGATACTCTGAACGCCCTTCTACTGTGAAATGTTTAAACAGACCAGTTTCTTTCGAGACTTGAATTTTGTGATAATGAAAGTTTGTTATATTTGAACCAGATCTGGCTGTTTGTGGCATTGGCTGGCTGTCCTCCCCTTAAGTTTACCAAGAAAGCTTATCGCCATCTCCAGAGTACTTACAAACAGGATAAGCCTATGAAAATTGGCGCATTTTTTAAAGGGTCAGGCTAGGGAGTATATGTCCCATCGCAAGTGGCGCTGTGGTCTAAACCACTGAGCCTCTTGGGCTTGCTAATCAGAAGGTCAGCAGTTCGAATCCCCGTGACTGAGTGAGCTCCCGTTGCCCTGTCCCAGTTCCTGCCAACCTAGCAGTTCGAAAGCATGCCAGTGCAAACAGATAAATAGGTACAGCTGCAGAGGGAAGGTAAACAGCATTTCTGAGCACTCTGGTTTCCATCAGTGTTCCGTTGTGCTAGAAGCGGTTTAGTCATGCTGGCCACATGACCCAGACAAACACTGGCTCCCTCGGCCTGAAAGCGAGATGAGCGCTGGACCCCATAGTCGCCTTTGTCTGGACTTAACCGTCCAGGGGTCCTTTACCTTAACCTTTATATGTCCCATGTGAAGCATGAGAGGAGAAAATGAGAGGAGAAAGCATGAGAGGAGAAAATGAGAGGAGAAAGCATGAGAGGAGAAAATGAGAGGAGAAAGCATGAGAGGAGAAAAGCTCATCCAAACTCATCCCGGAAGCCTGGCATCCTTTTTCTGGTGTGATGATTTGTGATGATAATGGTACCAAGGCAATTACCAGTATATGTAATCCCATTTTCAATATACTTGAAAACCTACAAAACCTTTGGGGTGGGCATACGACTAGTCCTGTAGCTGCTTGATGAAATCCTGTAACTTTTCATAACACACAACTTTCACAGCCTTTTTGTCCCGCTTTTGTTGCTTTCGACCACATCGACGAGGCCAAGAGGGCGGTCTTGTCCAGAACCTCCCTTCATACACACCGTCCAGGCTTGTGCCATGGAGAGGTCACTTCAGTGCTGCTAACACAGCAGTTTGACTTCATCCCTGGAGACACACTCCATTGTCTCTGGAGACAGACAGATGCCAACCAGGGCAAGATGGCAATCAAGGGGTAACTTTAGGGAAGCATAGCAGAACAATTAACAAATCAGAATGAAGTGTAGACAGTCCAGTATAAATCCACCACAAATACTCTGTTATTGTGTCTATGACATGTTGCAGAATATACCTGTAAGAAAAAGCCAGCCTGATTTCGGCTTATACAGAAACACCCTAAGACTGATGGCTATCGACAGCCTTTGATTGGCTGCTAGTAATGTCTGTCATTTTGAATGCTAGGCTCACCCCATTCCAAGGGACACATAGCCAGCTCTCTTTTCATATTGCCTCTGTCTTCAGTCTAGATTTTAGCTGCTGCCCTTTGCATATGAATAAATACTGACTACACAAACACACACACATGCTGTATGAGCGAAAGAGTGCTTTGTGGTATTGTGGTTAGAATGTGGACGTGAAATGAGATGTTCATCATTTGGTTGCAACATTCACTGCTTATCTTTGGCAAGTTGCTACCTCTCAGAGTTGTGAAGCTGAAGAGCAGTGAAAGGGTTGCAGATAATAATGTATATAGGGTAGCTGGTAGGCAAGATACAAAATAAATTGCATAGGCTCATATGCATCTGATTGCTAGCTTTTCATATTGCTAGGGCTGAATTCTATACCTATTTACTTGGGAGTTCAACAGACATTGATATTGTTCTGCTTTCTGTTAGCTCCACTGAAGTTACTTTAGTTGGAGCCCTGCATGTTGAATGTGTTGCTTCACAGGTCTTAGTAGCTAATCCCACTTTCAAAGATCGCATCTTGTAGGAGGCAGAGAGCATCCCTTTAATTCACCCAAGACTGTGGAGATCAAATCTGAGTCGGTTCTGATAACATGTTTCCTTGGTTTATTCCATTTCAGTATCATTTATTTACAGCTGTTGTCAGCTGGGGCTGATGGGAATTGTAGACAAAAACATCTGGAGGGCACCAGGTTAGTGAAGGGTGTACTGTAATATAAATGAAAACAAATCAATATGCAGCAAAGAAAAATCCCACAATCAATAAAAAAAACCAACATCTAAATGGAAGACATATAGGATTATACAGCTTTTTTTTCTTTTCTTTTTTACATTGTCCGGTTTCTGGAGCATCTGAAAACTAAGGTGCAGTGCAATCCTGTACAGTAAATGCCTACTCAGAAGTAAGCCAGATTAAATTCAATTGGATTTACTCCCAGGTAAGTGAATATAGGATTGCAGTCCAAAAGGTTTAAAATCAGCAACATAAAAACAACTTGGAGAATGTTTGCTGAAATGAAGCAATCTTTGTTGTCGATTGGAAAGTGAACAGCAAAGGTTGAGGGGTCCCTGCTGCCGCAATTTCTAGTGTGTGTTAACATCACAATGACCATACATTACTCAGAAGTAAGCCCCGCTAAATTCCATGGCTTCTAGATGTGATTGGAGTCTGATTAACTGAATTGCTTAGTTTTAGAAGTTCCGATTGGCTTAGGGTGGACTGATTGACAAGGAGGACTTATCAGTGTTGTGCTCCCCCCTATACATTTTTGCGGGTTTCTCCCTCTCTCCCTAGTTTCTTACAGAGTAAAAAGGAAGGGAAATGAGCAAACCAATCCACTGCCCTACCAAAGCCATTTCTGAGGGATTGAGGTGCTGGAGACAGAGGCTAGACCTGCAGATGGTGATTGTTTTGATTGGCTAAGCAGAGGAGATGGGCAGAAGCATTTAGGAAGCCTCTTGGTTGGTGGAAATGTATTAATAATGACTGTAGACAACAGGAGAAAGACTGGACTATGACTCTGGAGGTTTTGGGGGGGCTCAGAATCTTGGGAGGGCTATGCCCCAGTTTTCCTAACAGAGGGGCCTCCACTGTACCACACAACTTGACAGGTTATGTACTCTTATTAATAAGGTAACAGATGAATCACTATGTCCTGAACTGAACACTTGCTGCATTGCGATACTTAATAAGATAGGAATTTATTTATAGGAGAGGCATACAAAGGGCAATGCAATAAATAATGAACTAAATCCTGTATACAATCATTTCCACAGATCACTTCTCTATGAAGGGATGGTATGTGAGCTTTTTCAATGTGCTCATTAGACCTAGCTTGAAAGCCAAACATGGACACTTGGCCAGCAGAAATTGAATATGTATTCATTCTCTTCTATCGTCCCAGTTTTAGTTGTCCATACCAACACTTCTTTGGAAGTCTTCAATCAGACAGTTCAGTCTGCACCAATACTGACTCATTGCTTTTATTAATGCTTGACTCAATAGAAGGCAAATATGTCTATGCTGCCAGCAGAGTTGGATTACCCAGGGAATAAAGCAAATTAACCCATTTTAAAGCATTTCTAATAAAGTGGTGCTGCCCTCACCCCAGATCTCAACCCCATGGCACATTTGGGTGAGTGCTATGCCTACTGGCCTTTTTATAACAGGCTCCACCAATTGCCCACCTTGGGGGGGGGGGAGGGAGAACTTTAAGATCTATTTTAAGTTTCTAAACAACATACTGTATATGCCAGAGGTGTGTGTTCTACAGCTGGTGCTATTCCTGAGAAGACCATTCGGCAGGTCAGAGACCACTGAGCTTCCTTTGAAACTGGAACTATTAGCAAGGCCTCCCCAGAAGAGTTTAAGTCATGGGTAGATTGGTACAGGGGAAACCAGGTCCCAATGAATGCCATTGCACAATGTGGGATTTTTCAAAAAGAAAAAAGGATGCAGTCATGGGAATATATACACTCCAACCCCAAATAAATAAACAAACAATTTAAGATTATTCTGAAAGGATGTTTTCATACTGAAGACAAAATCAGGACAATGTGTGTTGCAGGCAGGGGTACGTGGAACCACAGGAAAATAAAGTGTGTCTCAAGTATCTCATTCCTAAAGTTGCTCTTGCACATAAATTAATGGCATGGCTATGCTTGTCTCATGTATCTTCTATATGTACCCACCAGAATATTTGTTGGAGTAATTGCAACCAGAGTCTTGAGTTAGCAAGGAGACAGTCAGTTTCCTTGTTTAGCATTCCACTGCATCCAGAACCACCATCCCCTTTTTTCTTTATAATTCTGTGTAGGGGATAACTGGCTTTCCTATTATTATTTATTATTTATTGGATTTAGATACCACCCCATTCCTGGAGGTTTCAGGGCGGTTCACAGTTTCTGTTCCTTGGGACTGATTTCCCATCTCTGCATGCGCTTTTTAACAAGGCTTGCCAAGTACATAAACTTTCAGTTGTTGTTTTCTTAATAAAGGAAACTTCTGACAACTTGAATGCTGACTAATACATTGGTGAATGTTGTCAAATGCTTTCTCTTAGGAGGTCTTAATCTGAAGACTATGTAAAAAAATAATAATACCTTTCTTTCACCCTTGTGTGTTCTTCCCTTCTACGGTTGCATGTAGCACTAAGCCATGGTTTTACAAAGCACAGGTTAACGATTAAACAAATCATGGCTTCTTGTTTCTCCAATTCATGATTTGTTTTGCAGAACAAGGTGAACATCAGGCGTGGAGTGGTCAAACCAATAATGGTTAAGGAACAGTGATGGGCTCACACATGGGAAAGGAGTGGAGCAAGGGGGGAACTGCTCGGACCTATGCATTATAGGCTCTGGACATGCGGAAGTGTGGTTGAACCCCTAGTGGTCTCTCTGCTTCAGCAATCTATTTAAGTGGGTTGAGTTGCTTCCTGTTACTTTTATTAGACAACCAAGAGTCAGAAACCCACAAACTACTGCAGATCACCAAATGATCTAAACAGCAGACACTCATCTTCCATCTTTCTGAGGCTACAGTGCAGGTTTCTGCTGCGGATTCTCAATATGAGGCTGCTTTTTGTATCTTGTCTGAGTAGCGTACAACACCAAGGGGTGTTGAAGAGAAGACGATCTGGAGTAAAGGAATAACTGTGGGTGTAAGCCAGAGACAGAACTACTTCTGGGAAAGGTATGTTAAGAATAGATGCATCCTGAGATAGCGGTTATGGGAGTACAATCCTAAATGTTTCTAGATGACTGATTCTGAAATAAAAGGGAAGAATCTAAGAATGCATCCTAAGCATGCCATTGTTTGGCTTTCTCAGGAAGTACATATATTTAGGTGAGCCATGGTGGAGGTTGCTTAGCAACCTGCTGTGTCAGGGAACGCTACTTGCAAAACAGAGTTTGACAGCCTTATGCTTCATGCGCTTTTCAATCCACAATATTTCACACAACACTGACTGCACTTTCATATGTTCCGATCTTCAGAGGTGACATACAACATCAAACTGTATTAATGGAATGGTGCTGTTATCTCTGTCACATGTGACATTGTCCCCCAGTTCCACGGGACTGGGAAGAATGAATTCGAGAACGGATGGCATCACGGTCTGCCTGTTCTCATTATAATTTGTCACAGGCTGTTATCCATGAAGCGAGGATTTATTCCACGTGTCAGAGAAAGAGAAGTTGTGGGAGAAACAGGTGTGTTTGTACAGGCCAAGAGAGCTACAGATTCAATTACAACCTTCCCTGGCTGATTTTCACTGTAGGCCCGATTTAAACATGACAAGGTTGGGCAAGAAGAAATTACCCATGCTGCCTTTCATGTATCAGAGTCTCATATAAACTAGGCCCTCAGCTGGTATGTGTACATTTTAGCACAGCTGGGACACATGGCCCAGACAGGTGCTGCAATAGTGCGCTGTCACTACACACATAGCAGTCATTTTTAAAATGCTGGACATGTGCAATGCTGCACAGGTAAACTCCCCTTGTCCTCCTGCATCACATTTAAATTATATCATGACCATTATTTGTTATGTCATGTTAAAAAAAAAAGGGGGGGGCAGGAGAAAGGAGTTGTAACTGGCACTAAAAACAACAACAGCCAATTAGTTTGTCCAAGTCATATTTATCAGTCTTCATCCTTTAGCTGTACTCTGCAACAAAAAATATTTGGGGTCTGAAATATTGTATACTCGGAGTCGAGAGTGGATTTCATGCTCTTTATTCAGCTCATAGTGGTGAGGAGGAATCGAGTTCCCCCAGAATGTCTGCCTTATATACATTATTTACACAACGGGCCCCACGTGATCGGCTAATTCCAGGATTCTCCTGTAGGCCAATCAGGTTGCGGATTCCCTTCCACCTGGAGCTGGATTGGGTGGATCCTGTGGACCAATCAGACTGCTGCATTCTGAATCCTATTGTTCTAGGACCAATCAGACTGCTGCCTTTTGGGTCCTATTCAACTCAGTACATAACAGGGTCCATGGTGCAAATATATTACAGTATCTTGAAGAAACCCTATAGAGCAGGGCTGGCTACTCTGTGGACCTCCAGATGTTGTTGGACTCCAACTCCCATCATGTTGGCTGGGGTTAATGGGAGTTGGAGTCCTTCAACATCCGGAAGGTCACAGAGTACTAGCTGCCTTTGCTATATAAGACATGAACTCTCAGGGTGAACATGTTAAGGAACTTCAGAGGTTTCTGGTTTGCTAATTAGCAACTCCACAGGGCTGCTTTCCAGCTTGGGGAATTGGTGCATTTGGGCAAGTCACAGGGTTTGCCTATCATTCGAGAGAGTACAGTATGACAACAACCTCAGGCAGCTGATGTTGGGTGTTATGAAAGGGAAGCAAATTGTTTTCTAATTTATTCCTCTTGTCAGGGACGGGAAGAGGCACTTGTGGGACTTTCTGCTTCAGGTGTCAAAGTTACATCACCGGCCTTGGGCACTATGGTTATGCACCTTGACTGAGTAGCAAAATTTATTGGGCTGGTCCTGTTTGAGAGAAAATTTAAAATCTTTCCCCACCCTGAGGCTGTTCAATAAAGGAGGAAAGAACTAAACACACTGTATTAGAACACTCTAAAGCAGTCCTATGAGATTTTCATTTGCGAAATGAAGCCAGGAATGATCCTGATGATCCACCTTCAGAGTCAGGACTGGTTTAGCTTTCATAGGTGGAATTTTAGATATGACACTGAGCTACAGCTGAAAATAAACTCAGGCTTAAGAGAGGGAGGGAGGGAGGGAGTGTTAATAATAACAAAAGGAGGAGGGGTTTGGTATGTATGAAGCAAAAGGAAGAACGAGGAAACGGTAGGTCCATAGAGAAATGTTAGCAAGTGGCAGAAAGTGGAATTGCTCAGTTGCTACTTTGTATCAGTTTATCACACAGGGGAAACTGTGTTCAAGAACAAATCAAATTATGGAGAAGGAGATGTAGCCCAAGATAAGTAAAAAGATAGAATGGGATTATCTAGCCACTCTAAATGAAACCAAGTCTTCAGGGCTAAATGAATTGCATCCTGATATACAAAAAGTACTATTAGATGTAATCTCATGTTGTTAATTTTCTTGGAAAACAGGTAAAGGAACACAAAACCAGAGGTGACCAAATGTTGACCCCATCTTTAAAAAAAAATAGAGGGAGGGAATCTAGTCAACCATCCATTGGGCAGCTTGACGTGAAAACTTAGAAAGATTCCAGTTTTTATAGAGTTGTTAAGGGACAGTTCCATAGTGTTAAAATGTGAGTATTTCTGACGTTCGGTGATTGGTGTCAACACAGCATGATAACATGCCAACAGGGGGAAAGGGTTGTAGGAGGCAGTCATCATGCTAGCTAAAGATTACAACCAGTCATTATTTGGGGTTTGCTTATAAAGTCCACAACCTGCTTGCACAGGTTTCACAAACCACAGGTTGGGGAACTCTGCCCTAGGTTGGTAAGTAAGGTAGGTGGGAACTGGTCAAGGACTGACTGAGCTTGGTAAGGAGGTGCTCCACCTGCCCTCCACTGGGCATTAGGCCTACTTGGCATCCTTTCACACACTGATCTGATTAGGATTGCTCCTGCGTGGAACATGGAGAAGCCTTTACAAAACAATGGCCCTGCATGTTATAGTCAGAGAGAAGGCTCTCACCAATCCATCTTGTGTTCTTGGAATTCAGAGACAGTGCCTTTTCTGATATACAGTGGTGCCTCGCAAGACGAAATTAATTCATTCTGCGAGTTTTTTCGTCTTGTGAATTTTTCGTCTTGCGAAGCACGGTTTCCCATAGGAAATTCATTGACGGTTTCCCATAGGAATGCATTGATGGTTTTAAGGAAAAGACGCAAGACGTTTTTGTCTTGCGAAGCAAGCCCATAGGGAAATTCGTCTTGCGAAGCAACTCAAAAAACAAAAAACTCTTTCATCTTGCAAGTTTTTCGTCTTGCGAGGCATTCGTCTTGCGAGGTACCACTGTAATGGCAGTAACAATATTGGGAAAAAGGAGAGGTGGTTCCAACATTTACATTAGAAAACAAAACAAAAAACGAATCTAAGGAGGACTAAAATTCACATTATTGCCTGTTCGTACAGGCAGATGAGTTTTCCTGTGAAAGTATTAACCAGCTTTGTCATGACTACCATAATGATATGCTGCATAAAATCAATTTCATGCAGCAACCACATTCATTGGGTGTAGGGTGGGGGAGCCAAGAGTTGTTGTTTCTTCTGAGAAGTGTTCAAGAAATGCTGTACCAGGTGGGAAGATAATGAATATGCCCGAGGCTTATTCTTTTGCAGGTGTTTCTGAACAATTCCACCTCATTTCCTTCTCAACTCCCTGTCCTTTGTCTTTTGCCCTTCAGGCAGAGAACCTTTGAGCAAACGAAAGGTCATGCATAAAGCATCTTTCTGTTAAACCTAGCTAAAACCAGTCTTGCAAAAAGAGATTTTAACTACACCGTTGGGTCATTTTTTCTCCCTTTCCAATAAGCCACCTTTTCTTAACTGGGCAAATCAATGCAGAATTTGAAATAAGAACCACTTCCTCACTTTAGGACTTCTGGACAGATCTCTTCCAGTATCACAACAGGCAATGTATCCAGACTACATTTAAAAAAAAAAAAAGCAATTGCACTTAGTCTTACAAAGGGATCCTATAAGAGTACGGTATTTTGTTTTGTGACTCATTCGCCAAAAGCTACTTTGTACCCTCATGGTTTGGTCCTAACAAGAGCCCTTGGCAGCTTTCAATTAAATTTACATTTACAATAAAATGTGAGAGCACAGAACAGAAATATTAAAATATTAAACACAGGAGTCTGTGATGAAACCATAAATATCACAGCTAGGTGGGAGGATTCAGCAAAGACCCAAACCGTAGCTAAACAAAAGCATCTTCGAATTATGTTTCAGAACTTTACATATTCAAAAAATCAATTGAGAACTAAACATCTCTGGGGTTCGTTCCACAATTGAGATGGCCAGAAATGAAAAGGTTCACTCTTGTTTCCACTTAAATTCCATCTCTGAACATGGAACAAGGCCTCAGTTGTTGAACATAAGGGTAAAGGCAGGTTTATATGGTACTGGAAGAATGGGTCCTCAGATATCCTGGTTCTAAACTATTTAGAGCTTAGTGTAATAAAAAGCACGTGTGTTTCTGTCTTTGCATTTCTCTTGTTGTTGGCTCCAAAGCTCTAAAGTCTTGTCTACCTCAGTGTCTGATATGCTATGGTGCCATTCTCCTCTTCTTCTTCTGCAATTCCTGTTCTGGACTCTGAATCCAAGACTCTTCAGTTGCTTTAAAAATTAAAATAAATAGATTCTGTAATTAGGAATAAATAAATAAATAAATAAACCTAACTTTCCAGATTTATGTAAAATTCTAACCCTAGTCTGACTAAGTGCTCTTGGGTAATTGGCATTCTTCCTGGAGTTAGTTACACTTTAGAGAAATCATTAGGTGACCAAAGCTGCAATCCAAACTTCCCTTGTGCTGAGATGAGGTAGAGGGTGTTGGATTGGGCAAAGTTGTCCCTCTGTTTCCTTCTGCTGGCTTGGCTGAACTTCTTTCGGCACAGATCTCCCCCTTATGCCCACCAAACAGGGTATTCCCAGGGCAGGCACTGAGCTGGCCTGGAATCTGCTGGATACTGAGTCACTCTCACAGCCTTCACTGGCTAGCACTGGCCATGATCCTGGCCTGATTGCTGCACCAGCCTGGAACTGGCACAGGGATAAGGTCCCAACTGCCTGTCTTCCTGCTGCCGCAGCTGTGTATGATAGCGACTCTGCAGCATTTACCTGGGAGTAAGCCCCACTGAATTCAGTGCGACTTAATTCTCTGTAGTCGTGGCTGGGATTGCATTGTAAGTCTGGCCCTAACCCAATATTAATAGAAAGGGCTGGTTTCTCAACTAGGTTTTTAGTGTTCTCAGTGTAGAGAAAGATATCTGAACTAACAATGAATGCTCAATGATGGATGCTCTGACCTCTGATTTATATGCCCAGCAGTATGAAATGTATCTTGGCAGCTGACAAACACCTTTCACCATCCTCATGCCATTTTTGGCTCCGGTGATCTTTAATTATGAAAAGCAGGGTGATGATAATAGACATTAGCATCTATGCGACAGTCCATATCATCAGAGCAAAGCAGAAATGTCTCATGCGCTGATGTGTTGGTAGATAATTAATATCACAACTTTCATTTCACTGGGTATCTCTTCCAATATTTGAGACATGTGTTAGAAGCAAAAATGTGGCACAAATGGCAAAGCTTTATTGTGATCTGTAAGTGATAACATCTAATTAAATCTGTCTGATCCTATTACGCAGCCAGTTGCACTATCTTATTAACTGTCACATACCTGGATTTTATTTGAGGCCTGTTTCCAATGCCCATTACTAATTTCTGTCTCTTCATCCTTTGCCTTGCGTGAAACTACAGTAAACAATATGCATGGGAATCCAGTGCTTAAAAACCCATTCCTTTGTGTCTAGTTACAGTTTTAATTTATTCTCTTAACTCTTGGCTGAAAGATGCTTTTTAAAAGGCAAACATTTTGTTGTAGGCTCAGGGCAAAGAGTTAGATGGCTCTGCAAGGGATTAAGTACATAAAAATCATCTCTGTAAGGTGTACATTTTGAACACAGAGAACTATCTGCACACAGTTCACATCTGTGGCAGAATTCTGAGGTTTCTCTAAGTACTTGTTAAGACAGTCTCAGGAACACCCACGTATAACTTATTTTACAAGTGAAATGACCTGTAGCATTGTTTAAATGCCGGTCTTTCTTAGCCACATGGTCCCTTCTCTGCTCAAAAATGATCAGGCAGAGCAATCCAAACTACAGGAATCTGTGGCTGTTGGTAGTCTGTCAGTGGAAATACTATTGCACCCAAAACCTGCTCAGTGGTGGCGGAGAGGGGCTATAGTCTGGGGAAAGCCCATTACCTCAGTGGTACCAAGCACATGACCACACATTCTAAGCAGCTCAGGGTCAAGTTAACTGTGTACCTCTGTATGAAATGTCCTGGCCTCTTCTAATGTCACTGCTATGCCACCTTCTGAGTTGTGGTTGGTAGAGACGCATGAGACAGTGTTTTCTGCTCTAACTTCCAAACTGTGGAACTTCCTGCCCTGGGAGATCCATCTAACTTCCTTGCCTCTGAGTTTTTGCTGGCAATTGCAAATGTTTTCATTTAGGTAGATTTCTAGCCTGTGGAATTGTCTTTATATTGCTTTCTGGGTTCTCTGAATTTATAGTTTTTGCCCACCTTATATTTTTTTTTCATATTTTGTTGTTCTTACAGTTTATTGCTTTCCCTTATGTTATCTGCCTTGAGTGCTCTATGAGTGGAAAGGGCAGAATATATATTTTTAATAAATCAATAATAATGTTAATTATTTTGTTTTGTTTTATATAAAACAAGGGGCTGCCTATTCCCCCCCCCCAATACTATTAAGTGTGATAAACTCCTAAACTCTGCTTGCCTTCTGCTTTCAACTTCCAGGAACGAAAGAAGAATATAAAAAAACCAGTAGTCATAGTAGGCAGGATATAATTCTGAAAACAGGATATTTATTTTGAAATTGTGCCATGGAAACTGTATTGCATATGCCCATGGAAAAAAATATGAATGAAACATGGCAACTGGGGTTTTGAAATTCTGAAATATCCTGAACATGAATAGAGTTAAGAATGGTTTCAATACTTTAATTCCCTCACTCCCTTCAGATTTCTGAATACGAGAAGCAGTGGAATCAAAGCAACACAGACGTCACTGGAGGACAAGGAGACAGGATGTCAAATGACCGAAGGCTTTTGATGTAACCGAAATGCAATCTATTCCCCCCCCCCAAGACATAGTTTAAATTTCAGTCATCCTAACTGTAAACCCTCGAGGGTTTTTGTTCCTCTTTTTCCACTTTCTCTTTAAAATCTTAACTCTCTGCAGTGTTTTTTTTCCCCTGTATGAAATTAATGGCACCACAATTCAAAACCAGAAGGAAAGTAGGTAGATTTGTGTGAGGCAGTCGTTGGCATTCCTCTGTCTCAGGAGGCAATGGAGGAGTGCAGCCTTGCAGGTGACGTCAAGCAGGCTGGGGGAGAAAGTGGGGTGAGGTGGGGGCGGACCACCCCAGGTGTCTTCGCTGAGGGGGGTGACATTTGGTGCACCACCTGCCCTAGACTCCCAAGCCTACCCCAAGCTGTCGGGGGAAGGGGGCATTCCCCCCTTCCCCCTTTGTTTTTGCAGCTCGGGGGAGGCTGAAACATCTGTTTGTGCTAGCAGGAGGCTCTATAGCTAGATTTCTTGGGAGGAAATCTTTATTTAGGAGCAAGGAGAAGATCCAGCTGTAAACAGTGACCAAGCAGATGACCAGAAAGAGCTGGAGCTAGCAGTGGGACTACAAGTTTCTCTGTTTTCTCTGGACCCTAACTGGGTTAACAGCTCCCTACTGAGTTCACCCTGGCACAGTTCCTGAAACTTCCCGGCTTAGCTCCAGCACTAGGTGCTGGCCACGAACACTTGCAATTGCCAGCTGAAACTCAGAGGCAAGGAAATTAGATGGATCTCCCAGGACAGGCTACTTATTATTAAGCTCTTAAGCTCTCTCTCTCTCTCTTTCTTTCTCTCTCTCTCTCTCTGTGTGTATTTAAGCTGACCATGGAATATATTGAGCCAGAATGGCTGCCATGCTCATCTGGTTGCGTTCTGGTCAAGTTTCTGCCACCATTTTGCATTATGAAAGCATGGCAACTTCGTAGAGAAAATTGCCTTTATATAATGATAGGTGGTTGTAGACTGGAAATAGGAATGGATTGCACTTTTCTCTGCGTGCCTGATATTGTGTTCTGCTCCTAAGTATTGCTGCAACAGTGGCACAAGACTTCAATTTTCTGTTGCTGATTCCATGTGATTCACGTCCCAGTATCTGTAGTTTGTGAAACAGGGGCTGTCATTCATCATATGTGAGCCATTTATCTGGCAGAACAAGCTCTACATTTTAAAGGTTCAGCATGTTCTCTTGTATTTAGCTTGACTCATCATTTTCCCATTCAAAATCAGTTTCTGCTCCCATGAGAAATAACAAAAATACGTATTTTAGTAATGTCACTGTATTCTGTCTAATGTAACAGCAGTGATTTCAGATTTTGAATCAGTTATTTGGATCAGCTGGAAGTAAACAAAAACAACCTCTCTGAAATTAAGCATTCTTCATATTTTACGTGTCCTCTCATTTTTTTCATAGCTGTTGGTGACTAGTTCAATTTGAAGTCTCCTATTTTGAAAAATCAGTATGAAAACAGAGGAGAAAGAATGGGTGTACCGGCAGGCTGAACACAACAAGCATGCCTAAAAGTAATCCTGAAACTACGGAGGAGCGCAGAAAGAAACACATCAGCAAGACAACTAGGATAAAGATGATGGCCTACAAGTATAATGATCAGTCCATAAGCAGCTGTTACTAATGATAACTAAATGGAATTTCAGTGTTCAGAACCAGTATACCTTTAAGTACTGGTAACCAAAAAATAGGATTGCCTTGCTGCCCTTATGCCCTCCTTGTGGTTATAAGAAAAACAACAACAATGCACTTAAACAATGCTGCAGCCCAAATCCCTGCTCTGCTATGGGGCAGGGGTGAGTGGGTTGGATGAGTAGGGGAGTGCCTCTGCTCAGACCAAAACAGTTCTGCCGGCCTTTGCCTGTGGTGGCAGCAGCTGGTAGAGCTCCCCACCTGGCTTCCCAATGTTGTGTGTTGCTGGCAGTTACAGAGAGGGGAAAAGGCAAGGCAACAGTGGCAGGAGTGGTGGGTTGGCCCACACGGCACACCCACCTCCCCACTGCCTTGACCCTCGTTCTCTTGGTAGCCAGCATTGGGAAACTAGGTGGACAATGCTACCACACCTGATCTACCCATCCCCGGCTGCTGCTAGCCTGTGGAGTCACTTCATCCATGCCAGGAGTGCTTGCAGGAGCCGGGCCCTGTGACTGGTAGGGCCTCGCAGGATTGGGGCCTTCCTGAGTTTGGCCTGGAAGGGTAAGGCACGGCCGCACAGGTGAGACTTGACAGAAGACTCGTAGCACCTGGTGGCAAGGGCTGGAAGGGGTATATAAGACCAGCATTTCCCTCTAGCTCTTTGCCACAGCAACATGCTACCCACCTAGCTGTGCTTCAGCTTCCTGACTCCTGGTCTTCTGACTCTTGGCTTCCGGACTCCTGGTTTCCTGACTTTTGGACCCTTGGTTTCCTGACTCCTGGTTTCCTGATTCATGGACTCTTGGCTTTCGGATCCCTGGACTGCTGATTCCTGCTTCCTGTCGTCTACCCTGGTCCCGACATACCAAGCCAGGACTCCGACTGCTTCTAACCCGGACTGTGACAATCCAGCACGGAGCTCCCCATTCCACCCACCCAAAGTGCAAGCAGGTGGAAGTATTTCTGGTGTGATTTTAAGGCACAAAGACTTAAAACAGGGAGGAGCTGAGCTGGCCTGGGACCCACCTTCCACCTTGAGCAGCGTGAATGGCAGGGCCGTGGGTGCGGCAGTAGCTATGCTGCTCCATCATTCCTCATTGCTGCCCATCCAGGGTTAGCCCTGCTGTGTGTGTGTCAACTCAAACCAGTTGACTCCCAAGGTTACTCAAACTGCCTGTCAACATTTTCACAATTAGCTTGCTTATTTTACTTTGAGTATTGTATATATCTATACTAGCTTTCCTCTACAATGCTTTAAAAACTTTTATATCCCTTGAAAGTGCCTCTTATCACCATGCAAGTGACACCAACTCATGTGAGGGTAACCTAGGAGACCAAAGGCCCATATTAACCTGTAGCTTTCATTAACAACACAAATGTATGCCAATAATGCATTTAATGCTATTGACCTAGTAATACAATATGTTGCACTGTTGTAAGGTTGTTGTTTTTTTACCCTTTTCCTGACCATGCTAAAAAATATACCAGAGTTCTCTTTCCAAAGAATTTGCTTTAAAGAAAATAATTGTTCTGAGGAATAGTGTTTATCAGCAGATAAATCATTCTCTAAATTCTTGAAGTTAAGCCAAAATAGTCCCACATGTCAACTTGCTCTAGAAGGATTCAATAACCGATGTGGAAATTGTTAATATTTCATATTCCTTTAAAACTTGGATGATACTTAAAACAGCTGAATTTCATTTAAGATGAGAAAATTATGGTATATCCCTCCCCAATCTGTATTGATACTACCATATAAATGTGATTATCTAGTTGGTACACTGACTGAACTCTTCTCAGATTGAGGCAATACTTGGCAATGAATATTGGAAGAAAATGTTTCACTGTTGTTAAAGCAACAAGATACAGTTTCACCAAACTGGTGTGCAGCATTCCATCAGCATTTTTTTCTACAATGTTTTAGATGATGGGTTTTATCTAAAGAGGGTTTTCTATTAGGGTTGTCAGAATCAATGAATAATTCTAATAAGGGAGGTTGTCTAGTTGGGGAAAGTTTCAGAGGATAGTTTCAGAAAAGGTTCTGTAAAGAAATAATACGTGATAAGAGTTAATCAGAGAAGTATATATTGTAATATGACACTGTGATGCTTGGGGTTGGAAAACCATAGCATACTCTGAGCATTGTGTACAAAATCTCAAAAATCATTTTAAATCTCATAATCCTGGAAAATTTTCATATGAGATTATAACATTAGATTCAACATTCAGATACCATACAGGAAGTCTTAGGCACTTCTGATGATGACCGCGCATGTGTGCAGCATGCCAAACCCAGAAGTAATCCAAAAACATCACAAAAAGAGGCGGAACAGGGCAAGGGCAGAATGGATTCTTTGTAGGCCTTTTTAATGGTGTTTCAAATATACGTGATTTCACTTAAACATGTGGTGTGTTGGGACGTAACCCCCACATAAATTGGGAGTTGAACTGTAATAAGGTCAGTACACCCATTACTAGTTGCACTAAGAACAAGTAGGACCTGCAAAAAATATCCTCTCCTCATAGCAGAAGCTTTCCTGTTCAGCGTCGTAGCCAAATACATGCTCCTTCAATAACTATAAACTGTTACTGGCTGCAGCAGAGGGTTTCATTCCACACACTTCCTGCTTTTCATTTTGCTTTTCCAACTGATGACCAATTGACCGCAGTAAAGATTGAGTGATTGATTGATTGATTGATACCCAGAATTCCATGGCAACTCAGCATGCAAAGTCTTCATTGTGTTGTTTTGGGGGGTTGCCCCCTTAGTATTTAATTTTTTAAATAATTTGTACTTCTATAAACTTCAGGTTTCCCAAGTATGCTGATACCTCCTCCTTGATTCCTTGCTGTCAGAAGGATATGATTGCATGGCATGCAGTAAACCCCACACTTCAAACTTTGGTGAGTCCTAGGGAGCACAAACTGGTGGGCTCCCTCTTCCATTGATGGTCTGGACACACAGCAGTGTTCTATTCACATGCTTCTTTGGATCCAACTCATATCCTATGTTAAGGTATTGTTATGGGTACCATACACTCCTGTGTTATGAGTTTCTGGGTGCCAGACACTGAACTCCTGATGAGGAAACCGCCTGGAGTGATGGGCCATTAGGAGAACAAAGGGAAGGTGATGAGCCAGGAGCAAAGCCAAAGAGAGGGGGCTCTGTTCCAGATGACAAATCAACTCAGTGGTAGTTAGAAGACAAAGGCAGCGTTTGAAGGAGAGTTTTTAAGGTTGGCCATGATATGACCTAGAGGGAGAAAGGTTTCTTTTTTTTTTTTTAAATAATATTTATTGAGATTTTCCAACAACATAACACCAAAACAAAACATATCCACAAAAAACAGGAAAAAAAAGAACAGAAAAAGAAAAAAAGGAAAAAAGAAAAACAATAAACAAAGAAGCCTCGAGGGAGAAAGGTTTCAGGCTGTTAAAGGCAGAAAGCTTGAGAGACAGTCAGAGCACGATGGTTGATTTCTGCTTGATTCCGAGGCTTCAGCTATGAGAGAAACAATACCCTTTTGGGGTGTTAATGCTGTGAAACCCATCCATTGTAGGCTCCGGTTGTATATATGTGTAAAGAAACCATATATCATAAAGACATTGCAGTCTCCACTGTGCCTCATTCCCAAAAGGAAACATGAACCCTGGAACTCCTGGAATCTGCTCAGAGATTGGAATGGCATGCAACAATAGTTAATATGGTGCCAGATATGACCCATTGTCACAGGCATTATCTGCTTATGTAAAAGGATTTTCCTTTTTTAATAGTAAGGGTGGTTATTACTTGTTCTGCAGAATTTCACTCAGTGGCAATGCAATGAAGGGTGTAGGGGACTTTCACATGATTGTACTTACTAGAGCATTCATGTGTGGCAGAGCTGTACTTGCAGTTTAAGAGGTATTTGGCAAAAGTCAGATGATGCATTTTTCTGAGTGGCGGCAGCAATGGATAGAATTAATTAGTTGCCTCAAGAATACTTTTGAATCTAGAATATATCACAGCAGTTGACTGATTCTTCTCTTGATGTGCCCTAGACATGCCCCAACATAAAATCTAGTTTGCTCCTCCTGAGTAAAAAAAATCCCCTATATGAATAGTGAGAAAACCAATTAACTTGAAAACGGAAAAGTCAGATGTCATGCAATAGAGTCTGCAATGAGTCAGCACCATTTGTCGTAGAATGACTTGGATTGCAGCATATATGCAAACGAAGGACTTCTTAGGTTTCTTAAAGATCTTAGTAAACAGTTATGTTTTTTCACATAGCGCCTTGGTTTTACTTTCTAAGTGTATTATGCAAAGGCACTCCTCACCACAAAATACCCAGAAACATCTTGTGACGATATTGTAGTAAGGCTTGAGGGCTTTCCTCCTGCTTGGTTGCATAATTTGACATAGTTTCTATTAAATATAATGTTGCTCCAACATTGCCTACGTGTGTTAGCTGCTGGTTGTGAATTACTTCTTCTTTTTAGTGTCTGAATTCAGAGTACATCTGACATGGATCCCCATTCAATTGCACCACAATACAAAGTTATAATATTTTCTGCACTGGACAGCTCTTGGTACTATGTAGAAGGAACTGCAAATCATGCTCTGTGTGATGACCACTGTTGTTCATGTACTGGTAACCTCAAGGCTGGGTTACTGCAAGGCTGACCTTGAGTTTGATCTGGAAGATGCAGCTGGTACAAAAATCCAGTGGTTCAGCTGCTCACTCTGGCAGAATACAGTATCACCAATTAGCTGCTGCGCTAAGATCAAGGGGCTGGTTTCGGTGTACTGTATGATTGCATCTAACATGCATTTAACTTGTGTGATTTGAAGTCCAGCTGGTTGAAATCCCACAAGTTAAATGCAGAGCTGGCATGAGAAGAGAGTCCTCTCCTCTTGGAAGGTCTGGGATGCTCCCATGAAATCTAATGGGAACTTGGGAGGCCCCATGTCAGGCACCCCCAAATTTGGCCCTCCAGATGTTTTGGGACTACAATTTCCATCATCCATGACCACTGGTCCTGTTAGCTAGGGATGATGGGAGTTGTAGTCCCAAAACAGCTGGAGGGCCGAATTTGGGGATGCCTGCCCCATGGGATCTTAATTCTGGGGCTGGTGCCAGAAGCCTCAGGATGCTCACATGGGGAGTTGGTTCCAAGGCTTTGAGAATACATATTTTTGCATATACACAAAACCCTTGGAACTGAACTCCTGCATAAGACATGATCATACTGTATAGAGCTTAGGACCAGGATAACTCAGAGGTAATCTCACCTCTTACATAATCAATCAGTCACTGTGCTCTGTCGGGTGAGGTCCTCCTGCAGATACCATCTTCTCAGAAGTTCTGTTTCTTACACTATAGGATCTGGGCCTTTAGTGTTATTGTATCTAGCCTTTGGAATGCCCTTCCCTTGAATATTAGACACCATCTCTGGTGTATTTTTGGCACACATTGAAGACTTTCATCTTTCAACAAGCCTTTTAAGCTCATATCTTGATTCTGTACTGGAATTTTTTAAAAAATATGCTTTTATTGTTTTATTACTTGTTTGTTGGCCTGGGCTCCTTTGGGAAAAAAGGGTGGGGTATACAGTGGTACCTTGGTTTACAACCATAATCCGTTCCGGAGGTCCGGTTGTAAACCAAAACAGGTTGTAACCCAAGGTGCACTTTCACCAATGGGGCCTCCCAAAAAAAGGGGGGGTTGTAATCCAAAAAAAGGGACACACACTTCCAGGTTTGATGTGGTTGTAATCCAAAACGGTTGCAAACCAAGGTACCACTGTAAAATGAATGAATCAATATTGTACTACAAAGTAGTAAATGTTGGATACTGTTGATTGGGGTAATATATTGGATATGATGGGAATGAGACCAGGAAAACATGGTATATATCAAGGTGATTCATGGAAGAGGCTAATGAATGCTGAATTATACCCGTCACAAATCGAATGCAGCAAAGGCAGGATCAAATGGCAACTAGAGCCTTTTGTAAATTGTTAATGAACTGTATTGAAATGAAACACATAGAATATATGTAGAGAGGATGTTGTTTTAAGCTTTGCAGTTCTATTCCTAGTTCCATCAGCTAAAATCAGAGGCTAGAAATTTGCCTCCCCCACACTACTTCAAAAGCTGCCTCCTCAGTGCACCTCTACATTGCTGAGTGTAGTGAAGGTCATATGGAGGAGTGAAAACCAGAGATGTTGCAGTGCTTTTGTGCTTTTTGCTATCAAAAGTGCTGCATGTAGGAAGTATTCCTTTCTTTTATACTTTTGCTTTCATTCACAAATTAAATGTGGTAGATTAATCACATAGATTGAACAGCTACCACAGTCATCTTATTATTGTACTTGCTAATTTTATTATAAAAAAGCATTTGTCATATCATCTTGTTTTGTCTTTTTGGATCAGATGGCAAAAGAATTGTCATAGTTTAAAATGCAAGAGGAGTGGAATTGGAGTGTTGCTGTCTCCCACCTACTTAAACCTCTTGATTTACATAAGGTGCTATTTTCAGCATTATGGGAATCATCAGCAAAATGATTACAGTTTTTGCTGACGACAGAGAGAAATATAGTATAAATGCCCTGACTATTTTTATCCCTGAAAATCACGTATTATTATTATTATTATTACTACCAATAATATAGTGTATCGCACGACTTTCTGCAAAGCATTCATGTGGATTAAAATGTGCTCTGTTTTTCCAGATTCAGAAGGAGACTCGATCCTCTCTGGAATGGGCTCATCTCCAAAGGACAAATAATGGAGAGGAGGGTGAAAGCTCCCTCTCAAATGCATCTCTTAGCTCAGTGCTTTCCAAACTTTTTTTTTTTTTTTTTGCTTTGCAGGCCACTTGAAAAATGCTGAGGGTCTTTGTGGACCACATAATGACTTTTCTGCCTTTTGTGGTAATTGTAATATACTTTGCTAGAAGATGAATGATTTGTAATTATATTTGTATTGTTTCTTTTATTTTGTAAACATTGTGATTTCTTGTATTACAATCCGAATTCCACAGACTTCAAATTGTAATATATAAAATATAAGAAAAAAGAAAAGCAACAAAAAATACAGCCAGAAGTCAATACAATTTTTTAATGCAATGGATGTGCTACCTCCCATGCTGTACAGTGTAGTTCGCATACGGACAATCCACAGGTTGAGGCTTCCAGTGCAGCCTGACATGTTTAGCTATGTATTAATATATGGAACCTTTCAGAGAAGTCACTGCTGTGCTGGGCTTTTGAGGGTCCTATGGTCACCCCTAAAATGTCAAGGAAAAAAACAGGCCCCATGAATGGTCCCCTTCAGGTGTTAAAGGAGCCTTGAATGCTTACGAGTTGGTGAAGCACAAGAATAGTGAGGTAGCTTCATGAAACAAATGTAGTCAAACTGTGACATTTGTGGTTTTGTTGCCAAATTGGCACCATCCATACCCAAGAGAGGAGGTAGCCACAGTCTCAGGGAAACCCCATAGTTTGCAGAAGTACAAAAAATCCTTAGGAAGAAATCCCTAAAGGGGAAAATCCCCTTAAATAGTCTAATGAGGGCCAAACCTGATCAATGTTCATGGAATCCTGACTGGCTGTTAGGGAAAGGAGCAGAACTGGGGAACTGGGGCTGGCGAAAGGAAGGAATGGAATGGTGTGGCCTGCAAAAAGGCAAGGCTGGCTGGCTGGCATTCTATAGAGAAGCATGCCATATTTCGACATTTTGTTGTAGGTTCCACTTGTAGATTGCCAGGAGAAATAAGCCAGTTTTTGCCAGGCCATCTTTGTTGGTTGTGCTCACTGTGGTGGTGCCTTCCAGATGTTTTGGACTGGGTGGGGCTGATAAAAATTATAGTCTAAAAATATCTGGCGGACACCTGGTTGGCAAAGGCAGAGTGACACAGACAAGTGAAGAAGATAATTTCACAGCACATTATGAGTTAGCTCACTCTCCATCTACCATCCCCATCCATCCCCATTGCTGGATCCTTGTGGTTACTTGAAGAAAAAGCACCTTCCACAGACAAATTAGAACTGAATCATAAAATGGAAATTTAAAATAAGGCTACTATAAGTATTGAAAGTTAATTCCATCAAAATCAATAGGATAATGAGGATGGTTATTCTGTCAAGATTTCTGTTTCTGTTTATTGTAGTACATCCATCAGTTGATAGAACTAAAAAGTTGATAGAAGACCCTGGGCAGCTTTATCTGGCACTATAAATGGCCCAGATTTTATGTCAACACTGTGCAAGCCCCTAAACAGAAGGTAGGTTTAGTGATCCCTGATTTAAGTATACATTAGTAGGTAGCAAAGTTAAGGTGGCTGAGGACCTGGTTATCTCATAATGATGAAGATTTATACTACCTGGAACAATCGTTTACTGAAACGCCCATGAGAAACTTTGATAAGGGCAGCAAGAAATGAGAGAGGAGAAGCCATGAAACGAAACATGATATTGTCACAATTACTGAAGTGTGGGATGAGTATAAGAATAAATTAAGTCCAGATATTACCTCTTTAGCTTCTATAATAAGACATAATAGAATGCTTAGAAGAAGCTGGGTGTCAGATTTCATTAACTGGGAAAAGAAACGGGTTTCAATATTTGGAGATTGAATAGACAAGACAAGAAAACTTTCAGAATGCAGGATGGTTGCCACTATGACATAAATATTTCTATTTTTGTTGTTGCTGGAAATACTGGGCCCAACTTATGCTTAAGACGTGAATCAATTTGGGAGCAAAATGCAAGTAAACAAAACAATGGGGGTCTTGTTTAAAAACAAACAAACAAACAAAACCCAGTAAGATATTGGTGGATTTGAGGAGGGAAAATACAGTTAGTAGAATAAGATGGAAAAGGGAACTGGGTTGGTCAGTCTCAGAACAACAACAGAACAGCTGGAGTCAGGTTGAAAGATTGTCATTGAATTTATCCATTCCTGCAGCACAATAGAAATTATTATTGCAGTGGTGCAAGATTAATTAAATTCACTCAGTAACTGACTTCAAATGTTGGAAATGTGCAGTATGGAATGCACATGTGTTATACGTGTAGTGAAAATGTACAATTGTAACTAGTTACTGGATATAGATAGTATGATCTATTTCAGACATGATTGGGGTCACAATAAGTCTCACCCCAATGCTGATCCTGGTCAGTGTGATGAGGTGGCCATGAATTAGAAACCATTGGTCTGAGTATTGTTGGTAGCAGCTACGAGAGTGCGGGGAAGAAAATGGAAATGTCCCAAGCCCCTTCCGACTAGGAATGGTTAACGAAGTATTTGGAATTGGCTGAGATGGATAAATCAATAGACTGTTCATTTGCCCCTAGGCAAATAATTGCAATGGGATGCTGAGTAGGTCAGGGCAGCAAGTTGGTTGGGGCTTTTGAAGCATCGTGCCCCATTGTGTGACAGAGCTGGTGTATCCCAGTGTGTTCTTGAGAGAAAAAAGGGACAAGTGATTCTCTGGAAGGAAGATAGTATGCGATAGACCAGCACCAATGAAAGCTGCCATCACCTGTATCAACGTGACATGTGGTTGTGAATTATATATTAAAAATACAGACTAAAATGGAAAATGTCTATTGCTTGGTTGGGACTAAATAGGTCTTTCCCCTCACAGACAAAGCAGAAGAAAGACAGCTGACACGGTAAGGAAATCTGTAGCTGATGCACTGTGGTAAGTCCCTAGAATGAGGTTTCTGGCTGTCCCTCACTGGTCTTTTAATGAGTGCATCATAATTATGCAGATGCTTGACTAGGGGATTGCCCTGAGGAAAGCTCTAATATAAGTAATTCTCAGTCAGATTAACTGCGGCTTATATTGGCTCAGCTTTTCAGTGGTCAATGGATTCGTTTGGTTTTAGGTTTGTAGTCCAAAGGCAATGGTAGACTATGCCAGAGAAACTGTATCCCCACAACACTTCTCTGACAATGTGAGTATGAGACCCTGTTCATGGATCTCTCTCTGTCTCTCTGTATATAGATAGAAAGATAGATAGATAGATAGATAGATAGATAGATAGATAGAGATAGATAGATAGATGATAGATAGATAGACAGCTTAATACTGGGGCCACAACAGCAAAGTGGGAAGGTTAAACCCTTTCCTTCTGCACTGTTTCCTGGTTTAATTCACTCCTCCCCAAAGTCTCCTATTACTTCAATGGAATTAAACATGGGGGTACCATAATGATACTCAAAGTGAGTGGAGCAGGGATGGGGGATCCTGTTGTTCTCCAGGTGTTGCTGAACTACAGCTCTCATCATCCCTTGCCTTTGGCTATGCTGACTGAGGTTGATGGAAGCTGAAGTCCAACAACATTTGGGGGTCGCTGGTTGGAGCAGAGCTTTTCCAGTGAACAGGGAAGATGGAGGTGGACATGCTGAGGCTAAGCCACTTGAGAAGATATTTTATCACCAAAAGTCACCATTAATGAATCCCTACCATCCACCTGGATTTTGCTTTTTCTGGATTGTACCCTCCACTCCAGTTGTACTTCTGGAAAAGTGACCGTTGGTTATTCTCCTTTCCTACACAGCTCTCATGTCAGCTGTAGCTGGAGTTGTGGTTAACCAGTGCAAGACCACAAGCCTTATTTGCATAGCTAGTCCTCTGGGTAGTTTAAAACAAAACAAAACAAAACAGAAGTGATTTTGCCTGCAGGTCAACCTGCGTAGGTTGTGGGAAATGCCCACTGGAGCTGCTGCTAGCAGTTTTTAGCAGATTTCATGGTTCTTCTCCACCTAGCTAAATGCTAGTGTCAAGGTTAGTACTAAATTTGTAAATAGTTATATACCCTTGCAAGCAATTCCTTGGTTAAGATGACATCCTGAAGTCACTTCACATACAGTGGTACCTCGGTTTCCGAACGTCTCCATTGACGAACGTTTCAGTTTTCGAGCGCCGTAAACCCAGAAGTAAATGCTTCTGTTTTTGAAGAATTTTCGGAAGTCAAACATGCCACACGGCTTCCGTATTGAGTTTTCCGTATTGAGTTTTTGGTTTTTGAACATTTTGGAACTCAAACAGTCTTTGGGAACAGATTACATCCAAAAACTGAGATACCACTGTATATATTTTACTTGTTGAAAACTGCATTTTGGCTTCCTTCCAGTTTGACACAAAACCAGTTGCAGTTGAATGTGACAGGTTTTCTTTTTAAAATCCCACCGTCCCCACCCCCAGGCCCTCAAGGCAGCATACCTGGCTCTCCCCAAACTTTATTCCCACACAAACTATGAGAAAGATTAGTCAGACACATAGTGACTAGCTCAAAAGCAATCAGTAAGTTTCATGGTTGAACCTGGGTCATCCTGCTATGAAATCCGACAAAAGGTAGCCACTTCATCACACTGGATCTCAGCCTGTGGTTAGATGGTGGACTTCAGTCCTATTTAGACCTTCTTCCACATATTCCCCAAACACATACAAAGGAGAACAGAGGCCACAACTCTTGGGCCTGCTGCCAACATCCACATGGGAACATAGGAAGTTTCCTTATGCATGTTCACACCATTTTGCTCACCTAATGCAGCACCCACATAACTCCCAGGGCAGAGTGTCTGCAGAGAGCACACACTACCTCTCTGGGACCTAGGAACTTAAGAAGCTGCCCTACACCATGGTAGGCTGTTAGTGGATTTAGCTCAGTATTGCCTTTGCTGACTGGCAGCCCAACCTGGAGTGCCAGGGATTGAACCTGGAACTTTCCGCATGGAAAGCAATTTGCTCTACCACTGAGCTATGGACCTTCCTATAATGGTTGGTAGAATGTCTATAAAGTGGAAGCTATGTTCATAGAGCTGTACCTGTGTTTGCTCCTCGTAACAAGCATGGCATTCTGAAGACAGTGGGGATGCGGTGGTGGGTGCACAATGCACAGGCTAAGGGCCCCCTGTGCAATTCACCACCCCACCCCTACACCTGTTGAGTAGGGCTGGGCAATATATTGATATATCATCCAAAACTGGTTTCAAGTCCATAACATGACATAGGCTTCATAATTTTTTACCTGGCAATATATTGAGATTCATGGTGTGTGTGTGCAAAAATCACAACGTGGAGAAAATCCCGTCAAGCCAGCCAATGCCTTAGAATCATAGAATCATAGAGTTGGAAGAGACCACAAGGGCCATCGAGTCCAACCCCCTGCCAAGCAGGAACCACCATCAGACCACTCCTGACATATGGTTGTCAAGCCTCTGCTTAAAGACCTCCAAAGAAGGAGACTCCACCACACTCCTTGGCAGCAAATTCCACTGTAGAACAGCTCTTACTGTCAGGAAGTTCTTCCTAATGTTTAGGTGGAATCTTCTTTCTTGTAGTTTGGATCCATTGCTCCATGTCCGCTTCTCTGGAGCAGCAGAAAACAACTTTCTCCCTCCTCTATGTGACATCCTTTTATATATTTGAACATGGCTATCATATCACCCCTTAACCTCCTCTTCTCCAGGCTAAACATGCCCAGCTCCCTTAGCCGTTCCTCATAAGGAATTTATATAGCTCTACCTTTATTTCAGAGATTGTAATATATCAGTACAGCATGATAATAAATTACCACTGGTAATTTATTGCAAGGTTGAAAACCAGATATCACCCAGCCCTACTGTTGAGCATGCATGCAGAAGCTAAAGAGCTGTAATGTGCACAAGGAGGAGGCTGAGGCCAAAATTTGCCACTACCCCATCCCAGCTCTCATGCTGCCTTTGCAAAGCCAGCTAAATGAAGCACTGGGCTTTGGGATGGAGGCATGAGGCTTTGGTAGGCCCTCCTACCTCCTTTCCCAAGCTGGGCAAGTGCTAACTAGGCTTCGGGAAGCAAGAGGGAGGACTCTAGGACCCTGTCAGAGACTCACACCTCCTTCTCAGAGCCCAGTTCCTCGCTTACCTGGCTTTGGGAAGGCGAGGAGATGGCTGGGGGGAGGAGGGGGGTCAAAGGTTGCTGAGGGCCACTAAAAAAGGCCTTACTGTTAAGTAAGGGTGCATACAAGATAAACCGCTTTGAGAATATATGTTGGGAGGGAGAATCTCACCATTGGTTTTGGCAGGCAGTTCAGAACCTGGCCTGTTTCCTCCCCTGCGTATGAGAACAGATAATGAAGAAATATATTGGTACAAAGGTAACTTCCAGATGTTGGGCAACTTACACTTTCCTTTTGATGCAAATGGCTATTAAGTGAAGCAGTGCAATTTACAGAGTTTCCTTTTGATCTTAAAAAATAAAAATCCAAAACTTGCAAGAAACGAAAACTGATTGCTCCCAAAGGAAAGGCTTTCTTTTTCTTGCTTTTTATATGATGTGGACATTTTAAAAGAAACTATGAAAGGCTGGTTAACCCATTTATCAACCTAATTTATCCTATATAAATTATTCTGTAAGCTATTTACTTTAAGAACCTTTCTGTCCTGACCTTTCCTCTGTAATCAGTGCTCAAGTGTCTTAACAGCAATCTGCAAAATAGATTTAACTCCCCCCATCATTAAATAATGAACTAAGGTATATTGGTTATTCCAAAGAGAGTGTGTAGAAATGGAAAATATTGATGGGGTTCCCCCCAAAGAGTATAGGGTCTAAAATTGTAGGTGTGTTCAGCTTGTTCTATAGGTGGAGTCAAAAATAATGTTATGTAGGGTCAGCTAGAATGGGTGGGGATGCGGGTGACGCTGTGGTCTAAACCACTGAGCCTTTTGGGTTGCTAATCAGAAGGTTGGCGGTTTGAATCCCCGTGATGGAGTGAGCTCCCATTGCTCTGTCCCAGCTCGTGCCAACCTGGCAGTTTGAAAGCATGCCAGTGCAAGTAGATAAATAGGTACCACTGCGGTGGGAAGGTAAAAAGTATTTCTGTGCGCTCTGATTTCCATCATAGTGTTTCGTTGCGCCAGAAGCTGTTTAGTCATGCTGGCGACATGACCCAGAAAGCTGTTTGTGGACAAACGCTGGCTCCTTTGGCCTGAAAGCGAGATGAGTGCTGCAACCCCATAGTTGTCTTTGACTGGAATTAACTATCCAGGGGTCCTTTACCTTTTTTATCTTTAGAATGGGCGTATGTGAAATGTGTCAGAGGAGGAGGCTTGCTACCAAATACCTCACCCCTAATCGCAGTCACCACCTTAGTCCCACTTATAACGGGAAAGGGAATACTAGGTTGCCCTGCGATTCTTCATTATTTACTAGAAATAGCATTGACTGTAGAAATTAATACTGCAATGGCTTGAGAACTGTGCAATATGACACACTGTTCAGATACATAGTAAAACACTGGCATTGTGTTCACTGAACAAATAAGCTATGGGTCTATAAAGCTTTAGGTCACCGTAATTTCATTCTGTATTCCACCACAGACTAAAGGATTGCATTTCTAGGTTAACTCTTATTCACATTCATTTCTCCATAAAACTGTTAAGGTGGTAGAATGCTGGAAGATATCATTGTGCTATTCTCTCCAGATCACTGAGCTAGTTCAGAGGAAATACATTTTCTGATTAAAGTTAATTATATTAAATAATATTCATTCTCATTCTCTCTCTCTCTCTCTCTCTCTCTCTCTCTGTGTGTGTGTGTGTATGTGTATGTGAAGCACACAGATAAAAGAATAATGCTATGCACAGAGAGCTATAAAGGAAAATAAGGACCTAAAGAGATGGAAAAGAAAGTATTTCTTGTGGGTGCTGTATGTATTCATTATGGCTTGGGAACCTCTGGCCCTCTGAATATTGCTGGACTACAGCCAGCACTCAACATCCTCCACCACTGACCATGCTGCCTTTTGCTGATGGGACCAGAGGGTTACTGGTTCTCCACATCTGGTGCTAATATTTGCATTAGAACTCTGGCCATCCAATGCTACTAGAGAATGAAGTTCAAATCAAAGGGCATTCGCTTACTCAAAATAAAATAGTGTTTAGCTAACACTAATATAACTGACACAGGTGGCGCTGTGGGTTAAACCACAGAGCCTAGGGCTTGGCGATCGGAAGGTTGGCGGTTCAAATCCCTGCGACAGGGTGAGCTCCCATTGCTCAGTCCCTGCTCCTGCCCACCTAGCAGTTCAAAAGCACGTCAAAGTGCAAGTAGATAAATAGGTACCGCTCCGGTGGGAAGGTAAATGGCGTTTCCGTGCACTGCTCTGGTTTGCCAGAAGCGGCTTAGTCATGCTGGCCACATGACCCGGAAGCTGTACGCAGCTCCCTCGGCCAATAAACTGAGATGAGCGCCACAACCCCAGAGTCGGCCACGACTGGACCTAATGGTTAGGGGTCCCTTTACCTTAATATAACTGAGGATCAACTTCAAATAACTGTTAACACACATACTACAGATTCAGAATAGGATTTTGTTCTAGTTTTGCACACTAGATGGTGCCAGTGTACTCACTGGTACTTATCTGGCTGGCAAAGTAGCTTTAAAAAAAAGAAAGCTGTAGAAGCCAGTTACTGTGAGGCTGCTGGTAAAAAAAGAAGAAGCAAGCTTAACATTTGCTGTCCATGTGCCATATTCTTTATGACATTAAGATGCATGGGACATAGAGTTGTTCCAGCATTATTTGGGACATAAATGGCAGTTACTCTTATTAAATGCTATGTTCTGAAAGGCTTAAAAAAACCACTATTCTTTAAAAGCCAATTCACACAACCAAGCCTGCATAGCAAGAATGCGGGTTGTATAAGCCTATCTGGCCTTGAGTTGCGGTTTCTTGTTTGAAATATTGAAGTAAAGTTATAGAATGGCTAAAAGAGCATGATAATATACACAAACTACTTTATTTATTTACAGAAGATGCAGGAACATGGGACTTGTGTGTTCAATTAGTCTGGTGATCTTTGCTGGGCAACTTTAAGGTTCCTATTTCCCCTTTTTAAAGTTTCTTATATTTAAACCAGACTTCAGTTAGACAGCCATGAAAAATTGAGGGCATCTTCAAATAAAGGACTGTACTCTGACAGCCATCCAAGATAGAGGACTATGCTCTATAAAGTAGAACACAAGGGTTTACGGTGCCACTGACAGTGGTATCACAGGTGCCATTTGCAATCAGATATTAAGCAACTAGCTAAACAGGTGGTAAATTTGGGATGGATAGTGAACCTGCCCTAAATGTTAATTATGCCTTTTTTGCAGTCTGAAAGCCAGGCTTTGATCCTGCTCCATTCTCAGGAAAGCATTGTGCTGAAAGCTGTGGTTGACTTGTTTGTTAACCACCGAATCCAGGACTTTTCTTTAAAAAAGAACACACACAAACCTTTTTTCTTTTACTTTAGTAATTACTTTTGTGTGCCTCACTGCCTGGGTCAGGAAACATCTTACAAATTAGGCCTAAGGTAAGCAACGCAGGCCAATGACATACACGGTGCAAGCATCAACAAGACTTCCTGACGCCCCCCTTCTTTCTCTATTGTCTTATTATTGCTCCCACCCTTAATGCGGAGATTCCAAAGTTGCCAGAATAAATCAAGGTATAAGGTTGCAGCAATCTCAGAAATGTCTCTTCCCTGTGAGAGCTGGGATCCTCAACCAGTTCAATCATGCTTGTTTGCTTCAGGTCATGGATTCTGCACTCCTCTTTAAAATGAATATCTGCAGGGATTTATACAAAGCTGTTCTGGGAATTCCCCTGACTGTCAAGGTTTTCAACGTTCATACTGATCTGAAGCCACTACCCATGTGATAAACCTCTTGAATATTATTTTTGCTCACTGGTAATAATATGCTTTGATTCTCTCCTCTATATTATATGTAACCTCTTGAAGTGTGATTCTCCTTCAAGGGATTGCTCCCCCCAATAAGAAGTGGAAGTATTAAGTCTAACCTGAGTCCAATTCAGTGGGCTATTCTGCATTGTTCAACCCCCATTTCAAAAGTTTTTCAAGATGCGGAGAGCTGCAGCGTTGGCACGTGTCAGAGCACTTACAAGAATATCCGCCATACCACTGAGATTGACTCATGCAGGCTCTGCCATATGAAAGCAAGCTGTAAGCTTTAATCCACTAATCAGTGTAATTAATCAGCTATGGCTATGATCCAAAGGTGTTTTAAGATGAGGCAGTGCAGAGCTACACATGGAGCCAAAGCTGTTTTGTCGAGCTGTTGTAGCACTTCCCCAAGGCAACGAACAAGCTACCATTCAGTTTGTTGAAATATCTTGTCTCTTCAGCAGGGGAAGCTCTTTATAACAGAAACAGTAAGGTAAAGGTAAAGGGACCCCTGACCATTAGGTCCAGTCGGGACCGACTCTGGAGTTGTGGCGCTCATCTCACTTTATTGGCTGAGGGAACTGGTGTACAGCTTCCGGGTCATGTGGCCAGCATGACTAAGCCGCTTTTGGTGAACCAGAGCAGCGCACGGAAACACCATTTGCCTTCCCACCAGAGCGGTACCTATTTATCTACTTGCACTTTGACGTGCTTTTGAACTGCTAGGTTGGCAGGAGCAGGGACTGAGCAAGGGGAGCTCACCCCGTCACGGGGATTCGAACCGCCGACCTTCTGATCAGCAAGTCCTAGGCTCTGTGCTTTAACCCACAGCGCCACCTGCGTCCCTACAGAAACAGTAAGCAAGCACAATTCTGGCTGCACACATGTCACCTCTATGGATCACCACCTGAAGCTTTAACTCACTCAAGCAGGAGGAAGTGGAAACCTCAAATTGATTATTTCATCACAAGACAGCAGGCACTCCTTGAAATGTTTGTTGTTGCTTGGCTTCTGGGAACGAACATGGCTGCTTTACTTGCTTATAACTCTTCAGAAACGGAGGCATGCAGCAGGGCCTTCTTGGTGTTGGCACCAACTCTGTGGAATGCTTTCCACAGAGAGCAAGGCTGATGCAAGAGGCCAACTGAGGCAGGCAACCTATGTTCCTGCATGCAGCTTCTGTGCGCTACCCTCCTCCTTCTCCCGTGTTGCTCCTGCTGCATCAACAGTGGCTGCATGGCAGTACCAAACATGTACAGGGCCATGCACCAAACAATGACTCATTCTGACAATGGACCCTAGGAGATGTTGGGTCTAAAGCAGCATTTCCCAAACAGGGGCCATATGGTTCCCTGGGCCCCCCACAGGATATTCCAAGGGGGCACAGGTGAAAATTGCATAAATGGGGGGCCATGGCACAAGACTAGAGGGCCACAGAGGGATGTGAGAAGTGAAGAAAAAGGTTGAGAAACGCTGGTCTAAAGAAAGGAAGGCATTGGGGGCAGAGTGGATTTGAAGAGCGCCTGTGCTAATACTGGTTTGCTGTAATGGGAACAAATTTCAAGTAGTACACTGTTGAACTATAGTAAACGGTTAAACCACAGAACAAAACGTGGGTGACCTGGTGTTGCTGGACAGCCCTGTAGGAGCACTGCCACACTGCAAGCAAAGCTTCTAGAGGGTTAAATGGCTGTGGATGTGTGGCCAGGGTGCACAGATCCACCACTGATCCTGAGCCACAAAAGGCTCAGTGCGGCTAATGAGTGGGCCAGCCTTGACAACGAGATGCACCAGGCTCCAGTATTGTAGTCCTTAAGGCATGAATAGAGAAGCTGCTTTTTCAGAGCTAGGCTCATCCTGCTATAGTTACAATGAATTCTGCTGGCACATGATCTATTATTATTATTATTATTATTATTATTATTATTATTATTATTATTATATCATATATACCATGCCCATCTGGCTGAGTTGCCCTGGCCACTTTCCCCTGTTTAGGGAAGTTTTTAATGTTTGATGTTTTATTGCATTTTTAATATTTTGTTGGACGCCACCCAGAGCGGCTGGGGAAACCCAGTCAGATAGGCCAGGTATAAATAATAAATTTTTGTTGTTGTTGTTGTCATGCAGCTGATATTGCTTATTTCCTGTTGGATAGGTAGGTACTTTTATTATTTTATGTTTTGTTTTTTCTCTGTTATATCACTGCTTTTGTATTGCTTACAGTACATATGAATGTCACTTGATTTACAGTGCAACCCTATACAAGTCTACTCAGAAGTAATTATTTTCATCTGAGCATATTCCTTTATAAGTGTACATTGACTATTAACCTTAATGCTGTATTTGTAAGCTTTTTTTTTTTTGTAAGGTTCTTTGATAAGAGAAAACAGGAGATAAATTATTAGAATAATAAAATAAAATAAGGAAGAAAGAAAGAGAGAGAGAGAGAAAGAAAGAAAGAAAGAAAGAAAGAAAGAAAGAAAGAATTGCTGATAACTTCCAAGCTGCAACACTTTGCTGATGGGGCAATGAGTAATTGTCTGGAGTCAACTGATATCAACAAGCTCAGTCTGAATTAAATCAAGGATGATTGATGTTTTATTCACAAGCACTGAGAGACCACCAAATATTCTGAGATACTGAGGTAGGCAATGCTATTTAATGAAAACTATGCCCCCAATAAATATTGATGACTCCTTTCAAAAAAGAATTCCATACATGCTTGCTTCAGGATGAAAGCCATTGTTTCAGTTATTTTCCTTCTTTTTTAATATCTCAAGCTGGTAACTATATAGAAATCATTTTGAACTTCTGGGAATCAAAGAGCCCATGAGAAATGTGGGCATAGAAGGTAACAACATGAGAATCTTCCACCTTTCAGAGCTGTGAAACCATATATGAAATCTGTCCACCCTGGAAGGTTTTCAGAGACAGGGAAGCGCCTTCAGTAACAGGGGCCCTGATCCAGAAACCATAGTGGCTAACAGTGCAGTCGCAAAACAGGCCCATTCTGAAGCACTGTGGAGTTCAGTGGAGCTTACTCCCATCTAAGTGTGGGACTCCAGAATAAGGCTGCAGACCTACAATATTTATGTGGGTGTAATTCCTGTTGAAATTAGGGTAATTTACAGCTCTGACCTGCGCATGTTAACACAGAAGCAAGCCCATTTTAAACCAACAGGAAGCTGTTTTATTTTTTAAAGGTTTATAAACCACTCACATAAAATATCAAAGCAGTGTGCAAAAAACTGAAATAAGCACCAAAAATAGCAGTAAAAAAGAAGCAGCAGCAATTAAAAATATCAGTCAGAAGAAGCTTGTTAAGTTGTGGGTGAACATATCAGACGACACAGCGATTCTTCAAACAGCTCTTGTTTATTCACACGCCAGAACAGAACTGAACTGAAGGGCTCAGCCAGCCTGCTTATATAGAGCTCCACTAGAACGTAACTGTAACAACTTTCTGTAACTATCCAATCACTGAACGTCACTTTCGATCCCTTATTTGCATATGTGGACCTGAGTAAAAACTATCTACAGTATCGCCCTGCTGGCCCAGGGTGAGAACTTCAGTACATAACACGGTTCAGCGTGATCGCGTCGCAGGCAGGGATTTTTCAAAGCGGAAAATCCCGGGTTTTTCGGAGGAAAAAGGGGGTTCCACAGGGCGCCGTGGCTCCCGGAAAAAGTATCTGGAGGGTGTCCAGATACACTGGTTCCCGCACAGCCGAAAACGCGGACCTCCCGGCCGTCAGGTAACTCCCGTAAGGGAGCGAAGAGTACAGCGGGGGGGAAACGCGGGCGGAGGGAAGCCATAGCTAACTCCGGAAAACGAAGCCCTAAGCTTGCAACGAGAGCGCTGGATTCTCTGAAGAAAGAAATCCGACCCTAAAGAGTTAATTAAAGGTGGATTGGCATAAGAAAGGACTCGGAGATTAAAGAGATACTAAAAGAGCTCAACTGTCATCTGGAATCAGCTTAGACGCAGCGGGAGAAGCAAAACGAGATAATGGTGAGCATCGCTAGCGGCTAAAGTCTCTCTCTCCCTCCCAACTTTCAAAAGAAGGTTACAAAGTAGCGTAAAGAAGGTGAAAGTGGGAAAGGAGGGCAAAAAGACTAATATCTTGATACTTTAAGTTCTCTTTGTAACGGGAGACGAAAAGAGAAGAATGAAGAGTGAAAGCATATAAGTTTCCTTTTTTTTTTTTCTCAAAAAAAAAAAGAGAGAAAGCTCTGCGTAACGGAAGTGAAGCTTCCGACTCCATTTTGGTCACCTTTCTGCTACATATGTTGGAGTATACGGAGGTGAAAAAGATTCTAATTCGGAATTTCTGTCTTGATTATGCTCCCATCTGGGAACTGTGACTAAATAGTAAATTCCCTTACTGGTTGGCTATGATTACTACTGGATATTTTGGATTTAAATTGGACTAAAAAACTGAGGAATTTAAGCTTGGGACTCTTTCTGTTACTGACCCCAGGTGGACAAAGAGGAAAACACAACTTGATATTTTTCTCTTCCTTTGGTTTTTGTATTTTTTGTATTTTCTGTATTTTTTGTATTTTTTCTCTTTTTTTCTGTATATGTGCCTTCAGGCTTGTCCTCTTTTTTTCTGCATATATGACTTTGGGCTTGGGGCTGGCGGTGGTTTTCAAAAGCTGCCAAACCTTGCCAAAAGGATTTTTATAATTTTTTGTGTTGTATAGGTGGACTAATAGTGGATTAATTGCTCCTTTTTTGTTCTCTTTTTTGGTGAGGATATTGGATATTCTGGGTATTTTTATCTCTATTAATCTTTATTTCCAAGTATATGAGGATCTAGCCTAATTGGTGGCAAGAAGATAAAGCATATGAGGATCTAGCCTAATTGGTGGCAAGAAGACAAAGTAAGAATCAGAGAGAAGTCTAAGCTTTTCTTTATTGGCTCTCTTCTCCTCTTATAATACCCCACTTCGGGGAGTGCGATTGGAGTTTTAAAGGTTTAATCTCGACGGAAGGCCCCAAAGAAGTCCAGTCTAATTACTGGCAAGAGACTGTAGTAACGAACTTAAATTGGGACAATATACTGGAGAGACTATATTTGGAGATCATGCCACTATTTCTCCGATAGGGGCCTTGCAAAAAGACTGGCCTAATTGATAAAAAAGGGGGGAAAGGGAACAAAGGGAATAATAGATAATTACCAATGCAGGGCTAGAATAAGTTAGACGGGATTATATTTATATTGGGACTGTGCTTGGCTACTAAAGTTGAAATAACCTGGTCTGGGATCCTCTGAAAGGACTTTCAAAATTTCGAAAGTGCTAATATAACTAGAGACAATGTCTCACCAACAAAAGAAAGGAGGTAATGGGGGGACCCCAGCAGAGAGAAAGGGGTCGAAACAAGAATCAGATTTCAAATCAGAAATATTAAAAATGTTTGCAGATATTAGGCAAAGTGAAAAGAATTTAGAATCAAAATTAGAACAAGTAGATACAAAGATTGGAAAACTAGATAAGAAAATAGATGAGACGGTAAATGAACTGAAGGGGCAAATTAGAGAGGTGTGTAAGAGAACACATGTGTTGGAGGAAGGAATGAAGAGGACAAGATCGGAAGTGAAAGAACTGAAAAAGGAAGATGAAAAGATTAAGGTGGGGCTCTCAGAAATAAATAAAACACAGGAAGAGATGTGGGATGCGATTTCAATGAATGAATTACGGCAACGAGAAGTGAATTTAAAACTGAGGTCGGTACCAGAGACTCAGGGAGAGGATATTAAACAAAAACTAATAACAGAATTAGCTCAATGGCTGGAACTACAAAATGAAGAAATGGAAAATACAATACAAAATGCCTTCAGGATGAGAGTAAGAACGAATAAATCAAGGAAGGCCCCAGGAGATTGCCTCATAACCTTCAAGGACAGAGAAATGAGAAACCGGATTCTTCAGAGAAACAGAGAAAAAAGATTATATATAGGTGGCAGTTACATAATCATTTTTAAAGACATTCCAATTAGGCTGCTGAAACGAAGAAATCCATATAAATCAATGGTACAAATTCTTAAGAAGAACAATATTGAATTTAAATGGGAATATCCTGAAGGGATCTCTTTTGTCTACAAAAGTAAGAGGCACAGATTGACCAGGCCAGAGGAGATAGGCAAGTTTCAGAGAAAATACAAGGAATTGATGATAGAAGAAGAGGAGGACAAAGACAAGGGTGCACCAGTAGGAACCGGAGCCACCGGTGGGTTGGATGCAGACGAAAAGGAGAAGAAAGGGGAAAGGACGGATGAAGAAGAGGAGGAAGAAGAGGAAGGGGAAGAGGAAGAAGAAATAGAAGAAGAAACAGACAAATTGTAAAAAGTAATAAAAAACAACCTACGATTTATATTTATAATTAGGAAACATAATGGCGTTAAAAATATGGAATTGGAATATTAATGGGATGAACGAAAAAAAAAAAGGAACAAGGTGGAACAATATTTAAAAAAGAAAAATTTGGATATTATCTGCCTCCAAGAGACACATGTGGCAAGGAGACATAGGAAAATCTTGATCAACAAAAGACTTGGAAATGAATTTATATCATCTGATAAAGAAAAGAAAAGAGGAGTGGTTTTATATATTAAAAATAAATTCGAAGCCCAACAAATATTTAAGGATGAAGAAGGAAGAATTATTGCTGTACAGATCATTTGGCAAGGCGAAAAACTGCTAATAGTCGGGATCTATGCACCTAATGGAAATAAGGCTGATTTTTATAAAAAGCTGGAAGAAAAATTGTTTGAGTATATGGATCAAAAAATAATTATGATGGGAGATATGAATGGGGTAGTCTCAACAGAAATGGACAGGCTAAGAGATAAAGGGACGAAAGAAGGTAAATTACCTAAATCTTTTTTTGAAATGTCAAAAAACTGCAATTTGATTGATATTTGGAGGCTGAGACACCCACTTGAAAAACAATTCACGTTTTACTCAGAACCAAACCAGTCAATGTCCAGAATTGATCAAATTTGGATCTCCAATGATTTAACCCCAAGAATCATGCAAATTGAAATCCAGCCAAAAGTAATCTCAGATCACAACCCAATTGAGTTGAAATTAAAAAGTTTTGAAGAAAGAACTTTTAGATGGAGAATGAACGACTACCTCTTAGATGATCAAAAAACTTTACAAGACGCGCAAAAGAAATTGACGGAGTATTTTGAAGATAACTGTAACAAAGGTACAAAGATGAGTATTGTATGGGACGCTAGCAAGGCGGTGATGAGAGGGTTCTTTATACAAAGGAACTCAATTAAAAGGAAGAATAGAGAAAAAGAAAAGAAGGAGATTTTAAAACAAATAATGGATAATGAGCAAAGACTAATCAAAAATCCAAACGATCCTAAAATCAAACAAAGTATTAAAGTGCTACAAACACAATTTGCTATGATAATAAATAAAGAGGTGGAGTGGAATATTAAAAAGCTAAGACAGAAAAATTTTGAATTTGCCAACAAATCCGGGAAATGGCTTGCTTGGCAAATTAAGAAGAGAAAAGAACTAAATACAATAAACAAAATTTCAATAGATGGAGAAGAGATAACCAATCCGAAAGGAATTAGAAAGGGATTTTCGGATTTCTACAAACAATTGTACAACAACAAGGATAAAAATAATTTGAGAAAAATAGAGAGATATTTAAAAGAAAAAGAGGTGCAGAAGATCCCGACAGAAAAGAAAGAAAAGCTGAACACCCCAATAGATAACGAGGAGATAATAGAGACTATAAAAGAGCTGAAAAAAGGGAAGGCCCCAGGACCAGATGGATTTACAGCAAGTTATTATAAAGAGTTAAGACAGACTTTGATGGCACCACTGAGGGAAGTAATGAATAATATTCTGAAAGAAAAGGAAATACCCGAGACATGGAAAGAAGCCTTCATAACCTTTATTCCAAAGCAAGATGCAGATCTAACACAAGTAAAGAACTACAGGCCAATCTCTTTGTTAAACACAGATTATAAAATCTTTACAGGAATACTAGCGAAAAGACTGAAAAAGGTTCTACAAGAAATTATCCATGATGACCAAGCGGGCTTCCTTCCAGGCAGACAGATGAGGGATAACGTCAGGAACATAGTTAATATTATAGAATACCTGACAGCCAGGAATGAGAAGCAGGCAATTCTGATGTTTGTAGACGCCGAAAAGGCTTTCGATAACATCTCATGGGACTTTATGTTAAAAAATTTAGAATACATGGAGGTGGGGGAGGACTTTTTCAATGGAATAAAGGCAATTTACACGGAACAAAGAGCAAAATTGATGGTGAATAGTGTAATTACGGAAGAGGTGGAAATATCGAAAGGTACCAGACAGGGATGTCCGCTCTCGCCTTTGCTGTTTATACTAGTTCTGGAGGTTCTACTAAATTCAATTAGGAAAAATGAAATGATAAAAGGGGTATCAGTGGGCCAAAATAAATATAAAGTCAAAGCCTTTGCTGACGATTTGGTGTTAATGATGGAAGACCCGATGGAGAGCGTAAAAGAAGTGTTAAAGGAGATTGATCAATTTGGTAAAGTAGCAGGGTTTATATTAAACAAGAAAAAAACTAAAATCATGGTAAAAAATATGGCTCAAACACTGATAGAAGATCTGCAACAACAAACGGGTATTGAAGTGGCGAAAAAAGTAAAATATTTGGGAATATGGATGACTCCAAAAAATATTGATTTGTTTCAGAATAATTATATACCTGTGTGGAACGGAATTAAGAAAGACCTAGAGGTGTGGGGAAGACTAAAACTATCCTTCTGGGGGAGAATTTCAATGATTAAGATGTGTGTACTCCCAAAAATGTTATTTTTATTTCAGATGATTCCAATACTTAAAGGCACGAGGA
The DNA here is from genome assembly GCF_965153285.1 of Podarcis tiliguerta. Lineage (NCBI taxonomy): Eukaryota > Metazoa > Chordata > Lepidosauria > Squamata > Lacertidae > Podarcis > Podarcis tiliguerta. Next base: position 25,908,108 of record NC_139545.1, read on the forward strand.
TATTCAAAGAGTGGCAAAGAGGAATCTCAAGATATATCTGGCAGGGCAAAAAACCGAGAATCCAATATAAATTACTAACGGATGCAAGAGAAAGAGGAGGTTTTGCCCTGCCAGATCTGAAATTATACTATGAGGCCTCATGCCTTTGCTGGATAAAAGATTGGATAAAATTAAAGAACACAAAATTGCTAGACCTAGAGGGATTTGATAACAGATTTGGGTGGCACGCGTATCTATGGCGGGAGAAGAAAAAGGGCCACAAAACTTTTGGAGACCACATCTTTAGGAATCCGTTAAAGGAAGTATGGGAGAGATATAAAAATTTATTGGAACCAAGGATCCCACACTGGTTGTCTCCACTAGAGGTTATGTGTGTTAAAAAAACCAATATGAGAGGTAACTGGATTACCTATGGAGACCTAGTGGTTAAGGAGGGAGAAAAATGGAGATTGAAGCCATATGAACAAGTAAAAGAATATGTGTTTGATTGGTTTAATTATTATCAAATAAATGATATGTTTAAAAAAGATTTGAAAGAAAAGGGGTATATAGAGAAAGATTCAAGATTCCAAATGGAAATAGTAAACAACGACAGTAAAACAATTTCAAAAATGTACAAAATGCTATTGGAATGGTACACGATGGATGAGGAAGTTAAGTCGGTAATGATCCACTGGGCTAGGGACTTTGGGTACAATATATACTAGGAAGATTGGGCGAAAATATGGAATAACAACTTGAAGTTTACAGCATGCACCACACTAAAAGAAAACACGATGAAAATGGTATACAGATGGTATATCACACCAGTTAAATTAGCAAAGATGTTTAAAACTAATAACAAGTGCTGGAAATGTAAAGAGAAGGAGGGAACCTTTATTCATATGTGGTGGGAGTGTAAAAAAGTGAAAGGGTTCTGGGAGAGAGTATATAATGAATTAAAGAAGATGTTAAAATACAGTTTTGTAAAGAGACCAGAAACTTTCCTTTTAGGAATAATGAGGAATGAAATCAATAAAAAGGACTGTAAACTTTTCCAGTACGCGATAACAGCAGCGAGAGTATTGATGGCCCAGAGGTGGAAACAAGAAGAATTACCGACTTTGGAGGAGTGGAGGATGAAATTAACAGATTACGCAGAATTGGATAAATTAACTGGGAAAATTAGATACCAACGAGCCCATAAATTCATTGAGGACTGGAAAAAATTTTCGGAGTATTTGAAAGGCGTATGTGAGGAACAAACAACGCTAGTAGGTTTTAAAGAAGTTTTGTGAGTAAGATAAGGAATATTGCAAAAATGTAAACAAATTTGTGAAGATATTTATTTATGTATTTACTTGTTTACTTTAAAAGAAAAAGGAAAAAAAAGGAAAGGAAAAATGGTGATACGGAACTTGAGAAATGTGTAGAAAAATTTTTTTTATTACGGATGATTGGCAGAGAAGTTGTGGGAAGTCCATATGAAAAAACTGTAAATATGTGAATGGGAAATTTGTACGACTATATATATTTACGTAAAATTTGAATAAAAATGAAATGGAAAAAAAAAAAAAAAAGAGAACTTCAGTACATAACAAAGCTTGGGTAACTAAATAAAGAGTAGTAGATGAATTTGGACAAATGGATGGATGAATGGATGAAAAGAAGCCACTTCGGAAACTGATAAGGAAACAGCACCAGTTTCTCAGCAGCATTTGCCACTCCCAGTTGCCGCTTGCCCCCAACAGCCAGGGAAAGGCGATCCTGTTTGTGTGGGGTCCTGATCTGGATCATGTTCCTGATCAGAGTCCCAAGCAGAAGCCATTTTAGGGCAGCACAACCGCTGTGGCCACACTGGGCGCCATGCTGCAGGGGGCGCCACAACAAAGCTGTAGAACAGAGCACATGCCACAGGATGCTGCTGAAATTTGAGAGCCCAAAGTCTGCCACTGTCCCAAGTGGCTGCTTTTCCTTCAAAATAAAAGTGGCAAACTTAAATATGCTTTTAAAAAATGTATGCGTAAGGAAACATAGTTCAGACCTAACTTTAGCTGTACCAGGCTGTTTTTTAAATAGAGCATTAATAAAACATGGACTAGAATGGTACAGGTGAGAGATTTCAGTAAAAACTTATTTAATATTTTTGCTTGTGAGAAAGCTATCATTGTCTGTTTATATAAGTAGTACATAAACATGAGAAGTGGTGTATCTCTGCTCAGCTTGGAGGGTTCCACTTAGGCTGTCAGATCACATAAAGTCAGTCAGCAGAAACCCTGGGAAGCTTGCCAGAAAGGCAAAGCTGTGCTAGGAATATATAACACAATTTCTAAATAATTCTCACTAGGCTGACCTGGCGACCTGAAATCAGCAGAATCATGATCAACAGACCTATTGTGCAGACTACTTTTTTTTTGCAAGGGGTGCTTAAATATGTTTCTTGTGTTTGTAAAGGCTAGAATTCACATTCTGTTCATAAATTGCTCTCTTCTTTTGATCCTGCATTAACAATATTCACTGATAATATATTCCAGATTAAGGCAGCAACCGTGAACACTAGGAAGTAAGTCCCACTGAACACAGTAAAATGTACTTCTGTTGTGAGTGAGCATGCACAGGTTTGAGATAACATGATCATGACTTGTCCAAGGTATCTCAGTGAACCAGTGCTTCAGATGAGTGGTATTTTGTCTACTGGATAATAATACCACTGGAGCTTGTTCTGCTATTTATGATTGCTTGGAAATTAGTCCAATGGCATAGGATTGTGCTGTGTGACTGATGCTACTAGTTGTGTGTGTGTGTGTGTGTGTGTGTGTGTGTGTGTGTAGATAGATAGATAGATGATAGATAGATAGATAGATAGATAGATAGATAGATAGACAGACAGACAGACAGACAGATAGATATGTACTACATCCCAGCAACAATGGTCAAAATTCACCAGCTAGGCTACTTCATTGGTTCTGTGAGCACCCTAATACATAATGCAGCAGAAGGCTATTTTTTTGCATGTGAAATACACATGCTCCAACCTTATAGCAGAGATGGTAAACCTGTGTCCCTCCAGATTTTGTTGGACTACAATTACCATCATCCCTGATCACTGTCTGTGCTGGCTAGGGCTGATATGAGTTGGAGTTCAACAACATCTAGAAGACACAGGTTCTCATTCCCTTGTCTGTAGTATAAGGCCTACACCCTCATATGGCTTTTGTTGCTCAGCATTGTCTCTTTCCTCTAAATAACAGCAGACACACAAAAAAGTGAGTAGGATACTCTTGCCTGTAGCTCCACTCCCACCCCTTAGTCACATCTCACCTGGTGTGTGATGCTGCTTGTGGGCTTAGAGTAGGTGTGAAGAATCTCTGGCCCTCCAATTGCTGCTGAACTACAACTCCCATCAACCTTGGCATGCATAGCCGATGCCCAGAGGTGATGGAAGTTGTAGTTCAGCTACATCTGGAGGGCCAGAAGTTCCTCACACCTGGCTTAGAGCCTTGTGGGAGCCACTCCATGACTGCAGGCTAAGCTTCATCCTTGGCCGTATTTGCTTTATCCCACCTGGCCAGGTCTCATAATTCCTAAGGTCATAATTGCTTGTTTAGTGAAAATTGGACTGAAACCCCAGCCTGTTCATTGCATCCTTAATTGTGCTTTCCCTGTCCTAGGTATTTGAGTTAGATTGTTTAAAACTAATACAGTAATTAGCCTGCATTGGCTAGCTAGACATTGTTTTTGTCCAAAGATGCATGTGCCTTTTTTTAGCTGCCTGGAAATCTAGTAATCTTTTAAAACAGGCAATAACAGTAAGCAGCAGCTCCTCCTGTGACATCTAAAGCATGTGATTTTGCTAAGTGTAACTATCACTGACTTCTTCAATAGCTGGGATTGTCCATTAGCGCCAATGCCACTAACCCTAAATTACCCAATCAATATGCAGATTACACCAAGGACCTGGTAACTGGCAATCTGTGAGCTAAGACAATTTTGTCTGATCTTGGGACTGGTGGTAAAAGTTCAGCTTTTAAAAAGGCTTCTTGACTTTGCACATTATAGATTAAAAAAACAAAAACAGGAAACACAACTGCTCCATAAAAACTTGGCGTAGATTTACACAACTTGTAACTGGAGAATCTGAATACAGTGTTACACAACTCACTAGCCTTAACTTGTGGCTTGCAGTGTGCTTAACAACTCAATTGTTTTAGCATTCCCGCAGGCAAGCAAAAAAGTGTGGACGTTTACCAAGTCCCTGATGGGCCACCATACATGGCTGATAGGTCACAAGTTATGCAAGCCTGAGTTAGATATTCTCTTAATAGCCTGATCCCTCTAATTGCTAACCTCACGGGGTTGTTGTCTCTGTGGCACAAAGTCACATCCTAACCCCAGTTACCTGGGAGTTAGCCACGTTGAATTAAATAGGACTTACTTTTGAGTAAGACAGGGTTTGGGTTGCACTATTAGGCGCACAGACCAAACAAGCACATGAAGTCAATATACAGGTTGGATTGAAATTTATAGTATGATCACCAAAGCCTATTTACAACTAGGTAGCTCTGCAAATCAAGGAGATGAACAAGTAGCTAAACTTTAAAAGAGTGTGTGAGTTCTCTGGGCCCATGTGAATGTAACTGATCCAAGTCAGTATGGCTTTTGTCGGGCAGCAATTTTTCTGATCCCAGAGGCCAGAAGATGTTGGTCTTTTATCTTTCCCCACACCCTTTTGGTGAAATGTTTAATTATCTGCCATCCTATATATAATTTTTAACATAATTCTAAACATACTTCTGGTGCATAATTGTGCAAATATGAAGATAAAAGACTTAGGAAAATGCTTTCTGGCATGTGAGTGTCCTGTAGAATAATTAAAACAAGGTTCTTGTGCAAGCTGTGGTGTCTGCCGTTAGCAATTTGGGTTTAGCAGAATTATTAATCCAGAAGCAGGCCAGGAGACAAAACCATCATCTTTCTTCCAAAATGGCAGTTCCATAGAACAGAGGTGTGTGCAAGAGGAGGAAGCCTAATATTTTGAAATGTGTCACTGCAAGGTCGCATGTTTGTCCATCCACCTGCATATTTGACCTATTTGGCTCCCTTTGTTTAAATTCAGTCAGAGCAAGCAGTAAAGAGCTCTTAATGTTTCGCTCTACTGCAGGTGTTGAGAAGCAAGAACAAGGACAGAAGCACATGTTGGCAGAAAGTTCTTTATCCTCCCTTCCCTTCCCTTTCCCTTTTGAGGCTCTCGCCAAAGCTCTCTGATCCTTATCAGCAGCTTGCAGAGCCCTTCGGATGAAGTCATCCAGGAAGTTTAATCAACCCCGTATCATTGTCACTACATCCTAGACATTTGTGTAGCAGAACTCTGCCTGCCACAGTGATCTAACTTACGACACCAGCCAGAACATCTGTTTAAAAACTTACTACATCCAGGCACATGTGCCTTTGACTGAGTTGCTTATTCCCTCTCATAATAATGTTGCAAAGCATCAGCCGTGTAGAAGAGAATATAAGCAATGAACATTTAACAGAACATTGTCTGTAGACTGCCTTTAACAGAACACTGCCTTTGGTTTAACATATTCCACGCACACTTTAGGGAAAGCACTACATTACTCACATACTTTGCATTAAGAAGGTTTCACATTCAATTCCGGGCACCACCAATTAAAAGGATCAGGTGATGAAAAGACCTCTGAGACCCTGCAAAGTTTCTGCCAGTCAAGAGTAAGCACTGGGCTGGAGGGACAAGAGGTTTGACCTGCAATATAAGGCAGCTTCCTATGTTCCACATTCTGTAAAGGTGCCCTTTACATGTTTGCATAATTATAATAGGTAAAAAAAAAGGTAAAGGTAAAGGACCCCGGGTTGGTTAAGTCCAGACTAAGGTGATGATGGGGTGCAGCACTCATCTCACTTTTCAGGCCAAGGGAGCCAGCATTTGTCCACAAACAGCTTTCCGGATCATGTGGCCAGCACGATTAAACCGCTTCTGGTACAACGGGACACTGTGATGTGTGCCAGAGCACACAGAAATGCCGTTTACCTCCCCACCACAGCGGTACCTATTTATCTACTTGCCCTGCTGTGCTTTCGAACTGCTAGGTTGGCAGGAGCTGAGACAGCGGATTTGAACCTCTGATCTTCCAATCATCAAGCCCAAGAAGCTCAGGCACCTTTGCACAATTATAATATTTGGTTGTTATCTTTATTAAGTTATTTCTCCCCCACCCGTGGGTCAGTGTGATCACTACCAATGCCCCTTTCTGATAAATAAATTGAAGCCCTTCAGATTCTTCTCTTGGACATTGTTTATATCTGGAAGCATCATCAGGAACAACTCAAACTGTGGATCAGCACAGAAGGTAAGCCAGCGATTGAAATATTCATACCGCTGGTTCGCCTATTAAATTATGCCTTAGCATGAACATACAAGCATGAGGGTTCTCAGAGATGAGATTGTGGCCACTGTACTCCTCCCCTGTCTTTCTACTGCTGCACTGCAGAGAGTGAAGCCATGGTTTGGTTTCGTGTGGTGTGTCTTCCAAAGCCAGTGGTTTGTCTCCTGCAGACAAACCGTGGAGTATACCCCCAAGAGCAAACCTTGGTTACCTCTTGTGGTCTGGAGCAAGACAAACCATGAGTTTGGATTTGGATAAGATGATAAGATGAGCCACAGCAGCACAGCAGCATGAAGACTAGGGGAGGAGCTCTCCTTTTCAGAAGCTCACGTTTATGCTAAGCCATAGTTTGGCCTAGTGCTAAGTACAAGCCAGCTCATAGTTTAATACTACTCTTAAGTTTGAAATACAATTTGCATGGTACTTTTTTCTCAGCGGTGAAGTTATGTGACAGCTGAGAAATTTCAACTTCATCTAAAGTGAGTGACATTTTATGGCCGCACTGAATTCCATATTTTATTTCACAGCAGTGAAAGAGACTTCCATGCTGGGTATAGATAACGAGAAGTGCCTCTGATCTCATAAAATAATAAGTAAAATGTCAAGGAACTTAACAATCAACACATCATTTTCCTCCTTACTTTCCTGCTACTGCATAACGTTAAGCAATGCATCATTAAACCAAATAAATGTAAATGTCTGAGAGGAAAATCTTAGTAAGGTTTGACAGTCCCATGATAGTTGATCATGTGGGGCTTAAATATGTAATCCTCCATATTTAAGGAGGATTGCCTCTGTAGGACATCAAATGAAAGCAAGTAAATGAAAATAATAAAATATATATAATATGACATTAGGCTGACCTAGATTCAGTCATGGTTTCAGTAGACTTTAGTTAGCCAGGTGCTTTAAATTGTAGATGTTTAGAATTGTATTATGTTCTGTTTCAATATTTTGGGGCTTTTGTTTTGTCTTGGAGTATTTTTGTTATGCATATTGCTGATTTTAAATTGTTGTGTGAATTAATTTTCTTAAAACTGCTGTATACCATTTTTTTAAAAAAAATATTTTATTAATGCTGTATACCATTTTGTAGAAATAAAGCATCACATAACATCCCTTTGTTTTCAGTGGGTTTCCTCTAAGCACAACTAAGTCTGGATCCACTCCCAAAGCAATACTTGTGTTTATGACTGTAACTGTGTTTTACTTATCTTAGTAACTCTACATTGTAATGTTAAAACTTGCCTTGGGACCTTATGGTGAAAGACAAGTAAGAAATCTAATGCTGATGCTGATAATCACCATCATTTTAACTTTTGAATTGTCACACACCACCCTGAGTGGCATGAGATTCCAGGAGCATACCCAGGGTTTGCTTTCCTTTATGGTAAAGGTAAAGGTAAAGGGACCCCTGACCACTAGGTCCACTCATGACCGACTCCGGGGTTGCAGCGCTCATCTCGCTTTATTGGCCAAGGGAGCCGGTGTACAGCTGGTCATGTGGCCAGCATGACTAAGCCGCTTCTGGAGAACCAGAGCAGCGCACCGACCTTTATGGTACATGGTTTATTTACACATATATGCAACCTGAGCCTACAATGGAAAAGCTCACACGAGGCACCCAGCTCCCACGAGGACGCCAGCCCACTCTCCAAAACTTCCTGTCCGGCCCCCGACAGTGTCTGAAGGACAGTGAACTGGCCCCCTGTTTAAAAAGTTTGAGGGCCCCTGGCCTAGGCTATCACCTCACCAGGGAGCTAGTCTAGCTCTTCCAGGAATTTGAATCCTGGAATCCAGGAATTTGAATCCTTGCTTGCTAGTTTGATTTTCTGTCTCTGTCTGTTTCTTCTTCATCATTCTCTAGCTGTATCCCCTCTCAGTTAACCCCTCCTGCCTCAGAATTTCCAGTCAGAATGGACTTTCCGGCTCAGATTCTGTCTTTGCACCTGCCTCTTGGTTTTTAAATTGACTATCCTGCCGTTGTGCTCCAGTACTTCATCCAGCCTCAGTCCCAATTGTACTGGATCTTGCACTTCATCAGTCTTTCAAATGTTCAGCTGCCTACGGGCCAGTGCTGACAGCTGATATATGTGCAGGCTTTTCCTATAGTTACTATCTGCCAAAGTGGTTGTGTCAGGAGGTTCTAAATCAATGGCTGAAGCAAACAGCTAAGTGGCTGGAGTGTAGCAAAGGTCAATATGACCAAACAAAAACGGCAAAACGTAGGCATTTTGATACACAAGAGTAAATATATTCTGAACACTTAATTGGTATCAACTAATTAGTGCTTTTAGTGCATAAAGTTAGGGAACTGGCACACTAGAACAACAAAGTACACTGTTTATGCAACATATTTAATGGGGATTCCATTGATTATTGTTATTTTCTCGTATAAGGCACCTTCGGAAGTTTTGCATGTTGATGGGGCTCACCAGTAGCTTTTTGTTGTATCTATAGGAAAACACAGCTTAATTTCCTTTTGTTGAAATTAAGCCTGAAATGGGATTTAAAGCCTGATCAATTTCCATAGAACTGAAGAAAAGCATTAGCTTGTTGGGGGAGATGCGGGAGAGTTCTTGTTTATACCTTACTGGACCAGGAGGTGCATTTTTGCTACTGAACACCTGTCAGGTCTTACAATAAGAGCTGTGCTGTGCAAAATATATCTGGATTCAGCAAACTAGCCTTTGTTACGTGTGGGAGCAGAAGGGGGGGGGGGGAACGTCCACATCATCTTTTCAGTTGTCACGGAAGCCAGAAAGGCCTATTGTTCCTTGCATTACAGTTTTGGTTTTTACACTGAAAGTAATCACCCAGGAGTGCCCGGGGCTCTGTTGGGCTGAATGCACACTGCCTGCCCACAGTGGAAACACAAGTACCTTGCTGATTACTGATGTTTTAACAATCGCTGGCTCTAGTGAGAACGATACAGCTGTCTGATGACGGGAAATGTCGGAAGCCTATGGCGGGTTGTCTCCCAATAAGTGTGATTGACCTTGAGGGCTATTTGCATCCTGTTCTAGATGGCTGCCTTAACTGGGTCATAGTCGAACATCCCACGTAGAACAGGAAAGGCAACTTGACAGTCCTCTTTTGTGAATTGTTCCCAGCAACATTTTAATCTGCTCAAAAACTACAGGCAATACAGTTGCTGCTTTTATCAGCTACATTGTTCTCCTAATACCTAGTGAGAACAAGATAGGACTGGATCATTCTGTCGGAAGGCTTAAATTTTGCAGTGCCTTACTTGAAACAGCTTGTTTAATAATGGAGCTTAGATTTGCGAGCTTTTTGACTTCAAACTTCTTTAGAATGCAGATTTTGTTTTATCTCTTCTTTTTCACTACTGAATGAAAGAAGATTTAAAATCACAGAATGTAGACATGAGGATTTTTTTGTTTTGTTAACATTACAAGAGGTGGGGGGAACATAATCATATTATAGGCTTGTCCTACCTAATTTCCTGTGTGCAGCTGACGTAACAGTGCATGTTCACAACTTGGGAAGGGTGACTCTCGCATGTGACTCTTGATAATCCCAGACAATTTTTAATGTGGGGCCCAACATTTAATGTAACACTGCATTCAGTATGTCTGAAAAGTGGGGAAATGTATATCTGTCTTCAGACAAATCCACCAAGGGGTGTTGGCATTTACATGTGGATGTCACGGTTCACCATTTTGGACATTATTTATAAAATATGTATTGTTTTGTGGGTGTGTTTTATATCTATATGTATAGATATAAGAGAAGGGTGGTACAACTTTAAAATTATTGTGCAGTACAGCATGCGGATAAAAGGCTAGATAATCCAGCACTGGTTGAGATAACTCATTCAGAAATATTTTCAGATATGCTGTGGTATGACCTGGAGTAGAATGGAATCATAGGATAGGTTGGGCACATGAAGATCTCTTGAAGAGGTCAAATCATTCAGAATAAAACTCTTTGAAGCTACACTGAGCTTCCCCATGAATTGGACTACTTGCACAGACTGAAAGAGTCCAGAGATGTGCACAGTTAACTAACTCTGTGCACTCAGTGGAGCTTTAAACTTATTTTTCTTTCAAAAGGAGGTTTCTGCTCCCTCCTGCTCCCCTCCTTGTGTTGACTGGCAAGCCACACATTATGAACCTTGGGAGAGTGTTGAAGGCTGTTAGCAAGGTTAGCAAGGAGGGTCTACCTTTAAAATAAGTCAAAAGACATGTGAGATAATGGAAATGACTGTGGTATTTAAAAAAACACACCCCTCGATTAATTATGGAACTGTACAATTCTATAGGTGAAAAACATAGCAGCGGGATCTTTCATATATGTTTCTTGTGAGTTAGCAAATGAACGACCTATTTATTGAAAGTGTTATATTCTATTACACATTTAAAAGAGCATTCCATACTTGTTTTTATGACAGTGAAGACAGCATTTCAACCAAGCAACACAGGTGGGACAAATATTAAGCTATGCTGTCTGATTCATTATAGGAACACCTGCAGCAACTCTGCCTCACTGACTTCACACATTGTCAACAATTCTCACCATAAAAACCTATTTTGGGGAGTTTATATGGCTGTATCTATAATTTGCTTTAGGCTTCGATGACACTTGTGAAATGTGTGGGAAGAAACTACAGTGCTGGTTTGTTTTTCCCCTAACTAATGTTCTGACTATTTTGACTTTTTGAAAACCAAACAGAGAAATGAAGTGAACTTATTTTGGGATTAGGAGTTAAGACTTATGACCGCAATATGAAATTTAGCAAAATAAGAGTTTATAGTCTGGTTCAATTGTATTTGGATTAATTCCTAAAAGTCATATTTGAATAATGCTATTGTTAATTATCATTGTTTGTTTACTTGTGCTTTTTACCATGTAGGTCTCAAAGCAGCATAGAACAATAAAATATATAATATAAAAAATTTAAAACATAAATTAAACCTCCAAAACCTCAAGGATTTAAAATAGAAAAAAAATGTTTAATTGGCAGTATCTCAAAGGTTTAAAGAAATCTAGTTATTAGAAGCTTCATTATTTACTGTTAAAAAGGACTTTTTCATATACTTTATAGCCAACTGAAATAAATATTACAACATTTGCTTGTGGTTGTGCAATGTATGTATGTAATGCAAAATTCCTGAGGAATGCGTATGTACTATGCACAAGGTAATGTGTATTACGCTTTCTTCAAATTCATGATAGCATGATAAACACACATTGCTGAGGAGCTCTTTATGGTTTTAGCTCCTGTAGTGCCTGAAGCCTTCACATTTCTACTAGTAGATAGTCACAGTTGACCTAATTCAGCCTTGACAATTGCTGATATAGGCAGTTGGAGGAGCTGTCCGAGGTAGGTGTGGGCGGCACCATTTTGTGGTGGCTCCGGTATTACTTGGATGAACATTTCCACAGGGTAATGCTTGGGGAGGGAAGCGGGTGGTGCTGTGGGTTAAACCACAGAGCCTAGGACTTGCCGATCAGAAGGTCGGCGGTTCGAATCCCCGTAACGGGGTGAGCTCCCGTTCTTCGGTCCCTGCTCCTGCCAACCTAGCAGTTCGAAAGCACGTCAAAGTGCAAGTAGATAAATAGGTACTGCCCTGGCGGGAAGGTAAATGTGTGCTGCTCTGGTTCGCCAGAAGCGGATTAGTCATGCTGGCCATATGACCCGGAAGCTGTACAGCCAATAAAGCGAGATGAGCGCCACAACCCCAGAGTCGGCCATGACTGGACTGGTCAGGGGTCCCTTTACCTTTAATGCTTGCGGAGGGCTCTTTGGGCCTTCAACATGGGGTTCCTCAGGGCTGGATTTTATTATGTATTTTGTGTTCTCATTTTGTATTTATATGTTGTGAACCGCGCTGGATCTTTGGGTGAAGGGTGGTAGACAAATAATAACAATAACAACAATAATTAATAAGGGAGCCTGTCACCTCTGCTTCTTGACTGGAGATGGCATTAGCAATGTATCTGAGTGCATGAGGGAGAACAGTAGCAAATCAGTCCTGAGACTACAGATGGAATGACACAGAGGTTTTTTTGGCCTGTTAGAAACCTAATGGGGGAACAGGAGTTGTTGGACTGTTAATGCTGTGAAACCTCCATCTTCTACTTAGCCTTGTTAATATCAGCAGAGAGACCACACCTAACCCCCCCCCCCTCCAGAGTAGCTCCTTATATTATGATGAGTATGATGGGAGCATTTTAACTACCTGCAAAAACAAAGGGGGAGGAAAACAAAGCTACAAAGAGGAAGCCAAATAAAATTCAAGGAGAATGCAGGAGAGCACTGAACATATTAGGATGTGAGGAGATAAAACAAATATTTGGATGGAGCTTCTGCAGCCTTTTGTATTATTAAACACATCTACCATTTAGAAAGCCTTCTCTTTCACATGCTTGAGCTTTCTGAAATTCCCAAGGAATCCAGCTGAGTCTACTTCAATGCCTTTCCTGAAGGCAGACTGTCAAATTGCTATTCTTCTTATAGAACAGGTGGTGTTAAAGTGTGGCTGAGGGAGGCAAATGTACACCTTGAAGAGCTTTATTTTGTTTCTCGCTCAAGGGACCATTTCAAGGTCGGTATCAAATCTGCGAATATTTTTTGTTTCTAAGCTGCATTGCCAATATGACTATTTTTGTCTATGCATAAGGACACAATCCTGACTCAATAGAAACAATGATAAAAATATAACATTTTAAAGTATCTATGCCAGCAACAAAAGCACTTGGAGTTCATTTCCTATAGCTGTTTTTTCAACGATCACTTGAGTTGTTAAAAGTCAAGGTATCTGAGCTTTCTTTCACCTGAAACAGAGAAGTCTCTAGATATCATTGTTTAATTTAAGGCATTTCTGTCCTGCCCTTCAATTCAAGGTTGGGAAGAAAAGCTTTAAAAAACTTATGAGTTTCTCCTCAAGGTTCAAAAAAAGAGAAGAAGTTTCCATAGCTCTCTTTTTGTAGCTTTCAGATCTCGTGGTTCTAAGCCTGTTTCATATTTTTGACTGCTAGACTGGGATCCAAGTGAGAATAACCGCAATGAGGGACTGAACTGTACGCCTCTCCCACCCCCTAAGTTTCGGAAGGATGCATAAAGATCTACACTCAACTGCTCAAATATTCTCTATGATGTTTTCTGTCCTTCCCGAAATAATAGATGGCCATGAGATGGACAATTCTCTACCCCATCACACTTCTTCTTCCATAGAAGCATAGCTGCCTCATACCAAGCCAGACTCTTGCTCCATCTAGCTTAACATTGACTATATTCACTGGCAGTTTAAGGGAAGAGTCGCTCTCAGCACTACCTAAAGATGTTTGGGAACTTCTGCATGTGAGGAGGTGCTCCACATACAGAAGGTTAGCCAAAGTGACTTTAAAAGTTTTCAATTTTGACCTGTACTTTATTATTCTTTTTATTGAAACCAGTGGGATCTGAAACTGATTAAACTGGACTGCATTACTCCCAAATATTTTAAGTCATTAAGTCATCACTGTGCTGCCACATTTAGAAGACTGCATGCTTTTGCTCAAGATTGTGTGATATGGAGTAGTAACTACTCTTGATTGGTAGTCGCAATCACAAATGTAGTTCAAAGTGCCCACCCTTTATCCATAAGAACGCGGGGGCTTGGGGAGGATTTATTTTTATTACTCCTTGCCCATGGTGGATGTGAGCAAAGCGAAAATGAAAATTGTTTAGATGGACGTCACTGAGGTTTGCTAAGTAACCATGAATATTATTTGTTAAGGTTTGGATTATAAATCCTCTGGGCAAGAGACATGGCATGTTTGTATTCTGTATGAGATCAAATATGTTGGGGACATTCAATAATAGTGCCCACAAATACAGTTTTGCAGATGAAACACAGCTCTCTTTGATTTCCTAACAGGCAGGCAGAAAATTAAAAAGGAATTGTATTGACTTTTGCAATTATTATTTTAAAAAGTCCAACAGCTGGTGCACCCTAGAGAAACAAGCTGATTTGGTACACAAGAAACAAATGGAATCACCATGTACTACAAACAATTGCATGTATTACAAACAATTGCTCAGTGCTGTCCCATGTTATCAAATGTGTTGAAAGATGGATCAGGTGCTTCTTGGCCTCCTACTGTTTTGCCTAGGAGAAATGTATTGTTCTGTCCCCATAAGAGTGAGGCCATGAACAATTGCCTGGGGCAACCCGCATTCGTTGCAGGTAACCAATGCTCTATAACTGAATCTTCTATAGTGTTAAGACATTACAGCTGTGTATCCATCCTCATTCCTGACTTTCTTTTGAAATTATGCAGATGTTGTACTTTTTTCCTCCTTCATCGCAAAATGATGGCACTTAATCATTGCATTTGGATTATGCTCCACAACATATGGTGTGCCTAATCTAATTTTAATTAATTTAAAGAAATATTAGGAGCGGGAGTGCACATATACATTGTCAGAGATTTTCTGCAGCATTCCCCTCTGCTTGAGTGACAAGCTATTATTTAAAGTTGTGAGTCTGCAGAAGGGGAACAGTGACTTATATCACTGCCAGTGCCAGACCTAGAGGTCTCAAATTTCAGCAGCGTTCCGTGTTACGCCAAAATTTGGAGCTCCCCTGCCTCTCGTCTTCCATTCTATGTTGCAACTGAAGCCCTTGAGTCTCTGTGGCCAGTGCATCCGAACCAGTCACGCTCCCCCAAATCTGCCTCTGATACTGCAGCAAAAGCATCAAACGCACATCTGGCTGTGCAGGTGGTTTGCCCCTGTCCACACACAACTGAAATGCATGTGTCAAATATATCACATATATCAAATAAGGTTCCAAACCCACAGAAGAACAAATAAGAAACTCACAGAAAAACACTCAGGAGCCATGAATCTAATTTTGCAAGTGAAAACAGTTTTGCTGTGGAACTGACAGGTGCTTCAAAGTGTCTGTGATATGGCATGGTAGAAGAACAGCTGTTGAAAGCGAAATGAAACTCTAGATTTCTGCTGGGCTAATTCATGTTCCTTGTGCAAGCTTAAGCAGCTCTTTGGATCCTGGCTGCAACTGGCTGCGCTGCGTTGCTGGCAGGCGCCATGGCAAACTGCCTGTTAGGCCAAGCCAAATGAAAATGTGTGCTGGCCTGTGTTTCTTATGGAGTCTCTTATGTTAATCAGCCCTGCAATTTAAAAGCTGGCCTTTCCCCTGCAGATTCACAACCCCCTCTTATATCCCGGGGATAGATTGATGCTGGATGTTGACTGGGCATCATCTTTGGGACCCAACACTAGCATTTTTGGGGTGCTGCTGCTGGTGCCTTTTCAATGGGAAAATAATACAAGGAAATAATGGGTTAAAGATTCTTCTTAGGCCATAGCAGTATTTCTGATCTAAACCAACGACACCCACCAGTTGATTTTTGTGAAAGGATAATGGTATGAAAGAAAAAGCATGTGCTTTTTAAAGTATAAGTGCTCAAAATAACATGCGGTTGGGCCCTCAATTTCATGACCCATGAGGAAATATATATGCATATAGAGGACCAAACAGCACAATTGAAAAACCAGTCTTAACATTGTATTCACACAGCCTATGCATTTTACATCTCAACTTGGATCATGCACCTATTGAATCCCTGATTTATTTCTAGGAGTTTTGTGTGTGTAGTACACGTTTTCAGATCCTTAGAAAACAAATGGTTAGCTTGTCTCAACACAGAGCATTTCTTCAGTTTAACCTTGATCTGCAAGGGGGGGAAGGCAGTATATTAGCAACGGCATTTTTATGACACAGAAGCAGAGATGCCCAATAAAAGTGTTAACAGCTTTAATTTCCCCAAGGAGACATAACAACCCCAACCCTTTCCTCTAATTTGTTAAAATGACAATATTATTGGTGACGTGAGCCAATATTTGTAGCTGAAGTACAGCAGATCCTGCGGTCAAAGCAGTTTTCTTGTTTAGGCCAATGATCTTTTCAGATATATTAAAACAACAGCAACAATGAAGGACTGTGGCGAGAGATCTAGTCACATATTTCAAAATTTGAAAAACACACACACAAAAACCAAGCTTGGATTTTACTCTTAGTTCATTTTACTCTTTGTTTAAAACTAAATGTACAAACAATAAAAAAAACCACGGAAGATTAATAAACCCAAAGACAGAACTTTCAACAAACAACAAAGCAGAAGCATTCTACACTTACATTACTCCTGGAAAGAAGGAGGTACAGTTGCTCTGTGTTGGTGGAACGGCCACTATATCCAGTGGGTGGTTTGCCTGGGAGGGGAAAGACACACAACCAGAAAATACAAAATAAAAATAAAAATCAGAAGCATAATTGGCATCTTCCCAGAATCCTTGGAAACTATATCCTTGTTCACCAATCAGGAACTGTGCTAGCAATTATATCCACATCACCCATAAATGCCAGAAGCCAATGAACTCATTATATTGGGGACGTGCCCTCAATCCATCCCCTGTATAACAACATACATGATGCCACAGCTCCTCCCCTCAGACCCAGTGGCACAACCAGCAATAGCCCTGTTGCTACTAGTCTCCAGGTATCCTTCCAGGCAAATGTTCAAATCCCATTCAAATCCCATTATGTTCCTCACAACCACTGTTTTGGAGCACAACCCTCCACATTGAGTAGAGTGTTTGTACAGAGCATATATAACACACACACACACACACACACACACCAGACATAGTAATGTAGGAAGTTGCCTTATACTGAGTCAGGCCATTGGTCCATCAAGTGCAGTATTGTTTACACCGGCAACAGCTTGCCAGGATTTCAGACAGGAGTCTGTCCTGTTGGGTGGGTTTTAATAGCTAGGAGAGGCATACGAATTGCAGTTATCCCTCTAAGGTGCCCACATGTGTGGGTTGAACGGAGTTTATAGACTCATCCTTGCCAGCAAAATTAAAATATAGGAATTAGGATGTAAAGCCTTCTTCCTCCCCTCTAGCTCCATAGATCAGATTTTCAAAAAGGTCTACTAGCTTTACCAACCTAGCAGTTCGAAAGCACGTCAAAGTGCAAGTAAATAAATAGGTACCGCTCCGGCAGGAAGGTAAACGGCGTTTCCGTGCACTGCTCTGGTTTGCCAGAAGCGGCTTAGTCATGTTGGCCACATGACCCGGAAGCTGTACGCCAGCTCCCTCGGCCAATAAAGAGAGATGAGCGCCGCAACCCCAGAGTCGTCCGCGACTGGACCTAATGGTCAGGGGTCCCTTTACCTTTTTACCAACTTACAAGTCAGCTATTGGGCTGGCACAATAACACATGCCTCCACTGGGACCTAGTTCACCCATGAGTGTACTGAATTTTGATAATCTCAGAACATTAAGGGAGAGCCGTTTTGCCTTACAATAAGCATGAAATTTACGGCATGTAATGCCCTTAGAGAGAATATTATGAAAATGATATACAGATGGTACATGACCCCAGTCAGGTTAGCAAAAATCTATCATTTGCCTGATAACAAATGTTGGAAATGTAAAGAAGCTGAAGGTACTTTTTTTCACCTTTGGTGGACATGCCCGAGGATCAAGACCTTCTGGGAGATGATCTATAATGAAATGAAAAAAGTGTTTAAATACACCTTTCGGAAGAAACCAGAGGCCTTTCTCCTGGGCATGGTTGGCCAACAGGTGCAAAAGAAGGATAGGACTTTCTTTATGTATGCAACAACAGCAGCAAGAATACTCATCGCACAGTATTGGAAGACACAAGAACTACCCACTCTGGAAGAATGGCAGATGAAAGTAATGGACTACATGGAGTTGGCTGAAATGACTGGCAGAATCAGAGACCAGGGAGAAGAGACGGTGAAAGAAGATTGGAAGAAGTTTAAAGATTACCTACAGAAATATTATAAGATTAATGAATGTTAGATGACATCTGATTGAATGTAAAAGGTTATTAGTAAAAAGCTTAAAAATTAAAAAAGATCCAATATTTTAAGATACAAGAAAATTAAGTTATATTAAGACACTAAAATTAAGACAAAAACTAATTAAGACAGAGGGAAGGGATTTGTTGTTTGAATATATGATCTGGAATACAGAGAAGGGAGGTCTGGGGAGGTTGGAGAAATAAGTTAACACAAGGAATACAATGAAGATAAAATGGTTTTTATTTTTGTTTTTCTTTTTTCTGATACTTTTTGCTATTTTGTGTTTGTGTTACATTGTATTTCTTTTTTCTTTTGTGTTGTTGTTCACTTTTTGTAGTTTCATTTTTTATGTAAAAACCTAATAAAATATTTATATAAAAAAAATACAATAAACATTTATTGTTCAACAAATGTGTTGACAACATAAAAAATGTGAAAATGGGCTTGCCGGATTGATGGGAGGTGTGGCTACTTAAGACATGGCATTCGCTGCTCCTGTGCCTTGTTTACCAAGCATCAGCTAGAGAGAGCCAAGCGCACAGGCCTGAACCCCAAAACCCAGGTGTGCAATAATCACAGGTGACACGTCACACTTTCGTGTGTGTGTGTATATATATATATGTGTGTGTGTGTGTGTGTGTATATATATATATATATATATATATATATATAGGAGTGACTCTGAGAGGAAAGGACGAGCGGCACATTCTGGATTCCATTAGTAAAACTTGCTCATTATTACTTTTTAATGGAAATCATCCAGCAAAGTGAACATTGCTATTATTTATTTCAGAACACACTTCAGGTAAGACACCTAATTTGAGGTCTCCTGTGTTATTTCCTTAGCTTTCGAGAAGAAGCGAAACCGGGGTGGGTGAGTGTAACAAGGGAAACAATGACCCCTAAGGTGCCTGAAGGAGCGTTTGGGCAGGAATAGAAAAAGAGGGAGAGGTTTCAGGCAACAAGGTAAAACAGCACGTCGTGACTATTGTGTCCGCCCCTTTTCAGGTTACCTGGACTTTTGTTTGTCCCCGTCATAGCCAGGCGGCGAGAGGAACGAGAGAGAAGGGGAGGGAGGGAAAAGTGGCGGGCTAAAGCGCGCCAGGCTCCTGCCGCATTTTCCTGCACCTGTGCGACCAAGACTTCCCGCCCGGGCCTACCTCGGCTGGGGGCAGCGCAATTTGAGGAGCAGGCAGGCGTGTTTCCTCCCTGCCCCCTTCCCAAGCCCAGAAGGGAGGCGGGGGCCGCCGCTACTGCTCTGACAGCTACGAACGCCTTCGCCTGCAAGGCGCGCTTTGCATAACAAGCGAAAGGTGTGTGTGCGTGCGCGCGCCAGCGGGCTTGAGTGAGGCTGCTGAGAGGCAGGAAGAGGGACGCGGCCGGAGCGAGCAAGCGAGGGAGGGAAGGAGAGAGGAGGGTGTCTCCTCGGGAATGTAGCATGCATGGCTGGGGGCTCCGTCAAGATGCAGCCCCTGTGTGACAGGGCCGACTCTCTGCTCATCGGCAAGAGCTCCGCCGGCGCCAGAGACCAGGAGCAGCAAGTGCAGCTGCGGCAAAAGCTGAGGGAACTGCCGGCGCTGCTCCGGAGCGGACTCACGCTGCGGAGGAAGAGCTCAGCCGCCGGGGGCCGGGTAAGAGTGTGTGCCCGCGCGTGTGTGTGTGTATGTGACCGGCCGTATGCCTCTCAAGGTAGGGGATCTGCCCTGCATTTGGTAGTTAAGCCCCCACCCCACCCCGGCCTCCACAGGGCAAAGCCTTGGGGAGTTTTCTCCGTGCGCAGGCTTTGCACTTTGCAGGGGGGTATGCAATGGCAACGCGGCGCGCGAGAGACTTACACACATAAAAGAATGGGATTGGGCAACAGTGGAGCTGCAGCCCTATATATATTGGCACCCTTGCGCAAATCTCGTTAAAGTCCGTGGAATATGCACAGTATTTGTGGCGATTCTGGGGCCTTGAATTCCCAAACATGCTGAAGTTAAAGAGAGTTAACGTCCTGTAGTTGTGGTCGCGGGTTGGAAGGAGGCCTTGCGCTGTATGGTCCTCTGGCTGTGGACAGAAAAGGAAGCCATTGGCTTATCTGAGGAATGATTTACTCGAGAGAAATTAGGCTTGCAGACCCATCTTTGACATGCTTACTCAAAAGTAAGCCCTGCTGCGTTCATTGGGGTTGTCTCCACAAGTAAAATGTTGTGCCATTTCTAAATGTATCTCAACTCCTTTTGCTGGTTTGCAGTTTAATGTGCTGTGGTGCTCAGTAGAACTTATTCCCAGGCAAGGATAATAGGTTCTTCTGGTCATCATCCCCTGGGACAAGGTAGCATGTGAATTGGTTGATCATAGATACAATCTATGACGACAGAGGACGAGATGGTTGGACAGTGTTCTCGAAGCTACCAGCATGAGTTTGACTAAACTGCGGGAGGCAGTGGAAGACAGGAGTGCCTGGCGTGCTCTGGTCCATGGAGTCATGAAGAGTTGGACACAACTAAACAACAAGATACAATCAGCAGCAATTCTCCTGGTCCTTGGTCAAGGAAATTTCTACTGGCAGTTTATAAGGGTTGTCCCTGTCAGAGCAGATAGTTACCGTACCTTGTGTCTACTGGCCCTACTTGTTTGCTCCATCCATCTTTGATATATGTATAGTACAGATTCTGTATTCCATTGGTGAATCATCAGTTAATGGTTAGGGCTGCAATCTGATCAAATAATTTTTAGCCATATCTACTGTTTGCATTTGCATACGGTAATTTTGCATATACAATTCTGAAGCAAGAAGCATACGTTGTTTTTGGATGATGTATACATGTGCTGTAGCAGGCATCATCTTAAAAGAGGCATTCTTCCTGTGAGTTTGTGAGAATGGGTAATCCCTCTTAAGATGGTGTTTGCTATTTGCAGTTTTTAGAAGTACAGTACTTGTATTAAAAATGTACTTGCTGGTGGGGGGGGGGAACATACCTATTGCAATTATGCATCTCTGTAAAGAAGTCCTAGATTGTCTTTATGATCTCATTCAATTTGTAGACATAGAATAATGGAATTGTAGAGTTGGAAGGGACCACGAGGGTCATCTAATCCACCCCCCTGCAACGCATGAGCATTTTGCCCAAAGTGGGGCTCAGACCCATAACGTGCAGCTCAAACCCTGATAGTCTAATGCTCTACTAACTGAGCTATCAAGGCTCATAAAACAAAGCTTTTTTCACATGTAACTTTAATACTAGAGGTAGTTATGATTAATTACAGCTGAATTATGTGATTATATCACCCATATGCTACTTTTGATGCCACGTTCATTGCTCTGAAAGTCTTTTTAGGGATTGTTCATAGCTATAACTGTTCACTTGGATCTGACATTTGGGAACATGTGAATAGTTCAGGTTGGAGGCAAGATTCCTCATGGGGATAGGTTACCCATGGCATTTAAATGCTGTTGTATGTAAGTTCTTCATATGTCAGAATAATTATCTTTAATATTATATGCGTGCCCAAAGCTCTCTTCAAACAGTAATTACATATGAAGATTATACTTGTATGGCATCTAGAAGCTTTGAAACGAGGTTGCTCAGAAATAGCGTCCTAGTTAAGGCAGACCTTCATTAGTCTATGAGTTATCAAAGCGTAATTGTTGTTGTCATCTCCCATTTTGCAAGTAAGGGCATCCGGATATTTAGTACAGGTACATGACAATTGCAAGGCATCTGAGTGACAGAACCGGAAACGTAGCTAAAACTCCTTGCCTCCCAGTCATACATTTCAGAAACGAGCTATTAGTCATAAGTTATGTGTACACAAACAAGAACAGATGAAAAATAAATTGTAAAGTTGACAGCCTGATATATGTGGGTGATGTGGCTTATTTTGTGTCTACAACATCAGGCAGACGTTGTTTATTCATTAGGCAATTAAAACATTCTGAAAACTTGATCAGATATAGGTAAGAACATAAGAAATCCCCGCTGGATCAGGCCAATGGCCCATCTAGTCCAGCATCCTGTTCTCACAGTGGCCAACCAGATGCCTGTGGGAATCTCTGAAAAATAACTTGAGCACAAGAGTCCTCTTGTGGTTTCCAGCAACTCTCTCCTCTTGTGGTTTCCAGCAACTGGTATTCACAAGCTGTACCCATTATGACCAGTAGCCATTGATGACCTCACCAGTAAGTATGCATGTGCTCTGATCACAGTGGAAATGGAAGTATAGATCTTTGCAATGGGAACACGTGACGCTTTGACTTGAAAAAAGCATAAAGACTGCATAGTTCCCCGACTTCCAGAGTGTTGCCTCAGGTTGCCTATCCTTAATGCTGGCAGCACAGCAGCAGAAGAAAGTTTCAGGCTTGACTAAGAAGTTGGGAGACCAAACAGTGTATGCTAGTTTTATTGAACTGGGTAATTTTTGAAAAAGATTCTACATGGTAGTTTTAATTGTGAAACTTTTTGCAATGGAAATGCTAGGAAGGAAGGTTATCTGCGGTTTCTCAAGGGCACTGGTATGACGATGACTCGAACAGCAAAATCAAAGAACTGTAGAGAAGTTCAAGGTGGGAATTATTGCGCTGCAATTGGATATAATGCCCTCTATTAGCTGCTAGTTGTGAGGGACGCTGTACACAGGTGGCAAAGCATTTAGAAAGCACTGTTGGTGTGAACGGTATGATGGATGAGATGTTGAGAGACTCGGTCCTCAGCCAACCTGGCATGTTGTGACATGGCTGTGGACCCACCCACATGTGAGCTTGACCATATAATGCAATTGATTTATGTGGGAGTGTAATAAGGTGAGGCTTAATGAGCAGCAAGGGCTCATGCATACATGCAAGCAATCCTGCTGCTGTAATTGGATGCTGCTAGCACTTTGTGCATGCTAATGTGTGGCTATTGTTATTGCTGTGTGAAGCTACGTGATAGCAAATATGTGTTGAAGACCAAGAGAACCAGGGACTCAATGTGGCGTAGTGGTTAGAGAGCTGGACTAGGGCCTGGGAGACTGAGGTTCTAGTCCCTCCTCAGCCATGAAGCTAACTTGGTGGCCTTGGGCTAGTATCTTTCAGCTGACCTTCCTCACAGGGGTGTTGGGAGGATAAAATGGGAGGGGGAGGGAGAGCCATGAACTCCTTAGAGGAAATGTAGGATAGAAATGCAATAAACCAACCAGCCAACTAACCAACCATTTCCTATATTCCTATGTTGTAGGAAGGCAAGGGACCACAATCTGTGCTGTAGATAGTGCAGAAAAAACTCATGTGTCAATCAAGTGTTGTAATGCTGGTATTTTCTGTTGAAGCTTATTTTGTATATGTGAGGCCTATATCTACTGCTACACCTGTATGCCATATTTTGTATAGAAGTATTAAATAAAGGGGATAAATGCATCCTGTTGCTTGGTCTTGTGAGAGGCATTTTGCTTTGTTTTCATAATATAGTCGAATAATGGGTTTTATATCTAAGATATTCATTGTATGGTTTGCATTAGTGCATGGAAAACCTTAGGTCAGTAGAGTAAGGCAGTCCCAATGATTCCATGAATATTTGAAATGGGTGACTTAGTTTGCACAGAAGTAGCATTTACTTTGAAGCTGTAATTTACATTGGTGGCCTTTATTTTTTTATTTCTGTACAGCCTGAGCGTTTATTGCCATGGAGATTCCATTTGGATAATTTGTAGCAGGTGTCATTATGCAACTAAAAATAGACCCCATGTGTATAATACTGAGCTTTTCTTATTGTAATCCTCTGTTTATGTATTCCCTAAGTGAAATAAATCAAGATTAGAATCTCTTGGCTTTTTCTTTACCCTTTTAACTGGTCCTTGCAGCAACCGTTGAAGTACGCGAACAAAGGATAAAATACTTCTATTTCATTTCAGATATAATCAGCAGCTAAGGTTCTTTCAGTTGTTAAATGTTGCTAGTATTTCTTCCTTTTATGTTGATCTAAAATAGAACCAACACTCCCCACACTTTTAGTTAATTATCTCTCTTTTGCATTGTTTGGATTAATGTAAATTTCAGGGGTGGGGAACCTTTTCAGCCTTCAGATCCTTGGCTCCCTCACTCCGTGTGGGTCACTTTGACATGTGGCACGGCTGCCTACCTGTCAATCAACTGGAATCACCATGGTGTCAGTTGAAGCATTTTTCCTTTGCTGTGTAGCTTGAGATCAAGTTTTCCTGCAAAATAATATTCTGGCCAATCCCATCTGAGCTTGATGTCACCGATGATCAGCTGATCTGCACTGTCTTCAAGCCTCTCTTTTGGTGGGCATTGACCACATTCCAGAGTTCCCTTTTATCAGTTTAGTCAATTCCAGTAGGGCTTGAAGATTGATAGCACCGATCAATTTGGGCAGGGATTGTTGGCTAGCCTCCTACATGTGAGGTCTCAAGGGTAGCAACATGAGAACGGGCCTTTTCTGTAGTGGCTCCCTGTTTGTTGAATGCTCTCCCCGGGGAAACTCGCCTGGCGCCTTCATTATATATTTTTCGGCACCAGGCAAAAACATATCCCTTCAACCAGGCCTTTGGCTGATTAATATTATACAGCTTTTTAATTGTGTCTGTGGGAAGGGGGGTTATTGTTTTGCTGTTTCATTTTACTTATTCTCATGTTTTTAATCCTGTATTTTATTTCGTGAATCACACTGGGATCTTACTTTGAAGAGTGGTATCTAAATCTAATAATTGAATAACATAAAACAGCCTTGCTTCCAGGTTAAGACCAATCCTATAAGTATACACAATTAATATGTAAGTCCCATCAAGGGCAGTTGGACTTACTTTTGAGTAGACATGGATAGGATT
Source organism: Podarcis tiliguerta (assembly GCF_965153285.1). Classification (NCBI taxonomy): domain Eukaryota; kingdom Metazoa; phylum Chordata; class Lepidosauria; order Squamata; family Lacertidae; genus Podarcis; species Podarcis tiliguerta. The sequence continues at coordinate 25,933,172 of NC_139545.1, forward strand.
CTCATGTTCAGCCTCTATTTCTGTCCTGCAGTCGTCTACTACCTGTCATCCACCCACATCTGAAGTTTTATTTTGAAAGGTTCTAAGATAGGTTACAAAATGAAAACAAAAACAAAAGAAAACCCAATGTCATTATTCACAATGTAAATAGCATTGGAACAATTAAAATCCACAAAAATAGTCAATAAAATTATAATATGATAATGTATTTCTATTTTTTAACTGCTACTTTTGGAGTTCCACTGTTGAAGGAAGTAAACTTATGAATACCAGTTTGGGAAAGTGTTCTTATGCCCAGGCCCTGCTTGTGGGGTTCCTATAGGCATCTTGTTGGCCACTTTGAGAACACGATGCTGGCCTTGATAGGTTATTGGTCAGATCCAGCAGGCTTTTCTTGTGGTCTAACTAGTCACATTTTCCATTTTCCATTAAATTTAAATTATTTATGTATCGATTTTTTAAAAGTTTCTGCTGTTCTTTCATGTTTTAATTTTTGTATATTCATTTTTCACCTTTGCATTCTGCTGATTCTTTTCTCATTAAGTCTCGTATTTTTCTTTTGTTACTATGCTTTAAAAATATTTTATTTCTCATTATAGAATTTATTGTATCTTTAGCAAACAAAAAAAGCACACATGAGAAATGACTGCCTGCTGTGTCTACTCCTTAGTAACTCTTTAAGGAATTGCAGCCTTAGAACAAATTCTGTACAACCTTCCTAAATCTAAAAATACTACTAAATTCTTTAGTAGTATTTAATTTTGTGAGGGAAGAGATGCTGGGACCGAAGTTTATCAACACCCTAATCCCTGGCGTACTACTTTCCCTCTTATTTACTCAGAAGTAAAGAAAATGCAGTCTGAACATGTTCTGAGTGGATAATTTAATCTGTTCATATACCAAATTTAAACCTTTACATTGGAAACAGACACCAGACTGGGCTCCAGTGATCCCATTTAAGTCTAGCAACAAGCCCATAAAATAAGTTTCAGTGAATGTAGATCAGTGTTCCTCTTAAAAAAAAGTTGAGGCAGAGGAGGAGCAGGATAGGACATGATTTTCTCTCTCTTTTAGCCAGGATGCCAAGTTTAGTGTCTCCACATGCAGTGCCTAGCTTCAACTTGTTCTGTGTTCACCCCTTAGTACAGGGGTCTGCAACCTTTAAGACAAAAAGAGCCACTTGGACCCGTTTCCGAAGGGAAAAAAAACCTGGGAGCCGCAAAACTCGTCATTATAAAAATAACTTTTTTGTCACTTTTTAATTATTTCTTTGTTTGACCCCTCAGAATTACTCCTCCTCATAGAAATAAACGTTAAATTAACAAGTTACCTTTTTGTGTGTGTGTGTTCTTCACTCCCCTTCAAAACAGTGACCAGCGTACATGCCCCCTTTCAATGCAGTGACCAGCGTACATGCCCATTACAATGTAGCGGGCGGGCGGGAAGGTGACGTCGGGACGGTGTGTGACTAACGCACGCACCGCCCCCATGCGACGTCACAGCCAGTACAGCGCCTGCCACAGTGGGGAGTGCTGGGGCGCACAATGCGGCTCCCCCCCCCCCCTTGCTAGTATCTGCCCCAGAGCCGCAACAAAGATGTAAAAGAGCCACATGTGGCTCCGGAGCCGTGGGTTGCAGACCCCTGCCTTAGTACATGGGTCAGCAAACTTTTTCAGCAGGGGGTCAGTCCACTCTCCCTCAGACCTTGTGGGGGAGCCGGACTATATTTGGGGGGGGGGGGAGATGAATGAATTCCTATGCCCCACAAATAACCCAGAGATGCATTTTAAACAAAAGCACACATTTTACTCATGTAAAAACACCAGGCAGGCCCCACAAATAACCTAGAGATGCATTTTAAATAAAAGGACACATTATACTCATGTAAAAACACGCTGATTCCTGGACCATCTGCGGGCCGGATTGAGAAGGCGATTGGACCACATCTGGCCCCCGGGCCTTAGTTTGCCTACCCATGCCTTAGTAGCTTCAAGCAAATTTCTACCTGTCCTTAGTGCTGAGAGTGTTTTCCGTTTGGACTGACATGGACTACAGTTGAAGCATAACTGGACTGTACTCATTTCGAAACCACAAACCTTTTCCTCTTAATTTTTAATTCTGAGGAGCAGTAGATTGATAAAGTTTGGGAGAGTATGATTATATGTGGAAACTTATTCAACAACCCCAGTTGTTGGTTTGTGTTAACATCTGAAAGCCCTTGACTAGCTTAGATCGTAATTGTCCAAACGGCAGCCAAATAGTGAAGCCACTATAAATCTTGAATACCACTTATTCCCTTTAATCAAGGAAAGAGAGGAAGACCTACAATTTATTCAAGGCTGTGCATCTTCACATTTGAAGATGTGAGGCAGAGCTCAATTCCTTTTTAAGTTGAAGAACAAGATTTTGATCTAATGCTGAGTTTGGTGCATATTTAGAGAAAAATTAACTTTATAATTTTGAGTCAGCTGCTACAAAATACACTGAACTTCTTGAAATCTAAACAGGTGTTCTTCTTGAGCCAGTTTTTGTTGACTTCTTCCATGATACCAAAGCTAACTTATCACATTAGGTAAACATCCCGAAATAGCCGAGGTGTTTAATGTGCATATTTTTTGAAGAACAGCTGACATAGCTGCTGTTAGTTTGTTTTTCATTAATGCTGAAACAAAACAAGCCATACTAAATGTGAAATAGTTGAATCGGCCCAGTTTTTAAAAGTAAAACCCAGGTCTGTTGGCATGCTTGGTACTTCAGGTGCATCAATCAGGGAATAACCTTACTGGTTCTGTGTCTAGTTTCTTCTGTCTGGTCTTCTTCCTCTTGTCTGTATCACTTCGATCTATTATGGTGGACTGTCTCTGCCTCTGTATATAGTTAGGTCTGGTTAACATGTGTTGCAACGTTTTCTCTTGCATCTGGGTGGATGCTGGAGCTGATGGCCTTTTTCAGCCTTTGAATTCTTCAGCTAAGTGTGATATGAACCCCCACTTCCCAACACATGCACACACAGCAGAGTCTCTGAAATTGCTTATGAACTGAGGTCTAGAGCAGGGGTAGGCAAGCTGGTGCTGTGGTCTAAACCACAGAGTCTAGGGCTTGCTGATCAGAAGGTTGGTGGTTCGAATCCCCGCGACAGGGTGAGCTCCCGTTGCTCGGTCCCAGCTCCTGCCAACCTAGCATTTGAAAGCACGTCAAAGTGCAAGTAGATAAATAGGTACTGCTCCAGCGGGAAGGTAAACGGCATTTCAGTGCGCTGCTCTGGTTTCACCAGAAGCGGCTTAGTCATGCCAGTCACATGACCCAGAAGCTGTCTGCAGACAAATGCTGGCTCCCTCGGCCAGTAAAGCAAGATGAGTGCCGCAACCCCAGAGTCGTCTGTGACTGGTCTTAACGGTCAGGGGTCCCTTTACCTAGCCAAGGTTTATCTTTCCTGGGCTGGATCAGTCCCACTGAGATCCCTCCATGGGTTGAATGCCACGTGAGTGTGCACACCGCGTTTTTCAGCATCTGTGCGTGTGCGCCTGTGATTTCCGACATCTGCGCAGACGCGATTTCCAGCTCTGCAGAAGTGAGTCCCCGCACTGCGCTGGTTTAGCACAGTGCATGAGCGGGCGGCTCAGTTTGGGGGCAGCTCATGGGCCAGTCAAACGACCTCCACGGGCCACTTCCGGCCCGTGGGCCTTAGGTTGCTGACCCCTGATCTAGAGAGACCACACAAAGGCAATGAACTATTCAACCCCAATCAAACTGATATTAGTTGTAGCTTAGACTGCCATTCTGTGCATGCATACTTGGAAGCGAACCCAACGGATTGGGATTTATAGAGAGCCAGTGTGGTGTAGACAGCCAGTGAAGTGCAATGGTTAAAGTGTTGGAGTAGGACCTGGGAGACCACAGTTCAAATCCTCACTCAACCAGGAAGCTCACAGGGTTACCTTGGGCCAGTCGTGGTTTCTCAGCCCAGCCTACCAGCCTACCTGCCTAACCTACTTCACAGCGTCGTTATGAGGATAAAATGCGTAAAGAGATAACTTTCAGCTCCTTGGAGAAAAGGTGGGACCTAAACATAAACAATGGATAAAGTAGCATATGAGTAAACCTGAATAGGATTGGACTGAAAGCAATGGGATTTAAGCTAGTCACCAAGTGGTTTTACTGAGTTTAATAGGAGTTCGTCGCAACTAACTTTAGTGGATGAGGGCTCTTGTGCTTGATGATAGCTTAAATTTAGAAGGGGCATGCATGTGGGGATATAGTGCACTACCCTGAGACACATTATTAATGAGTTGCTTAAAGATAAATACAGTGTTTTAACTACTAAAGACTGCACAATCCTATGCACCCAGCGAATGTAGAGATAGTTATGGTACTTCTTAGTAAATATGCTTAAGGTGGTGCATTTTCCATTACAGTCCAGTGTGTGATCACCCTCCGCTTTTAGGCTTCAGTGTTAATTCACTGGAAGACAAATTTCAGTCTGCCATCTGAAAACCAGAGCAGCTGTCTGAAATGCAGTTTAGGAAACACAACATACAGATTGTTTTTCAAGTTTTTTAAAAAAACTGTTTACTGAATGTTTTCTAGTATACTGCCAAAACTTATTCTTTGATCTGTTCTTCTCCCTTCTAAAGTACAAAAGCTACAGAATAGTATATTATTCAGACACTTCTAAGGTGAACCTGACATGGGAATAAAAGTAGCGAATATTTTACTTGGCTTCCTCATTATTCCTTTCTTGATGGTACTGAACGGAATTACCCATTCGTGACCAGATCAAATCTTTATGGTGAGCTGTACCATATGACTCCCATCTCTCTGCCTGGTTCATCTACCCTTGCCTTGCACTGGGACTCTTTGGTCTTCCAGTCTATCTGACTTCAGCCTCTGTCCTAAACCTTTTAGTGCTTGTTTCCAGCATTGTGGCATCCATCCACCCTACCTCTCTTTCAATTCTATCTCCATGTGCTCCTTACTTTCTCCTGCTCCTTTTGGAACTACCTCTCTAGGCCAGGCCTACCTGCATGCTGTGTTAATTGTGTGGATTGTTTTTAGCCCTTTAATCCTAGTTAGAGGTGTGTGACCTGACTTTCATAGGCACTATAGTGTGTAGGGAATCACAACCAAAACAGTTGATAGAGTGCCAGTGGGAGTTTTTTCGCTATCACTGACAGCATTCTTTTTATTGTAGAATCATAGAATTGTAGCATTGGAAGCGACCCTGAGGGTCATCTTATCTAGTCCAACCCCCTTCAATGCAGGAATCTCAGCTAGATGACAGGTGGCCATGCAACCTTTGATTAGAAACCCCCAAAACCTGCCTTATGGGACTTTTCCAGGAATAGCCTTTAGTTCAGAGAAAGCAACATAGGCAGTTATGGTATCACAATAAAGCAGAGCGGGGGGGGAAGTTTCCTTCTGAGCAGTGTGGAGCTAATAGATCCAGTGTTGACACTGACTTTTAATAGCATCTGTTCAAGGAGACTTTGTGTTGGTTTTGAGAGATGCAAGTGGCCTTTGTAACTTTTAAAATAAGATTTTACTATTCTTCAATCTGTATTCAGATTGCTTATTCGGGGTCCCTGGAGGAGACTCAACAAAAGACTTCGGATGACTCAGTCCAAATATCAGAGAATAGTGCATATTCGTGTACATTTACATATATAAGTGGCACTGGCTGCCAATTAGCTACCATGCTAAGTTCCAGAAGCTGGTTTTGGTGTATAAAGCCCCATTCACTTTGGACCAAGATACCTGAAAAATAGTCTCACCTTTTGCATATATTAACCTGATCACTATGTTCTGCAGGTGAGGGGCTTCAATCTCATCAGCAGGTCTATGCCTCACAATGCAGATTCTTGGGACTTAGGAGACAAATGAGGGCTGAAGTCCTCAGGTGCATGTTGGAGCTAGAGTACATTTTTAGACAAGGTTGCAGTATGGAAGGAATCTAATAGTTATTTCAGAGCATGTTTTGTTTCAGAAAGGTTTCTTTTTTTTTTAATCATGGAGCCAGAATAAATTTCTCCTCTTATGCTACTTTCAAACTTTCCCACTCTCTATTGTATAGATAGAATTACTGCAGCCACCTCTGTATCTGGTCAGAACTGAATTCCATTGACCTCAGTGGGGCTTAGCTCTGGGTTGGTGGGCATTGTATTGCAGCCTAAATTGGTTAATGCTGGCATTTAAAATTTAATTTAAACTCGAAGTATTTTTTGCAGAATTTCAGAAGCATTTACTGGCATAGCTTTAACATTAAATTGAAAAAACGAGAAAATATTGCTGGACCTTTTATCTCCATTTTGATTCTTCCTATTAAACGCTTGGGCGTACTTTATGGGGTATGTTGCAATGGATCTCTTTCTCTTTCGCACTGCATCTTACAATGGGTTTATGAACACAATTCCCTGTGCATTTTGCTGCCACTAATTTTCCTTTGTGTCAAAAGAATTGAATGACCTCACCTATGGCAGGATGTTGGAAACATGATGTTAAAAGTAGAGGTATTTCTGTCTGAATGTTTGGAGGTCCATTATTGCAAAAATGACATTGGAAATTCCTCTTGGTCTTTCTGTTGCAGGCATTTCCTTCCAGAGTTTCCCTCTCTTTGAGGAAACGACTTCACTGTAATCTTAGAGGAAGTAAGAGGATGTAAACTACTGATTTCCATTTTTGGCGATACTTTGCAGTTAATTAAAAAAAACAAACCAAGGAACTCACTATTAGCTTTTGTAATAGCAATGGTGTCTGCCTAGTTTTGCATGAGTGGCATTTCACTATTATGTCACCATTATGAGGTTAACAAGAGCCATATAGCTTCTGAGTAGAAGTGGGTTAAAAACAATGCAAAACATTTGGCTTGGAGTTGACCAGCAAGGGACTCGGGCCTTCTGTAACATATCACATGGAGCATCATAAGCATAAAGGAGAAAAGGGGATACAGTGGTACCTCAGGTTAAGAACTAAATTTGTTCTGGAGGTCCATTCTTAACCTGAAACTGTTCTTAACCTGAGGTACCACTTTACCTGTTGGGGCCTCCCACTGCTGCCATGCCGCTGCCACACGATTTCTGTTCTCATCCTGAAGCAATGTTCTTCACCTGAGGTACTATTTCTGCGTTAGCGGAGTCTGTAACCTGAAGCGTCTGTAATCTGAAGCGTCTGTAACCCGAGGTACCACTGTATGTTCTACTATGAAGCTGCAGCTCTAGCTTCAGAGTTGAAAATACACGAGACATTTCAAGACAACTTGCCGTTGACCATAATCACCGTGACATGCAGCTCTTTTTAGGTTGCTTAATTACTTTGGCAACATAAAAAGTTTACAAAATCTGTATTTCCCCAACATGGATGTATATGTATATCCATATATTTATTTTTACCTATATAATTAGGTGTATGTGTTTTTTAGTGCTCTCTTGATTTGTATGTTTTGAAAACTGACGTTGATTTATAGATTTGCAGCATCTTGATTTTAACAGAGTAGGAAGCCAGTAACAGCAACTGCTTTAAAGTGGGCTAGGTGGAGAGCAGTATGCAACGAGAGTCTCAAATCAGATGTGCTTTTCATGCATGGAGTACTCGAAAGGTATGTTCCATGGCATGTTGGGACTTGGGGTTTTTTTTTTGTTCTGGCAGAGCTGACAATACTCTTACCCACAGGGAATATAAAGAACGATATGCTGTAATCCAAGAAAGTGGATCAAAGTGCAAATGCTTGCCAGTTGGATTTATAAATCCAATATCTTGCACAAGTGCTTTCACTCAGTTTCAATTTGCTCAGTTTATGTGGGCTGCTGCTGGATGAGATAACACAATGCTGAGGAACAAGAAACAAAAGGGACGGGGAGTTCTTGTATGGAACGCCATGATTCTACCCAAAGTGTAGCCCTTTCTAAGCATGCTCAGCAGTTTGGCTGGCAGAAATAGGCTGTAAAACAAGGTAGGGCAAAATGCAACAAAAAGAAAGAAATACAGCCTTGCTTCATACATTGATACAGTGGGATAGCTTCCACTTGAAAATTTGTGTGCCGTTCCGCATGGGAAACTTCGTGAAATGGCTCTGTGTGTGATTTTGATAATTTAAGCCAGTGGTTTTCAACCAGTGCGCTATGGCACCCTGGGGGTGCCTTGAATGATAGTCAGGGGTGCCATGGGCAACACTGGCCTCTGTTCCCCTACCTTTTCCTCCCTCCTCTGATGCCCTTTGAGTCTCTGGCTCCCAAAGGCTTATGTGACTATTTGTTGCAGCAGCTCTGGCTACAAGCTCCCCAGGCGAATGGTTCCTCTGGGGCTGGCCAGGGGGTGCTGGTTGCCAGGAGCTGAGGTGGCCTTGAAGTAAGCAATTGAGTGAGGGAGCCCAGCCAGCCAGTCCACTAGGCCCAGCTGTTGGGAATGGACAGATAAGTGGGAGGCCAGGCAGGCAGGGTGTTCTGGCCTTTCTTGTGCTTGCTGTGTGCAGTGCCTGCCTTGGAGCCGAGTGCCCAGCACTGAAGGGGAGCCTTTCTGCCATGCTGTGCCGGCAGCAAGATGGTGGTCTCACATTCACCTTCAGCCAGTCCTCGTTGGGCCTCTAAGGCTGGGGGCATCTTCTTCCAAGGCCCCTGTGGGGTGGGGTGAGGAGGTGCCCCGGGCACTCAAGCAGCTAGCTATGCCGCTGCTGCCTGGATACACCAGTGACTGAATCTGCATGCAAGACAGATGTTCTGTGACCCTTCCCTGTGGGAGCTGCAGCTATAATTCTCTCCTCTGGCCTAATGGGCCCAAACAAGTTCAGTCTTTGGGGGCAGTGGGGTGTGTATTGTTTAGGTTTAACTCTTCTCTCTTGTTTATCAGCCAGGGTGTGCTGAAAAAAGGAAAATTGTGCCTCTTCTGTTGATCAAATACACAGTAAAGTTTGGAAACAAACAGAGACATTAGCAAGTAGACTGATGGAGGAATGGGGTGCTGAAGATATGCATGCTAGCAAGAGTAAATGGGCTGTAAAGCATTCTGGCACTTTTTATTATATGCATATTTAATCACAGGGAGAGCGAAGGAGGTCTAGCAATGTTCTGTGCTGCTCTTTTTTTGTTGTTGTGCTGTTTGAATTTCATAGAAGGCAGAGTCCTGAGACTTTGGTAGCAACCTTTGAAACAATAATATATTGTTTTACTTTGCATACATATAAGCAGAGGGAGCTGTAATATTTCACAAATGTGGGACCCAGCCAGTCAATTATTTCAATATGCAGCTCACACACTTACCATTACCTGCAAGCTTCCCCCTGTAGAGAGAGGTACAAATTTAATTATAATTATAGCTTATGCTGTATGACCCACTTACTCTTCTACCCACGTACAATAAGACTGATCTGAACAATGCATCTGATGTTCTAGATCTGGCCCTTCTTATTAATATAGTTACATTAAAATGTAACGGTAATATTTCAGAGGGTTGGACCTCTTGGTCTCTTCTGTAAAACAAAACTGGTTTTGTTGGGTTCCTGCTCTTACCAGCCACAGCCAACATGGCCAGTGGTCAAACGTAATGGGATCTGTAGTCCAGCCATACCTTCTCTATCCTTTCCCTACCGCGAGGATGTTCAAACGGTGTAATACACAGTTAGCAGTTTAAGAAACAACTAGCAATTGTGGAATTTAAAAGAGAAGCCTAGGAATATACAGATAATCAATTTCCTGAGCCAAGTGATGGGTTGGTATGTTCTAATGGGAATGGGAAAACCCTGATATTGTATGTGTGTGTTTTAAAGTATTTATTGTTGTGTATAGTTTAAATATTTGTAATCTTTGGAGAGCTTTCAGTCTGAAATTTGTGTATTATTAAATGTTATAATAAAGAAGTAGATCGCGTTCTGTGAGCTAAGCTGAGGGCTGACAGCAGAACTATCTGGGGGAAGGGAACAGGGTAGGTTGTTGGGTTAAAAACAGCAAAAGAAATTAAGTACTTCATAGACAAAGTACCAGCACCAATATTTTGAACATTCCCATGAATTTGCTGCCCTAATGCTTTCAAAATGTACACCCTAATGTACCAGCAGCCTAACAGATTCTTTGTCATGCTTTGAATGTTTGTTAGATAATGATAGTGATTGTAATATATTTTTTCTTGCAGATTATAACCAGGAGAATTTCAAATCCCTATCTGGAAAATCCTCCAGGCAAGGTAATTTTTTTAAAACCTCATTTAGCAACTCTTTCATGCCTTCATTCTTTTGAGATACGTATTTCATTAATGCTGCCTTGAAGCTAGGTACATTTGTTCATCTTCGAGTTTGTAACAGCTAATGTGGGTTACAGCTTTCTAATGTAAATAGATTTTAATATCGCTGATAAGGAATCCCTTATCCAAATACGAAAAGCTTGGTGAAATCATGCTTGTACTTGTCAGATGCGTTCTGTAACTTTTATGTAGTGCTAATGCTATAACCTTGTATGCTTGCATAATTTATTGTTTGTCCAATTTGTCTTTTCTTTTAGATTTATGGAGAGGGTGCCTCATGCGCTGGGAGAGCTCTCAGAAATGTTTTCATACTACAAGCTTCTGATCTGATGAAAGACAGAATGTCTCTGATGGGACTTTGCAGGTAGCCATGTTTGCCTTATTTTAACAAAACAGTTTTCACCTTACTATTTCTCACCCCCTTGCATTTGCAGCACTGGACTGGCTACCATACATTACCTGCACTGGCAGACATCTTCCTGGGGCAAGGAGAAGCAAACCGCCCCTCCTTATCCTAGAATGTTCTTTGTATACCAGAATCCTATTACTAATGACAATGAACTTGGATGTGATCAAAGCTGACAGTTTTGATTATTAATTTTATTCCCATTTTGTGTTGTGTTGCTTTTGTGTGCTATTCCTGAAAATATTTTGTTAGTAACAAACTTTGGTTGATCTAATATAATGTATGCATGTGTTGCCAAATAATGTGCATCTCTTCTCTGGTAAGTGAGGTGGAATCTACAAAGGATGGAGATTGTTTTCATGACCCTGTCATAAGAATCTGCCCTCAGGGAGGCAGTGTAGCGGTGCTTCTGACTTGAGCGATGTTTCTTACCTTTTGATAGAAATGCAATCAATAAAAAAATAATCTTTTATTTATAGCATTTGGTACCGTATATGTTCTTTGTAGAGTAACTTCCAGACTATTTGAGAACAAATTGATTAGCTAACCAAACATATAGCAAAACTTTGTTTTCTTGTTTTTATAACAAATAATTGAAAGGATCTTAAAAAAAATGCAATTATTTTTATAAATTGCCGCCTTTAAAAAATGCATGCAGATTTATTATTCTGCCAAACTGACGCTGTCTGCCAATTCTTTCCTGAAAGGATGAAGTTTGTTCACATTTTAAATGTAGGAGTTGGTTTGTTGGCTGTGGAAAGATCTCATACATGTGCCTGATGTTGAAATGTGTTGCCTCTCTGTTGCCCACATAATATCCCACGTTAATGGTACAGCCAGACTTCAAGGTTGGGAGAAGATGAAATACCGTATTTTTCGCTCCAAAAGACGCACCAGACCATAAGGTGCACCTAGTTTTGGGAGGAGGAAAACAAGAAAAAAATATTCTGAATCCCAGAAGTCAGAGCAGCAAGAAGGATCTGGCTTCTGGGATACCGTGTGGCTGTTCTGGCTTCTGGGATAACCGTGCCAAGCCTCTTCAGGGCAGCGGGATGAAGGCTCCCCCTGCCCAAAGAGGCTGCGCACGGCTAAGGCAGAAGCCAGGACAGGCGCGTCGCTGAAGAGGCGCTGCGCAGTTCTCCCTCTCTGAGAGGGAGAACTGTGCAGCGCCCCTTCAGTGAAGCGGGAGGAGGAACAGAAGCGGCTCCGTTCCTCCTCCCGCTTCGCTGAAGGGGTGCTGCGCAGCTCTACCTCTCTGCGCAGTGCCATTTGCTCCATAAGATGCACTCAGATTTCCCCTTACTTTTTAGGAGGAAAAAAGTGTGTCCTATGGAGCGAAAAATAGGGTAATTCTCAAGTGACTTCTAGGGAAGTTACATTATCTGTTTAGATTAGCCTGTAGGGAAGCTAGTAGAAGTTTAGCCTGAGGGGGGTGACTAGTTGCATCTTGAGATAATAAGGAAGAATCTTCTGGAGGAAGAGAAATTGTTTGCAGGATGAAATGCAAGTTGTTGAATGATGTGGTTCATTTTGTACTTCAGGATTGGGGAACTTGTAGCCCTTCAGATGCTGTTAGGCTCCAATTCCCATCAGCCCCAAACATGATGGTCAGTTATCAGGAATGATGGAAGTTGTAATCTAAAATTATCTGGAAGACATGAAGGTCCCCCACTCCTATGGTACTTGGAATACCAGCATCAGATTTAATGGGATGTGCTGCAAAAGTTGCTCCTTCTTTCATAACTGGCCTGTGCAGCACAGAGTGCCATTTCATCAGCTATGGATGGCAACTAAGGTGTGACCCACCCTGGACAGATTGGGCACTTCCAGACAGTTGCTGCTTTTTGGTGACATACAGTCATACCTTGAATCCCGAATGCCTTGCGAGTTGAATGTTTTGGCTCCTGAACGCCACAAACCCGGAAGTGAGTGTTCTGGTTTGTGAATGTTCATTGTAACCCGAAAGTCTGCAGCTTCCGCGACTTCCAATTGGCTGCAGGAATCTATACATTTGGTTACAGCAAACATAAGAGTAAAAACAAGTGGACAACATGAAATCTCCCCAAAATATACGCTCAATAACACACAAACAAATAAAGCAATTGGGGAATTATCATTGAAGTAATCAAGAAAAGCATAAAGAAAAGGGAGGAAATCAAATCATTCAATCTTATAAATATCACTACATAATTCCATAATATTTTCTTGTTTGTTTAGGAGAAGTTGCATTGGATCTGAACTCGTAGACTGGCTTTTAAAGCGCTGTCCTTTCATAAAGAGCAGATCTACAGCAGCTGGTATCTGGCAGCTCCTACTGAATATGAGAATTGTGTTATCAGGTCAGTTTTATGAAAGCAAGTCTAACCTGTTTTACGAAGGTATTCAATTTCCCTTCCTGTCCTCATCTTTCCCTGGGCATTAGATTTATTATGTTTACAAAGGGGGAGAGAAAAAGACAGATATCTGTTGTTCTGTTGGGCTCCCTCTGTGCTGCTTTGGTATATATTTCACATGCAATCTTTCATATCCTGAATAATTATGTTGAGATATTTACTAGATATTTTTGCCCAGGGACATACTTGTCAACTTTCAGAATGTACATTCTTTTCTCTCCCCTACTCCCTCCCTCCTTTTACCTTGATACTTTCCTTATCCTGTTGCTAAATACTGTGCAGCTGAGTAAACAATACAGTAGTTCACCATATGATTATGATGGAGCCTTTTTAGTATATTGAAAGGAACCTTTGACTGAAGAATTGCAAATTCTGTCCCTTTTCCCCCTGTATTATGTTTTAGATAGCAAGCTCTGCATAGCAAGGAGTTTACATCTTGTACTCCATAAAGTGTATGCACACCGATGACCTTATATTTTATAAATAAATGAATTCTTGAAGGATGGCTTTGAATAAGGAGTACTCTTTACCTTTGCAGCTTTTCTTCTGTTGCTATATTCAGGCTCACAATCATTTATCCACTGCCAAGTCTTCTGCCTACTTAACAAGAGATGGCTCCCCTTCTCCATTTATTGCTGAACCACCTAGTCACCTCTCATCTAGACTGTTGTGGTTCTTTACATGTTGGGGCTCCATTAAGCCATGTCTCATGTCTTTGGGAATTTCAAAATTCCCTGTGTAATGTGATTTTTCTCTTCCATGGCTGGGATTGTGTCTGCTCCATTCTTTCAAGCTTCATGTCACTTCTGCATCAGTTTTTATTTACCCTTATCTTACTTTGAAGGGATTCTGTGTCATTGCCACTGACTATAACTTGATTTGTACATGGCCTTTGCAGCATGGCAGCTGCTTAAAAAAAGCAATTCGTGAAGATTATTCCAACTTCAAGCTGTCTGTGTAAAGTACCTCCTCACACACTTCCAGCCATGCTAAAGCAATCCCTGTTTTGGGTAATTGCTTTTATTAGCATGCTTGATATTGCAGGAGAAGCTGCTTCACATGACTTCATGTTGGGTTTTTTATGTTGCTTAAAATGTTGAAATGGTATCTGTATATAGCCCAGTGTATAGCCCAGTTCACAGTGTGTTTTCCACATGATCTGTATTCAAAACATATCTTATATGGTTGGTCTGTACGTGTGAACTAGCCCTTTGTTGTCAACTGAAGCTAAATTACTGGCTTAATTTCCAATACTTGCTTAGCAATTACTTCAAGTTTTTGGTTTTGTGGCAAGCTGATAGAAAACACTTTCTAAGAGTAATTGAATTATCCCCCCTCTTTTTACACAGTGGATAAACAGATTTATTTTCAAGACAAGTACGTTTTCTACCAGTTCTCAGCTGATGAGTGTACATATCTTTTCTGTGAATATGAAAGAGATGATGGATGGAAAAATGGTGTGAAACTCTTATTGCAGCTAGTGCCTGTTATTCCTCCAAGGATTAATACCTGTAATCTGTAAGTATATTCTCCATGCAATTCTTACTGAAGGTTCTGCAGATGACTGGGTTATATCTGTTAAATAATCTACCAGTCTTCCTTTCTACTTTTATGCATATTATCACAGAGGCTGTTGCCTGTGAAAACTCCTACCATAATCTTCCTACTTACATTGTATAAACTGTGTGGCTACTTGTTTTGTGTTACCTAAATCAGCCTATAGCTGGCCCTGTATTATTTATAGGAAGAACTCTTATGGGAAAGAAGTCTTGCAGGCTAGCCATATTTTATTGAATGATTTTAAGTAAGTGAGTTACTATAGTAACTTGTATCTCAGTGGTTCCCAAACTGTGGTACATGGAGCTCAGTGGTTCACAAGCTTCATTCAGGTGGTCCACGAAGAAGTCCAAATTAAGTATTCATATCTGTTTTTAATTGTATTTTTATTGCTTTTTATTTCTCATATTGTATATTTTTTGTATTACAATTTGAATTCTATCTATTAAGAAATTAAAGAATCAATAAAAATACAATTAAAGATAATATAGCATTGCAATTGCTACAGCAGGCGGGAAAATAATTTAGTGGTCCACTAAGACCATCATCAATTTTCAAGCAATCGGGGCGGGGGGGTGCGAGTTTGGGAACCACTGTCATAGAGGTTCTAAGGTCAGGTAGAAAGGAAGTGGACAGGCAAGGTTGCTGCATAAGGGAGGCATAGGGCTGATGGGTCTCCTTGCTGTAAGTGTTCCTGTGCACTTGTGAGATAAGGGACGCGGGTGGCGCTGTGGGTTAAACCACAGAGCCTAGGACTTGCCACTCAGAAGGTCGGCGGTTCGAATCCCCGCGACAGGGTGAATCGGCCATGACTGGACCTAATGGTCAGGGGTCCCTTTACCTTACACTTATGAGATACATAAGCCAGAGGCCTCCTCCAATGTAGACCTGGAAGTCAAGAGGCATCAAAGAAAGGATGTGAATTTCATGAACTGATTTGAATCAACTAGCCAAATTCACAACAGAAAGAGAGGGTGCCAAGGGCAAGCTGGGGTTAGGCTGGGTCCCAGTTACTCCAGTTAGGTTTTCTCTGTAGTTCACGAGAAGCTGCCATGATGAAGACAAGTCCTGCTTCAGCTCAGACCTCCTTGCGCCCCTCATTTGATTACAGATAACAGGGTGGTGTCTTGCCAGCCTTTCATTGACCTTAAAATGTAAGAATTTAATTCATTTGGGTGCCATTCTGAAGCAGGGCTGCAATTCAGCCTCTGTATATGTCACTGTAAATTATTGTACTAGATTATTGTACCCTTTGGCTTCTACAGTGGCATTTCTTCTTAACTTGGGCAAGTTTGAATAAAATAAAAGCACTTAGAGGAAGACAAATTGATGGGACACTTCAGTTATAGCATGACATGTCTTGGTCAGAATATTTTAGTCCATACACCTCACTTCCCTGTTTGTTTTTAAGCACATCCTTAAACTTAAGGTCTAATTCAGCTTTTCCAAGGTGGTGTTCCCAATATGTTAAAGACTCCTATCAACCTCCACCAACATTCCTAATGGCCAGGGATGATGGATGTTGTAGATCACATTATCTGGAAGGCACCAGGCAAATCCTTTACAAACCTTTCCTTTTTTAAAAAAAATAATAATAAATCTTTTTGTTTTAACAGGAGCAATAGAAAAATAGAAGACACAACTGAGACCAATGCTGAAATTCTTGCCCGTCTCACTTCTGCGGTGAGTCTTTCAACAAGCTTTTCTTTACTGTATTGAAAAGTGATATGTTTGTGACCGACTGTGGTCTCAAGGAACTGTAATGCTCACATCATGGTTCTAATCTCTTGCGCATAATATTAATGGCAATAGATTAAAATTGTAATATAATTGTATTTTGGCCTTCAACTCTGAAAGATTCTCAGGGTGGCTAAAAATTAAAACAGTTACTTTTTTAAAAAAAACATCGGTATTAAAATATAGGTCAGTAGAGCATTGCTGGGACGTGGGTGGCGCTGTGGGTAAAACCTCAGCGCCTAGGACTTGCCGATTGCATGGTCGGCAGTTCGAATCCCCGCGGCGGGGTGCGCTCCCGTCGTTCGGTCCCAGCGCCTGCCGACCTAGCAGTTTGAAAGCACCTCCAGGTGCAAGTAGATAAATAGGGACCGCTTACCAGAGGGAAGGTAAACGGCGTTCCGTGTGCTGCGGTGGCTCGCCAGATGCAGCTTGTCACGCTGGCCACGTGACCCGGAAGTGTCTGCGGACAGCGCTGGCTCCTGGCCTATAGAGTGAGATGAGCGCACAACCCTAGAGTCTGGCAAGACTGGCCCGTATGGGCTGGGGTACCTTTACCTTTACCTTAGAGCATTAAAGCAAAGGCAGTTGTAAAATATAACATCTTACAACCCCAAAGTGTAGGCGTGGGAAAGAGGGGAATGTAGACATACTTTTTTGTTGATTCTTCCACACAAGAGGCACTAACAAATTGACCACAAGGCTCCCAGTTGGGGGTCTCCTAGCTGATTCTGACAATGGGTGTGGCAGTGCCATTATAGGCAACTCCCATTTTGCACATGTTCGATTCATGTGTGACCATGCAGGCGTGTGCCAGGTTCAGCACCAGAAGAGGATGGAACGGGCACATGCAGGCTTATGCATGCTCTGCCAATGCGCGCGATGACCCAGAATATAACCCCCACGTAAATAGGGGGTTGCCTATATTTAACGCAAGGCAAAATAGTTGAACTACCTTTGAGTAAATAGTTTTATTGGAATTGTAGGGAGTCTAAACCCCATACAAAATTTCCACAAAGTGAACAAAGGCCTGCTTTTATCAGTGTTGAAATGCGTGCAGAAGGATTATTTGCCAATTCAGAGTGTAACAATAATCGACACATAAAATACTAATGTGAATTTTAGCCACATGAACTGAAGCCAAGGCTAGTGAAGAACTAATTATGCCTGCATGTGTAATACTGCTTTTCCTGTCACTTGGCAGGATGCTTTTTAGAACCAATGAGGTATGTTTTCTTGTATCTCCCCCTGCTCAATTCCCACAAGGGTTCAGTATCTGTAACTGAGCTTTTA
The DNA here is from genome assembly GCF_965153285.1 of Podarcis tiliguerta. NCBI lineage: Eukaryota > Metazoa > Chordata > Lepidosauria > Squamata > Lacertidae > Podarcis > Podarcis tiliguerta. The sequence continues at coordinate 25,950,779 of NC_139545.1, forward strand.
GAAGGTATATTTTCTCAGAATTAATAGTACAAGCTTCTTTTTCTCGAGTCTGGCTAGAACCTGTTGGCAAAAGGAAACACAAACTTGTTTGAAACAATGGAAGGGCGAGGGACTTCTTGAGCGATAATAGCTGTGTGGAATGGTGCCAAGTTGGTCAAGTTGCAGGAAACAACAGCAAAGCATTTGCTTTTGTGTCAGAAACATAATATATTAATTATTATAAATTACATTTACTGCTTTGTCTTTCCACCTGATGAGAAATCCCTCCTAATGTGGCATAGTATGTAATAAAGTGTAATACAGTGGTACCTCTGGTTACGTACTTAATTCGTTCCGGAGGTCCGTTCTTAACCTGAAACTGTTCTTAACCTGAAGCACCACTTTAGCTTATGGGGCCTCCTGCTGCTGCCACGCCGCCGGAACCCGATTTCTGTTCTCATCCTGAAGCAAAGTTCTTAACCTGAAGCACTATTTCTGGGTTAGCGGAGTCTGTAACCTGAAGCGTATGTAACCTGAAGCGTATGTAACCTGAGGTACCACTGTTCATGTGAAACATAAAAGAATGAATATTAGATATGTGGGCTGCATTTGAAAATGGTACAGAAACTTGAGGGTCAAGGAGGTGGGTTGCTGTCGTCTATAGAAATGCATCCTCTCTCTCTCCACTTCTCTGTCTAGTTGAGTGGGGATCTAGTGTGTGTGTTTCTGGTGTAGGGCAGTTGGGATAAATTAGGGATTCTACTGGTTTACCACTTGCCTTGCTGCCCAGCAGTTTCCCTGCCTGAGTTGATGCAATTTTTCAATTGACTTGCCTAAAATCCAGGACAAAGCACTGTCTTTCAGAAATCCCCCCCCCCCAGACATCAATTCCACCTTTGAAATTCCCTTTGAAATGTATCTGTGTGGGGGCTTGTTGCCTATTTGTCTGGTTGCAAGTTGTTTTGGGTTTCCCTGGGCAAGATAAAGCGACTGACAGATTTAATGAATAAAATAGAAGCATGGAAAAATAGAAAAACCCAAGAACAGGAAGGAACACAAACATTTAACTCTATTGTATGTTATTTGGCTTTCTTGGAAGATTTGGTCCACACATGCACAACCCTTGAGAGGCAAAGCAGCAAAAGATTTGAGCAAGTGTCTTAACATCAGGATGCAAATAATAACCTATCATCCTTACTAGTCTTAAGATATCCACACGCACACACACCATCTCTAATATTATTTAGGAGCCTCAAAATGAACTAATTTTTAAAGCTGGCAAAATATGTGGAAAGCATAATGAGAAAGAATTAGTCTTGCACTCTGTTAGAACAAAAACTAAATTTCCCCCAAAGTTCGCAGGATATTGAATATACAAGGGCATTCTCCAGTTCAGGTTTTAAATCTGCAGAAAGTCTTAATTTGTGCTTTTTTAATGTAAATCTTTCCTGGCCTGAAAATGATTTTTTTTTTTTACTGTTCCTTTTCAAAGAGAGATCCGTGGGTTCCATAAAGTAATAATTAAATTTGGGTGATTACAACCTTTATGAAAGCTGCTTCGGTTTTACTGGTCGACACAGTGTCAATATCTTGACATTTAATGTTCAGTAAGTTTTGGGCTGCATATGCAGGAAAGGTCCTGAACATACTAATTGCATAAATTGATTGAATGATTCCTTGTGAATCTGACAGTAGTCTCAGATGGTATCTCCACGATGACTGAACTACAGTATTCATCTTTTCCATGGCCATGTCATCGCTAATCTTGTAACCATGATATCTGACCTTTTCCCTCATGATGATCCATCTGGGTTTCAACTGTGTAGACTTTAAATTATTAAAAGGATTATTAAGGGGATATCAAAAATGATTAATATGAATATGAACTCTTTCTGATATATGGAAGTGCTGAGTGCTTGGAGCAATCTCAAGCTAATGCCAATGTGCAAATTCCATTTCCAATATTGAAAGTTAAAGAAAAAGGAATTCTTGGGGATGCCTCAGAATTCTATTTATGAGGCCTTGTGCTGTTCTCGTTTTACTTGTTAATTTTTCCACATATGCCAAATATCGGACTTTATGGCACTTGTGAGGAACCTTGGTCCTCCAGATGGCACTGAACTAAAACTCCCATCATCCTTATTCTTTGGCCACACATGCTGGGCATGATGGGAGTTGTTCAGCAACATCTGGAGGATCAAGAGTTCCTCACCTTTGCTTTATGGTACCAGTATTAATAATTAACATTTATTTATATAGCACCATTAATGTGTGTGGCTCTGTGCACAATTAAAACAATAAATTCTGCACCAAAGGGTATACAATCTGAAACAACAAATATGAACAGTACAATCAAAATCAGTAGTCTAATATGCACAATACACAGCCTGTTACACCCAGTGAATAAAACTAGGTAGCCGGACCAAAGCAACTCGGGGAAAACAATGTTTTAAATAGAGATTTGAGCATATGAAGTGAGGAGGCAGCCCACAAATGTTCTGGAAGAGGATTCCAAGCATATGGAGTAGCAAGAGAAAAAGGATGAAGACACAATAGACTCTTGGATGAATAAGAAGCACAGAATTAGAAGAACAAAGAGAGTGACTAGACGTATATTGGGACACTAAGACTGAGAGATAGGAAAGGGATTGACCACGAAGAGCTTTAAAAGTAAAGACAAGAGGCTTATAAAATATTTGAGTTAACGGGCAGCCAATGAAGTGGCTGTAGAAGAAGAGAAACATAATCTGATTGCACCAAGAAAATAATATTCCCTGCAGCAGTCAATGGTTGTTCCCCTGAGGTCTTTCCAAAGTTCAGCTATTGTTAACCTCACAATCATTAAAAGGTGGCCAGTAGAAATCTTGCTAGTGGTATCCCTGTTGTTATTCCAAAAGAGATTAAGGAGTGTCAGTTGCAGTGATGTGTTATCTTTTGAACTTCATCAAAAAGAGCAATCCAAAAGGATTGAGTCTGTGGACAGGACCACCACATATGGCATTATGTACCCTTATCCCACCCCCATAATAAGGGATAAGCTGACAGTCATGTTCCAAAGGCAGTGATGCATACTAGGTAAATTTAAAAAAAAACTTTTTTGGGTGAAATGAAGTATGTGCACAAAAACCTTACTTGATAGGCAATTATTTCTACGTGCTTATGTGGCTCCCGAAATTAGTATTTATTTTTTGAAATATGAGATCCAATCTCATGCTTTCCCAGTATTTCCTACATTGGCCATAATGGTCACAGCAATAGCTGTTTGCCAGGAAAGAAGACAGCTTGGATATTAATCTTTGCATCATAACAAAGCACAACGCATGTGAATAGATTCACTGGCTGTATGCTGCTGATGATAATAATTTCAGCACATTCAGTGATGTTTGTGGTGTTGTAGAAGGAACCTTTTACCTTTATTGTAGAAAAGGAACATCTTATGACATAAATATTGGGTGGTATCCAATGAAGTGCTTCCTCTAGCACAAGGATTTTTGATTGTGCAACAGAACTTCTCTATCTCGCCCTGTGTGCCTTCCCTCCCCCCTCCCAAATCTACCTCAGTGGTTTGGGAGAACCCCCAGAACAGATTTAGGGAGTCTGTAGGAAGAGGATAAGTTTTGTTGTTTAGCCAGAAGTGCTAAAAGAAGCACTTCGTTGGAAACCACCCATTATGTTCTATAAACACCCATTAAGCTGCATGGGAGAGGGGATGATGGCACTGATGAAACGAACAATTGCAAATTGTTTTCCTCTTGTGTAGCTATCTTTGCTTATGTCAGTTGTGTTAATGTGGTTGCTAATTGCTGCACTGAATCAAATATATTTTTTATGAGCATACTGCCACTTAGGAAATAGCACTACCCTATCCGAGTTCATTCAGAAGCATGTACTGTACCACAATTTTCAGTGGCTCTTTCTTTTGGACAACTGTGCAGAGGATTGTAGCCTAACTCTAAGAGATCCAGATTGATAGAGTAGATGGTTCGCTCTGTGTATGTAACAACTTCCTGCTTATGGGCACGACTGTAACACTTTGTCCTTTTGGTGTGTTAGGTGCAGAGAGAATTGGCGGCTGTTCTTGCTATTAAGGCAAGAAAATCAGGTGAGTGTATCCAGGTTTGGATTTTGCATTTTCAGATCATTTTAAAAGAAAGAAATATAGTATAAAGCTTATTTAATGTGACAAGAACTGCTTGACATTTTCTTCTGTTTTCCTTCTTTCCTACTCTTCAGTGAATGTTCACCTGATGAGCTATTATAATAATTCATCTACTAGTCTAAGCTGTTTGTAACAGCTTCTCCTACAAGTCAAGTGTTCTTTTTGCTTATCTTTTTATATTTTGTAAATTAATGCTTATATATCCATTGCCTTCACTTGAAACGTATACATTCAGATTTTGAAGATCGTTTTTTTTTGTCACCACCTGTGTATAAGAGTTATGTTTTGCAATAGTACCATATGACTTTTTCATTTTTTAAAAAAAAATCTTTCTTGCTAAATATATGCATGAGTTAAATCACAAGGCTTGCCAAGGTTGCATGAACCTGTTCTTTTTAAAGCTGAGCCCATCATAGTTTGGTTTAGACATGAACATGATGTGTGGACTTTGAGAGATATACAAAAGGGATATACCTTAATATATTTCCTGTCCCCGCCCCCTCACTCCTTTAACTTCCGTTAATATTACTTGTATGTATTGCTTGCTGATACTCAACAAAGGTAAATGGGATACATGGAAAAGCATAACTGCCTGATTTGTGGCTACTCTCAGTTTGCTCCATGTTTCAGGCATTTGTCAACATCAGTCATTTAATGTTGTGTCAGGTACAAAATGAGAGTTTGCAAAATGTGGATGTTGTGGACAGTTAGCGAACAGCACCAATAAACTGCTTGGGCTTTGGGTTGGTAGAGGAACTAGAATAGTGTCATTGGCTGCCCCAATATCTGTGGAAGGGTGCATGAGATTCTTAGGGGTCTTGGCACTCAACCAGGGTCTGTGTTCCTTTGGGGACAATGAGGCATGGTGGAGTCTACAGTGTCTTTGAAATATGACTTATGACAGCCTGCCAATATGGCTCTGGCCTTCACTTCAACTCATCCAGTTCTCCTTTTCCCACAACCCCTAAATTTTAAAAGGATACATTTTTTCCTATATATGGCATCACGCCCCCATCACCTGCAAAGCCTCCTGCCTGGTTGATGATTTCCATTGATAGCTTAATCATTTGCTCCCAACACCTTTTGTCATTCTTAGTGACTTCTATCCCAGGTGAGGCCCTGGCCTGGAAAAAAGACTTAGCCTGTATTTTTCACTGCCCTGGCATCTTTCTGTCAATACTACAGATTGACATTCACTAACTCTAGCAGTGCCCTTGCACCCCCTAAACTCTGTTACTCCAGATCTAGAACAGTATTATTGCTAGTGGAATTAGATCTTAATTAGTGTAGTACAGTATTTTAGGTATTAGTCACACTGCAGTGCTGCTTTGAGTAGTTGAAGTGCCAAGTACAGTACTTGGAAGTTTGAATGTGCATGCAGGCTTTTTAAACTATTGAACTGAACACTTTACTTCATATTACAACATCTTTTCTTTTGAAGTAATGCATGTAAGGTGATATCTGGACCAATCGTGACTGTAAAAGTTGGTTTAAAAGTTAATAATTTCTAAAATAATAAATCAGGCAGGCATAATTATAGTACAGTTTTATCAATACACACTCTAATAATAGGAGCTGGTTTAATAGGGTGCTTTGATTACTTTTTTCAGTGTTGCAAAATTTGGGAGCTCTGTTGATGGATGTAATGTTCGTATATGGAAAAGCATTAGCTTTTGAGTAAAGATTTGCAGTCAGATTATCTGGCAACAGTACTGCTGTTATTTTAAAGCTTTAAGCAAATTTTGCTGGTGTGGGATGTACCGTATTTTTCGCTCTATAGGACGCACTTTTTCCCCTCCAAAAATTAAGGGGAAATGTGTGTGCGTCCTATAGAGCGAATGCAGGCTGCGCCGCTAAGCTGAAAGGCAGAACAGGGAGACGGAGCGCTGCGGAGGGCTCCGTCTTGCTGTTCTAGCTTGGGGACGGCTGGGCGCAAAGCCTCTCCAGGAAAGCGGGGTGCGTTCACCCCACTCTCCTGCAGAGGCTAGCAAGGCTGTCCCCAAGCCAGAACAGCGAGACGGAGGGCTCCGTCTCGCTGTTCTGGCTTGGGGCGGCTGCGTGCAAAGCCTCTCCAGGAAAGCGGGGTGCGTTCACCCCGCTCTCCTGCAGAGGCTAGCAAGGCTGTCCCCAAGCCAGAACAGCGAGACAGAGGGCTCCGTCTCGCTGTTCTGGCTTGGGGCGGCTGCGTGCAAAGCCTCTCCAGGAAAGCGGGGTGCGTTCACCCCGCTCTCCTGCAGAGGCTAGCAAGGCTGTCCCCAAGCCAGAACAGCGAGACAGAGGGCTCCGTCTCGCTGTTCTGGCTTGGGGCGGCTGCGTGCAAAGCCTCTCCAGGAAAGCGGGGTGCGTTCACCCCGCTCTCCTGCAGAGGCTAGCAAGGCTGTCCCCAAGCCAGAACAGCGAGACAGAGGGCTCCGTCTCGCTGTTCTGGCTTGGGGCGGCTGCGTGCAAAGCCTCTCCAGGAAAGCGGGGTGCGTTCACCCCGCTCTCCTGCAGAGGCTAGCAAGGCTGTCCCCAAGCCAGAACAGCGAGACAGAGGGCTCCGTCTCGCTGTTCTGGCTTGGGGCGGCTGCGTGCAAAGCCTCTCCAGGAAAGCGGGGTGCGTTCACCCCGCTCTCCTGCAGAGGCTAGCGAGGCTGTCCCCAAGCCAGAACAGTGAGACGGAGCCCTCCGTCTCGCTGTTCTGGCTTGGGGCGGCTGCGCGCAAAGCCTCTCCAGGAAAGCGGGGTGCGTTCACCCCGCTCTCCTGCAGAGGCTAGCAAGGCTGTCCCCAAGCCAGAACAGTGAGACGGAGCCCTCCGTCTCGCTGTTCTGGCTTGGGGCGGCTGCGTGCAAAGCCTCTCCAGGAAAGCGGGGTGCGTTCACCCTGCTCTCCTGCAAAGGCTAGCGAGGCTGTCCTCAAGCCAGAACAGTGAGACGGAGCCCTCCGTCTCGCTGTTCTGGCTTGGGGCGGCTGCGCGCAAAGCCTCTCCAGGAAAGCGGGGTGCGTTCACCCCGCTCTCCTGCAGAGGCTAGCAAGGCTGTCCCCAAGCCAGAACAGCGAGACAGAGGGCTCCGTCTCGCTGTTCTGGCTTGGGGACGGCTGCGCGCAAAGCCTCTCCAGGAAAGCGGGGTGCGTTCACCCCGCTCTCCTGCAGAGGCTAGAGAGGCTGTCCCCAAGCCAGAACAGCGAGACGGAGGGCAGAACAGCGAGACGGAACAGCTCCATAGGCTCGGGTGAATGCACCTTGAACGCACCTTGTTTTACAGGGGGAGAACAAGGAAAAAATATTTTTTCCCTGTTCTCCCCCTCCTATGGTCCGGTGCGTCCTATGGTCCGGTGCGTCCAATAGAGCGAAAAATACGGTACACACTTGCAAGTAAGTGCCTACTGTGAACTGACTGTGAAGGAAAATGTAATTAGAAATCCCAAAAGATCCATTCCACAATGCAGATGGCTGTGTATGAGAATCAGATGTGTCCTTGTTATAGTGGAGAATTCATGGTTTGCTTCTTCAAAAAGTAAATAAGGTGGAAAGAATTGTATTATAGGAAAGCATAACCAATAAGAGTGTTTTCTGGGGTTGAACCAATAAGAGTGTTTTCTGGGGTTGAACCAGGAGGATTGTGCCAAATAATTTAGGAACTTAAATGAGATTTGGACGTGAGTCAAATAATCCAAAGCAAAAACCCTACAGCAGCATATGAAAAGAAACAGTCATAATGATAATTTAAGGACTTTTTATTGCAAAAGCTATTCCATCCGATTTAAAAAGACTTTTGTATAGGATTGTTAAGAAGAATAATGAAGTGTCTCTAAAGGCAAGTCATGCGCTAGTAAGAAACATAGTGTCAAGTTGTTGTCACAACAGAAACAGACTTGAGGAGAAGTATAAATGCAATTTATAGGAGAAGTATAAATGCAATTAATTCTTCTAAGACAGCAGAGAAGATAAGATCTATCTTTTAAACAGGACAGTAATGGGGAAACTCCTTTTAGGATAGGATGCAGAAGAAACAGTATTGGGATTATAAAGATACCATGACAAAGTTCCAAAGAACCTCACAAGTAGTTTTATGTGCCCAGGAGACCTTTGGAATAATCGTTCTTGCTTGATGCCCATGTTACAAAGCCTGGGGAGTTTTCAGCAGCGGTTTGTGGTACATTGAAGGAAAGCAAGTTTCTTTAAAAAAGAAAATCCACGGGATTCTTTGTTGCTCCTGTTGTAACCCTTTCTTTGAATGAGGGGGATTGTTCTGTGAGTCAAATGTAGAAAACTAAAAGAGTTAATTTTAAAGTTCTTTATTAGGCTCTTATAAAGACAACTGGAGTGCATTGTTTTGCAGGTTGAAAAAGTGCATACCTTTCATAAACTATTAAGCTGACACTACAGTATTAGATGAATACACATCTATTAAAGGGGGGGGGGGGAATCTAAAGGAGCTAGAAACAGTGATGGCAAATATTTCCTAGACTTGGTGGCCATCCAAAAGTTTGTTCTTTCCAGGACCCCTGTCTCTCCACGGAGCAGGGTTGTGTTCTGACCTTGTGCTTAATCATGGGAGCAGATAAATAAATATGAGTCTCACGTGTCATACTATTTGTCTAGTGTGTTGCACAGTACACCTGGTGCACTGCCTAAACCTGAAGTACGTCTCTCCCTTCTCTAAAAATATGCAGTCATAAATTGGTAAAGGTAAAGGACCCCTGGACAGTTAAGTTCAGTCAAAAACGACTATGGGGTGCGGTGCCCATCTTGCTTCAGGTCAAGGGAGCAGGTGTTTGTCCACAGACAGTTTTCTGGGTCATGTGGCCAGCATAACTAAATCTCTTCTGGTGCAACGGAACACCATGACAGAAACGCTGTTTACCTTCCTGCCGCAGCAGTACCTATTTATCTACTTGCACAAGCATGCTTTCAAACTGCTAGGTTGGCAGGAGCTGGGACAGAGCAACGGGAGCTCACCCTGTTGTGGGGATTCAAACCCCCAACGTTCTGATCGGCAGGTCCAAGAGACTCAGTGGTTTAGACCACAGTGCCACCCGCCAGCATTTAAAAACTCAGTATAGAGAAGCCTAGGCGCAATGTTGTAACAATGTCTACTTATTTAGCTTCCCTTGTAATGTATCTTAGGATATTTCTGACAGAAAGATCTGTAATGTCATTTTTGCTGAAGATGCCAAAATGATATTGGAATATATGAAGAATTCCAAATCCCAAATTTGGTAGAATAAATTTAAATTCAACCACAGAGGGGCTGCTTACCTAACTTTATTCCTGTTTGTTCAGATTTCAAACTATGCCCACAAAATATGTGACTGGTAAATTCTTTAATATACTAACATAGCAAGTGACGGTCATTGTATTTGTGGAGCAGGCCAGGTTGAATACATTGTCCACTGTATTCGTTATTGCCCTTTATACAATTCACCTAGGAATAGATCCCCCTATTCATTCCAATATTCTTTAGAAGGTCAATCAGATGATTTCAAAATTAGATGGTAGCTTTACATGTGCTAGCAGCAAGAAAGTTACAAAGCCAGAAAAATATTTACTGCCAAGGAGATTTTTAAAATCTAAATTATTTTGGGAACTTTATAATTGTAAGTGTTCATAATTTGCAGCTCTGAAAATGGATATGCTTTAACTTGTCTTGGTTTTTTTGTGTGATTTTATATAGTAATGGTCACTGGGTACAAACAATTAAGAAAATGACGGGCAAATATCATTGATGATAGTTTCACATGTCATGTTATCATGCGACATGTTATCACTGACAATCACTTATATTTACATGTGGAACGATTAGGTTAACTGATGACATGGAGAGAAAAAAAACCTATTTCAGGAAATGGATTTAAAATAATAATAATTGGTACTCATTGTAGATTATAAGTCAGTGTACATAGCATTTTAATACTTGTTATTTAATGCAAGCATGCCTAGTTTCTGGTGCTTAAATTTGTGGCTTATCTCTCTTGCGGTCAATTTAGCTAGAGTAGAGAAAATGAACACTAATTAACTCCGTGTGTAATGCAATGTCAAACAGGCCACATTCTAAATTTTTAATTTTAATTGCAGATGGCTTTTTTAACGATAAGACTTTCTTCCTTGCTTAACATCCTGCTATAAGCTATCATCTGCTGCTTATTTCTAAACACTACCAAATACTCCCTTACATTTGCAGAGATGGGCTGGTAGAATTCTGTTTCCTATTTGGTATCTTAGAAACAGATCCTTCGGGACTGATTCTCTATCTGGAAACTAAACTAGCATAATGAGTAGCCTTCTCTGCAAATTCAATATTAGCTTTACACCTCAGGTTAAAAAAAAGTTAATGACCATTTGCACACCAGAGATAGGAATTTTCCTTGCATTTCATAAGGCTTCCAATTTAAAAAAATACAGCATTACGCTGGAGTAATGTATAGTTAGATTGATTTAAATTACACGCTATAATCATGAGGACACCCAAGAACACTTCAGCGAGAGGGGGAAAATCTAGCATCAATGACACTTAAATTTGATACAGGCAGTTCTTGCCACAATGATCCCAATGGATAGGAGAGATACAGAAATGACAACCGGGATGTAAAAAATTGATATGCTTGCTTGGTGGGAGGAGGAGAAAGAGCTGCATATGTAGCAAGAGCTTTTGTTTTGTGTGCATATTTGCATTTGCTGCAGTGGATTCCACTATCAGAAACAATTTGCCTTTCAAACTAAAAACCTCTTATCTCTTTCGCGGCAGGAACTGTTGCTACAAAAGCAACATAAAAGTCCATTTTATATGGGTTTTTCCTATATAGGTAAAAGTAAAGGGACCCCTGACCATTAGGTCCAGTCTCGGGCGACTCTGGGGTTGCGGTGCTCATCTCGTTTTATTGGCCGAGGGAGCCGGCGTACAGCTTCTGGGTCATGTGGCCAGCATGACTAAGCCACTTCTGGTGAACGAGAGCAGCACACAGAAACGCCGTTTATCTTCCCGCCAGAGCGGTACCTATTTATCTACTTGCACTTTGACATGCTTTTGAACTGCTAGGTTGGCAGGAGCAGGGACCGAGCAACGGGAGCTCACCTTGTCGTGGGGATTCGATGTTGGGCACAAGGAGAAGGGGACGACAGAGGACGAGATGGTTGGATAGTGTTCTCGAAGCTTCCAGCATGAGTTTGGCCAAACTGCAGGAGGCAGTGGAAGACAGGAATGCCTGGCGTGCTCTGGTCCATGGGGTCACGAAGAGTCGGACACGACTAAACAACAACATTTAGGGTTTAGTCGTGCACTCAGTCATGAAATCTGTTCAGCAATGTTTTTAATTCTCAGCCTTCATCCTTAACCATTCTTGTTATCTATGCATTTTGGCACATGCAAAACCAATGATGTCTCCCATCTGTTTTTAGCCATTTTTTTTCATTTTGGGAAAGATTTGTATTCAGCTGGTTTGAATAGTTCTCTTTGTGACACTTTATGTGACACCTTAGTTCTCTGCCAACTAGCTGATAGAGAGCATTTTGTATGCTTTTGTTTCAAAATATATGCATAGGCGGGACAAAGCAAGAACCACACAACTTAATGACAACCCAGAACATACGCAGTATTGAATTCTTGCATTCTAAGCCATTTCAAATCTTTTCCTGAGTTTTTTTAGTTTCTTTGCTTTATATGGTTTTACGATCCTCCATATAGCATTGACAATACATTGCAAGTAGTATACCTTTTTTGGTGCTATATGAACATAAGAAGAACCTGCTGAATCAGGTCAGCGGTCCATCTAGTCTAGCATTCTTTTGTCACAGTGGCTGACCTGTGGAAAGCTTTATTATTATTTAAGTTCCTTTATCTCCTTGTCAAGCTGTGGAACCTCCGTCTGCTTAACTTGCCTTGATGCTTGTCAGTTGCAGCTCACGGACAGGCTCCCCTTGCTAGCTTAGTCTATATTTACATCTACATAATTGACAGGCTGTGTAGGCATAGGCACACTCGGCCCTCCAGATGTTTTGAGACTACAATTCCTATCATTCCTGCCCACTAGTCCTGTTGGCTAGGGATGATGGGAGTTGTAGTCCCAAAACATCTGGAGGGCCGAGTTTGCCTATGCCTGTTCTAGTGCATTGTTGTTGTTTATTCATTTAGTTGTGTCTGACTCTTTGTGACCCCATGGACCAGAGCACGCCAGACACTCCTGTCTTCCACTGCCTCCCGCAGTTTGGTCAAACTCATGTTTGTAGCTTCGAGAACACTGTCCAACCATCATGTCCTCTGTTGTCCCCTTCTCCTTGTGCCCTCCCCTCCATCTTTCCCAACATCAGGGTCTTTTCCAGGGAGTCTTCTCTTCTCATGAGGTGGCCAAAGTATTGGAGACTCAGCTTCAGGATCTGTCCTTCCAGTGAGCACTCAGGGCTGATTTCCTTAAGAATGGATAGTGCATAGGTATTAATTTTTGTGTGTATGGTCCCTGGAATTTGGTCTGTAGAAAGAGTTAACCTTAAGTCCTGTGGCAAGGAAGGAACCTCCCATGGCCCATTAACACACCAAATTATTATGGTCAATTAGTCTTAAATGCTTTGAGATCCCTTCCTGCAAATTGAAGAACATTACTAATGAGTGGGTCAATGGTACATGGGTGGGGTCTTCACATGCCAACAAGGGTACTAGCCTGTGTGTCTGCTGAATCATTCAGCACAAAATGGTCAATGGTAAGTGTTAAATGTTAACACCCTATAAAGTTAAAGGGAGGAAATTCACACCTTCCTAGACTTTATTGTTTCTAGTCTGTTTGGCCGCTTAAATTTCTTCACCATAATTCATTCGTTTGTGTAGAGAAGTTTATCTCGCCAACCAGAAGTGGTATAATTTTTTAAAAAACCTACACAGTGCAATGGACAAGCCAAATGCCAAGAGTTTTATGGCTCTTATTGTAATTTGGAATAAACACTTCAAATTAAAAACAATGTTGTTTTTTTAATCAAGGAAGTTCTGGACTATGTATGACACAAAATGAGCATATGCAATAAGCTAACAAGAAAGATGAGGTATACATGCATTTTATAAAATATATAAGCAGCCCATACATATTCAGAAGCTCTGAATAATGCCTTAGTGGATCGCTTTAAAATACAAATATGTTGTTAGGACCTTATAACTCCAGATGATCCTTATGCTACTATTTTTTTTAAAAGGAATTTCAGTGCATTTGCCTGACGTCTCTTGTAATGTCTGCTGTTTGAATTTAAATATCATTTTGGATGGAAGTGGACACCCAAGATCTCAGGAAGCAATGCACAGTGGATTACATATTAACTGCATTTAAATTTAAGCTTTTGTTCCTTTGGAAACAACCCCCTTTTCTGTATCACAGCCAGGCATAGTGTTATGTGTACTACATACATATTTAGGCATATCTTGCTATCTGTGGTGATGATTTGTTTCTCTCCCTCATCCCCAGTTTATTGGCTGGGTATCCCCAATATCTCTGTTCCAGCTATTAAACCCAAGCTCCTTTTGTTAAAAATCCAAATTCTAGAAACAGAAGATTTCAAAAAGTTGATACATATTAAAGACGTTTAATTGGAATTGATTTCGCTTTACGGGTTGTGTAACTTTAACCACAGGTCTGATTATAGACCCTTGCCCTTACGTTCATCTCTCAAGGTCCCCTGCAAACCATCTCTTGTGTGGGGGTTCCGTTTGCCAGATTGTAATTTTAGAACAGAATTATCTCCAGTTGAGTGGTAACCTACTGGAAAGCAGGGAGTTATAATAGAAGTGCTGAACCAGTCTTAATTTAGGCTGCAACAAATGACATATGATTATTACCCATCTTAAGTGAATCTTCCATTAAGGTCAAAGTAGGTTATTTCTCTCTCTAAAAGAGCTCTGAAGAAATTAAATAAGCCTTACTTAGCAGGAACAATAATCCCCTTTGTGTATAACTATACCGAGTCTCTTTCCTGGAGCAAGCCTTTACATTATTATTGGTTTTACAGAATATCTTGAAGGGGAAATCCTTCCTGTAGCCCACAAGGGAGCAAGGAAATTAAATCAAGGCATAGCCTCCTGATCTTTAAGTGACCATTAAAAAATCAACAACCTGAACTCCTTCGGCTCATTTGCAGATGGACGCATTTGAAATTGCACTTCAGCAAGCTGATGCTCATTTAACTTCCTCTCATTCTTTTATTCATGGTGACCTTTTCCATGGCTAGAACAGGATTTATAGGATAGGTAGAAATGGGGAGTGGCTGTAATAAAACCTGATTGCAGTCTTTGCACTCTAGTCACACTGTGCGTGCCACACCAAACAGATGTGTGGCTCTCATAAACACTGCTTTTGTATTTAAAACAATAAAAGTAGCTTCCTTTGCTCTTGGCTGGAGGACGAATGGAGGAGCACAGTTTATGTTGGCAGAGCAGGAAATTTTATTGCATGGCCTGGCTACAACCCAGAGATTGTAAGTCATGTCAGATTTTGAAGGAACTCTCAAAGACTCAACATATTCTAGCATTTTTCTCACCCCACCTTTTTGCATTACGGTGGTGATAAAGTAGGGAATGTTCACTTTTAAAGAAAAAAGGAATAAAGTTGAGTACCAGAAAGTGCAAAATTATTGCCCAATTTTGATACTTTATGAGAAAAATTCAGCATCGTATTTGCACAGTACATTTTGCACCACCTAATTTTCACAGCCATATGTTTGTTTTAGTATTCATGAGTTCTTGGGGATATTCATGAATTCTTAACTGTAGCAAAAATTGCAGCATATCATTTTCCTTCTCAGGAAATTTGAGCATAACATGCTGCAGTTTAAAGAGTTGATATTGTTTTGATACCAAGGCAGACAATGTGACCTGCTCCTTTACTCATCTTTAGCTCCGATGTATCTCCACTCTTGCTTCCTGTTCTGCCTGGAACTTCCTCTTAGAAGCCATGTCTTTCATGAAGTTTTGGCTTTTCATGAAGTTTTGGCTTGACACTAAATGATGTTCCCTTTCTCTGTCAGGCTTGCCTCTGCCTTTGCATTTTCACAATGGGGAGGGGGACAAATTGTAAGCTCCTCAGAGCAGAGATCTGTATCTTTGTTTCTGCTACTTTGTTAAGTGTCATATACATTAGTGGCATTATGGCAAAATAATTATTCCAGCTCTGTTGCCTGGAGTTTCATAGAGCTTGAAAATTTGATTTATAGACAGCCCGTTTGTCTTGAGATTTGCTTGATGCACAAAAGAGGCAGAAGAGGCATTTTCAGTTCCTTTACTTCCCCACAGGATAAAAATGCTACAACAGAATTATTTTTAAAAAGCATATGCCAACTTTTATAGACCTTGTGTAGAACAAAGTATATGTGATGTGGGAGATGCCCTGATGCCTTAAAAGTTTTAAAATGACCACCATATGGAGGCCCAAACCGGCTTGGAGAATAAGAGCTTAACTCTTTTTTCCCTTGAGCTATATTTTTACCAATTGAAACTGACTCATCTGAGTTGCCGCTTTTTTATTTTCTATACATTTTCCAGTCTAAGGGCATTCCAGGGTTGGGGGCTGAATAGCGAAGGCCCTTCTGAGTGTTGTTATTATACAGCCTAAGCCCATCAGAGGTGTGATAAGTGTGTGTACACACACACACATACACACACACACACCACCAGCTGCAAGGCCTGGGGTGGATCATTGTCCTGGCTTCCTTCAGAGGGCGGATCTCCACCCCTTAATCTGCTGGGACCTTCCTGGGATCAGACAATTATGGCCCCTTTTGGACAGAGATGACTCCATACCTTGGTAACTTCCACATAGGATGAATACAATGGGCTTTATGTGGGGCTGCCCTTGAAGATGACTTGAAGATATCAAGCTGGTCCGAAATGCAGCGGCCACATTACTGGCTGTGGCTTCCATTAGAACTTTTATATCCACTGGTTGCCACTGCATTTCTGGGCCAATTCAAGGTCCTTGTGCTAGTGTTTAAAGCCCTAAATGTCTACAGCCCCAAATATCTGAAAGACCGCCTCCTTACTCACAGCCACTCTAAGGTGTCAAGATCAGCAGAGGGGTGCCCTCTTGGTAGTTCCTCCTCCCTAACAGGTGAGTGATGACGACTTGAGAGAGCCCTGTGGCAGCTCCTAAGTTGTGGCATTCCCTCCCCAAAGAGCTGTAGTCCCCACAGAGGTGCACCTTCTCTGTGCAGCTTTCATCAAATGCTGAAGACACATCTCTTTAACCTGGCCTTGAGACACACATTTTAGGACTCACTGTAGTTGTGACTGTAATTCTTTTTAATGTTGTGTTTTGTATCGCTGTACCTTCTGCTCAGGGGCCTTCTGGTGAAGAGTGGGGAATGAAGCCAATAAGCCTGTATTATAAATGTCTTTCGTTTCCTCTCATTTTAGCAATGAGTCAAAGTGGTGAAAACAGCACTGAAGAAGCAGCTCAAGACGATCTGAAGGATGTCTATGATGCACAGGTAGAAAAATATTTCTAATAAGCATTCAGGAGCCTGGACTTCTGTTTGAAGTAATATCACTTGCTAGGGTAACACTTGAACCCTGTCCTGAAGAGAAAGATGACTCCTATGCAGTTCAGTGTGATATTGAAAGTGTGTTGATCTTGCAGTTTCCTGCAATTAAAGTTCTAATATCTTGGCAATCTATGTGACTGGATAGCCCCTTCTTGATATTTCTCACATATGCATTATGCCGTTAGACTTCATCATCCTGATTTTTTAAAAAATAGTCTCTTGTGGACATGGCTGCGTTTGGACACAACATTGCCATAGATTTGCAAATTGGCAGGTGCCTAAGCATGTTGGCGCACACAGTTTGAGCAATCCCTACTTAACTCCTTCCTTCATGGAGCTGATTGTCCCTACTGAATATCCTAAAATCAGATTTGTCATTTACAGAATTTCATGTGTGGATCTGTTTCAGTCACTCTTATAAGGTCACACTAGACATGGCACAGGGTATCTGCGATGAATGTTTTTTAAAACTTTAAAAGTAGTTGCAGTGCCTATCCCAAATCAGGTTTGTGGCGCTGATGAAGGGGCATTCAACCTTCCACCGTGCCATTTATGCCAATGCAAAGCTTCCCACAACCTGCTATTTCCCCCGCAGATGATGACATACATAAGTATTTCCTGCATTGGTTCTAGTTGCTCCAATACACTAGAAAACTCTGCAGGTGTTGATAGAGGTGGATGGCTTATTTCATTCACAAGTAAACAGAATCCATTATAATTAAATAATTTATCCCAGTGCAGCTGAAATGATCCTTCATTTAGCTGCTTCTCATGTCTATAAATTTCCTCATCAGTCTGGTTCTGCATGGTATAATAATTAGTTTATCTGAATGCTCATTTCAAGGTTTTGTTGCTCAATATTTAAAAACAAAAGAATTCATTAAGTGTTCATCTGCTCTAATAAGCAGCATGCTAATAAGATTATATGGGTGGATTATAGAAAACAACAGTAATTTAATTTCAGTGAATTCAGTCATTCAATTTGTGTGGAAGCTACTTGACAAAATTTGTGAAATTTTCAAAGGGTATATTAGTTACTGTCTTATTTTGACTTCGTGGAAATTGTTTGGAGTATTGAAACGGGACAAAACAGGCTATTGGCAGGACTATATCCTATGGGGGGAATTCATTGTTATGCGGCTGGACTTTGACTTGTGCGGTGGGACTTTGCCTTCCTTTCCTCCCCTGGCAGCTCTCATGTGCCCCTCAAATCTGCTCCGGAGGGTTCCCCAACCCCCAAGCATATTTTGAGGGTGCAGGGGGGCTGCACAAGAACGTGAATCCCATTACACAAGCAGAGGCTGAGAGCAGATATGATAGCCATCTTCGAATATCTTAAGGGCTGCCACCTGGAAGAGGGAGCATACTTGTTTTCTCCTGCTCTGGGGGGTAGGACTCAAGACAATGGCTTCAAGTTACAAGAAAGGAGATTCTGACTAAACCTTCTGAAAACTTTCTGATCGTAAGAGCTGTTGGGCAGTGGAACAGACTCCCATGAGTGGTGGTGAACTCTCCTTCCTTGGAGGTTTTTAAGCAGAGGTTGGATGGCCATCTGTCATGGATGCTTTAGCTGAGATTCCTGCATTGCAGGGGGTTGGACTAGATACTGGCGTTATCTAAGCACCCAAAAGAGTTTTTGGGCAAAGAGCTAATTGAACCAGTTAAAGTCTTCAAATCTGGGAGCTGTGTATAAGCTATACCTTTAAAACACGTTAAGCACATGTTTCCCCTCAACTAATTCTGGGCGCTGAAGCTTGTTAAGGGCTGCTGGGAACTGTAGCTCTGTGATGGCTAAACTACAACACCCAGAATGCTTTCAGGGAAAGAATGTGCTTCAGATGTGTTTTAAAGGTGTTTAGCGTGTACACAGTTTAGGTCATAAGTTTTGAATCATCTGGAATATGTCTCTACTGTGCAGAGCATCAGAATTGTAGTGCATTTTTGTCTGTGGGAAAAGGCCATAATGTTATACTTGCAGGCTTGAAGTTTTTAAGACTAAACCCTGAGCTTAATTATTTTACTGGAGTCAAATTTGGATTGATGTCTATTTGCAACCATTGCCCAAATCCTTAGACCAGTATTATCTGTACCTGAATGTGACTCAAATTACTCTTTGCAATCAGAAGCTGGTTTTCTTATTTTCATACAGTCATGGCTCAGGACATTCAACTGCTGGTTTTAGTTGTATTTAGACCTCTCTGGCTTGCTTCCCTTAGTTGTGCTTAGCTCACATGAGAGCAGTTGGATGGCAGCCATTCACTTAAGGTTATGTTTTTGTGACATTTCGCCACAAAACGTACTAACTGTAGGTCTCAGCAAAGCAAGATATCTCTTGAGACACTGTCTGTTTGATACTTTTTTTTACAGATATCTGCACAAAGAACTAACTACTCCTATATTAGTTTCTGATCTAGGATGCTTAGCTGATGTTTACGCAACTTTTCTCTTTGCAGATTGAGACAATCAGGTGGTAGCAGAGTCTGCACAATTTATAGTGATTTTAATTTGTATAATTTTTTAAAAATTCAATTTTATCTGTTCAGTTGTGTTTTTATTTGTACCTTGTACATAAATCGTAATGGCTGGTGGTTGATTACCGTATTTTTCGGCCCATAGGACGCACCAAGTTTTTTTGGGGGGAAATAAAGGAAAAAAAATTTATCCCCCCCCCCCAGGCGCATGTGGGGCTGCCAGCGGGGAGATGCGCTCTTCTCCCCACCGCCCGCCTTCAGATCAGGCCCGGGGACAGCGGGAAGACGAGCTGCGCCTCCCCACTGTCCCCGGAGCTTGCGGGGCTGGCGGTGGGGTCTCCCCGCCGTCAGCCTCCAAACCACTTCGGGAGACAGCGGGATGGCGGCGTTCCGCCTCCCTCTGTCCCCCGACCTTGTGGGGCTGGCGCTGGGGCTCTCCTGAAGCCTGGAGAGCGAGAGGGGTCGGTGCGCACCGACCCCTCTTGCTCTCCAGGCTTCAGCGAAAGCCTGCATTCGCCCCATAGGACGCACACACATTTCCCCTTCATTTTTGGAGGGGAAAAAGTGCGTCCTATAGGGTGAAAAATACGGTATGTACCTATTATCATTCAGTGAGAATCCGGTCAGCAGCATCGTCTTGCTCAAGTATCTTGCCAGTCTCTTGCTTCTCTAGATTTCTGATCAGGTGGCAAAGGGTCAAAACACTTGGCAGGACAATGACTGGCTCACCAACTGATTATAATCACACTACCTAAATTATCAGTATCAGGGATGAAGTTCTGTATTTTTCCGTGTAAAATTAGGGGGTATCTTATACACGGATACATCTCCCTCCATTTTCTTAAATCGGTGTCCCCAGAAATAGACGGAATAGTCTTATAGACGGAAAAATATAGTACTTATAGCTTTCCAGATACTGCTGGACCTCAGCTCCCGTCATCCCTGACCACTGGCCATATTGGCTGGCTTTGATGGATGTTTTAGTCCTGCAACATCTGGAAGGAACAGGTTTCCTACACCAGCTTTATATGGTCTAATTGAGGGCACACAAAACTTTACAGGTTTAGTGGAAGCAGAGAGAACTGCTTTTACAGTTTTGTTTGCAGGCAGCAGGAGTTTCTGTGGTCCTTGTGAAAAGCTAGAATATCTCTGAGGGTAAATCTTGCTTGGAACTTCTTTGAGTTGAATGTGGTGAAAGCGACTTGCCCTCTATTTCTCTGGAGATCCAATATTTCACCTTCTTGCCACTTCTAGCTTATTCATTTATCAATGTTACGGCTTTCCTCTAGGGACGTCTTTTCCAGGACTTGCTTTGCAACCAAAAGGGCTGTGTCAACACACTGGTCAATGACTGTTGCCAAAGCCAAAAAAATAGCTTGTAATTTTTCTTTTGTGTAAAAACACAGAAACTTCTTGTGCTGTGTTGGAGTGTTTCTGTACAAGTTGTGTGCTTTAGGAGCCTGATCCATTCAACCCACATAGGAACCACATACGATCACCCACACATTGATGGGGATAACATACATTAAAGCTTAGAGTGGGAATATTTTTCCATCCCATTAATTTGATGAGTATCTTGCTACACATACCTCACGTGTATGCATGAGGCAAAATGCACGGGAATAGAATGCTATAATGCCAGACTCCATGCATTGGTATGGAATGTGAGAAAAGGCTTTATGTGCATGCAATTGCAGAGAGCTTCCAATCACATGGATAATCAGGTTTTCCCAATCATAGGTATAGATCCTTTCTTATATTGTCGTGTGTGCATAGGGTCTAGTCTTACCTTTGAGCCAGTACACAGAGGATAGGGCCAACAAGCATCATTGTAAATGTGAAAAGAGGGTGTATAACTTGTGATTTACTGAGGTTTGCTGGGGCTATCTCTTCTCTTGACTGGTTTTTGGCTTGTTGAACCCCAGATAATACAGATAAATACTATGAGGATAATATGCTGATAGTTGAGGGGCTGTCTCTAACTTGT
This sequence comes from Podarcis tiliguerta, assembly GCF_965153285.1. NCBI lineage: Eukaryota > Metazoa > Chordata > Lepidosauria > Squamata > Lacertidae > Podarcis > Podarcis tiliguerta. The sequence continues at coordinate 25,971,866 of NC_139545.1, forward strand.
TGGGGTGAACATGAGAATTAGTTTGTATATTCCAGACTTCTGTTTCCATTTGCAGTAACACGAGTAGGCATAGAATAGATGCACATACACCACTAAATACAAAAAATAAATAAAATCAAAATGCTATGTTGGTTCCCATGGTAGTATTATGATCACGAAGCAAAGCACTCACTTTTATACCGTTTTTCAGTTCTGTGTGTCTGAAGCACACAAGAATTTATTTATTTTCTCTGCTATCATTTGCTCTCGACTTATTTCAGTGGTTGTATTTTAGCCATAAAGAGAAGGGTGGAGTGTGAGAAATAGAAGATTGTGCTGTTATTTTTAGGGATGACTCTCCTGCTCTCCATCCTTTTCCAGGGCTGTTCTTGGCTAACTTTCCCATGGATTTCTAACCTCTTGCTTCGGTTCTCTTATGTAACAGGAAATAGGTTGACGGGAACAAACGCACTGTTAGCATATCAGCTGCACACATAATAGCAGCTGATTTAGTTCATGCTGTCTTCATTTTGCTAAGCAGACACTATATAGCACAAAAAGAAGGAAAAAGAACTTTGGGAGCCTTTTCACCCCAGGGAGAACATTATAATTCTGCTCTGCTCAAAACTGCAGAGTTGAGAGGAAGCTTGATGTGGAATATGCTCTTCTTTTAAAGTTAGAAGTCTGGAGTGTCATGTCCTGGGATTGTGGATTTAAGTATCTCTTTGCTTTCCCTCCAACTCTCAAGGCAGGAGTTATGTGCAAGCTTCATGAACGAGAGGATATAGGACGCCTTGAACTCGTCCAGAAACTGGCAAGAGAAAACCTTCTACAGACAGATAAAAAAGAGCAAGAGAAGACAGATCAGGTAGGACATTTTTTTCAGTTTTTGGTTTTTCAGAAGAGTAAGCTCACTGTTTACAGTTCTGCATAGTGAGTCATGACTAGTTCCCAATGGAATCAATGGAACTTAATTTGAGTGCAAGTCTATGCATGTCAAGTCAGAAATAAGTTCCCTCTAGGAAAAGTTTGCACTCTCCTGAGGAGATCTTTGTGGAAACCAACATTTCTGATGAAATTTTGTTGTTCAAATAACATTCTTTCAGTAGAATCTGAGATATTAAGAAACACATTAAATGCATTCAAATTGATCCGTTTTTACTTTATAAATATTTTAAATGATTATATTGCTTCTTCATTCGACCCAGTTTACGTAGAAATTTAACACTGTGACCAAACATAAACCAAGGCTGTAGTGATAGAATCTGGCCAAAAATAAATAAATTAAGGAGTCGAATTAAATTAGCCTTTGAATCAGCTGGCAAGAGACTTCCAGTGGGATTTACAGCACTTCCGCAATACTGTGTGGGGAGAATGGGCTTGATCTCCCTGGGAGGAGGTAAGTCCAAGGCTTCAGGGGCAACTATGGAAAAGGCCTTGTGCCTAGTAAATTTTATTTCCTATAGCACAGATATACAGTGGTGCCTCACAAGACGAAAAGAATCCGTTCCGTGAGTCTCTTCGTCTAGCGGTTTTTTCATCTTGCGAAGCAAGCCCATTAGCGGATTAGCGCTATTAGCGGTTTAGTGGCTATTAAAGGCTTAAGGGATTAGCGAATTAGCTGCTAAAAGGCTATTAGCAGCTTAGTGATTTAGAAAAAGGGGGTGGGGAGCGGAAAAAAAACCCCAGGAATCGCAAGACATTTTCGTCTTGCGAAGCAAGCCCATAGGGAAATTCGTCCTGCGAAGCACCTCCAAAACGGAAAACCCTTTCGTCTAGCGGGTTTTCCGTCTTGCGAGGCATTCGTCTTGCGGGGCACCACTGTACGTAGGAGGGCCTGGCTGCGGTATCACAGTTGGTTTTGTACAGGGAGAGGCAATCTGGCAGGTATGTTGATGGCCAGCCATGAAGGGCTTTGCAAATATGCACCAACACCTTGAATTGGGCCCAGAAGCTGACAAGGCAGCCTGTGCAATTGCGGCGAAACCAGGTTGATGCATATATCGCCTCCCAAGATTTATTTTGGGGACAAGCCATGGTATTCTGAACCAGCTGCAGCTTCTGAGTTGTCCTGAAGGGCAGTTTTGTACTTACTTTCTTCTTCTTTTTAAAAATGAACATGGTTTAGAGGGTACTTGGGGAAAATTTTTGTTTGTTTGGTTATTCATCTATTTTTAAGCAAGTATATATTTCAATCCATGCCAGTCTCAAGGCAGTCTGCAACTTTAAAAGACAACCTAATGTGCTTGTGTTTTAAATTTTGCCTGTTACATTAAATACAAATTAAAATACAGAATTCACTAATTAGAACAGTCCTCAGAGCCACCCCTCCCTTTCCCCGAGACCTAGGTGAAGAAATGAGTAGAAACAAATTCTATCCTGAAGTAGTTATACAGATGGTAGACATTAAATAAATGCCCCACGTGCTTTATTGGATAACTTGTTTTGTTCTCTCTATGATATTTTGTTTGTAGAGTAGAAAATATTTTTCCTAGCTGCATGCTAGCTTAGAACCGCCCAGAAACAAAAACAAAAAGGTTGTAGCAGTGTGTGTGTGTGTGTGTGTGAGAGAGAGAGAGAGAGAGAGAGAGAGAGAAGATCACCAATATTTTCTTTAAACACAATCTGATCTTGCAGAATCCTTGTGGCAAGCTAGCAAAATAACATGCCAAAATGGGGTGGGCTTTTGTTTTTGTTTTTGCTTTCCCCAAACAAACAAAGGAAATAAACCTTATTTGAGAGCACCACTGAAATTTGTTCAACAGTACCGTAAATTGCACTTGAAAAATATCAGATAAGAGAGAAAATTTCAGAGAAATTCTGATGGTTGGGGTTGCATGGTTTTAGCACACTTTCAAGGTGTGTGAGGGGCATTTTTATGTCCTCTTTCCTTCTTCTAAATTAGGGTGATCCAATGCACAGCCTGAGGGCCAAAGCATTTTTGGTGGCCCTTGGTAACATTTGATGTCCACCCTCCGGGCTTTGGGAAGGGAGGCATGAGGGCTCTAACAGGGTTCTAGAATCCTCCCTTCTCCTTCCCAAAGCCTAGTTAATGCTTTCCCAGATATGAGAAGGATGTGGGAGGGCTCTGGATCCCTGCCAGAGCCCTTGCACCTGCTTTCCAAAACCAGGCACCTTGCCTAGCTGCCTTTAGGAAGGGAGCATGAGGGCTAGCCAGGGGCGTCAAGTTTAGGCCTCCCCACCCCCTTGCTATAATGTAGAGTGCGGCTTACAGGTTCCATGTCTTGCTGCCTACTTGGTGTAAAACTTTGGGCTGCCCTGCATTCTGGGTGTCTGCACAGTCTGAAAACCCCACAATGTCCTCAGCTGGACCTTCCTGTAAGCATGGTGTCTGTCTATTGTAAACCATCCTGTGATGTGGTGAAGGTTCAGAAAACAAGGGCTAGGCCATTGTTTCTCGTTATTAGGAGACTGGCTCTTGCAACATTCCCCCTTTCCTATAGTCTTGTCTTTCCTATGGCAATAATAGATTATATCTTGATAAGGACAGGTATATTACAGTCATTAAGACCTTTGATCTCTGTTGCTTTGTACACAACCTACAGACTTAAAAAAACTTGATGCACTGATGTCTCCATATAATGATTTTATCATTCCTGTTCATGTGGTGAATATGTTATCTAAATGCACCCCCAGGTGGTAATGGTTAGCATGCTGGAAAGAACTACTGCAGGCTATAGCTTGTTCTGGCATGGTAAATATTAGCTACTAATGCATAAGGGGCACCTTAAAACAACATATTAAGCAGACAAGACCAGTGGAAACACATCAAAAAGTTTTGGAAGCAGAAAAAAATATATATAAGCATATGGATGGATGAAATCCAGAAATTTGCATGATTAACTGACTAGAATTTGATCTTCCTTGGCACACAATAAAAGAATGTTTGGCAAAATGCAGGGTATTGACTGCAGCCATTTTTTATTAATTAAAACGGAGTTTTACAGCACCTTAAAGACTAAATGGTGCTATTCAATGCTAGTCCTACTCAGAGGAGACCCAGCAAAGTTAATGGGCATAACTAATTCATTAATTTCAGTGGATCTGCTCTGAGTAGGACTTTGTTGACTACCACCCTAACAAAAAGCATAAACTTCTGTATACTACAGACTACTTTGCTGAATGCATAAGCGCTGTACTGAGTTACAGATACATGAGGTAGGTACACACAGAGAGAGAGAGCGCGCTTGGGATGGGAGAATGAAATGTATGGACAGTGTGAAATACCTGGTTTAACAGTGGTAATGCACTAAACAGTTGTTGGTAGAACATATATCCCAACATTGGTTTGCCTATTCAACACATGCAATGTGCTAAAAAAACACACATTTGGTTCAATCCACAAGTGGCAGCATTGAATCTCTTGATGTATCCTAATTCAGTGTTTCATGTTGCAGTTTCACTTTGATGTTCCTTTCCTCCAGGGTGACAACCCTTAGCTCAGAGTTTACAGAATTACCTGGAACATTGAAATGTTCCATCGCTGTTTCTTAATAACTGTTTCTGATGTCAAATTTGTGAGATACAGTCCTACCTTGGTTCTCGAACACCTTGCGACTTGAACGTTTTGGATCCTGAATGCCGAAAACCTAGAAGTAAGTGTTCCGGTTTGTGAACGTTTTTTGGAAGCTGAACGTCCGCTCCTGCTTCCGCTTGAGTGCAGGAAGCTCCTGCAGCCAATCAGAAGCCACACCTTGGTTTTTGAATGTTTTCAGAAGTCGAATGGACTTCCGGAACAGATTCTGTTCGAGAACCAAGGCAAGACTGTACAGTGGTACCTCGGGTTAAGTACTTAATTCGTTCCGGAGGTCCGTTCTTAACCTGAAACTGTTCTTAACTTGAAGCACCATTTTAGCTAATGGGGCCTCCAACTTCCGCCGCACCGCCGGAGCACGATTTCTGTTCTCATCCTGAAGCAAAGTTCTTAACCCGAGGTTAATTATTTCTGGGTTAGCGGAGTCTGTAACCTGAAGCGTATGTAACCTGAAGCATATGTAACCCGAGGTACCACTGTATTAATATATCTTTAATGCAGTTTCATGCATGTAGAAGAAGAATTCAGCTCCGAAAATGTAAATGGATGACTGCATTTTCTTCTATCTTGCAAATTCTGGCATACAGTTAGACTCAAAACTTGCACAAGGGTTACATTCCAGGCGTCCTCACACAAAAGAAAATTCCTGCAAAGTCAGGAAGACCCCTGGAACTCCACCCCAGTGCAACCATCCCTCCCTGTCCAATGTTAGTGCACAGAGCGGGCAAGATTACAAGAGCCTCGCAGGGCCTTCCAGAGCCCGGTAAGCAAGGCAAAGGGCTCTCATGGAAAAAGAGAACCCAGTGTGGAAAGAGGTTTTTGAGCCTTGCACCTTGCTTTCCAAGTTCGGGGAAAGTCGTGCAATGGCTGTGGGTGCTCTTGGGAGAGCTCACACAGCCCCTTCTGATGTTTTTCCTCAGTCTCCCACCCTCTTTCTAGTTATGTAGGCATGTATGTATGTGTATTTATCAACAAAACGCACAAGACTATGATCGTGTATGTAAATTGCACATAAAGTTTTGGGCCTACTGTATGACTTTTTTACGGTATTCCAAGAGGTCTATAAGGATGAATGGCATAATATTTGATTTTATTTGCATGGCATCCTTAAAATTGCAGAGCTTCTTGCATTGACTCCTCTGTGATGAACCAAGCTATTTGTACTATTGCAGAGAGGGGAAAAGGGCATATTGTGACCCAGCAGTTATGTAGGTTCTGCTCTTGCTCCAATCTAGACAGACAGCCTGTGCTAGAAAAGGTGAATGGTAGCTAGACTCACTTCCCTACATGACCCTAATGTTCTTCTCCTTTCATCGCTCTCCTTTCTCCTTGTGCTCTAGCTCCCAAGGTCTTGTTAAATGTTTGCATCTTTTTTTTTTTTTAATGCAAAATGTGATGAAGAATTACTTAATTTGCATATATTGTTCCAGGTGTTCCAGCTAGCATGCATGTGTCTCTTGAGAAACTGTTTAGCCCTTGCGTCCAAGGGATTTGCTTCTTGAAGTCTGATTTAATGTGAGAGGTATTTGGCAACAAGTAAGGCCAACAACAGGGACGCGGGTGGCGCTGTGGGTAAAAGCCTCAGCGCCTAGGGCTTGCCGATTGAAAGGTCGGCGGTTCGAATCCCCGTGGCGGGGTGCGCTCCCGTTGTTCGGTCCCAGCGCCTGCCAACCTAGCAGTTCGAAAGCACTCCCGGCTGCAAGTAGATAAATAGGGACCGCTTACTAGCGGGAAGGTAAACGGCGTTTCCGTGTGCGGCTCTGGCTCGCCAGAGCAGCGATGTCACGCTGGCCACGTGACCCGGAAGTGTCTGCGGACAGCGCTGGCCCCCGGCCTCTTGAGTGAGATGGGCGCACAACCCTAGAGGCTGTCAAGATTGGCCCGTATGGGCAGGGGTACCTTTACCTTTACCTTTAAGGCCAACAAAGTGGCAGCAAAAATAATATTACAGTGGTGTTATAGAAGCATATTTTAAAGAAATCATCTTTTTTTTTAAAAAAGGTATGAAATATATATACCCGTCTAAATTTTCCAGTAAAGTGAAGCAAACCCTGAACTGTGCCTCTGCTTTCATCGTAACCTCTGATTATTAAGAATTGTTGGCCTCAGCTGGTTTTTGAATGGCTGTTCCTGAAGAGGAAGTGTGCCTTTTCCTCCCTGTACTTTCCCTTAAGTTCTGTTGTGCATTAAATTGAGTAGAAGCCAGGCTCAGACTGCTGGATGACTGGATTAGAGATGGGTGGGTAGGTCAAAAGAGGTGAAATGTATGCCAGCAGTTTTGTACATATAAACTGAGTGTGGAAAAACAGGTCTGGATTTATTTTACTTTATTTCATTCTACTGCCATTCCTCATTTCCCCCCAGAGGTGCAATATGCTTTTTATTGCGTCTCTTCTTAACATACCAAAAATATCCGAGTTGGGACTGGGATTGTAGCCTGTATGAAACCTTGGAGAACTGCTCCCAGTCACTGCAGGCAGTACAGTGGTACCTCAGGTTACATACACTTCAGAAATCATGCTCCGGCGGTGCAGTGGCAGCAGGAGGCCCCATTAGCTAAAGTGGTGCTTCAGGTTAAGAACAGTTTCAGGTTAAGTACGGACCTCCGGAACGAATTAAGTACTTAACCTGAGGTACCATTGTACTGAGCTAGATAGATAGATCAATGATATCACTCGGTATAAAGCCTCATATTGGTTCAGAATACTGGATGTCTTGATGAATGATAGTATTATATACTTATCTCATTGAGATAATTGAATGATGATTAGGCTTAATCCATAAACAGACACAAAATTCACGTGCGGAGAGGGAAGCAGTCAATTTGGATTTTTCAGTACTGAGATTTCTCCTGGTTGTTTTAATTGTATTAATAACAGAGTTGTTGCAAATGGGTTGAAGTGAATATTAGAACATTTTCAGCTATGCACAATACCTGTGGGACCTCACACTGACACAAATAGATTCACTGGTGGAAAAATAGGAAGCATGTTATCTCTATTAACTGGGTTTTAATGATGGCTGTCAATGAGATTATCTTATAAGAGATATAACTATGAATGGAATCTTCAGATAACTCTGTGATTTCCCTGTCCCAGGTGTTATGTCTTTGTGCATTGAGGGAAGTTGGGGAGGAAATGAATGAGCCCAAAAACTGTACCTAATCTCTGTATGTGTAGACACGGAGAGGAGAAATGGTCATGATTCTATAAGCAGCACCTCCAACCACTAGGTGGCGCTGTTCTGTGTTCTTAGGGCTTAGCTGAGTTTCTATTTTTCATCTTGCAGTTCTGTCAGTTTAATTTTAAGACCTCTGTGTCTGTTATTCTAAGCAAGTTTTACAACTGGTAATCACAACTTGAAAATGGAAAAAAATTCTTACTGACGGCAAAGAAACTTGATGGTTATTCAGCTGGACCTGAAGTGAATGAGTACCTGGATGAATTTGAGCTTCTTGTCTTAGTGAACGAGTGGACTGATCAGAACACACCCCCCCCCCCACAGTTTTTCTACAGTGTGATAATAAGGCATTTTATCCGCAACTTACCAGTGCAAACTGTGACTCGTGAAAGCAATTCTGTAATCACTTAAAAGCCATGAGATAGACTTAGGTCTTTCAAAATGCAGGAAGGAATGGCAAGCTAGGGGGAGACAAGTCAGGAAATCTCTACATATTAATTTAATTTGAGAAAGCAAATTAATAAGAGCTTCCCCTGCTACTCTATATGTCCATGTGGTGATTTAAGTGAAGCAGAACCTGCTTGACCAAATATAAAGCTGGCTTTGCAGAGAGGGGGCCACCTCATAAAAGACTATTGTGTGAAAAGCTAGTAACTGGGGAGCTTCATAGCCTGCTAGTTAAAGAAGACACAATTTTAGATAAGCCAGTGGACCGTATTGTATGCAGAGTGCAGAATGTGAAAGCAGGTATTATTTAATTAAAGGTGTATGCTTAGAGCAGGCTTTCTCAGCCTTGGTTCTCCAGATGTTGGACCACAACTCCCATCATCCCTAGCTAGCATGATAAGTGGTCAGGGCTAATGGGAGTTGTAGTCCAACAACAAGGTTGTAGTCCCAAGGTTGAGAAAGGTTGGCTTAGAGCAACTCTCATGACACCAGCAGCCATTCAGGAACAGCTTTTCACACCAGCTGGAGAAGGTCTAGGAGTCCCCAGCCCAAAGGCATTTGCAGACAATGTGGAGAAAAAAGGTCAATGGAAGCAGAATTTCCCATGCAAGGGGAAGATGTATCAGAGAATCTGGAAGTTTAGTGTATAACTGAAATATCTGCCATGCTGATTGTTGAGAGATAATTTATATAAAGCATTTTGAAATGAAACTCTTATGCAGAAAAAGAGCAGCTTACAATGATCAGTAATGAGACAGTCCCTGCCTGTAGGCTTACAATCTAAAAGTCACAGCACAAATTTAAGTCACATGCTTTGAATCTTAAAAAACTCACAGCCATTCTCATTATCCTCCTAAAATAGGTTGGTAAATATCCTAAGATCTTTTAATAAATATAGCTTTCAAGTTTACATAGTCAGTGTTCAGTGAACTTTATACAAATAAAAATGTTCTTAAGTATTTTTGTTGCTTATGACATTAAAATTTAATGTTTCACTTACAGCGCTAGGCACAGTGCCATGGGACTTAAGTTTGGGCTGGATCCTTGAAGTCCAAATGCCACAGGAAGGTCTACTTAGAGCATAATCAATGGCTGATCCATGAAGAGAATCTTACAGATGTTCTTGATGCTACAAATCCTAAGATGACAGACAGACAGTCACGCACGCGCGCGCACACACACACACACACACATATATATATACACACTGCCCGGGCACGTACGTGCACACTCACTGTACTGCATCCTATTTTCCTCACATTCGGTATTCCCTCATGTGTAATTCCTCCCAGCAAGGAACATATGCAGCACCACTGCAATTTAATTTATATTTGATTTGGCTGATGAAAAGCTTGCAGAGTCCCTGAAATACCCTTGAGCAATTGCAGAATAAGTGACAATGCAATCTTCAAAATGTGCAAAATGTATTCATGTGCGATGCAGGTACCTGAGCGGTAGTAATGCTCTTGCTTGCTCTCTAGTTTGGCCATTTGCAACAGTGCTTGCAATGGTCTTCCAGCTTGATCTTCTTCCTGTCCCTCCCGCTCCACCCTCTGATTTCAAGCCCAAAGACAATTGTACTCTTTCATTGACTTACAAATTGATTGGAGAAGACTTCACTGAGAAGCTTCTTGCCATTGTGCAGAAGGGAAAGGGGAAAGGAACTATTAGACTCGGTATACATGCTATCATCAGATGGTTTGAGATTTGCTCCTCATCTGTGCTTCACCACTGTATAGAAATCAGCTGACGAAGGAAGTGACGTTTCTTTCTGCATTTCTCTCCTCCTACCATGTGAAGCCCACCAGGCAACATGTCTGGGCTTGAGCGCTTTTGTTAATTGCTCCTGTACATAACTTATTTCATATGGAGGAGCAGCTTAGTATGGAAATGGTACATAAGAATTGTAAGCTATCAGATAAACTATTTTTTAATGAATCTGAGTGGGCAAGTCATTTTTCTTCTGCTTGAAGATAGCTCAAGTAGGGCTTTCTTTAAATATATATATATAGAAGTAGGATTGGAAATCATGTCTGCAGTCCTATATCCACTTTCCTGGACTAATGAGTCAACACCTGTAAGATTGTGCTATAGAAGTCATGATTCCCGGATTCATTTATCTGTTTTTATTGGTGATTTTATTGGTGATTTAAAATTATTTAGGTGCAGTGCTAAGGACATACCCAGTCGGCACCTTGCTATTAATATGTATCTCCTCACAGAAGGAGACTTGCCGCCACAGAAGGAGACTTGCCATATAGATGTGGGATACATGCAGTTTGATGCATGTGAGTGATTCTGACACAAACCCCTTACAGTGCGCTTTTGTTTTCTTCTGTTTTCAATCCTTGCTTGTCAGCCATCCTCTCATCATGTTGCGAAATAGGGGTGGGCTTTTTAAAAAAGCTCTGTCCATACAGTGCTCTCTCTCTCTCTCTCTCTCTCTCTCTGTCTGTGTGTGTGTGTGTGTGTGTGGTGGTGGCCATTATAGCCTCTCTGGTTTGCAATTTTTCCCATGGGCTGTTAAGGTCAAATAGCTCCAAAGAACAGCTCCTGCTACTTGCATGGTATTATATTGTTTAGGAGTAAAGCCTTGTTTTGTTCCTTTTGGAGAATAATCAGTGTAGTTGTTAACACTATAGCGTGGGGAGTCTAACGTGTCGTCCAGAGTGGCTGGGACAGCCCAGCCAGTTGGGCATGGTACAGAAAATAAATTGTTGTTGTTGTGATGCTGCTGCTGCTGATGTCCTATAGAGCAGTTGCCACTTGGTGGCCCACCCGTGGTTCTGAGGAAAACGCCTTGGCTTTTTGGTACTTTAAGGCTGCCATCCTGTACACACCCACCTGTCAATCACATGGGGTCATTATGATATCAACATTTGACCAGTGAGGCTAGTTCTGATAAAGATCTGGCCCTTGGAGCAAAAAAAGGTTTTCTACCCCTAACCTAGATTATCAAGCTTGATGACACTATTTGCTGTAGTGGTTAAGAGCGGTAGATTCGTAATCTGGGGAACGGGGGTCACGTCCCCGCTCCTCCACATGCAGCTACTGGGTGACCTTGGGCTAGTCACACTTCTCTGAAGCCTCTCAGCCCCACTCACCTCACAGAGTGTTTGTTGTGGGGGAGGAAGGGAAAGGAGAATGTTAGCCGCTTTGAGACTCCTTCGGGTAGTGATAAAGTGGAATATCAAATCCAAACTCTTCTTTTTCTTTTGAAAAACAAAATCTGTTCTGTGGCCCCATATATACCAATGGCACATTAGAATGGTGACTTGGGCATGAAGTTCATTTACTGCTATGGAGCCCCTTTGGAATCATCCACTTGTTTGACGCTAGCTCTTGAATTAATCATCAAAGTGCTATATAGAAATAAGTATGAGTCTTGTGCAGAAATGTTAAACAAGGAGGCTATTAAAATACTGCCTTCTTTTGTTCTACTATTCTGTAAAGCAACTGATGCATTTCTGGTGTAAATTCAAATTACACATAAACAGCATTGTGCTGCTAATAATGTAAAAAAAATTAAAAATCCTGCTGTAACCTTCATTCACTTTTTTTTTTTAATTTTTAAGCCCACCACATTACTGCATAATTTATTGGATGAAACTCTTCTTGAATTTTATACACCAGCACGTGGAACAGATTTGTATAGACAGGTGGAGTGTTTTCCACACCTGGGAATAAACCTTAATTAAGATATAAAACATGGTTCATTATGGGAATTTATCTCCTTTGGCGGCTTAACTCATTTCCTGTGTGACACAGTAGAGAACACAGGCATGTCAATATGGGAATCTACTCTGAAAACGTGAGCCCCGTTGAAATAAATGGGGCTGGTGCCAGTCCAGCATTTTGAGAATTGGATCAAGTCGGAGCCAGGAAAGAGTGCCTGTGTCACTTCTGCTTTTATGACAGTTTAATGGTTCCAATCCTTTTACAGCCTCTCGCTTCCAATTTACCATGTGCATGTTAAGTGCTTGCCACTGCAAGCTCCCCTCTTCTTTCCATAGACAATATGCCTAATGTACATCAGCTGCACTGCATTGTTGCGGAGAGGAACCGAATGCTAAATGAGCAAGGGCTTTTATAGAAATGAAAGCTGGGGCAAAACTGCTTCATCGTGGGAAAATGGTGCCAATGTCACACAGTCTCATAGCTGCCTGCATGCATATTTTACAGAACACTGCATTCTGTTTCCCCCCCTAGGTATATTTAAAATTTTAGGATTTAATTTGTTCGTCCCTGCTTCAATACGTTTCCTTCAGTTGCATGCTGCTGCATTTTAGTAAATATATTACATTGGGATGGGGTGAGTTTTAAAACCAAATGTGTGTATATATATATTTCTTCTAAACACAAGCATTTAAACACCTTAGTGTTAAGTTGTGGGTGAACATATCACATGCCACAGCGATACTTCAAACAGCTCTGGTTTATTCACAGGCCAGAACAGAACTGAACCGAAGGGTTCAGCCAGCCTGCTTATATAGAGCTCCACTACAACGCAACTGTAACACTTTCTGTAACTATCCAGTCACTGAACGTCACTTTCAATCCCTTATTTGCATATGTGGACCTGAGTGAAAACTATCTACAGTATCCCCCTGCTGGCCCAGGGTGAGAACTTCAGTACATAACACTTAGGGTGTGCAGTTTATTTTTTAAAAGATTGATTATCGTGTTTGAACTAAGGATTTGGAGCTTGAGCTAAGTTCTAAACAAGCAAAGGCAAATACAATGGTACCTTGGTTCTCAAATTTTATCTGTTCCGGAAGTCCATTAGAAAACCAAGGTGCAGCTTCTGATTAGCTGCAGGAGCATCCTGCACTCATGTGGAAGCCGCGTCGTACATTCGGCTTCCGAAAAGCGTTCAAAAACTGGAACACTTATTTCCGTGTTTTCGGCGTTCGGGAGCCGATTTGTTCATCAACTAAGCCATTCGAGAACCAAGGTACCACTGTAATCTAAAATACTCTTCCCCTGGAAAATTCTTCTGATTCACTTGTTGCTTATTACCTACGCCCCTCCTGCTATTTCTGGAAGATGTGAAACAGGATGTGTGTGGATTTTGCAACAGATGTGATCTCTGAACACACCACGGAAGGTTTTTGGTGAGATCCAGTAGCACTGCTTCATATGTCATAAAAGAGAAGTGTAAGCAGTGTGTACTTTCCCCCTACTTTTATCATAATTTCAAACCAACTCGAAGACTTTGTGCATGGGAGGGGGCAATACTTGTATTTGTGTTTAAGTATTTGGAGATTGAGGAGCTGTGCCACTATCTGATGATTCCGGTTGCTGCTGTTGTCATCACTTTTGCTCATTCCAGCCATATTTGGCATTTTGACATAGGCTTATGTAGATGTTAACATGCCTAAAGGTTGGGGAGTGAGGGATGACAGCTGTTTTTTATGCTTTGACACACCGTATTTTAAAACCCCATGCATAGCTGACTCTTTTCACTCTTGGACCACGGATATTTGGTCAACCCAGAAATGTGAACTCCCTTCTGACCTACGTTGGATTACAGTGGTAGCTCGGGTTACAGACACTTCAGATTACATACGCTTCAGGTTACAGATTCCGCTAACCCAGAAATAGTACCTCGGGTTAAGAACTTTGCTTCAGGATGAGAACAGAAATCGCGTGGCGGAGGCGCAGCGGGAGGCCCCATTAGCTAAAGTGGTACCTCAGGTTAAGAACGGTTTCAGGTTAAGAACGGACCTCCAGAACGAATTAAGTTCTTAACCCGAGGTACCACTGTACTTCAATATTTTAATTTTACGTATTTCCTGGTCTGCCATGATGGCTATCTGCAAGCTGTTCTAAAAAGTTTTTTTCCCCTGAGATGCACAAAATACTGGGGGAAAGTTTTCTTTCACTGATATATTTTGAAGAATTAAAAGAACCTTGGGTGTGTGTGTATGGAAATGGATGGTTACTAGTATGTGCTTTGCAATGTTCAACACAAGAGAATTCTTGGAGATTGCAGGACAAAACAAAACATGCCAGTGTTTACTTAAGATGCTTTGCATTTCATGGCAGCTACCATGTGACTTAGTTGTTACCATGGTAGCTATGCATTTTTCATTCCCTAACTTCCATAAATGCTCAGATTGCCCTTGTTGGGATAACTTATTCCCTTCTTGAAGTTGTATACCACTGCGCAGAATAATGATAATGAAAGCAATGCCTGGAGAGAGAGAGAGAGAGAGAGAGAGAGAGAGAGAGAGAGAAATGTGCTCTGTTTTAAACTGATAGAACTATGGATGATATATAAAGCAATTTCAGTTATTTTAGTCAGAACAATTATTCTAGTTTTAAGCTTCCCTCCCATTTTTAATGAAACAAATCAACGAACAAATTATTATTAGAGGCAACAGTAGTAAAGGTAAGATAGCAATGTACCATTACTATATTATTAGTGGTCCAGCCCTCAATAAATGGCATATCAAGAATGTGTTATGCACAAGCCCCACTGACATGGGTGGATTTTTAATTGACGTTTGTATCTAGTTTGATAGGAAGGATAGCAAAGCTGTTGGAACGAAAAGAGCAGGCAAAGTGCGAGTATTCTGTGTGAAGATTTCTATAGCATCACTATACTGATGAAATATATCTTAGTATTACTGCGCAATGAAGTTTTTTCTTCTATCTTTTTTAGCTTTTCTTACACAGGAAATGCCAAATCCTCATAACTAGAGAGAAACCAATAAAATACTTGGAATTGTACTATCCCGGAAAAATACTGCGCTACATAATTTCTCTCGCAGAGGAATGGCAGAAATGCCAGATAGTAACGGGTAGTGTGTATGTGTGTTTTAAGGAATAATGCAATGCATTTTTATTTTTGCTCTGTGTTTGCAGTGCTTTGAGATAAGGAGCAATCCTGTCTGTTTCATAGAGCTACTGCGGTGGTCTAAAATAAGCAGTGTGCCTCAAAATGGCAGGAGCACTTGATAAATCCTAGATAAGATGTTCCTTTCCCCCCACTGTGTGAATGTTTCTGTGTGATGTATAATATTGTTAATTTTCAAGCAATGAAATATTCTTCACTCAGCCTCAAAAGGAGAAAAAGCACCTTTTTATCTCCCTTGGTGCCTTCAAATACAAAAGAGATTGAGCCCTCATTGATATGCCAAATCACACAGGGACATGATTGAGCATTTTTTTTAAAAAAAAACCCCGATTAAGGAATGATGAAATGCTCCAACAAGGAGAGTGGGGCAGGGTGTTAATTCCTTTCTGGCTTCCTGCTTAGGATATACCCAGTGATAGTACAAACAGAGCTTCAGCTGCAGCAGCTTAAAGGAGTAGCCCTTGGGATGTAGGTAGAAGGGTCCAGCTGTACGCTGCTGACTTCTCGAATCCCAGTCCCTTGCTGAAAACCGACATGTGTAATTGTAGCAGATCAAGGTCCATAAGGGGAAGTGGTCTTTAACAGGCACAGTGGTTTTCAGGTGGTCCTTCTGCTCCTATACCTCCTAATAAGTCATAAGGTAAAGGTAAAGGAATCCCTGACCATTAGGTCCAGTCGTGGCCGACTCTGGGGTTGCGGCGCTCATCTCGCTTTATTGGCCGAGGGAGCCGGCGTACAGCTTCCGGGTCATGTGGCCAGCATGACTAAGCCGCTCCTGGCGAAACCAGAGCAGCACACGGAAACACCGTTTACCTTCCCACCAGAGCGGTACCTATTTATCTGCTTACACTTTGACATGTTTTTGAACTGCTAGGTTGGCAGTTTAACGCACAGTGCCACCCACGTCCCTCAATAGGTTATAGGAATGCCTTTATAATGAGTGGGTCCATCTAGCTCAATTTTGTCTGTGCTGCTTAGCAGCGACTCTCTGAGGTTTCAGGCATGGGACACCCCCAGTTTTAGCTGGAGAATCTGAGGATTGAACATGAGAATCTTCTGTGTGCAGAGCAGATCCTCTGTCATTGAGCCATGACCCTAAACCTGCTTTTTTTCACCAACATCTCTCAAAAAGATACCTTACACTGGCTCGTTTGCACTGGGTTGGGATATTGCCTTGGCTGTAGATAGAAAAGCAGCACCGTGGATCCTGCTGCCATAATGTGACCTTCCTGCCTGTGGCTAATACTAGCTGTGAGAGAGCGTGAGACAGAGTGAGTGATTTTCATCCATATTGTCGCAGGGAAGGAAAGAGTTATACCCTCCTGCCTATGCACCATGTTCCTAATCCATCCTTCCCCTTCCTGTGCCAAGTTAACATGGTAAAAAGAATAAAATAAAGAAAATTCACAGAACTTTTCAGTGATACGCTGCAGTGGTTTGGCACTTAAGAGTATTAGAGAACCAGAACACCATTTTCCTGCCATTTTCCTAGGAGTCTAGATATTATTTCTGCTCCAGTCAGAGTACAAGGTTTGAGAGTCTCTAGTACTTGAGCTTATCCGCTCCTACCTGGTACACTCTTGACTGGAGAGAAAATAAATCAAGAAGCCAGAGTAAAAAAGAAAAAAGTATGCATCTCTATCCGCTGAAAACCATAATAGTTTTAAAATGCCACGTAAAGATGTCGTAGTATTTTTGAAAAGGTTTCCAAACCCCCTAAAGTATTGCTGGATACTAGGGATGCTTCCTTCAGCTGGGTATTGCTGATGTTTTCGTTCTTTATTTGCTCAAGAAATAAACAGGAGGTTCAAAGAGCAGTGCAGGCCTGGTTTTTCTCCTTTATTTATTCAATGAATAAAACCGGAGGTTCAAAGAGCAGGGTAGGTCTGTACATATTCCTTGCTTCCTGCTCAGGGATGTACAGTGCAGTATTACAACTAGACCCTGAGTTGCAGCAGTTTAAGGGATTGGCCCTTGTGACATAGGTAGAAAGGCTGTTTGAAGGCTCACCCCACCCCTGGAAGGGGAAGTGGTTCCCACTGAAACCACTGTTAAAATGATTGGGGGGGGGATGCATCTTAGCAGTGGTTGCCACCTCCCAGAGCAAGGCACGGCTCATTGACTTGATAAGCGGTAAGAATGCCCCTTGCTTCAGCAAAGGAACCATTGGGAGTTCACTTGGACTCCCAATGGTTCCTTTGATGCCATGATGTTAGTTGTGGGGTGAGTGGGCATGGTTTGGGCCTGCAGACCAGATGCTCCCCACTCCTGATGTGTTGCATTTATATACTGCTCATGTATTTTAAGACCTCTTGGCAGTTCACAACTTGGGGGTTTTTTTTGAAAAAAATAACAGTATGCAATCCAAAGTTTTAAACCAGTTACAGTCATACCTTGGATCCTGAACGCCTTGTCACTCGGACGTTTTGGCTCCCGAACGCTGCAAACCCGGAAGTGAGTGTTCCGGTTTGTGAATGTTCTTTGGAACCCGAACGTCTGACACGGCTGCCGCAGCTTCTGATTGAGTGCAGGACGCTCCTGCAGCCAATCGGAAGCTGTGCCTTGGTTCTTTGGAACTGATTCCGTTTGACAACCAAGGTACGACTGTATAAAGAATACAGGACCTCAGAAGAGAAACCAACTGAAAGCCAGCATTAATACAGCAACAGAAATTCAGTTGAAAACCACCCAAAAAAGCAAAACCAGGAAATAACCTTGTGCAAGACCATACAAATATGCCAATAGTATAAGGCATAACAATGCTGATGGTGCCCCCCCCTTTAAAGGATTGTATGAGTGGTACAGCAAGGGAGTGATTCATTAAAGAATTCAGAATATTCAAATAGTTCTTGCTTATGATGTCACATGACCCACCTTGAGTTCTGATGGTGTTTGCAGTAGCACATTTCACAATATATTTCCCGATGCCATTAACATGCACCCCCATGAATTGAGGGGAGGGGAACTTACTTTCCCGGCAACAAAATATTAGTTTGAATGCTAGGAAGATGCTATATCCTCACAACAGAAGAACTATACTCAATGGACTGCACTTTTATTGAGATACAGACAAGTACCAGTAATTGGGAAAGCCCCTTGCTATCCACACTGTAACTTGCCTCGAAGTTATTAAAGTAATTGCGTGTTTATGTTAAGCGAACTTACTTCAAATTTTTGGAAGTTTTTTTATCATCTCTGGGAGATATTGTTGTAGTATCTTTTCATTCGGAAGACAATGTCCTGGGGTTATCTTGGAATTGCTGTGAGCAAGCAAGGATACTTATGCAACAGCATTATTTTCATTTTTAGAATTTATCTTAAGCCTGGGCCAGCTGCTGATGCACTTGTTTGCTAAGCACTTTATTATGAAAAATGACTCATTGCCCTGCAGACCGATGAAAAATAAAGTCCAGGTGGTGGCTAATTCTCAAAGGATTAACGCGTACCCCATGTGCCTCAGGTGTCACCATAAGTGCGTGTATATAGACGTAAGTTAGTTTGAAGTCGATGAGACTTCTATTTAAATCTTTTTGGGTCTTGCTGCTTACGTAATGCAGTTCCTAGCCATGTGACATTACATTGCGTAACTGTGGGTCTGGATCTCTGGTGGTTTTTGTGCCTTGGGAAGAGCAATAGAGGTCTGAGGAGACAGACCAGAGGCTGATCAGATCTGCAAACAGAGAAGAGGGTGGAACTGAGGCAGGGGAAGCCATACAAAACAGGAATTGGGATGGATCGGTGATGGAGCAACCCCTTTACCAGAAGCACAGTCCTGATCCGGTTTCTCTCCCATCCCCAAATACATAGGTAAAGGGTAAAGGGAACCCTGACCATTAGGTCCAGTCGTGACCAACTCTGGGGTTGCAGTGCTCACCTCGCTTTATTGGCCGAGGGAGCCGGCGTACAGCTTCCGGGTCATGTGGTCAGCATGACTAAGCCACTTCTGGTGAGCCAGAGCAGCGCATGGAAACGCCGTTTACCTTCCCGCTGGAGCGGTACCTATTTATCTACTTGCACTTTGACGTGCTTTCGAACTGCTAGGTTGGCAGGAGCAGGGACCGAGCAACGGGAGCTCACCCCGTCGCAGGGATTCGAACCGCTGACCTTCTGATCGGCAAGTCCTAGGCTCTGTGGTTTAACCCACACCTGCCACCCGCGCCCCAAATACATAGCTGTTCCTAAATTGGGGGTGGGGAGGGCTATGAGATTCAGCCTTAGCCAGGATCTCCCTATGTCTGGTGTAGTTTGGACCTGACTTGCTTTTGATCAGCCTTTATCAAACATTGATAATTAGGCCACAAGAAGATGTGGAAACGACTCTCCAATAGTCACAGAAAAATAGACACAAAAACTGCTTACTGCCTATCACCTTGAGGGAAAGTCCTCAAGGCACAATTGTTTATTTATTTTAGAAACATTCCTTAGATGCCCTTCATCAAATGATTCTAGGATGGTGTATAAAAGAGAGAAGAAAATGCAATTCACAGAACATACAAATGCTGTTTAAAATGCAACATCATAAAAATCCGGGGGGGGGGGGGGATGCAGAATCCCCAAAATAATTGACGATCTTAAAATAGCCTGTGCAAATAGGAAGGTCTTCATCCAGCAACAAAAAAACTTGTAATGCAGTGTCGAGGTTGCTTTATTTAAACTTTAGAGTGTTCAGAGCCCTTTGTATGCATTATCTAACTGTATTTTTTACAACGGCCCTGTAAGGTTGAAGTAAGCAAAAAACGTAAATGGTTTTTGTCTCCGTTTTGCAGATGGGAGGGAAAACAAGCGTGAGCGAAAGTGGTCACTTAGTCAGTGATAGGAAGGGCCATGAGTTGTATCTCAGTCCCTTAGCCACCCTGCTTTAGTTTTATGACACGCGTATGCGTTTACATATAAAACCAATAAATGGATATAGCTGGAGCAGGTGTGGGAATTTCCGGCCTAGATAAATTGCTGCTAAAAGGATCGTTTTGATTCCTCTTACTTTCGCTTTCTTAGATAAAGCCTCTATGTATAGTCTTATGTGAAAAGAGGTGAACTTGAGGTGTCTTAAACATTGTTTTACTTTCAGGTAATTGTCGTCCACTGGTTTGGGAAAATAATTTAAAAAATAACCTGAATTCATCCTCCTTGACTCTTGGATTTTCCTTGCCCACCTTACCTCAGTTACAACCCCAGATTGCATAGGTACATTGCAGCAGTAGGTAGTGGGAGAAACACTGGATGTATTTTCTTCTTAAATAGTATAGTTTTAGTATACTTGCAAATTAGTATGGAGGGTATCCCCCTCCCCATCCCTTGTTCCATTTGAAAGGATTTTTACTAATTATGTTTTTATAATAAAGTTGCTGCCAAAATGACAGCATCAGCATTAATATTATTATTATTTAAAAGAAGTGCTTTGTGCATGCATTATTTCACTTGATCTTGTGTTTAAGAAAATATTGACAGCAGAGCAGTTCTGATTTGTTTCAGATAAAAAGGCTTTTCTTGTCTCGGCATATTTTGACAAATGTTGATATTTCATGATGGCTGCATTTTCTAAAGGTAGGATGAGGGCTTTTCACTGTACAGGTGTATGTCTCTGTCACGGAACAGCAATTTCACTTAACCTTAGCATTAAACTTAGCATTAAATGACTTCGGGCAGGATGAGGGAAGGCAGCGACAGAGATGGGGGTGCTTATCATGCCTCTATGGAGGGTTTTTTCTGTAGTGGAAATGATATTCAGAATGTAAGTCCCACCCCCCCAGTGGAATTATGGATAGTTCCTGTCCATGGCAAGAGAAGACGTTCTAGGACCCTGGGAAGAGCCCATTGCCACCTCTTCCTTGTGCATGGATAGGTTTCAGGGGTCTTGGGGAAGAGGAGGAGGAGGAGGAGGAGGAGACGAAGAAGACAACGAAGAAGAAGCTGAAGTAGGAGGAGGAGAAGGAGGTCGAGGTCCTGTTCACAGCAAGTAGGGGTATGGCTCTACTCCCCGAAGTCTTACTCACTAAAGCATTTAATCAGGAGTGCTTATGTGAATGTTCCTACTTGTGACATAACATTTCAGAAGCTGCACTACGTGGTTTAGTTTCCTTGGGAGGAAGAGCACTGGAGACTTAGTAGCCTGGTTCAGATATAACTTTCCTAGCCGAGTGACAAACCATAAATATGTTGGAGTTCTTGTTAATAAATATGCCAATAAAAAAGCGACAAACCATAGCAAGAATATGTAGCAAGAATAAGCAACAAGCCACAGCAGTCTTTTTCATCCCTTCTACGCTAGAGTAGACCTTCTGGTTTGCTAAAGTGCTCAAAGGTGCTCTCTGTGATCAATACAGGTGCGCGCGCACGCACACACATACGTTTCCTTAAGAAATAGATGAACATCTACTTCAGCGCTTTTCAAAATGGCAAATTCTAAATAGCTGCATTTATTTTAGCAAAATTGGGAGGGAGTTTTGTGCCATCTTAATAGCTGCATTTATAGCAGCAAAATAGCATAAAAATGGGTGGGATTTGTGGCATCTTAAAGAATTTAATTTATTGTGACTTTTTAAGGCTAGAGCCTGCTTCATCTGATGTTAATTTATACTATGCTAATGATGGGAGCGCTGTTTGAAGAGATGCTCTATATAAATTGTCTGCATTGTGTACGCACCTGCCCTTCCATAATTGTTGAATTATTTGCATTCACATTTAAAATTTTGTAGGGTCAAAATAAGCAGAAAGGAAATACTGAAAAAAATATAATTCTGACTGAGTGAATTTTTGTTGTCAACAGCTTTCTCAGATATTTCCCTTTTAGAATTAAGCAAAACGAAGCACCTTAAGACAATGAGTTGTAGCCAACAAAGGTGTTCCATTAGTGCAAGGACTTATGCTTTTGCAGTGGGACTTCTCTTCCCGCTCCTCTCCCTGGGTGTCTCCCAAATCTGTTCTGGTAGTTTCCCTGACCACCCATCACAGATTTTGTGGGGGTGCGGTAGAGAGCAGGTGTAGTGGAACTTCTGTTGCACAAGTGGAAGTCATTGCACCAACAGGACAACTTCACTGAGTACAACCCAATTTTGTGTTTTTGTGTTGTGAACCGCTCTGTGATCTTCGGATGAAGGGCGGTGTTCAAATTAAACAAGTAAGTTGTGAATTGTTCCATTGATTTAAATGTGTTTGACCTAGATTAGTAAATACGATATATCTATTCCTGAAGTCATAATTGCATGACTTCCTAGTATGGCCTTAATGGTGACACTGTGGGTTTGGATGTCCAGAATGCCTACCTGGACACTTAAGGGGTTCAGAGAACTCCAGACAAAGGAGGCTTCATGTTCTCTATTACAATACAGATACATATATTGCTTGGGTATGTCCCACATTATGTTGCCTGTACTTCAAGGGTGGAGAATATTTTTCAGCTTGAGGGCTGCGTACCTTTGTAGAAAACCTTCCAGGGACTGCATGCTGGTGGTGAGCAGGTCGAGAGGCAAAAATGGATGGAACAGTTGTTGTGACTTTTTCCCTGGTGCAGTAGGCTGCATTCTAGCCTACTATTCCTACTCATTCTTCTTAGCTTTTAAAAACTCTAATACGTTTGCAGAACAGGCTACAAAGACTTCTTACAGATGACTAATCCATGCATATATATCACCTACGTAATACCTTACTTGCATCCAAACGTGCAAACTGTCCATTGGAAACCACTGCATTTTGAAGATTTGACATAGGACTATATGCAGATATCCTTAAAGGACCCCCCCCCCCCCACAATTTTCCGATTCTGCAGGTCGTTACCACAGCACACAGAGTTGGATGAAAGAGTTTTCAAGCCATTTCCAATACTATGCCTTAATGACAAACCAGAGAGAGAGAGAGAGGTTTAATTCCACATGTATGAAGAGAATTGTAAGATCACTAGCATCTGACTTCTGAATATGTTGCCCTTTGAAATGAGCCCTCAGTGCTACTGGTACCTTCAAAAGCTGCTGGTTTAGTCCCCGCAATGTACCTTTGCCTTATCACTCAAGGTCATGCCCTGGTACCAGCATCAGATTGTGAGAAGGTGGAAGAGTAGACAAGCGTTAGATGCATCAGCACTATCTACTTTTGCTGTGTCAGTTTCAGCAGATGCAGCTGTGAAAACAAGTTTCCTGCTCTGCATGGCCTTATAATAAAGGTATTGCTTTTGTTAATGGATTTAACTTGCAGCCTTTTTAAAAAAACCAAAAACATTTTGCTCCGCTGCCTCCTATTACAAAGAGCTCCCTTTTGTATTTTAAAGTCACTGTACATGATTCAGAAAGTCAGTGTATAGACTTGTGTAGTTTGAATACCTTATTTAGTTAACACAGTTATTTAAATCGGTCTTTTATCTCTCTTTTGTTTTTGCTGGTACTTAAATTGGCAGGGTCAGATTTTCTCTGAAACTGTCCTGCATACTTTTATATAAAAAGGGAAGGAAAGTATTCTAACTGGCAAGTGTAAGCAGAATAAGTAGCATGTATCTGCTGTGGTTTATTCTTGAATAAGCTTTATGCTCAAGATAACTGAGTCATATATCCAGTTAATCAAAAGATACCTGCACAAGTTAAAACTTGCTCTGTAAAGGGTCCTGGTTAGTTCATTTCATTTAGGGGCATCAACATTTATACTGGACGTGATCCAGCCTAAGCTATGCACTTCTAAGTCCCACTTACTGCTTAACTTTGGCTGACTCATGCACATAACATTCCCATCGACCTGAACATGAACTCTGGCTGAATTGTGGACCCACTCACAGTGACCCCCACCCCAGGGAGCAAAGGACTAGACAATGTAAGGTGTACCAAACTGCATAAGACAACATTCCGGGGCTTAAAATTGTCTGCAACTTTTATTGATTACAGTTGTAGGTAGGCTTTGGTTCAGGCATTGGGTATATGTTCATTCTCAGCCTCCAGTTGGGGGGCTAACACTTAAACAGTGTCATGCCTGGGATTATAGGACCTCCTCAAGATGTGGGTCTACCTAGGTGGCCCTCTGAGGCCACTGCCAAAAGCCAGGTGCAGCCAGCCTTCATAGACTGGCCCTCTAGCCACCTGACTGGCCAACCCAGTGCATGGCGGGCTATTCAGTCCTCCTTTGCCGCCGGCTGGGGGAATTCCCCAACTCCCAGCCACATGATGGGGAAGCCTTTGCTCTGTGGAGCTGAGGCCTGCTGTGACGGGCCGCAACTGCCGCCCACCCAGAGACTGGGTAAGAGACCATTGTTTATGGTGGCTCTCATGAAGAAAATTTGATTTTTTTTTCTGATAAAAGGAAGCAAGTGCCAATCACTTATGTGTGCACACAGGAAAACTTGAGAGGGGAGCGTTGCCAATATTTTCCTTCTGACAAAATTGTGTCATACCACCTGAGGACCCCAACTATTAGTGGACTTTTGAAAAGACAAAAGGTGGGAGCTGAAGAATCTTTATCTATGCATGTGGTGGTTTGTATCCGAACCAGTATTGACTGTTTGTTTATTTGTTTGTTCTAATTATTTATTGGTCGCTTTTCAGGACCAAGTCCTCACAAAGTGGTGCATAGAGATAAATAAAACAATAGAGACCTCAGGATTCCTTCGTCATTTACTTTGTTTTTATAGAGTGGATAAATAAATGGCATAGAATAAAGTTCCAATAGTGAAAAATGAAGTTAACCATCAGTTTATATGATCTTCATTATTTACATATTTTTTGTTTTTAACTGGAGATGCAGTAGCTTATATGTGAGAGGAGTGCTATTGAAAGCCTATTTTTGCAGGTATAGTTCGGTGCCTATGAACATCTGAATACTTTAAAAAATGAATTGAAATCTGTGTGCTGGGACTTCTTTTTAACGCAATAATTTTTAGGTTATGGTCTACTCTTATCTCATTATTTTATGGCTGTGTTATAAATTGTAGGCAACAAAAGCATATACCATGAAATGAAAGTGCAATTATGCTTCAGTATTCCTGCAACATGATGTCTTGCTAATGTCCCCAGGGAATTTTTCAACAAATACCCTTATGTTAATTACCTCAGTACCTGTATGTCTGACATGGCAAAAATCTAATAATTGCAGTGTGTGTGTGTGTGTGTGTGTGTGTAAGGGAGAGAGAAATTAGTAGAAAACATGTTCCTGAATTTACAGCTCTTTGGGGTAAGGCCATTTTTGTCTGTGCAGGTTCCTCCAGTGTCTAGCAGAGCATGATTCTACTATTCATTAGTTTCTGAATTCCTTCATGCCATTAAGATATAATGGAGAAGAAAAAGGTTAACCATCAAATGACATTGCATTGTAATGTTCCCCATCTAACATAAATCTTCTCTTGCAAAGGGCCATTTTAATTTTAGAATGCCAGTTTGATGCTATCCAATGTTTGTATTCTTTCAGGACGTACAAATAATATTCCTGCATATTAAACAGTATCACTGTAAGCCACATTACTGTTAACATTGGACTTAATTAAAATATAATTAGACTATGGCTTTTGCTGAGCCTCTTGCTACACTGGGGGGTTTCTCGGAAGCTCTCAGAAGGAACTAATGGGAGCCTTTCATCCATCAATATGTTTCTTTATAGACTATTCAGTCAATACCAAGGCCTTATTAGGCGCTGTATCATCACCCATTTTCTGTATATATGCTATATATATGCAGCAATAGTCATGCTCAAACCTTCACATTTAGAGGACCTAGGATGGAAAAAGTCATCAGGGTCATCTGTGAAACCCAGATATAGCTTTGCATAGGATCATGGTCATCTGCTTGCACATCTTGTCCAAAACCATTAGTAGTTTTTGTTTCCAAAAGTTAATTATTGAAGTTGTGAGTTTTAAGTGCAGGAAACAATATCATGGGGGGGGGGGGGGGGCGAGGTTCTGACTGGCTGCATTGTCTGTCCCAAAGAATGAAAGTAGCTTCATCAGACTGTATATTTTGTTTCTGTAGCAGCTGCACCCTTGTTGAAATGCTGTAAAGTATGTTTTTTTATGACTGTAAACTGCCTTGGCAGTTTAATTTTATTTGTTTAGTCGTTGGCCACATCAGTAAAACATAACATGCAATAAGCGGAAATGATCAGTAACAGTGAACAGCAGCCCATTGAAACAAACTGGAAACTGGTAAAGATACTGAAATCCCTTCCTTGTTCTTAACCACCCGCTTCATTTATGTGCTTGAATATTGTGTTTTGCAGTTAAAGCGTAGACGCACACTCTCTGTGCCTCTGGGAAAGGGGAGCTCTGCTAAAATTCTGGTGCATTGTGAATTTTCAGAATGTAAATCAAGGGCAGTGACTGCTGCAAACCGCGGCACTGAGAGAGAGAGAGGGAGAGAGAGAAAATGTAGCTCTAATCAAGGCTTCCCCCACCTTCCTTTTGTCAGTCCCTGGAGATTTCACTCATTTCTCTCTCTCTTTGTCATTTGTGCCCCTCTCCAAATTAAAGCTGGATGATGAAGTGACTACTATTCAAGTGAAGGAACTGGACCAAGATGTGCTGGTGCTTAGGAAAGTGTCGTCACATAGCCCAGCCCCCACATCAGGGAGTGCCGAGAGTGATTGGAGGTAAGAGTTTTTTCCTTGGGTGCTCAGACACAGCCGCGCTCACAAGCTGACTGCAGAGCTCCCCTCAGCAGCCAGATGAACTCAGTCGCTGGCAGCAGAACTGAAGGGGAAAGACAGAGCAGTATGTAGGGGGAATACCTTTGTTGTTTTTGCCCAGCAGTATGGGAAGTTCCAGGCTGAGGATCTTTGACCCGCACATAGAGAGGAA
Source organism: Podarcis tiliguerta (assembly GCF_965153285.1). NCBI lineage: Eukaryota > Metazoa > Chordata > Lepidosauria > Squamata > Lacertidae > Podarcis > Podarcis tiliguerta. The sequence goes on from NC_139545.1 coordinate 25,998,647, forward strand.
GGATTCTGCTCTGTCTCTAGGCAGGGAGCTGCCTCTGCCCACGTTTGATGTGCCTTATTTTAAATACATTGATGAGGAGGATGAGGAGGATGAATGGAGCAGCCGCTCGCAGTCCTCAACGGAGGATGACTCTGTGGACTCTCTGCTTTCTGACAGATACGTGGTGGTATCCGGGACACCAGAAAAGATTTTGGAGCACCTCCTGAACGACTTGCACCTGGAAGAAGTGCAGGACAAAGAAACAGGTAAACTGCAACCCTGTACTGTCTACTGAAAAGCAGCTGTCTGCATCCCCTAGTGTTGCTGGCATACATAGTGCAAGTATTCAGCCATGTGCAAGTATTCAGTATGATGTTTCCCTGCCAGCGTTTTCACTTCAAGTGATTATAATTTACAGTACGTAAGATGTTACTGTTTCATGTGCATTGTGTTTATATTTGATCATTTTAAGCTAGTGTGTCATCAGGTTTGGGCAAAAGAAGATCAAAGCTGGGAAAGAAAGTTACTTTTAAGAAATGATTGCCCCCTCCCCTTTATCCTTTTCAGTAGCTCATTTGCATCTTGATATATCAAATGCAAGGAACTGAAAGAAGGGTGTGTGTTATGCAGGAGGTGACACGCATGAGGTAGTAAACTGAGGTTTATAGCTGCTAGGCAGATACGTCCACAGTTATTTTTGTAATGTACTCAGCAGCTACTTGTTTAATACCAACTTCTTTGAATTAATAGCTTACCTATTGCACCCATAGCAATGCTGTAGTGTACAAAATGCAATACTAATTACTCTTCTCCTATACCATGAATCTATGCTATTGCTATATTGCTATATCGATCAGGTGTCTTTATTGTGCATTTTGTGTTTCAGTACATTTTCTTATAAATTCAGATGTTTACCATCCTTGTAGTGCTTTGACAGAGCATTCTGAGGTGTCTTGTAGACTTCGCTTCATGACACGATATGCAGCAATGTCACCTGCTGTAGTACTTATCTGTCTTTAACCAGGAATTGTAATTTTGTTCCAGCCTGAAGCAATTATTATATTGATCAGACTGCTTGACGTGCAGGTTATTTTTCAGCTTGATCTCCCGACTTTAATGCACACTTTGGTGTCACTGAAGCTCCTTTGGTAGTTTATCAGGATCACCTGCAATTTATTTACAGTTTTAATTAAAGCAGCCTTGTGGTTATCCTTCAGAGTTTTCAATATAATTGCAGAAGGACGGTGAAATGTAGCTGGCTGGAAATGGAGTGGATCCCAGGGTTTGCTTTTTCTTATTGTTCTCAATGGAGCTTCGGTGCACATTCTTAGTGCTCTTTTCCAAATGAGATTACTAAAAATAAACACATTTACAAGGATTAAAAGGATTAAAGCATAAATAACATCTGTGAATTCCTACAGCACTCTTGAGCCAGGTTCTCTGTCCACAAATCAGTGGAATATTGTCAGGCATGAAGCATTTGTGCTTAACTGCACAATGTGGTTTTACTACAGAATAAACCAAAAGAAAAACCAAGTGTGTGATTTATTGTGCTGTCCACTGAGCTCTTCTCTGTGGCCAGAGATTAATATTTTGTGCAGAGAAAGCACCGCTGTCTGATTGCTGTGCTTCCTCAGGTATAATCATAATAATGTTGTTTGTAATTTTACTGGTGCCAAATCATAGGCTATATAATAGAGGTGGTTCATGCCAGAATGCTCTTGGCTAGGTTGCATAGATCCCATGGGGCAAGGGGAATCCCTTCTGGTTCCTTGTGCATTTTGGTTCGGAGCAATTGGTTAACCTCTTCCCGTAGATTGCTGTCAGCTTTATTCATACATCTTTGGACTCCTCCTGAATGAGGATAGACTCCCTGGGAATGTAGTGCATTATTGTTAGATGCTTTTAGTTTCTAAAAAGAGTGCCCCCAGATAACATTTAACTGTTCAACAGCTCATTGTTACGCTCCATTTTCGCCTCCTCGTTTCTCAAACTTAAACCCAGCTGCTCATTAACATTTTATTGTTCTATAGGTGAAAAATGGCCATTTGAGGATGGCTGGCTGAGATGATAATATATTTTGTGGTTGGCTGATTTCCCTCTACATCCTTCCACCCTTATCACACCCCTTGAAAGCTGACGCTGTCAGTCATGTCCATGTAGCAGGGTGCGTTTCTAAGTACAATAAATGAACTATAAATGATTTTTTTAAAAAAAAATCTGTTAAGCTGAAAGAAGTAGCTCAAGAAATTGATTTGAGATATATTTTCCGATATTACATTGTGGATGTAGGCAAAACAACTAGGCATATGAACAACTGCGGGGCGCACATTCTGGTAGCAGAGCAGCATCTCTCATCAGCTGTTCACTGCAGTCCCTTTTGCTGCTTGATGTTGAGGATCGATTCCATAAAGCTACTCAGTAAATATAGGTCCCTTCCAAAGTCCTGTGCAGGACTTGACTTAATCAGGATTCCCCTGGCTTAGGCAGGCTGATAGATCTAAATAGTTACCTGATGGGCTGGAGGAAACCTCTGGCTGGGAATTTTGGACCCTCCTGTGCTTGCCCTCAACCAGTCCAGCATTGACCCCCAGCTTCTTCTGAACTGCCAGCCTTGTGCCTGTTCCTGTGCTCATGTTTTGCTTGTGCTGCAAGATTGGATTGGGTAGGGCACCAGATCACTGATCCTGTAGAACGGTTTCTCTCCGAACGGTCCCTCTGAGCCACCGCAATCCATGAGTTTTTCTAGCTGTCGTCTGAATCTGGCTGGTAGCCAGGCAATATTCTGGCAACATTCCAATTCATTCTCTCATTATCCCCCTCACCTTGAAGTTCGCCATGATTGGCTTCAAGTGAGCGTGCTCAAAAGCAGCACATGCTATTTCAAAACTGGCACATGCTGTTTTCAGTAAGCTGAAGCCAGAGCTGCGCTACTTGTTGGCCTTAGTGAGAACTTTTGGCCGTTTGTGCACAAGGTTTGAATCAACATTTGCTTTTATGCACAACTACAAAATTTCATTTAAGCTCTGAATCTGTGCATCCTTATGGTCATGTCCAGACACTTCGTGGCACTTTCTTAAATGAGATACATATGAAACTGTCATATATTGAATCTAACAATTGGCCTGTTTGGACCAATATCAGCTACTTAGAGTGGCTCTCCAGCGTTTTGGGCAAAAGCTATTATTCCCAGCCTGGCACAAGACATTTGTAGTTAAATCTCAGGGGTTGAGTCTGGTGCCTTCTGCAGCCGAAGCTTGTGCTCTGCCATTGAACCATGACCCTCTCTCCAGGGTGTGGATATATAGGAATAAACAAAACATATGCAGAAGCTGCTGTGGACGTTAAGAAACAAATGGCAAAAGCCAAAAAATAAAAGCGAGCAGAGTGCCACAGGGCTCTGCCCTATGTCCTGTGCTATTTAACATTTTTATAAATGACTTGGATGAGGACATAGAGGAGATGTTTATCAAATCTGCAGTGGACAAGAAACTGGGAAATATAGCTAGCATTGTAGGAGACAGAAACAAGATTCAAAATGATATTGACAGGCTGCAATGCTAGGCAAAAATGAGGAAGATGAAATTTCTCAGGGGTAAAGTCTTCTGTTTTGTGTGTGTGTGTGTGTGTGTGCGCGCACACACACACACACACACACACACACACACAAGGTCCAGGTCCAGGATGCGGGAGACCTGGCTTTGGAGCAGTAAATTGGTCTTAGCTGTACATGAGCCAGCATTGTAATGTTGCTGATTTAAAAGGCTAATGCAATCTAGCATTAACAGAAGCATAGGGTCCGGATCACGAAGTAATACTTCTCTTCTGTTCAGCATTGCATCTTGAATATTGTGTCCAGTTCTGCAAGACACATTTTAAGGAGGACATTGACAAACTGGAGTAGAACCATAGAATTGCAGAGTTGGAAGGTACCCCGAGCTCGGGTCATCAAGTCCAAACCCCTTGCAATGCAGGAATCTTTTTTGTACGTGCAGAGAATGGTGACCAGGATGGTGAGGAGATCTGGAAACCCAATTCCCATGACTAATATTTGCTTGTTTTGCCCTGGAGAAGCAAATTTTATGGAGAGGACGGGACAGGATAGGGCTCTTCAAATATCTGAAGGTCTGTTTTACTGAAGATTGAGCAGACTTGTTCTCCATTTCTCCAGAGAGCACAATTTGTACCAATGGGTAGAAATTGCAAGGAAACAGATTTCAACGGAACGTTAGAAGAAACATCTTAATAGTAAGCAGATATTTCACAGTAGAACAGACTGCCTTGGGAGGTGTTGGGCCCTTGTTTGCTGAAAATATTGTAAGTAGAGGCTAGACAGCCATCTGTCAGGGATGCTGCATTGAGCAAAGTTTGGACCAGATGACCTCCAAGGTTCCTTCCAGCAATATCTATGATACCTTCATAGGAGGATCCCTCTCAGTCTCTCCTCCATACCAATGTGCAGTGGCTGAGAAAGCACTCAAAGTCCATTTCTTTCTTCTGCTTTGGTGCATAGATGTTTTTGTGGTTCAGCAAAGATGTGGGACATAGGCTTTTGTAAGCTGAGAACACTTCTCAGTCGCTTGATTTGACTGTCACAAGTATATATAAGTACACCCATTTTTATATAATATTCTTTGCAGCTTCTAAAATCAAGGTTTGTGCCTGTTGTCCTAAATTTATCAACTTTGCTTCCTTGCAGTTTCCATTCATTGTTCTGGTCCTGTCCCCCACCCCGTTTCTCATTATGCTGAGTGCTAAGTTTTCTGTTCTTGGGAAAAAGGGGGGGGGTAGCAAAATCTTTTCTTTCTTTTTCAAATTTGTTTTCTTTATGTTCAGTCAAAATCAACCTATGTGCTATTTGGTTTATAGACCCTCAAAGTACCTGAAATACAAAGCAGTAAGTAATCACTTTATTTAGAGGCAGGTCAGCAGGCCATTTTAACCTAGTATTGACTACTCTGCCCGCAACTCTCTCTGGCTAAGGTCTGTTCCAGCCTTGCTAGTGGAGATGCCAGAGATCAAAACCTGCAATGCATAAATGTGGGCGGATGGCTGCATTGTATACTGGGATCAAGGACGGCACAGTATACCCAACTGCAGTGAAGTCATGAATGTCCATAACAAAAAAGGATTAATTACAATAACCAATTTTCAAGACATCACCTGTTCCATATTCATAGAGGGCGTGCCGTTTAATCTAATCTGAAAATCTCTGTTTCTCTCCAAAATCCTTGTGTGGGTTTTGAGGCACAGAGATTGCAGGCTGTCAGCCACTGCTGAATATTCAGCTGTTGATAGCTACGTCCTCCTAATGTTGTGATTGCACATAATTATTATATATTATGTTGCTTTTCTTTTTGGATCATTTGCACACAGTAATATGGGGGAGTTATTTTATTTTCTTAGATTCTGTCCACATTTTCTTTGGATGCCTGTTTCCTAACAGCAAAGCAGTATGTCCACAGTAGGGCTGGGCAATATATCAATATATCATCCAAAACCGTTTTGAAGTTCACATTGTGATAATTGTTTCATAATATTTGAGGTTGCAATATAGCGCGAATCACAATGTGTGTAAGGGCTAGGCGATATCTGGTTTTCAACATTGCGATAACTCACCAGCTAAACACGGCAATGTTATCAGCAGCTAAACCTCACAATATCACCAGCTAAACATTGCAATCTACCGCAATCTCTGAAATAAGGATGGAACTATACAGAGGTGAACAGAACAATGCCCTGGCAACTGCTACTACTTAGGGGTCTCAAACGGATAAATGACAGTATTATCAATCTGTTAAGTTGTGGGTGAACATATCAGACGACACAGCGATTCTTCAAACACAGTCATTACAGTCATTCATTAGCAGTTTCAATGCATCCCAACAGGACTTTTGTTTTTGAGCTTGGCTACCAAATGGTGGTATTCAGGACAATTCAAAGTACGGCAATGAGTCATAGTGAATGCAAATAATCTGAGACTGCCAGCAGGCCTGCTAGGAGGCAGAAGCAGCAGTGGCAGAAACAGCTTGCCATGACTACATACATGTCGGCAGTATTTGTGAAAACCTGCAAGGTCTCGCTGTAGCAGCACCATCAGTTGTGGCCTGCGAATTCTCGCAGCGGTGACAGGAGGTGGCAGCACTAACCGTGGTGGCCTGCAAGGGCTCAGAGCAGTGACAGGGAGTGGCGGCAGTGGATAGCGAGTCCTCATGGCAGAGGCCTGCAGAGACTCATGGCAGTGACAGGAGGTGACCATAGTAGCAGCCTCCTGCAAGGCCTTGTGGTGGCAACGGGAGATGGCAGCAATAGTAGTGACAGCCTGCAAGGCCTTGTGGTGTCAGAAGCAGTGGGGATTGTGAGGCCTCGCCATGAAGGCAATAAGTGGTGGCGGCCTGCAAGTCCTCCAGGCGGTAGTGGGAGGCGGTGGCAGACGTTGTGACAGGCTGCCTCAGTGAGGCCTTGCAGGCCATCTCTGCTTCTGCCACCATCTCCTGCCGCCACCGCAAGGCCCCACAGGCCACTGCTGCTGCCACTGTCGTGACAAGGCTTTACAGGCCATTGCTGCTTTTGCTACTGCTGCAAGGCCTTGCAGGCCACCACTAGTGCCACCACCATGACAAGGCTTCGCAGGCTGCCGCTGCTTCTGCTGCCGTCACCCATTACTGTGGTGTGGCTTTTCAGATTGCTGATTATTATGCTGCTGCTGCCAGGCTGCTTCTGCTGCCTAGCCGGCTTGCTTGCAGTCTGGCAGTCCCAGATTATTTGTACTCACTATGACTCATCGCCATACTTTGGCTTGTCCTGAATGCCACCGTTTGGTAGCCAAGTCCAAAACCAAAAGTCTCATTTGGATTCGTTTTGGCTTGTCTGCTGCTGAAAGTGACCATGAGGTGATTGATAATATCATCATTTCTCAGTTTTAGACCCTTAAGTAGTAGCAGTTGCCAGGACATTGTCTTGTTCGCCTCTGCGTAGTTCTTCCTTATTTCAGATATCATGATACATTGATATATTGCTAGGTTTAGCTGGTGATATATTGTGATATTGAAATCCATTTATCGCCCAGCCCTAGTCCACAGAGATGAAATGATTCAGAAACGTACACCTGTGTTTTTATGTGTGGTGTTCATGCAAGAAAAATCTATTAGGTGTATGGTATCATATTTTCAGGATTTAAGATCATCATAATTTTTTATATCCAAGTGAGGCTTATGCTTCCACCTCTGCCCACTTTTCATAGACTGAAATATGTATGTATTCTTTCAATATTTACCTCATACACTGGATAAGCAGCGTGTGCTAGGGGAGAGTATTTGTCTACAATAAAGAGTGTTCATAGAGGGGAAAAAATTATTATGAAACAAGTAGCTAATAAGGAACATGACCTATATAAACCACATCAGGCTTATTCTTAGTAGTAGAAGTAACAGCATTAATACTACAAGCTGTTTTTAAAAAGTTTTACGAATACTCAAGCCACTGAGATTAAAAGGTATGACTAACTTAGGTCCATTAATTTCATTGGGTCTATTCAGAGTAGTTGGAGACAACCCTAAGAGTTGTGTGGTTTTGTTTTGTTTTGTTTTTAAATATTTCCAGCACTGAAGCAAGTCTGCAGAATTGATTTTGGACCCTATGAATTCCAAATTTGTAGTTCTTTTTCTGCATCATTGTTGAAAGCTCTAAGGCCCACCTAACCTAAAAAGCAGCAATATATGGAATGGAATGCATTGCTCCTCCTCTTTCTGCATTCATTTTTCCCCATCCTCTTGCAGCCACTCTGCACAGTCCACTTCATCTGAAATTCCCTATGTAAAAATTGCAATGTAAAAACAGTGAGCCTTGTACCTTTATACAGATGTGTATATAGTGTGAGCACTGTACTGTATATCGCTGTAGTATTCAGGAGAGTATTGTGTCTGGAATCAGAGGCATCTTGCCTCTGGAAACCAGTTGCTGGGAAACCAAGCACTTAAAGAGGACTATTGCTCTCATATCCTGCTTGTGAGCTGCCCAGAGGCAATTGCGTGGCCACTGTGGAAAGTGGGATGCAATGCTAGATGGGTTCTTCGTCTGAGACAGCATAGCTCTTAACAGTGTGTGCTGTTGCCACTGAACTCTATAAGGAGAAAGAGAGAAGATAAGTGGAAGGACTCACTTTCGCCCATTTTGTTCAGTGTTCACCATGCTGATCAGCAGCAGCTATTTAGGACTTCATACAGCAGTTTCTCTCAGCCCTGCCTGGATTGGCCATATGACCCTCTGCCCCAGTAACAAATCAGTGGTCAGCTTAAATTCAGATCTCTTATTGTCTCTTATTATCTCTTACTGAGTTATCCAAGCTGTTTCTATTCTGGGATGTTGCACCTTGCTAGCCAGTAGTCGAGTATTTAGAGTTGGCATTCCCAGTGAGAAGTCCTAACTATGTCTACTGGCGAACAATAATCTTTTTATACTCTGGACAAATGCCTTTGTTTCATATGTAGTAATATAGTTTAGCATTCCTCTGGTCGTATTTCGTTAGCTCAGTATAAATGACAACTGTTACAAAACACACGTCAACCTGACCAGTGAAAATGAAGCAGTTTAATAAGCTATATTCAAAACTTGCATGGAATCTGCTTCCTAATTTTAAACATCACTCAAAATAGGAGCAAGCCATATCTTGCAGGTTGCAGGTGTGTAAGAATTCACCCCTTCCCGTGATTCAACAATCCTTGAATGCTGGGGCCTTTTTTCTTAGCAGTTGGGAATGTTTCTGTACTTGGAGAATGCACATTTATTTGACTTATCATATATAAAAATACTACAGAATACAAGAGCACCAAATGCACCAAATTGCAGAACAAAACCCTTACTTTTAGTGAGAGAGCACAACCCTGTTTCTGTGTTCATTGTGCACATTCATTTCAGTGTTTCCAGTGTAGCATAGGCTCAAAGGTTTCTAGTACAAAGGTTTTCTTGTTTGTAATGTTTTCTGTGAAGTATAAAAGCGTATATTCATTGCCGTCCCACAGCATTTGAAGGATGGCAAAGTTAAAAAACAGCACTCCTTTGCAATATGTTTATTAACAAGTTGAGCCAAAGCTTCTGTCCTTAACTCTCTAGCATTCTCCCTCTCCCTTTTCCATCAACTCACACTAATAAAGATGGGCACCCCAAGGATCTGTATTGGGGGATGGTGCTTTTAAACTTATCCATGAATCATCTGGAGTTAGAGTGAGCAGTGAAGTGGACAGGTTTGTGGATGACACCAAATTATTATGGTGGTAAAAGCAAACTTGGATTTCAGAGAGCTTCAGAAGGATATCTCCACACCAGGGAAATGAACAAGATAACTGTTTCCAACCATCTATTTCTGATGATAATGAGAACTAGAACTACGTGTTATCAGCATACTGGTGACGCAATGCTCCAAATTGGCAGCTTACCCCATACAGCCATGGGTGGCCCATCGCGATGGCTCCCCCATCAACGCGAAGCTACAGTGCCCGCTGGGTTCCTGCCAAACCCAGATTTGTAATTTCTGGTCTTGTGCCTGTGGGGCAGACCATGTGGGCGGAGGCTCCGCTCTGCTCCAAATGGTTAAAAGGGGTCCGACGCTGCTCTCGGCAGCACAGTCCCAGATCGTCACCTGCCCAGCCCACCCTGTCATCTCTCTCTTTCTTGCAGGCTAACCTTTTTTCTTTCCAGATATGCGGACGTTGCTATGGTCTTAACGATGGTTGCTGTTTTTGTAGGGCTGGGAAAGAATTTTCCTTCCCCACAGCAATTGTCACAACTTTGGCAGTTTAGGCCTTGGGACAGAATCCTTTAGCCTAACATCCGTAGAAAGGGTGAAGTGGTGACTTACCCACTTCCTGCGGCAGCAGTAACAGGGTACATCGTTAAGAGGGGTCATGAGGGGAGTCTCTGTTCACAAGTGCACAATGGGTGGGCCATAGAGCCCCCCACAGCAATTTGGGGGAAGGATTATCTGCATAAACACGTGTTTTGCGTTGGTCCCATCTTCCCCCAAATGACCCTGTCATGCCTCAGACCCCCAGCAAGGGGCTGAAAGGGATACATGCCCAGTGCCTATGCCAAGGTCTACATCTGAATTCAGTAAAGTTGTGGCCATTTTAATCCCAAATATGTTCTTGTGTCTACTCATTTATCTGAGGCCTGGCTCCTGTGGGACGGGGAACTGCCAAGGTACGCAGCTCCTCATGACTTCCCCCAGTACCTTCATATAGATGTTAGAGCAAGTTGTGAGGAACCTTTTCTGGGCTTGTCTGTTTTTAAATTAGCAATGACCAACAGAAAAAAAAATCAGATTGTTCTGTGGGTCTGGGAAACAAATCATGGCTACAGACAGTTCGTTCAAAGGTTTTTTTAGCAACCTAGTTGGCAGTGTGTGAAGTTGGCCAGTATTTGCATATGTGATGTGAACACTTGACAGTCCACGAGGGTCTCAAAGCACAGATAGTTTTTTGGGGAATTACATAGCCTGGTCCCAAGCAATTTGGGATTTATAGATTAAAACCGGCAGATTGAATTCCTAGGGACAAATTGGAAGCAGTGCAGGTTTTTGAATCGTGGTGCAATATGATCCAGTCAGCTAGTTCCAATCGAATATCTAGCCACCATATTCTGAACTAATTGAAGTTTCTGAGTAGTTTTCAAAACCCCACTTACAATGTTTTGTAGTAATCTAAAAGTCTTGTAGATGCTCTTCAGGAGAGACTTCAGTTAGTATATTTTATAATACAAATTGTACACAGCAGAAATTCTGAGGGAAGGCCATAGAATATTATTGATGCTTGTGTTCAAAAGCCTGTGAAATGAGCATGTGTATTGTGCATAAATAAAAGATCAGGGAACATTAAAACGTGAGGTGATAGTGGAGTGAAATGGCTATCTTTTAAGTAAAACACCACCAACAATATTTAGTAATGATTCATTTAAACTAATCACACAAGCAACAAATCTAAGTAAACATGGAACAGTTTGGTCACGCAACTGAGGTCACACCTCTTTAAGGATGAAAATGTAACTTGATCAGCATCAAATAAAAGAGCTCTTTCATGAAGGTGTAGCATTAATCTATTGCATGGAGCAGATGGCTGGAAGGAACAATGAAGGCTGCACAATGGGTCTTTGCACAGTAATACTGTGTTTTTGCTGTCTGAAATTGTAGCTTTGGCAGTTGCTGTGAATAGCCCTAGGCTACTAAAATACAAATAATGTTTATCCTGCTTGCATTGTATCTGTGTATCATCTTTAAACAGAACAAGCAAATACTTTTATTATTGCTTTTATTGCAGTGTCACTATGAGGCTGTAACATCAGTTTGCAGTTTGCAGTTGTCATGATTTTCTTGTGTGAAAGGAAATCTCTCCTTGCATTTCCTTGGCTTTGTCATTAATAATAGTGGAAGATGTATTTTTAATTATGTATTAGCATGCACTGATATGGTATATTTGCATCTGTGTGCTATATTGTTTCATGTCCTTGATAATAATTACGCATGTAGTACTTTCATTGGTGTTAATAAGTCTTAAAAGCAGTTTAAGTAAGAATAATTAGGACATATAGAGAATAGAAACGTAAGTTAAATGCAGAATATAGTTTAGTGTTTGGTTAGACCAGATCGGGACCACTGTTTTTTGTAAAACACGTATGAGGCAAACATAATGAGCAACTGGTCATTAAAGAGCAAGGAAAGGAAGCTTCAGCTGCCATTTAAGAGTGATAGCATTTAAAAAAATAATAATAAATAAATACAGGCAGCCCCACCCTATTTTCTACAGAGGTCATCCATTAAGGCAACCAAGGCTGACACAGTTGTATTAAGCAGCTTCACTGCTGTATTCTGCATTAGCTGTAACTTCTATGTCATCTTCAAAGACAGCCCCACATGGAACACATTGTAGTGACCAATAGGTTACCAGAGCACAGACTACTGTGGCCAAGGTACCCGTTTTCAGGAACAGCTGTAGCTTGTGTGTCACCCAAAGTTGGCCAACAGAACTCTGGGGTCACTTGGACCTCCAGATGGATTTGGAGTAATCCCAGAATTACTCCTGCTTTAAAGAGAGTGCCATTCCATCTAAACCAGGTAATTTGCCCAAGTCCCAGACATGAGAACTGCCAACCACAGAACTTCCATCTTGTTGGATTCAGTCTCAGTTTATTGTCCCTCATCTAATCTGTTACAGTGTCCAGGCAGCAATTCAGCGCCCTCATAGACTGACTCATATGGCATATTGATGGCACCCAGCGCTAATGCATCTGAGCTTGCCCAGTCATTTCATATAAGCCAGTATTTGAGAACCATTTTCTGTTTGATGCCTGTCTTCTTGTGTGGAACCTTCCACTGGCCACATCCAAAGACAAAGACTAAAGACAAAAGTGGATGGAACAATGGATGTGATTCTTTTGTACTGTAGATGACATCCCCACCACAAAAAAACAGAGGTTTCTATGCTGCTAAATGCCCCACCGTCCATTCTCCCTCAGCACCTAAGAAGGTAGAGGGCAAGGCCAGGTAGGGTATGCAGCCTGTCGAGAGTCTCAAAGGTTGGACAGAGAGGTCTGGCTTGAGGTTCCACACCCCTGAAATAGATGTTACAGCATGGGGGACAATATGTGGCCCTGCAGTACCCCATTTATAGTTTTGCTCACCGTGCCTTATGTGAAAGGTGTTAATTCTTTGCTGATTTCTCTCCTTCTTGGTGAACAAAAGGAAACTGCACAGTAATACCACAATTCCATGCATGTCTGCTCAGAAGTAAACCCCGCTGAGTTCAATGGGAGTCGCTCCCAGGTTTGCAGCCTAATTCTCTTTCTATTTTATAAGCCCCAAGCTTCCAAAGGCTTCTTACTTATCGCACTATTTTTGGCCTGTATGAATTGTTTATGTCTTCTGTTGGAAGTAAAGCAAGCCAATACTGGCACAGAAATGCAAGATTTCTTTCCAGCACATTACTAGCATCTTTATTTTTGTACCAAAAAAGGGATGTGGACGCCAGCCACCAGCCAAAATTAATTCGGAAGCTTAGATTGCAAGGCTTCCTGGCCAACGTGTCCCAATCTTAAGTCAATGAACTTGGAGAAGTATTCAATAGTAATCAGAGAAAAACATAATGAAGCAATCCCTGTCATTTACTGTCAATGGAATGCGCTCAATACAACTAGGACAAAAAGAAAATGTTGCTTGTTTTGATGGGTGGTGGGAAGAGGGGGGTGCCAGTATAGTGATGATTTGCTGTGTTTCAGTCTTGAAAGCAGAGATGGGCAGTGGTCTGCAAGGCTGTTTATATGACTGAGAAACCCACATTCCATTCTTAAGTTATCCTTTGAAAACGTGAGTGGGGGAAAAAGTAATTAATCGGCAGTGCAGTCTTAAAGCTGTCTATTCAGAAGTGAGCTCCGTGGACTAAATGTGGAGATCAGAGCCTAAAGATCAGAGCCTTTATATCCAAATATAATGAGTTGAATTCTATACCTGTATATTATAAGTTTAAATATAGTAATAATGGCCAATTAAGAGTATTATACAGTTAAGGATTAACTTTGTCTTATAAGGTGGATACATATTCTATGTTTATGCCTGGCCTTTGTTGTTGTTGTTGTTGAGTCAGGGGATACACATTTATATGTGTTTTATTTTGTTTTTTTATTTAGCTGTCAATTTTACTTTAACTAGCTGTATGCTTTATTTGCGCATCCAATTTCTTCAAACTGTGACTAACAATACAGTGGTGCCCCGCAAGACGAATGCCTCGCAAGACGGAAAACCCGCTAGACGAAAGGGTTTTCCGTTTTGGAGGTGCTTCGCAAAACGAATTTCCTATGGGCTTGCTTCGCAAGACGAAAATGTCTTGCGAGTTCCTGCGGTTTTTTTCCGCTCCCCAACCCCTTTTTTCTAAGGCACTAAGCTGCTAATAGCCTTTTAGCAGCTAATCCGCTAATCCCTTAAGCCTTTAATAGCCGCTAATAGCCGCTGAACCGCTAATAGCGCTAATCCGCTAATAGGGTTGCTTCGCAAGACGAAAAAACCGCTAGATGAAGAGACTCGCGGAACGGATTCTTTTCGTCTTGCGAGGCACCACTGTAGTAGTAGTAGTAGTAGTAATAAACCCATTCAGCTGTGTTCATGTAAATCAGGAGTGGGAAACAAATGTTGCTGGAGTTCAACTCCCATCATCCCTGACCACTGAAACTGATGGGAGTTGTCGTTCAGTAACATCTGAAGGTTACTGGGTTAGGCGCCCCATCTAGATAATGGTAATAATACAGGTTATCCCAGCTATGAGGTAGCTATGGAAATGGGTGCAGACCAAACTTCCCTGGAAGAAGTTATTTTTCTACATATGATTGGAAATCATCCAAGCTTTGATTTCTGAGCATAAATAGGAACAAAAGGATGAGCTGGAGCACAGTGAGTCACTACTTGCCTGTCAAATGAAATAGTTACCATCTCTTGAATTATTAGCAGGGAAATATAAAAATGCAGACTTATTCTTCACCCCTAGGCGATTGGGGCCTGGATAGCTTCTAGTGATTATTCCTAGTCCATAAATAAAAAGACATAAATGATGATGCAAATATATTGGAACAGCAGTATATTTTTTCCATCTAGTATGGATGCATGCCGCTTAAAATAAAGGGATGTTTAATCAAACTCTTTTTTCATGATCAGGTAACTTCAAGTTAGCAACCATGTTTAATAGTAGCAGTAATTGGTACATAACTCTGGCAAAAGATATTAACTGTCTTTTCAGGCTTCAAAGTAAGGTCAAGCATATTGAATGCTGACTACTTAAATATTTCCCAAAATGGGAATATTAATTTACCGAGTGTAGGATAAATTAACTAATTTGGGTACCCTAATGCCTAAAATAAATAGATGACTTGCTCTTTTGGTGCAGAGAGACTTCCATGCATCCATTGTTGAAGGATACAGCTGTGCGGCAATTACTTTAATGCATTATCAGCACGTTACACGTTGGGAGGAAAAGGTCCATGAACACAGAAAACCAATGTAATTTTCATTTTCTCTCTCTCATATTGTGTCCTTACTTTGGTGTAACATTTTTCATGTTATAGCCTAGTTTTCGCTTTACGGCTTTCTTCCAATAGAAAAGCTATACCCACATAAACTGCAAAGATGCGCATGTCCACAGCTGGGCATATCAATTATTGTTAGTCAAAAAAAATAATAACTATATGATTCCACAGATGCTCAGTGCAGAAATACAAAATACCCGCCCTCTTGGAAGGGAATTTCACTTATCCCTCTTTAACTAAGCATTAATGCTAAGCAGAATTCCCACTTAGTAGGGTTTGAATCCAAGGTGAAGTGCTAAAATTTGTTTCAGTTCTTGCTTAAATGATACCCTGGTTTGGCTTAATGTTCATGCTAATGTAATTGCTAATCACAGATGGGAAAGGGGAAGTTCACTTCTGAGAGAAACATGAATCAGGAGGAAGTAGACATCCTTTAGCCCATTTACAATCTCTTAACTGTGGTCAAGATCATGGGGGCATTGAATGTTTGGTCATGCAATTGTAACTGGTATTAAAAGCATGTTTCCATCAAAAGAGGTCCAGCTGCCTTTTCAGTTCACTACTGTAATAACAGGCTGCTAAAGGACATATATTCCAATGCTTCGGTGTCTTTGTTGCTGGTCCTTTTTTAAAAATAACAACACCGCCTCCTTATTAAAACCTGATGGGCAATGCATTTGCACTACTGAAAGATTTGGAACATGGCACAGATTTTTCAGAGAACCCCCAGCCTGGCAATTTTCTGCCCTGAGGCATGACTGTTAATTTATCTCATTTTATGAATTTTAGTTTAAGGAAATGATAAACAACCTTGAGCCAGAGAGCAATGGATATCTAACATGTTTTTTAAAATGTTTGCTGAAGCCCTGGTTGATTCCCCTCCCCCCATGTTAAAATAGCAAAAATACATCTTCTTAACTGAAGCAGGACTGTCTTTTCAGAAGGACAGTGGTACCTCGGGTTAAGTACTTAATTCGTTCCGGAGGTCCATTCTTAACCTGAAACTGTTCTTAACCTGAAGCACCACTTTAGCTAATGGGGCCTCCTGCTGCTGCTGCACCGCCAGAGCACGATTTCTGTTCTCATCCTGAAGCAAAGTTCTTAACCCGAGGTAATATTTCTGGGTTAGCGGAGTCTGTAACCTGAAGCGTATGTAACCTGAAGCGTATGTAACCCGAGGTACCACTGTATTCTGTATGTATTTCGCAAGGCACCTTTTCTATTACTTAAAAGGAAAAGGGTTTTTTAAAATATAGACATACCTTTTATCAAAACCTCTTATCCATGAGTACCTGAAACTTACAGACTTTAAAACAGAGATTTGTAAGTTGTGTTAGGCCTCTTGGTTCTAGCTTAGGTATGGGGAACCTTTGGCCCTCCAGTCATTGCTGAACTACAGCTGTCATGCTTGTTGCAGCTGATGGGAGTTATAGTTCAGCATCTGTTCTAGCTCCTCCATCCTAAACAGTCATTTAAGGACTTGCAGCATTTCCCAAAATGCCATTATTTCAGGCCAACATTCAGTTTTATATCACACTTATAACTCATGTTTTTTGAATACTTGTGATTCAGCATGTTCGTATTACAAGTTAATACCCCACACCCCACCCCAGGTTATGGCTTTGTGTAGATTTATTTAAAATTATACGTCTGTGTTCCCTACATCTTGAAATGTTAAAACCCAGTGTGGAATTGATTTGGGTTCAGAGTGCTGCAGAGTTTTCAAAGGAAGCTGATTAGCATGAGCTATTGTTATGCAGAATGTAATGATGATATTATAAAACTCTCGTCTGTCACCGACCCAGGTGGTCTTACGATATGGCTGCACAGAAATGGCTGTGTAACGGTGGAAGTTGCAATTTGTAATTAAAATTGTTTTAACAAAAACAGAAGCAAGTAAAAGAACAAAAAGACCTGAACAGAGCTGGGAAATATCTAGGAACAGGAATGAAATTACTTAAAGCAGGCATTCCCAAACTTGAGTCTCCAGCTGTTGTTGGACTACAATTCCCATCAGCCCTAGCTAATAGGACCAGTGGTCAAGGGTGGTGGGAATTGTAGTACAAAACCAGCTGAAGACCCAAGTTTGGGAAACCCTAGCTAAAACTACAGTATCAGTAATAAACCTTGGAGTATTGATGTTTTATTTGTGGAATGCCAACAACTGTTCCAAGACCTGCCATCTTAGTTCTTAATACTAGTCCGTTGACTGTGAAAGTATAGTTGGCATAATGGGATTTGTGTTCAGATACCAGATTACCTTGTCCTTATTTTTTGTGTGGTTTTTTTGCAGTCCAAAATCTCATCATCTCCCCCCTCTTCCCGCTGCTTGAATTGATGAGTGGCCCAGATTCTCTTAGGAGCCCTGGGGCAGCAGACCAAGTGCCCTTCTAGTCCAGAGTCCTGTTCCCACAGTGACTAGCAGGTTCCATTTAGCTACCGGAGGCACCAGATTAAATGGCTTTACAATGTCATAAGACAGTGGATATTAGCCATTGCCATGTCTTGTAACAACAGCTTCACAAGTTAAAGAAATATGTCCTTTTCTATCATAAATCTCCTGAAAGTCAGCTTCATTTGGTGACTGGGAGTTATTTTATTGAAGAGAGAAGAGGGAGGAATCTTCCATCCAGTGTACATTGAATAGTGTTAAAAACCTCTGTAATGTGCCCCCTCAGATATATTTTATTATAGTTAAATTCCCTTAAATCCATTAGCGTAGGGAAGATGTTAGATCATTGCGGTTGACCTTTTCTGCACCTTTTTTCAGCTCTACAATCTATCTTCTCAGAGATGAGACGACCAGAACAGCATGCTGTATTCTGACAGGAAAGAGGGCCAAGGAGCAGGGAAACAAGCTCATGACATCATAGCCTCTATAGACATGTGGGATTAGTGTTCCTTTCCAACCTCGTTTTCTCAGATGGGTTTCTCTTCTCTTTCTTCAAAAGGTGGTAGGCGGGCAAAAGCAAGTGCTGTATTTTTCGCTCTATAAGACGCACCCGACCATAAGACGCACCTAGTTTTTCGGGGAGGAAAACAAGAAATAAGAAGCCTCCTGAGCGAAGAGGGAGCGCTCTTCCCTCTTCGCTCAGGAGGCTTTACAGGGCTATCCCTGAAGCCAGGAGAGCAAGCAGGATCGGTGCGCACCGATCCCGCTTGCTCTCCTGGCTTCAGCGAAAGCAAGCCTCCTGGCCTTCCCCCGACCTCCCGCAAGAGCTGCGTGTTCTTTAAAGGGAGCGTGGCTCTTGGGGGCTTTTCTGGGAGGTGGGGGAAGGGACAGAGCCACGCGCTCTGTCCCTTCCCCCACCTCCCGCAAAAGCCAGGGATAGCTGCGCGAAGCCAGAAGCTAGAACAGTGAGAGGGAGCACTGCACAGCGCTCCCTCTTGCTGTTCTGGCTTCTGGGATAGCCCGCGAAGCCTGCATTCGCACCATAAGATGCACACACTTTCCCCCTTACTTTTTAGAAGGGGAAAAGTGCGTCTTATAGAGCGAAAAATACAGTAGATTGATGGATTTGACATAGAAAGCAGATTAGACTAGTCTGCACAGCCCATCAATGCTGCCATCAACACCCAGCATCCGTAGGCGGCTGACAAGAACCCATCAGGGTCCAGCTCAAATGCTTGCTGTAGATTCCCCTTTTAAAATTTGAGACCTTGGTGCTCCAACTGGGTCTAGCTGCCATTTTAATTTCCCATAAGGCCCATATTGGGAGAATGGCGGGGAATGGTGGCTAAATTTAGCTACCTAGCACAAGTCTGAGTACAGCCAGTGCTCATCATGGCCAGGTAAACCCATTGTCAGAGGGCACTTTTCCCAGGAGTTGGCCCTGCCAGCTACTCTTAGCATTGAATAGAAAATGTGGTTATGTTTTGCTCCGATGTTAACGTTTCCCATTTGTTTCACCTTTCAATTGGTAGAGGAGGAGCTCGTGCCAGAAGCAAAGAGAGCAGCAAGGCCTGTGCCTGAACACCCCGTTGTGGTACACACCCCAATGGTGGTGGAAATTCAGGGGTGCCATGGCTGTGTTGTGCTCCTTCAGTATGCACTGAAGGAAGTTTAGAAAAGGCCCGGTTGCAGGGAGGGAGGGAGAAAGAGACACTTGTGATAAATTATATTCAGTCTACAGTGCCAAATAGGGTCACAGGAGATGTGAGCATAAAATGACAGTCTTCAAACTTCTGCATACTAAGCCCCGCTTTTATGTGTAGTCTGTCATCTGGTCACTGTTTTGCCATGCTATTCCCCTCCTACATTAAACTTTAATTCTGTCACAATCCATCATACGGGATAAAAGCTGCAAGTGAGATGTATATTCTTTCCTCTTGCAGAGAAACCTGCTTGAAACCCGCCAATGATAAAATAAATCTCAGCGCAGTTTCCCAGGACACTCCCAGGACACAAGATAACATCTTGTTTTTCATCTCAAACCACACATGTGCGCATGCACACAGACAACATTTATAAAATAAAAATTGGTTACTACTTACTTATTTATAGGTATTCCTAAAATGTATTTGTGACAGGTTCAAGGCAGTCAAAAACAAATTTGTCACACATCATACAATTAACATGAAATTAATTGCTGCAAGATGAGTACTTGCTTAGATGGCTTAGAGTTTAACAAATTAATGGAATATGATTTTTTATCATTCATGTATTGAAATTATATATTTCCCTCCCGCCCAAAGTAGCCAGGACAGCATGATAGGACTATCAGTGGCTATTAGCCATGGTCATTTCTTTATTTTATAAGAAGTTTTGTTAATTTTCAGTGTATAAACACAAGTACATAGAGTTTCCCTCCCATCCCAACTTACACCCCCCCACACACACTTTCCCCCAGGACAGATCAGTCTATTAAGTTTTGCCAAATCCAGTTTGTGATTCCAGTGGATGCCATTTTTCAGGATTACCAATTGAATATTTTATAAAAGCATGCCAAATTTTAATAAGGTCAGTGGAACTATCAATGGAATGTTTTATAAAAGGATGTCAAATTTTAATATAGTCATCTGTCTCTTGTATTGTTCAATCCAATGAGATATAAGCAGAGGTTCCATTCCTTTCTGTGCTACTAGTATGCATGCCGCCACCAGAAGAAAAGTGCTTAATATTTGTAACAGACATCCAGTTGCTCTTCTCTGAAAATGGTTAATAACCCCAAACTTGGGGTACATTCTACATGTTGACCCCGTGATATGGCTTATGTCCATAAATACACTCTGCTAGAAGGGCTGCTAGAGGGACGCGGGTGGCGCTGTGGATTAAACCACAGAGCCTAGGAGTTGCCAATCAGAATGTTGGCGGTTCAGATCCCCGCGACAGGGTGAGCTCCCGTTGCTCGGTCCCTGCTGCTGCCAACCTAGCAGTTCGAAAGTACGTCAAAGTGCAAGAAGATAAATAGGTACCGCTCCAGCTGGAAGGTAAACGGCGTTTCTGTGCGCTGCTCTGGTTCGCCAGAAGCAGCTTAGTCATGCTGGCCACATGACCCGGAAGCTGTACGCCGGCTCCCTCGGCCAATAAAGCGAGATGAGTGCCGCAACCCCAGGGTCGGTCACGACTGGACCTAATGGTCAGGGGTCCCTTTACCCTTTGCCTTTAGAAGGGCTGCACATGTAGAATGTTGTACCTATTCTGTCGCAGCATCTCCAGCACTGGGATGGGAGTGTTTTGTTGATGTAGCTATATCCTAATGGTGTCAGATGCCATTGATGTAGTAATTTAAATGTGTTCTCTCATATGCGAGTTGACACTGATTTAAAAGGTTTTTTAGCCCACAAATTATTCCAGTGCACCTCCTCAGTTTATATATCTAGGTTAGATTCCCATTGTCCTTTTATAGAATTACGTTGTCAAATTGTTAACTCATTAATTATTTTGTGAAGTGTAGATAGTAGCTTTTTTAATGTTTGTGTCTAAAATTAAATTTTTTAATGATGCTAGGAGTTTCATAGAATGTGCTTTAATTATCATTTCTTTAAGAGGCTTCTGACCCAAAGGCTTTAGACTCTGGGTGTTGTCACAATACCTTGGAAAAGAAAGATACCAACAGAGTAGTGAAAGTGGATCTGGACCTGGGTGATATACAGATTGCAGCTCATTCAAGGAAAAAACAATGTGTAATATTGGACAAATCATGTTATGGCCTCTGTTTTCTTCCAGCTGGAAACTGTAAAATATAATTATGATCCCTTGTCATGGGGGAGTACTCTCATTTGTGAGGATAAATGAAGAATTATTATATTATACAATACAGTACTATATTGAGTTAGAATAATTCCCCAGGCTGCTGATCTAGGTTGGATTTAGGAAATTGTGATGTTTTACTATGCATTTTACTTCCATTGTTTCTTCTGTTTTTGGAAGATGGCTAAAACCACCTTAAACCCACCTTTTTGTATAAATTTACAAGTAGTTATATGTTAATGCAGCTCATCCAGAGCTCCTCCCAGTGGAGGCAGTGCCCCACCAACCTCAGTTTGCTTTCAGCCCAGCCCCTTTCTGGTACCTTGGTTTTCGGATGTCTCCGTTGACGAATATTTCGGTTTTTGAATGCCATAAACCCAGAAGGAAATGCTTTGGTTTTCTAACATGCCTTGAAAGTCAAACATGCCTCTCCTCTGAGTGTAAGATCCTGAGGCCTAGCTGTTGGCTATTGAGTTTTCAGTTTTCAAACATTTCAGAATGGATTAAGTTTGAAAACTGAGGCACCGCTGTATTGTTATAGGATGTGAATGTACGGTATGTGTGAGGTAGAACAAAGAGGGACAGTTTAAAAGTCGCGAGATGAAGTGTTAGTCCCTTTTAGAAAAAAAGTTGAACAAGAAGATCTGCTGCATGGCAGAATATATTTAAAATTCAGATGAAGACTATAGATGGAATCCTGTTTATATTTAATCAAACCAAGTTGCATTCTTAGAGCTGTTTCTGCAGAGCTTTGCTCACAGCTGAATGAATCATTTGCAGTGTGTAATTTGTGGTGAATTTAGTTTCCTTTGTGGAAACATCCGTCAGCAGAAAATTTACAGATGTGGTTCAAAAGCACTTAAAATATTTTACAAGGCATTCTATTTCCACTGTAACATCACGTTACACTGGTTATTCTATGTTGCTACTCTAAAATAAAGCTTGGTAACTGTTGGCTGTTTCCTTAAATGTCCATTGTATGCAATTATTAATACAGAACCTAGGCTTGGTATCTTAGAATGATGGGGCTGGAAAGGTCTCGGATTCCTTCAAATTCATTCTGCATGTTGTGGCAAGATCAGGCCCCCTTCAGGTTATATTGCAGAACACCGTGTTCCAGATAATGAAAATGAGTTAGATAAGCTACACATCCACAGCGAAATCATTGCTGCCTCAACTCCCAGTTATGGTAATCAACTTTGGCTGTGAAACAAAGTGCATTTGCAGAATCTCTTTTTTAGAAGAAAACTTCTTATGGACTCCAGCCAACATCGTTCACACAGTAATGTTCCAGAGAAAGGGGCAAACCCCAAGATCTTAAGGTTCAGGCATTCTTTTTTCAGTTTGAAATTATTAGGCTGATTGTAAAAGAGGGTTCTGATGATAGATTAGTACGCCAGTTTGTGGGTGGCTATATAAAGTTTGTGTTAATGTGTTTTCTTCTTCTGAGTTTTCCGTCATTTTCACTATAATTATCTGTAGTGTCTTAAAAATTCAGTTGGTTCACATGTTACTGTGACACCTGTAAGCACATAATGTGCTTTCATGGACCTGCTCTTGCCACACACACTCAGCTTAAATTTGGCATGAAAGAAGCCTGCCTTAGCCAATAAAATGTGTCGTGTCCCCCCCCCAAACTAATCACTGCAGAAAGAGGGAGAGAGATCTGGGGAGGTATGCATGTAGGGCCCCCAATTGTTTTTGTGGTTTGTAAAATTGTTATTGTTAAGTTAAATTTGTATACCACCCTGAAGATCACAGGGCGGTTCACAAGATAAAAATACAAATTAAAAACATGAAATACATAATAAAAGAGCAGCAAAATAAAATGAACCAATAGTAAAATGAACCTCCCACAGACCATAGAATGTTAATCAGCCAAACGCCTGTTTAAGAGAGATGATTTGGCCTGGCTTCTAAAGATATGTAATGAATATCTTTTCAAAATACAGTGGTACCTTGGAAGTCGAACAGAATCCATTCGACTTCCAAAACTTTTGGAAACCGATTGGCTGTGGAAACTGCAGAACACTCACTTCTGGGTTTGCAGCATTCAGGAGCCAAAACATTCGCCTCGCAAGGCATTCGGGATCCAAGGTACGACTGTACTATGATGACGATGAAGGCCCCAGGTGAGTCTCCTTGGGGAGAGCATTCCACAAATGGGGAACCACTGCAGAAAATGTCTGCTCCCATGCTGCCAACCTCCAACCCTGTCCTGATCACAGTGTCCAGGTCAATTCATATGGGGAGAGTGGGGTATTTAAGTCCTGAGCCATTTAAGGCTTTATCAGTCCAAAACGTTACATTGAATTGGACCCGGAAACAAACTGGCCTGTGCAGTCAAGCCAAGATCAGTGTAATGTCCTCAAATTGTCGTTGTCCTGGTGAGCAGCCTGACCTTGGAATTCTGCACCAGCTGGAGTTTCCAAACCGTCTTCAGAGGCAACCCCACATTTAACACATTGAAGTAATCTAACCTAGAGGTTACCAGAACAATATACCCATGGGCCCAAAACAGTTGGTGAACCACTGCCCATGGCTTCCTTTGTTCTATACTTCATCTGAAGCAGGAAGTTACATATCTTCCTCATGGGCACGACAACTAAACTCCAGATTTGGTACCTCGAGTGCCACCATGAACAGTTCAGGAAAAGTGGTCTGTAAGAAGGGAGGGAAGCCATAGTCTATAGAGCAATGAATTATCTCCTCTCTGTCATTCCCTTCCAGTTAAACTGTTCTACAGTGATATTGTGGTAAGAAATTATTTATTTCTTTGGTAGCAAATGAGTTTGAGTTATGTGATTATAGATACACTGCTTTTTGTTTGTTTATTGTGGTATAGCGGATGTATCTATTTTCATGATTGTAAAAATTATTTATGAGTAGATATTAAAATACAATTATAATAGCTTATGATACTTCCAGAAAGGCAAATTGCTCATCAAGATAGACCAGTTTACTAAGCAATGTCCTGTAATAGTACCCTAGCATGTCAAGTGTTGAAATACTTCTCAGGGAATTGAAACTAATTGAGAAATGGTTTAGTGAGCTTTAGTCTCGGCTGCTACTCTACATTATTACAATTCAGTAATTAGACATTATTTACTTCAAGTTATTTAATTTTATTTACTGCCTAGTGTTCATAAAGTGTGTTCTTTGTACAGTATATTGAGCGATCAGATGTTTTGAGCTTTTAATTTTACACAGAAAACATACTGAGGAAATATTCTAAGGGACAATGTGATATGGGTGACGAATTATGATATGCAAGCTGCTACAGTGGTACCTCGGGTTACATACACTTCAGGTTACATACACTTCAGGTTACAGACTCCGCTAACCCAGAAATAGTGCTTCAGGTTAAGAACTTTGCTTCAGGATGAGAACAGAAATTGTGCTCCGGCGGCGCAGCAGCAGCAGGAGGCCCCATTAGCTAAAGTGGTGCTTCAGGTTAAGAACAGTTTCAGGTTAAGTACGGACCTCTGGAACGAATTAAGTACTTAACCTGAGGTACCACTGTACTTGATATATTCCTTTCGAGGGGATTTT
The DNA here is from genome assembly GCF_965153285.1 of Podarcis tiliguerta. Classification (NCBI taxonomy): domain Eukaryota; kingdom Metazoa; phylum Chordata; class Lepidosauria; order Squamata; family Lacertidae; genus Podarcis; species Podarcis tiliguerta. The sequence continues at coordinate 26,023,428 of NC_139545.1, forward strand.
CTGGCAACATGTCTACTCTCCTACGAAACATAACTTTCTAAATATGCGTAATGCTTCAAAACAATACAAAGCCTTTTGAGAGAGGGACTAAGTCCAGACTAGCATAAATGCCCCAGGAAACGCTGTTGCAGACAATTCTGATTCCTGATAACTCTGGTGTCCTGGTAACTGAGGTTATCAGGGACCAGTTTAGCTCTCGCTGGACAAACTACAAGCTGGAGGCCATAGGTCGCAGCTTGTAGTTTGGAGAAAGCTAAATCACAAGCCCAGGTTCAGACAGCAGCAGAACAACCAGGGCAGAGCAAAGCAGCTGCAATCTCCCACCAGAGCCCACATGATTACACAGTCATGCTAAGCCATGCTTTGACTTAGCACAATGTGCGAGCCAGACCATTGGCTTCAAAAAGCTGTTTAACTGTCACTAAGATGGAAATTTGCTGCAGCCAGGCAGGAGGCTGAATGGAGGAAGTGTGGTTTGAATGCAGACAGCCTGTGTTATATCTGAGAATAAAATATAGGGCTCTTTAATTGTATTCCAAATTTTTATTTTAACCCGTAGCTGTCGTTTTTGTGGCTTTAATGGGAATGCACAAGTGTGATGTTGCTCTTTACAATTGTATTTTGCGAATAAACACCTGTGTGATCTAAATCTTGTAGGAATGCTTGCATCATCTACACAGTTATAAACTGAGCCTGATCTGTAAATCTGTTTCCGAATTCAATGTCTCTCTCAACCATTGTATTTTAAGAATGAACTATGGGAGTGGTGTTGCAGGGAATGAGGTAGTTGATTCCTTAAACAAGTATACAAAGAAACAAATTGTGAAAATCTCTATTCATGTTGCCCTTCAAAGAGTAGAGAAGAGAATGGATAATGCCCTTTAGCTTACAAGTTGTGATCAGTGTTTTACATTGAAAGAGTGTATTTGTTACATTTGTGAAGACAATAGGCTCCATAAACAAAAAACTGCACAACTTAAAACTTGCTCAAAACTGTGGGACAAAAATTAAGCTTATAGGAGAAAAGGTATTAGAATATTCTATCTATCTATTTTTATTTTGAATTACATTAAGAGATTAGTAAGTCAAAAACGTAAGAAATTAGTGTCTTACAGGCTTCCTGTTGCCAAAACATGCTATGCAAATAATTGCAAGTTTCCAGATTAATTATCCTTTAAATATTACTTAGATAAAATGTGGGATTTGGCCATAATGGCAAAACTAACCATTTATATAGGGACAAAAGAGTGCAGACTATATAGTAGTGAGATAACTTCATAGTATACTGGAATCTTTTCATTGAATAGTATAAAATAATTTACTAAATCCAAATGTAGTTTGATTTTAATTGTTTTGCACCAATTGAGTAAATGAGCTCCTGGCCCTCAGGGAACAGGATTTTCCCTTGAGGCCAAGGTGGTTGACCTGGAGAAGCAGAGAGGGTAGTGCTTGCTGCCTTTGGGGACACTGTATTTTGGTGTGTCCCAGTTCCAGGATGATAGCTTTCCTGCTGTCATGGAGAATGAGTGTCTTGGGGAAGAAGGTCACCACTCTGAGAGAAGGAGGAAGTGACTCTTAAGAAGGGACTCATTCCTTGTGTGATGGGTAGTT